>NW_020897725.1:6467450-7163900 GCF_003984885.1 Neopelma chrysocephalum
GGGCTGCATGAGCACCTGCACATCCAGCTGACATCCTTTGCTTTCCCCTCTGCCTCCATAGCCATCTCTTTGCTTTTGCCTCCCAGGGCTCACTTTGACTCAAAATAGGCTCGGTCTCCTACACCCAGCATCCAAAATTTCATTGGCTTTGGGTAAGATGGACACCAGTGAAGCTGTGGGGAAGCACCCTGGGCGAGCACCCAGCAGCTCAGGGCACCCACCCGAAAAGACATCCAGTGAATACTTTCACATGCAAACCTGCTCTCATTTTGTACAGGACTCTGCGCTTCACTTCGATCAAAGTCAACAAGCCATAAACACCACTCACCCGTGAGAGTTTAGAAGTCACTACAGCCTCCTGGGAAAAAAAAATACTATGAAAAAAATCAGAGGAGGGAATTAATTGAGCCTGCAGCTGTCTGCTCTACATATCAGACGTCACAAAGTTCATGTTGCTGCACGGGATTTTTTTTTTGTACAAGGGATGAGCAGGCGAAAGCAGCGCAAAAACCAGAACAAAGTGTTTACTCTGCTCATCCATGACCAGGCTTTCACCCCACAGGCTACTGTGTCTTTTGCAGGACTTGACACATGAGCACTGTGATGCATCTTCTGTGCCAATTTTGCATCTCTCTTTATTACAATTAAAGGGGTTTTATTTTTTTTCCTTTTTGTTTAAGTTACTATGTCACAATAGAGAACAACAGACATCACTATGTGGGAGTGAATCACAAAGTATTTTATTTGGCTTAAGCTAGTAACTTTACCTGCAAATGGAAACAAAGACAGTCAGATTATAGAGACATGTATACAAATTTGTATCTTTTTTTTGATTACACAGCATGGGAGTTCACAAACCACCAAGCTCTTCAAAACTGCCCAGGTGCAACAGACGTTAAAGCTAAAGCAGAGCAAACAGTGATGGATGATCCACGTCATCCAGCAATGGCTGGAGACCCCCAGTCCAGTGTCTCAAGTCCACACCTCACATTATAATGTCTGGAGTAAAACAGTCACCTTTTTATCACTTGTTATTGGCATAATTTCTATCATATTACTAAAACCACAGCTTATACCAAAAGCTACTCTTCACCATTTCTTCTGTGACTCACTCTGGCTGCAAGGAGACTCAGCCACTAGCAATCTCTAAGTGAATCAAACTGTGTAATGCTTGCTGTACCTACTTTCCCCCTCTCGCCCCCCTCCCCACCAAGGAAATTGTCCAGCAACTGTTTTAAGTGCCTCCAGAAGCCCTGACACCATTTGTGAGCTGAGAAGCTCAGCTTCCACTGAGGCTCTCCCTCACCAGCTTCGGCAGCTCCACATGCAGTTCTCAAAATGTGGCCTCTGGCTTTAATATCCAACTGGAAGACAACCTGTGATGAGCTTCCCACCATGCTTGATATTGGGACCTCCAGGCTGTGAACATTGCCTTTTAGTGGATTAAATCCATGTGCCAGCATGGCCTCCTTGAAGCCCGAATTGCATGTTTGAGGTTTCCCATCCAGGGCAATGGACGCAGCCTGTGAGGAGCCAGGAACAGCATCCTGAGCCTCTACCACCAGAAAGCCCCATTCACTATCGAACAGAAACAGTAGAGGGGAGGCTTTCAGTGGAAAATGTGATGAGAATAGAAAGAAAGAGAGTAAAAGCCCTGTCAGCACATTTCATAGACAGTCTTTTTAATGAGGAGATAAACAGATAAAGCTTTCAATACATGTATGGAGATTTTTTTTTTTAATTTGAAAAGAAGCTAACCAAGCACACAGGATTCAATATAAAACAAAGACAGAACAAAACATTTTCTGACAAGGCCTAAACAATTTCAAAATTGTCAATTCTAGTGCCACAGAGGTCTCCAATCCCTATCCACCCTATTCATTTTTTTTTAATTATCTTTTCCTTTCAGGTAGCCGACTGTGCAGTAAAGTTCAGCACATGCAAAAACCATCCCCCCAGTTCTGTGTGGGATCCCCAGTTTTGCTGTAGCAGCACTGGAAATCAGGGCAAAGACTAGGAGCAGGCTAACCTTCCCTTCTGGAATCAGATCCATGCCACACAGTGTGGATCCAGACCTCCCCAGATGCCACAGAGCTCCACCAGTGTGGCAAAACTTCATTCCTATTACACAGTTCCCAACTATAGTATCTGCCACCCTCTACAACCATTTCATGTGCAAAGAAGCTGTCCTGCCAATAACATGCTGTTTCTTAATCTGATGCGACACATTTAAATCAGGTGTGTAAGTGGAAAATCAATATTCAAAACCCAGCCTGAAGCTATTATGCCACAAGAGAGATTTCTTCCCATGAAGATGATTTTAAACACAGAATTTAAAAAACATGAGATGGGACTCAGACAACCCACTCAGCAAAGGAAAGCCCTCTCTCTTCATATGCCATGCAGGAACAGTAGAATGCTCTCTGCTCTCCCACCAAGATTTCTTCCACTGTAACCTGGAATGGTAACCGCAGACAGCGGGGGGGGGGGAGCAGCTATGCTCTCCTGGATAGCCTGCAATAACTTCAAATTTCATACATGGCATCTTCAAATTAATGATCTAGAGGGGTTTTCAGCACAATCAGAATCTGCCACGCAAATACCACCACAGCTTTATCCCTGCTGTTCTAAGTAACTCCATGCATACATATAGCTATGGACTTTTCCCTAGACAAGGTTATATATATATATATACACACACATATATATATATATACACAACCCTCTACACTTAAAAATTGAAACAAAACCAGTTTAATATACAAAAATCAAACAAAGTGACAATCATACTCCCCAGAAAATAAATTCTGTTCTGGGGGGTTTATGTTTCAGAAGTTGTATTTCAGGTTAGCAGAAGAAAACCGTATCCTAAAGAGCCAGCCACAGAAACCCATTACAAACACATATACACTTAAATATGAGGCACTGCTGCCAGGTATTTTCAACAAACTGCAAACTTACTGCAGATTCAACCATCCTGAATAGTCCCCCGGGATCATTTTCGGTGGTCATATTAAAGATTTGGAAGTGTCACCATGTAGGAAGGAGCACAATCCTGTAACCTGTCACCCACCTTGTACACACCATGCAATTTAAAGCATGAGGGTTTTTATTTTGAAGCAGTGAAGCAGGGCTAAAAGCTGCTTCCTGCATACAGTTAATAACACAGAAAAGTAAAAATTAAATAACTGCCTACATATCAGATGAAATAAAGTCTAATGTGGTTTCTAACAGCTGGGCCAAAATTATCTCTAGACATTAAGGGTCATGATCAGAGCAGCGACTACACCACTGCAGGACTCCAGAGGGGTATTTCAGATGGCTGCACTGCAAGGCTGGTAGCTCCCGGCTCCCTGTTCTCCTGAATGAATGTGCCACGGTACGTGACTATGTACGTCTCCATCACCGTGTAATGCAGTCTGAGGACACCCCAACTCTCCCTTTCTCATCTGATTTTTTTCAAATGACTAGGGAGAAGGGTGTTCTTCCCAAGCGACAGTGTAAGTGAACATTTGAGTCTAGGTTTTATAAATTCCTGCTATCTCACTTTACTTAGCAGAAGCAAGATGGGCCAAATGAACTTGTGTACCAAGGAAAGCAATAAATTCATCACCACTCAGGCTTCCAAATCTGAGAGCTGAATAGCCTGCCCAAAAGTTTTGGCCACAAAACCCAGGAAGGTCTCATTACAGGAATTCTTATGTGAAATTCTCAGTCTGAACTGAGTAAGAGATCAGATCAGATCACAAAGACATGGACTGTTCTCAAAAACCTCTTCGAACTCCACATGCTCTTTGAATAAATGCAGAAGTTAATATATTTTCTTAGGACTACACAAGGATACATCAGCTGCACTGGTGATTGCTCTTGAGATCATGGATTGAGCCTAGTTGAAGGCAAAATTGTAAAATTAAATACTCACAGCAAGGTCCACTATCACATTATAATAGTTGGCCAATCCAACAGGAATTGTTATTAATCTTTTTCTTCCATCTTAACCCTAACTTTTGAAACACACCCTGTACTGCCTTCCTCCACCACCTTTTTTTAATTTGAACGCTGACTTTGGTATTGAAAAATCTGCATATGCTACTTCATTTGTTTGAAAAGGAATTTAACAGTTAAGTATTTTTTTTGACCTGGGTGTTTCAACTGGTCGAGAGCATTCACCTCTTACTCCCATCAGTAAAAGAATTTGTTAATGGATTTTGTTTCAGTCCCACTCACTTTCATGGTATACATCCACAGCAAAGAAGTTTTTACACAGATGGCAAATTTCCAGCATTTGCTTTCAGGCTGCTCATCATGAAAGTACAGATATATTCCTTAAATATTATATGAATCAGAGCCAGAACTCAAAGCCAGAAATAATTACCGTCTCTGGACAACATTCAGCAACCCATTCCCTTCTTCCCCAGCCTGCCAGCTATCTTCAGCACAAGCAGACATCCTCCTCCTTTTAATTGTCCACTCGTTTGTTTCTTGTGGGTTAGTCTTCTCCCATTTTACTCCTCATCTTTACCCCTCCAGCTTTCTACAGGAGTTATATAGGGCCCCATCTCCCAGGCTTTTTGCTTTCTGCACTCTACTCAGCTTCATCCTGGGGGACCAAACTCCCACTGAAGTACTTTTATTGTGATCAGCTGCAGTAAAGCATCCTCAACCCTTGAAGAAAAGTATCTGTGTTTTCAGTGTTCTCAAACATAAACATAAAATAAACAACTTGACATGAATGACTCAAATTAGCTCTCCCTTTCAGTCTCGTTCCCCATCTTTAACATCTTGGAATCACTTCCATTCTTTAATGAAGTTCAGGCATTACTTTAAGTGAAACATTGCTGAAAACAGGCCGATGCAAAGCCTGCTGTAGCCCCATTTCCTGATCGCTGGAGACACAGACACCCAACTGACAGACCCAGCCACGGGGGGCTGCTTTCTGCTGCTTAACTCTCTCTCCACATCCTTAGGCCCAGGCTGTGTTTGTAGATTCCTTCTGAAAGCAGCAAAGATGGCTTTTCCCATCCATCCTAGCACTGAAGCTCATAACTAAGTCTGGGTTTTGGTAATGCCAATATCTCCTTATTTGATACATGCATCCTGTTGCTTTGTTCAGACTTAGCTTTCCTTCCCCTAGTCCAGCATTACCAAGGACTCTTAAAATCATTGCTTTCATTCTGGTTTTCGACTCCTTCGTCCCTTGCACCAGGCTCACACTATTTGGACCTCAACAGACTGACTATACTGTGCTACTGAAGCATCAGCTCCGGTCTCAGGTTGGCCAACCCCTCCTGATGTCGCTGCTCACCTGGTAAGCCTCAACATACACCATCATGATTTCTTACTAATGAATTCGCTGTTCATCCTGTCACTTACAAACACACATCTGTCTGTCCTCCCAGCTTTTTTGCATTTCTTGATCAGTCAGTTTTTGCCTATCGTATCAATACTACTCTCATGGTTATATATATATATTTTATAGATGATGTATTTCCATCATATACACTCTAAGTCTATGGTGGAAAAAAACTTTCACTGGATTCAGGACTGTACAATCTTGACTCAATACCAGCCAAAATAACCTTACATTTATTAAAAACTAGCCACAAATAGCACAAAAATATTCCCAAATATTATTATAACTGAAAATGTTCCCAACTATTTCATAAAAAACATTCCCTGTCTAATTGCTCCTTATTTCTTTGGAAGTCAGTCACTAATAGCAACACTGATACTAGCATATGGAGCAGACTGCAGCATTTCAAAGTTGCCAACAAGTTTAAACAAACAAATTGCAGAAATTAAAGTTTAAGCAAAACTTTCTTCCCAGAAACAAATACTGACACTGGATACAAAATATGAAAATGCCAAGCCAATACAAACACTGAAGGAGACAAAACAAAACCAGGCAGGAATTCCATTTTGGCATAAGTGACAGCAGTTTTATGCCTGGATCACAAAGGAGCGGTTTCACTTCTGAAAAATTAAGTGTCTATACCCTCAGGTAGGAAGTGAAGCACCTGGCAGGGCTAGGGAGGATGATGCAGAGCACTGCACTCCCTCTGCCCAGTGACTCACCATGTAAACGATTCCCAGATCTTTTCTGGCAGTTTTTTCATTGTTTTGCACAGGGTAGACTGGCAGTTCCCGGAGGTACATTTTCCTAGTAAATACTACACCGGGAGATTACAGATGCCACGAGTGGACTGCCTTGGAGGCAAAAACCTGGGTGTGCAACTTCAACGATAGAGACTTCCTCTGAGGTGACCTACAGGATTAACAATAATCCTGGTGTAACTAAATATGTTATTTGCCATCTTTTTTGCCCATGAAGGAAAATTTAAGAACACCTCTACTTCTTTCGGTATTCCAGGCCAGCAAAAGACTGGACTGAAGGTAACATGCAATACACTTAGACCCCGTTGCACAACAGCCGATTACTTTTCTCCTTTGTTTGGATGCCAAAACAAAATTTTAACTCTCAACACATTAATAAAAACATAATCCAGCTATCAAGAAATTAATAAAAAAAAGTAACCTAGGCATCCTTGCTAGTATTTCCTCCAAACAAAAGACATTCTGTAGTCCTCAGCTCCATGTGAACTGCTGCCACAGTTTCAGATGCCACTGAAAAAGCATCTCCATGTGCCTATGCAGACACTGCACAGACAGAAGGGAGCCCTCTCTGCACAGAGCCCTCTGAGTTACCCAACAAGAGCCACTCAAATGAAAATACTCATAACAAAAGCAACTCAATCTTAAGCACTGTCAATAAAGTTCCAAACTAAAATGAAAAGTCTACGTATCTGAGCAGGGAGCTCAGGCTGAAGTAACCCATTATCAGAAAAGGCTTCTTTAGGAACATGCTGAATACAGCACCAAATTTTCTGAAGCTGTTTTGCTACAAGACACAATCACTTCAGACTAACATTAAATGTGGCCACTGCAAATAAAGGAGCAAGCAATAATACAGATCACAAATAATCAAATCTTACTGTGTGACCTTTTCAATAAGATGCTAAAAAGCAACTTATCTCTGTGGCAGAACCTTGATCATGGTTGCTCCATCAGATTCTTCCTACAGTCCAGTCTAACATTACATCAGCAAGTCAAGTCAGGACACAGCCATTTAACTTTCTCCTTTGATTGAGACTTTGCAAAAGAGGAGCAATTCCTTAGGGCTTTTTGCCCCTTCTCAGAGGAGACCATCATATTCACACTTAACTATGTGAAACACTTACAGCCCTAAGTGATCCAGGACAGGGTTGTCTCAAAGACATTCCCTCTGGGCAGTTCTACACTGCCTGTGCTGAGTAGGGTCTGGGTACTCTGCAGGAACTAGCAGCACCTCATCCAGATGTTTCCCTTCAAACAGTCAGTATGCAACAGACTGGCTCAAGTTCCTTCTGCCCATATTTTCTAGAATTACTTTTCAGAACTTTAGGCATAGAGTCCCACCTATACATATCCTGGCTTTGCCTCAGCCCAAATCGAACAGGTTGAGAAGCTTTGGTTGCACACAGTTGAGTAGTGGATGTGAAACCACTCACTTCAGGCAGCACTGCACCATTACTCAGGAGCTATCCAGACAGCAGTGAAAACCAGGACCATAACATCACACAGGCTCCTGAGCCTAGGAAGATACTTTTCAACTTAATTGCTTTCCCTGTTCTTCAGATTACCCCAAAGTCATCTGTCCCAGTCTACATTCCTTCAGCTACTTGCTCATGTTAAGTACCTGCCTACTTAGCTGTCCTTGGTCACGTACACAGCTCTCACAGCTCTGCCTTGCCTGGAAATAAAGCAGCTCCTTCTCAAGCTGAGTTTGACTAACATTGCACTCTACCTCACAGCTAAAGGCAAACTCCTACAGAAGGTCTGACAGGCCACAAGACGGTTTAGTGGAGGAGAAAACAGCACCCAGGATAAAAAGGTTAAACTGCCCTAAAAAACCACTTTGCACACTCCTAGGAGGAAACTTCTGTTAAGTAATGAGAAGTCACATGCCCAAAGAACCCTGTGGAGTTTTACCCTCACGTTGAGGCTTGACAGTTTGAGCCTCACATTGCAGCACAGTTGCCTTCTTGCACAACAGCAGACTGGTCCTGGGCAGGAAAATCAGCTGTGCCCTACCCATCTCAAAAAGGAGGAGATGCTATGTTTAGTTTCTCAGGTTCGAGCAGCCTCACAGAAGTCCAGATTGGAGGCTCCTATCAGAAGCCATAGGATTTCCTCAGTATACATTGGTCTATTATCTATTACAGTCAATAACATGAAATTGGGCACTGTATTTACAGGATGGGCACTGGCTGCAGAGCAGGCTGCTCTCCACCCTTCCCAGCAGTCTGAATGATGAATAAAATACCAACTGCTACACATTTCTGTACCTGATAAAGCTCCCAAGACAGGAAATCCCAGCATCCACACCTCTTCGCTAGAGGAAAGTGAAGGAATTAATTATTCATATGCATGCAAAAACTTTTTATTTTTTTTAATTACCAGCCTCACATGGCCATTTTTGTCAGAAAGCCTAGAATAACCCAGATGCAGGAATTAAATTCAGTTTCACTTCTCCCTTGCTGTTACTCAACATTAAGTTCTGCTATTAGTCATACATAGAAACTTCATTTTTCATAGCAATGCCTGGATCTTCATTCCCATTCATAGCACCCCAGTGGCCACAGCAGCTACAGGAGGACTCAAGGCAGAGAGGACATAAAACTTTGGTACCACTAACATACAGCCCATCATGCATTTTAATAAGACTAAACAACAATAGCTACAGCAAAACCCAATCTCGTGCCCATTTATCACTGCCTGCATTTAAGTCTGTTGCAGCCTGTCAAGTATCTGGAAGCTCTTCCTGCCATCTGTTTCCTTCCTCCAAGGGTGCTGCAGTTTTCCGTGATTGCTCTCTGTCACACGCACACGCACACACACACACACAAAAAGGTCTTTATTTCTGTGAATCTTAAGAATTATTTTTTAAATGGGCTATGAATTTTGAACCTGCCTATGCAGAGTGTAACTGCTGTCATTTGCTTGGATTGGTAAACTTCAGTTACCCATCTCCATCCTCACAGAGACACACCAAAATCTATTTTCTTCACTCTTTCTTCATGAACTGATAATATTAAAGCCAGCCAGTTAAAATGGCAAGAACTTAATAAGCTGTTTCCAGAATACAGTGGCTTTCTGCTCCCATAGAAAGCTGTCATAACAATTACCAAACCAATTAACAGCAACTAAACAAGGGGACAGATTTGTTTAAAGACTTGAGTTTCAGTGCTGAGTGGGACTCTTATCGTTGTCCTTTGAACATCAGAGTTTACAACATATTGTTAATGGTACCTTTTCTGCAGCGCTGAGGTTCCAGCAAATGAGCATCTGTCTCCTCTCTGTATGTAAATATTCCCCTTTTCATCACTTCCTACAGAAGGCACCTAAGGATTTTACTGTCTCAGGAAACAGGCTGCCCTAAATATTTAAGGATCCTTTTGGAGTTTTAAAGCAAATAGCCCTAAATGTTCATAAACATCTACCTGTACTTCTAACAAAGTCTAGTTTTTCCATAATGTAGGAGGTATATTACACAGTAATCTGTCCTTACACCAACAAAAAAACTCCAGCACCTTAAATTATAAGTAATACCCTTGCAGAAACAGTGAATTAGAACTCTTTAAAATAATTTATTTTCTGCACCTACTAGCTTTGATAACCAAAAACCAGAGATCAGCTGGCTACCTAGCATTCATTTTACTTTTTGCTTTATACTGCAGCCCTCTTGCAGAAGGAGTATGGGATTTCTCACAGGAAAACATTTTAATTTGTAACCTGAGGCTAAACGACTTGTAGTGGAACATTTACATTAAGAATACCATCACAAAACAGTCAGCAGAAATACTATGGTGTTAATATCAAGTTTGGAAGTAAAGGTTAAAAATCTCTTCAGAGTATACTCTGCAATAAAACTTCAGGAAGCAGAGAGGAACACACACACACAAAAAATGTCTTGCACCAAGTGCATCTCCTGTATTTGAAAGTTTTAATAATAATAATAATGGTAATAATAATGTCTTTACATAATCTTACTGGAAAACACCAGACCAATCTGACCTACATGTTTTAAATAACCTGTTTGCTTCTACTTTATGAAGAAGGTGGTATGAAACCATTAAGCTAATAGTCAGAGACGACTACTGTTTGGCTTTTAGTAAGATCTGGCGCAGCTGATAAAGTGAGAAAGATCTTTACAAATGGAAGCTTTGCGTGAAAACCTGGTCATGGTAACACCAACTCCATTTCTCCTCTTAAAATACAGCCAGCACACTAAGCTGATTTGCCCTGTCTGTCAGAAGATATCAATACCCACTCGTATTCCAGCAGGCTGTGGGAGCAAAGGCATTCACAGCATTGCACTGTGTTTTCTCAGAAGGGTGTAATGCTTTGCTGTTCATATAAAGAGAGCTCAGTTTTATCCCAATTCCCCATGTTCTGAATACTGAAGACCTACTCAGCATGAAGGACGTGCTACCTGCTTTGGCAAACAACAGGAACAGAATTAAGCACATCTGCCTCCAGAAAGTGCAGAAGTGCATGTAGAAGCCAGAGCCGAAACATTTCTAATTGTGAAATTGTGTAGGAAAACTGGGACAAGGCTGTGTTGTCAGACACACACACACACACAAAAAAAAAAGAGCAAGCCAAAAAGACCCCAAACATGCTTTAAATTAACTCCAAACTGCCAGGCACTGCTTGCCTCCCTTTTTTCCACCCTCACAAGCTCCCCACTGTGAAAGAGCAGCCTCTGTGCAGCAGTCCCTCTGTGCCTCCCCCCACAGCAGTACCAAGGATGTTTTGTATCCTCCAGGTCTCTAACATCACTCTACATTACTCCTTTCCCATGAACAGAAAACAGCAGCAATTCACAGCATCAGTAAATAGCACACTGGGGTATGCTGGACAAATGAACACTGAGAGATTGGGAATGCTACAGAGTGCAAGATGACCCTCGCAATTCAATCTGTGATCATGGGTCTGGCTGAAGCTGCTACCTCTGCTTATTAGATGAAAGGGCTCTGTCTGCTCTGTCCTCAAATTCCCTTCCATCTTCTACCTGGTCTTTCTCCAAAGCCAAAACAATTCTTTCTGGACAGCAATGCCTAAGATGTTCCCCAAGGGATTCATTCCACGGCAACTCCTGAGTGCTGCATCTGCCCAAAGAGAGAGCACTGAGCTGAAGGCTCAGGCTTGCTTAATTCCATCATTTTTGCAGCAAAGGCTTACTTTCCTACCATGCCTGCAGCACAGCCCATGTCAGTGCTAAAAAGGTACTACAATTTTAAAAATTGAGCTATCTTCCAGTTTTCCAGTGTTTACAGCACGGTCAGTTCACATTTCCAGGTTCTCCTGTACTGGAATTCTTTTAATCAAATATTTCATAAGATTCACAAAACAAACCTAAAAAACATGGAATGTATTACTTGAATACAAGCCAGTAACACTCTGCATTTGCAACATCCCTCAAAGGCCACCTCAAAAAAAAGACTCTCTAAAATAGCAAGCAAGTAGCATAGCATTTTTAACTCCTTAAAGGCAGATTTGCTTTGGGTTCAGATGTTTGGTTTGAGTTGTGCACAACCCTAATCATTGCTTGCTGTCTGAATTTCCCTTGAGGAATGCAATTAACATCAAGTTAAAACCCCACCTCCAGCATCAGGGAGATAATTGAAACCTAGGCAGTCCCAAGACTCTTCTCAAATTAAGAAACTGCTAAACCAAACTGTAAAGCTGCAGCAAGATATTTATATTAATTATACTAACCAACCACCAAGGGGCTTTTATCTGAGGGTCCTTTTCCATGGATAATTCATGGCAACTTTTGAATGATGGTCCATAATACACTGTGCATTCCTCAACAACATGAACAAGCTGTTACAGCTACTTCAGGTTTCCAGTATCAAAGTGCAGTGGCTGCTGAACTCCCCAGAAGAACTAATCTCTCAAATATTATCTTTTAGTGATTCCTTTGTCAAAACAGAGATGCATTTCATGGTTTAGTTTCCAGGAAAGTACTGCCTTGTAACACCCTCGAACTTTCACCATTCGGTGAAGACAACTGTGAGCTAACAGCCTGAAATTTCAGGCAAAAACATCTTTGAACTTGTTTTTAAAAGATACCTCAGTGTTCAACTGCTTTTCACAATGCCTTCCCTATTAGATTTTGGTCACTTTGGGTTTTTCCCACCAAAGCTTTTCACAATTCCTCTATACAAAACTACGCAGCAAATTACACCAATACAGTGGGTAAATATGCCCCCCTTATATGAGTAGATCAATTTAATTGACTAGCTACCAAGTTAATCAATTAGATTAACGGTTGACCTACTTAAAGATAGGGAAAAGTATCTGATACTTATTTTCTGGAAAATAACATGCAGTAGAGCATCACCATATGAACAGTCAGGCAGTTCAGATAAAGCTGAAGGCCAAGGACATGCACAGTTCTGGAAGAACACTGGGCTCAATGGGATGCAAAGGACTCCATTTTATATTGATGCATTTACACGATGTTGGCAGTTTTGGGGGGCAAAAGCAGCAGGACAAAGGCTCTCATATATGGAAAGCTATCTGCTCAACACTGAGATTTTTCCAACAGGGGCAGTTCAATGATCAAAATTTCCCCTGTGGATTTTCTCAGACCTCTTCAAAGTTTGTGGTTTAATGAGCAGAGGAGAGAGGAAGAAAACACTACGACTTCCTTTTCCATGGTACCTCTCTCAAACAGACAACCACTGGGAACTCCTGAGAGCCCACATTTCACACTGTTGCATCTGTGCCCTACTAAGTCACCCATCCTGCAGCAAACTGGTTTATCTGCATTCACCCTCTACTGCAGTCAGCAGTTATTTCACTGCACACGCTGCCAAGAGCCCCTGCTTCTGTCTAGGGATCAATTTACTGACATCTGATTTTCTAACCCACTTTTTCCTACCCATCTGACAGCATTTTGGGGACATACTGTATGAACAGCTGACTCACACCATTATTCCAAACTGTTTGTTACACTGGGGGAAAGGTGTTGCCTTTTTTGGGTTTGGAATAAAAAGCTTCACTGGGAGAAACAGTGTTCAGACAAAGGTTAGGTTGATGCTCCACAGCTGGGCAAGCGCATCAGTTTAGCTAAATCAGCCTCCACACAACACTACAGCTCCTCAGTCTGCTGTGTGGCTTCACACCTGCATCACTGGGAAAGGCAGTGACTCTAGAGAGCAGAAAGCCCATTCAAGTCGTTTGATGAAAGGCTCCTGTGGCAGTGCCATGCTACTCAAAAAGACCTATTTGTACTGAATGCTGGAGCCAGAGCAATCCTAATAAGTCATTCCTTCAGCTATTTGTCAGTCAACAGGCGGGTAATCCTGATGAAGGTTGTGCTGTCTCCTAGTGCAATGTGCTTTCTTTCTGTGCAGTCAATCTGAAAGTTGTAATTCTAGCTCCTATCACACTACATGTAATGTCGCTTATAATTAACAAACCTGAAAATCAGCACATAATTCTGAGAGACAACTGAACAAATGATGTCAGGTTTTATGACAAGGCGGTTGCGCCAGAGGCGATGCATCAAACAGCTACATGACATTAAACTTTATTCTGAAGAAACATTCACCTGCTCTCTATTAATTTACGTACTTGATATTTATGGACTGACAGCGCTGAAAAACGTGTCATTCCATTAGACAGATAGCTGTCCTGCCTCCGGGGGAAATGCCGAGAGCGTAATGGAAAGAGTTTTAAGGCTCGTGTGTCGTCGGGCAGGGTCTGCCCTGAGCAGCTGTTCAGGAACCCTGCACGACCATTCCTCAGGAAACCACAGACTCAATGGCACAGGCAGAAGTTTCCAAAAAATGAAAAGCATCTTTCAACCCCTCAAGAGAACACGGGCAAATGGAGAGAAGAATAAAAAAGGAGGAGAGGCAGAGGGAATAGCTGGGCGTCAAGGCCTGCTTCTACTGAATGTCCCTTGCATGAGACAATTCCAGGTGAGAGGACATATGGAGAATGACTCTGTTTTGCAAGGTAAATCAAGACAATTCACTCATGGTTCTTGAAAATATGTACTTCGAAGCTAGTCCAGTATATTTCATTCACTATCTAATATACACCGAAAAAACCAGATTATTTGTATTCTTATTTACTCGCAAGAGTATCTTTTCCTTCCAGTTATGCAAAAATAAAGAAAATAAACTGTGATTTTGGTGACTTATTTTATTAACTTTTTTGCCACTTTTCCCAGAGGCTTTTCCTTGTTGTCAATTTTAGATGCCTTCAGCTGCATACTTTCCCTTCAGTCCCGGTCCCTTCAGTAAGTTTTACGGTCTTTTCATGAGAAGTTGCCACACAATTTTGTTCCCAGAGTCACCTAAACAGTAGAGTCGTGTGAGGACAGCAGCAGTCCTTGGGATGGATTAATTTCAACCCCCACTAACAGCAGTTTTAACATTCACAACGCAAGATGAAAGATAAGAAGCAGAAAACCAAACACTTGGGGGAAAGTGATTACAGGGGCATCCAGCTACTGATGCAGAAAGCGAAGTCTCCTAGTATTTCCCTTTGTCAATACATTCAGTGATGGCAGATTTTCCCCCTTCGTAGCAAGGGTACTGCTACTCCCTGCTGAACGGGAAGTATGTGAGATAAGAGATCCCAACTACTGGGTTGCAGGCCGTACATTATTCCCTAATCCTTTCAGACAAACTGACCACGTTGATGCTTTTCTGATGCCTGGATTTGTTTCCTGGCACATACCTATTCCCTAGCTTGAAGGTGTGAAGAAAGCTGGGTTTGATAACTTGAAAGCAGCATGCCAGTACTTCTCAGCCCTTCCCAACCCCTCTATCTCACAAGCAGGAGCGTTGCTGGTGGAGTGCCATCCCGACCAGCTGGCCCTCTCAGCACTCTTTGTAACTGCCTAATATCTTCGTGTGACCTTCACGGCACTAACCAAGTGCAGAGAGCACCAGGCAAACAACTCAAGGAAGAACACTAAAAATATCCCAAACTTACATCAGTCACAGGACTAGGGCCCTGCTGAGAGCACAAGTCACTGCTCAGTTGCATTGCAGCCCTGCTTTTCCGGCTCAAAGGGATCTGCACATCAAGTAAGCTCAAACTCTTTCATTTCAGCTATTTTAAAAAGGCAGTGAAGAAACAGATCTCTACTGCTGGGTTTTGTCCCATGACCAAACCAGAATATTAGGAGGCAGCTCACTGATCCCAATCAACAGTGGCATAATTCAGTGTTCAATAGGTTCCTTGTGCCAGTGCACCACCACATCAAAACTCTGCCAGGGTGGGTCATCCTCCCGTGATTTACTGAAACCAGGCTTCCTCTCACCAGTTTATCAGAAGACTCGGCAGAGGAGAGTACTTGCTCAGTCCTTAGTATGGAAAGATATTCCCTGCAGACACAGGAACCAAGCCATACAATCTCAATACTGATCTAGGGAATACCACGAGCTACTGGAAACAGCCCTCAAGTGGAATCAGCTACTTAATGCCCATCTGGTTAAAATAAAATGCAGTATTTAGGATGGATGGGGACTAAAAGGAACTTAAAGAAAATAAATTATAACTTCCCAGGCCAGACAGGGTTCCAGGGATTAAAGGGTGAGCAAAGCATTGAAGACAGGAGGAAGCTGACAAATGGATATGAAACAGCATGAAAACCAACTTTTCCACTAATGTGAAGGTTTGCCTGCAAATGAAACCCTTTCAACACTCACGGAAAAGCTGGTTATAATAGATAACGCATCTGTATTTTCCCCTCAAGTTTAAAGCAACCAGTAACAGAAATGCTGGTGCACTTCCCAAGCACACCAAACTCGAGTGCTCTTTTAATAACCTGCAACAAAGCCTCCCAGACAGCCAGTGACCCACAGGTAGGAGGGTCGGAGGAACAGGAATGTGCGGGTGCACGGAGGCTTTTCTCTGTGGCTTCCCCAGCAGCTGGTGCTTTGGAAGGAAGGGCTCAGGGCAGCTGCTGTAGGACATAAATAGGCAACAGCTGTTTGGCCATATGCTCAATGGGTTCCAAAGGGTTAAACTCTGTCATACCCGAAACCCTTGCACATGGGCACAAAGCAACACACTCGCCTCTGCCTACAGCATCACTGCTTTCACCCCTTGGGGTGTGGGAAGGGGAATGAGAAGGAAAAAGGCTGTGTCTCAATTTTTCAATATCCTGTTTTGAAAAGAAAGGCAAGGAAAACCTCTGAGGGAAGTGAAAACTATTAGAAAGTGCACTGAAGTACTCGGGGTGCACTGAAAGCCATTGCTCCATCCCATTTGTCACATGAAGGCACTAATGACACGTACATCAGTGCTATTTCAGACCACAAATTCAAGTGAGTTTCAGTGCATGGTGACAGTCATCTTCAAATACAAGAGACACTTTCTCCTGCCTATCAATGCATAGCTGGAAGAAGCTCCAAACCCCAGCGCAAGTTTACAGCATACAACTGAGCCTTGCAGGCTCGGCTGTCAGTCCCCCCACAGAACGCTGGAGTTTTCCTGGGCACCCTTCTCTTTTCAGGGGGCTGGCCACGACCTTCCTCCACCTCCCACCACGGCCCACAATACTCCAGTTTTGGTAGAAACAATCTCCTGACTGGGACACACCAAGGCAGTGACTCTTTTTGGAAACAAGCTCCTTGAGAAGAGTTGAGAGCAACCACAAACTGCAGCTTCACAACAAAATCTAAAACAGCCTCAGCCTGGCTTTCCTGTCAGCCACAAGTACAAGAAAAGAAGCATTTTGGGGGAATCCTCTCAGACTGGGGTGAGACAGACTGACTCACTCATACACAAATATAGTACTATGTGGCGTGTTATACAGGGGCAGAACAGAGCCTAAAGTGGTTTTTAAATTGTGAACTTTAATCCTTCTTAAATCCTTCCAACACTGTTGCAAGGATGGCTTATTTGCTGTTGTTTGTTGAAGTGACAGACACAGCCCTTCCCCAGCTTCAGCCTTCCCAAGGGGCTGGGACAGGGCAGACCCAGCTGCTGCCACAGCACTGGACATCCAGCCATGGTTACTTACTGTCCCAAATAGTTTGCATTCTACATTTAATGCCTGGAATGCATTCCTCTCATCACTGCAGTCATGCAAGATTTAATGAAGACACACACCACACCTGAAAAAAAGTGACTGAAAGAAAGGGATGAATTATTTAAACTCCCAGTGTATCTCTTTTCCCCATTGAGAGCAATCACATGAGTACCCTCCTCTGATTCAAACCCTGATCAGATAACCAAGCTTTCTGGAGCAGAGACCAGGAGTGAACTCTGCTCTTCCCCAAACTAGTTCTGATACAAACATTAAAAAAGCAAACAACACACCAGCTGCCTCCCAGAGCGCTGGAGCAAGACCCACGGACACAACACACCACTGTACATTAACAAGAGCTGCTATTTCTGGTACAAGCCTGGGCCCCTCGTTTCCTTTGGCCAATTATGATAATAGTATCTGGCAACAGTATCAAGGCTAGAACAAAAACATGACCAAAATGTTTATATAGAGAATGTACAGCACATTTGTAACCTCTGCAGATACTGATTTCACCAAGCCAGTAGCATCCCCACAGGGCTGAGAAGCACAGAGCACAGAAGAGACACAGGGAAGCAGAGTCAGGGGTTTGCAGGGGAAATGGGCATCACACCATCACACCACAGGTTTATACTCAAGTAAAGCAACTCCATCCTGATGTTCCCTTACACACCAACTTCAGCTGCACTGAAAATCTTAAGGACAAAACACCATGCAAAGAACCATCCTAAATTAACCAGGAGGAAAGCCCGTTTTCCCTGTATCACCCCACCTTAACATGAACTCTGGTATGTGGGACAATGTTTTAGTTAAAGAAAACCAAACAGATGGTGAATAGTACTGCAATGTTCCTGTTAAAGAATCCATGGGAAAATGGCAATGTCTGGATGCAATAAATACATACACACATATATACATACATACATAAATGAAAACATGTACTATGGCATAAGGTAGGGTTCTCATGCAGCAAGTGCAGTAGCTGGAGAAGAACAAGGACAGTACTGTAGAAATCACCTAATTACATAAATACTCACTCCCCTGTGACCACCATTTCACACTACTTGCTGTGTTAGCACCACAAACAGAGCACAAAGTTCCGCAATAAACACCAGTGCTATTTATTCTGGTGCTTTCTCTATTTTCAGTTTAAATACACCCATGATAACGTGATCACATGAGAACTATCCAGCTTTCTAAGCCTTTTTCCCTGTCCCACTGAAGTTCCAGGCGCCTAGTGCAAATCACTTTGACAAAACTGGATTTTCAATAAAGCCAGGGTAGCAAATCTGTTTATCTATAATCAGGCACTCCACGGGTATTTTTCCCAAAGCCATGTCCTTAATCAAGTGCAACTCCTTTTTAATATCTTTCTGAAAGTTAATGAAATTAACTGCTGTAAGCACACGGACCAGGCACTCACCGCCCCTTAAAGAGCAGAGAGCCATCTTCAGCAAGTAGGTCAGGCAATGTGAAAAAGAACACTGAGATACATTAACTCATGTAAATCAAACCCTGCTAGTCTGTAGGAAGCACATAAGATGGTTAAATACCAAGGTTTTACTCTTGTGCTTAAATATTGTGGAGTTCATACTCTCTCCAGTTTCACTATTCACGGTGTTGCTATATTTAAAGGTACTGGGAACCGTTTCACCAGCTAAGAGCCTCCCAGGAGGAGACAACTCAGGCTGCAGACAGCTGGCATCAGCCCCTTGGCAATTGCACACCCGGGCATTTGGGGGAACAGAAACTGAGCTTCTTGCAGATAGGTAAGGATTTTCCCTGGATTCTTCATGAAGTGATAAGTCTCAGCAAGTCAAGGACAATATACTTGCATGGAAGCCATACAGCCTATTTTAATCCTATTTTAAGAAGCCAGCAGTACTTCCTTACAGTTGGTTGACATCAACAGGATGCAGCTTTCTGCCAGCAAGTGCAGGTTACCTCTATCTGAAGGGTGTCTTCCAGAATATATTTCATGCCATTTATGCACTCACATTTAGATTAATGTATTCCGTGTGTCCCATTGTTAAAAATTGCTTCTCCACAGCTTCCTTTCCAGGAGTTGATCTTCCTCTTGGAAATAGTCATAGGAAAATAAAATGACCCCTCAGAACTAATGGGATATTCAGTAATTAATCCATAAAACAGAAGAGCTATTTGAACCCTCCGTTTTCAGTTTCTGAAAATAGTTCTTATCCTTTCACAAATAAAGTAATTGAGCAGTAAAAAAAAATTTTTTTTTCTTTGCTTTTTTTTGGGGGGGGGTAAAATACTACTGGAATAGCTATACTGTACAACTGTATTAATGGTTATCAAGTGTACCTTTTTATGGTAGTGAAAAAAACAGTTCCAAATTCCAAAATTAATATTGTTATTAGACACTAGTTTGGCTTGAGAATGGAATAAGAAAATGTAAGCTTCCAAGTGGCTTTCTATTTGAGGCTTGGGTGACTAATTATGTATTCAGATGCTGCTTGATTTAATACCTACTCAATTCCCATTCTCTTTCTGTGGGAAAGAGACTCAAAATACTTTGGAAGAAAGTTTTCCTGACCGTGAACCAGAACTTTATGATGCAGTATTTAAAAGGGAAAATTTAATTTCACAATTGGAGTAACATAAACGAATCTGCTTCTTGGCAGAGGAAGCCAAAACGTTTCTGGTCGCAACATGTGAAAATGGATAATGACAGCAAAAACGCAGCTGCACCCAAATCCCCCCCCTTCTTAATACTAATTGTGCCACTGTGCTACCTCAGCATTATTTTAGTTCTGATAAAATGTATATAAAGAGCAACAACTGAAAATCAGCCACCCCAAACACCAAAGTTTTCCTTTATTGAAATATCACAGATTACAGATCCAACAGAATATTGAGGGGGAGGCTGGGAAGAAACCAAGTTCAACAGGAACTTGAAAACTGAGTTTACACCAAAGTAGAAAGACTGAACATTCCTTTTACATGCCTGGGAAGCCTCCAAAGTAATCCCCCAAACTCTGATCCTTTGTCATATGGTTTGATAACAAATGCACTCTGCCCTGCATGACTGACATGAACCTCAGCCTCCCATTCAAGCTCTGTTTTTCAAATGTGTCAGAGACTCCAGAAACCCTTTTTGGTTGTTCAAAAAGTATCCGAAACAATAATAGGCAAACACCTATTATACCTACGTGGGTGTGCAAATATAGCAAATACAGTTATTTGCAGGGACTTGTCTCTGGAAAAAATATAATGTAAACATGTCTGTTACTGGTTACTTTACTGCAAATAAGAAGTTTAATACATTGCTGTACTTAATGAGTAAGGCAGAGCAAACCAGCTATTTAATTCTTTAAAAAACCTGTTACCACTACATTCCTGTCTCTGTTTAACTCTTACGTCTTTTACTCTCATATGAGGATATATGAAACACATCTTTCTGTCTCTCTATTTAAGGTGTTGATAGTTTTAAACTTTTACTGTTGAGTGGATGCAGGGAATGAGAAATCAAAAGAATTTGTGTTGTCTTAATTACACAGGTACAGATGTGCGTTTTACTTCCACAAAGACTAAATTACAGCATTTCCTCCAAAACTTAAGATACAGGATGTCAGACTGAGCGTCCACACTGCTTTATGGACTGTCATTTATCTCTAAAAATGGCACCAGCAAACAAGGGTGTGGCACCAAGGCATGCTCTCAAAGGGTAACTTATTAAGGCCCCATCTCACATGCAGCACAGCACATTCATTGGCAACAGCTGGTGCTTAATCCAGGAAAAGACAGGTTAAGGCTTGAATTTTAAATTTTTACTCTGCTTACTAATTTTTTAACACACATGTGAACCAAATGAGCCAAACTATTTTCACAGAATCATCGGTGTTGGAAGAGACCTTCAAGACCATCTAGTCACCATCAACCCAGCACCACCATGACTACTCCTAAACCAATCCCAAGTGCCACATCCAGATGCCTGTTGAACACTTCCAGGGGATGGTGTCTCCAACACCTCCCAGGGCAACTTACTGCAATGCCTGACCACTCTTACAGTGAAAAATTCTTTTCTAATATCGAATCTGAACCTCCCTTGGCACAACTTAAGGCCATTTCATCTCGTCCTTTCACTTGAGACACAGTAGAAGAGATCGACTCCTAGTCTCACTACAACCTCCTTTCAGGGCATTGTAGAGGACAATGAGGTTCCCCGAAGGTTCTTCTTTTCCAGACTAAACACCTCCAGCTCCCTCAGCCACTGGTCATAAGACATGTTTTCCAGATCCCTCACCAGCTCCACTGTCCCTCTTTGGACTCACTCCACCACCTCAACGTCCTTCCTGAATCGAGGGGCCCAAAACTTTGCACAGGATTCGAGGTGCGGCCTCACCAGTGCCAAGTACAGAGGGACAATCACTGCCCTGCTCCTACTGGCCACATAGTTTCTAATATAAGCCAGGATGCCACTGGCCTTCTTGGCCACCCCTGGGCACACTGCTGGCTCATATCCACACAGCTGTCAACCAGCATCCCCAGGTCTCATTCTGCTGAGCAGCTCTCAAGCCCTTCTTCCCCAAGCCTGCAGTGATGCATGGGATTTTAAAGCCACATGAACTTCAATACATTTGAAGCTATGAATTTACTGTTGAACTCACCCGTTTTCAGTGCAGATGGGACTGCGTGATGTGAAACACCACAGCCCATCTAGGGCATTGCCTGTTCCAATGTTTCCTCTCTTGCAGTGTAAAACATTACAACCCAACCAGAATTTTCTTTTTCTTTCAGGCACCCAGGACCAAGTTCACACTCAAGGCAAGTCAATGTTGAGACCTGCAATGAATTTGCTGTCACTTTGACTTCCTCCACCTTCCTTCAGAAGGTTCACTTGACTCTTGTTTCCTATTCTGTTCAAACACTGGAAATCCTGAATTCCTCCTCCCAGCCTCACCCTACCCCTCAAACACTGCAAAGACCACAGCAACATTCGCTTGAATCCGAGACACTCATGTCATCTCTTGGCACACATTCCCAGGTCAGCTGTGCGATGCCGCTTCCTCTTAGAAGAATGGGGAAACATTGCCAATCTCTTTTCCTCCTCTCATTTTTAGTTACTATTTCACAACTTAGCACAACCCACATGACATTTAAAATTAAAAGTGTCCAACCATCAATTTTCTCTTCCTCCCACCCAAAATGTGTTTGATATGTTTACTCAAATATTTAAATTATGAGGTTTTCCTGTGCCTGAAGTAGTCATATTTTGGCTACTGCTGGTATTTTTACAAGATGCAGGTGTACTAAAAGTAATTAGCAGTTAAAAACAGATTCATTGTTTACCAGTTATTAAGAAAAACTGAACAGCACTATTTAAACAGGTAACATCCTGCTATCAAGAAAATATGATTAAAAATGTATGCTAGTGAAAAGGACCTCATATATTATTACAGAAAGGAAACAGTGGAAACAAGAAGCTCTGCAAAGTGCCCTTTTAAAAATAGAAACTGTGCTGAATACAATGCAGATTATCTGTGAGGATATGCAGGTATCACAAAAGAAAGATGAGATAGGAATTTTCACTGTGACAGAGAGAATTTATCGAGAAGTTAAAAAATAAATTCTTTGTCAATTGAGAGAAAACTGCTTGAACAACTCAGGCATCTGACACCAGCTCAAGGCTATTTCGATACTACAGGATTCTACTTTTTGTCTTAACTTGGTCTGTTTTAGAGACCACACAAACATTCTTCTGCTACAAGCATTTGTTTCTTGAAGTTATTATTAGCCATGAAGATCTAAAGCAGATCTGTTCTCAGCTACATTCATAACCCAGATGTGGATATTGTGAGGACTCTGCATGAAGAATCAAAGCCAAGATTCCAAAATCCTTTACAAGAGACCCACAGGAGATGAAAAGAAGGCTGTCTTCAGCATTTTCATCCTACAAGCTATTTAAGGGGCTATGACTTCATACTTTTTTGTTCTCAAGTAGCACAGATGTGCTTTATCAATTCATAGAGTTGGAAAAAGATGTGCAGAATGAGTGTAAAAAAAAAAATCACTTTTCTTTCACTGGAAGTGGTACAAACATGGAACTGATAGGATTTTCTGCATTATCACAGAGGTACAAACTTTATTTACATAAATACTTACATTATATTTTGTCTGACCATCATGTCTGAAGAGATTTTGAAGCCAACAAAAATCTATAGCTGGAAAAGCAGTTATTTTGTCCCTAGTTTAATTTGCAGGAACAAATCCTACCTGAATTAGCAGAGAGCCTTTCTTTTGACATGCATATTAGCTGCAAGGTAGACATTTTGTTCGAGGTTTGTTTTATTTCTAAATCAAGAACTGTCAATTTTAAACAACACATCCTGTCTTCAGAACTCAGAGAGAGAAAAATTTAAACAAACACCAAACCTTATGGCTGGACTCAATGATCTTAGAGGTCTTTTCCAACTTGAGTGATTCTACGATTCTGTCCTCTATAAGACTGAAAGTATTAGCAGGTCCAGCAAATTGACTTTCTGTGTCATAAAACAACCTCCAAGTATGCTAAGGAGGGTGTAGCAAAATTCTTTCTTATGTAGCTATAAGTTTGCATTATTTTCTGCCAATAATGTTTATGGGAAACTATTTTAAAAAGCAACCAGTAAATTTCTCCTTCCTAGGATTTTTCAATCTCCCTTGCACATATGAAAATTACATTTGCTACCAACTGGAAAACACAAAACATGCAAACACAAAGATCAAAATGTGTGATGAATTCAAGAATTTGCATTGGGATGTCCCTGAACACCAGGATGCCGCCCCAGAAACCATCCTGATTCACTTGAGTCTTCTAGAGAATATCACACAGCATCACATACTCACAAACAGAACTGGCAAAATTTAAGGGATACATTCTTAATGCACAGCCCTTATTTCAATCACTGGCAAAAATCAGCGAAGGAGGTTCCTTAATTGCAAAGTGCTAAATTTAAGATTGCATCTCATAGGGTCACAGCCATGTTTATTCCAGCAGCTACAAAAATCCACCTTTTATATGTGTGTACGATTTACACCATGGAACATTTAGTTTTTTGAAAAAACCTGCCCCCACAAGTGTGAACACTCGCTCCCATTTCTTTTTCCTCCCTAACTCTCTTACTTCCATTGAAAAAAGGTTAGCTAAGAAAAACCCTATTCATAGGAATTAAGAGCTAAATATCCAATCTGCTCTCCCCATGAACAAGTAGCCTCAGTAAGTGTCTGTGCCATAAACCCACTCTGGAAGTTTATAAACAGGCCCTGTCTTTTTAATTTGAATGAAACATGTCTGAGCTATTAAGAGATGCCCATACCAGCAAGAGCTACTGGAAAACTGCAAGACCTGTGTTTTGCATTATGCTAATGGAAACAAAACACTGATGCTTTAAGATTTGTGGATTAAATGAAATCGATGCTTCTGGACTAAATTTTTATACTTCCAATTATTTCTGTGGTGTGTCTCAGGAATTGGAAGAGCTAAGGGTTCTCAAGCTCTTATTCTGCTGCAGGCACAAAATCTCTCCATCCTCCAAGACGAGCCCAGCCACACACAGTGCTGAGGATGCAGGCACTGTTTCAAAGGTCTTGCAATCAGAAAGTTCATTAAAAATACTGTCAGCTATTAACCTCCAGTTACTGACCTGCAATTGCATTGTCACTCAGCTTCTGTGCTCTTCATCCAGCTCTAAACACAGTTTAAGCCTCATCTTGTTTTCGAGACATTTTGCAACTGGCAAGGTCAGGGCCGTGACAAAGCTCAAAGCATGGTAGATGTATGGATCTAGCACTAGCTCCTCCTGCAGAGCATTCCATTTAAAGTAAAGCACTGAGCCTCAATCCTGAGACAAACCTCTGTAGATCTGTGCAATTCTCCCTTCGACCAACCTGCTCCTTGAACCAACAGGATGACCACGATTTACTGTCGAAGAGGTCCCATGTGCCTGCTTCTCTATACAGGAGGACCACACTTTCTACTCATCTCAAACCCTGCATGTGGAGAAAAACAATAGTCCAGCTGGGTAATGAGTATACTGGGATCCTCCACATTTTACATACTGTCTTGATCCACAATTTCTTCCTGCTTATTACAGTAATTAAGCCCAGCAGATCCATGAAGCCACCATATTAGTAATTTCCATTGGCTAACTTGCAAGAGCTACACATCCTTTCAATGAAGCCTTAGAATAGCTCATTTCCAGTCCCTAGCAGATGACAGGTGGTACCACCTGCAGGTTTATGATCCGCTGGGAATGTATGATGTGAGACACTTGAAGCAAATTTGCAAGGTTTACTCCAGATATAGTGGACACATCCCACTGAAGTGGTCTGAAGTGCAAATCAAAATTCCATGGTACTAGCTGCTGAATAGCTGTTGCAAAATGAACTGTTAATTCTTTCAAGTCTTGATAAACAAAAAATCTCGCAGCCTCTACCAAAAGAAAAATCACCCCATAGTAGTTGATATAATTAAATTTAATGCAATAAAAAAACTACCCAAGTTGAAACTGCAATTTGCAAATACACAAAGCTAGCTGAATAAAGGACAGCATCTCATTTCTCTCCAGCTAAAAAAAGAAATTGCTGAATATAATCAGCACGTTTTCTCTCTAGATGAGAATGACAAATACAGTCAGTAATGCATTGTGCTGCATTTCTGGTCTTACAGCTGCTTAAAGCCTCTACTTCCAAAACAAAGTGTCTGAAAACTAGACAGCAGTGAACACAACTTGCCCTATGCAAATGTCTTCAACTTTAAAGGAAAACCAGTTCCCTCAGTGTCCAACTCCTTCTTGTAGTGCAAATAATGAGGAAAGGAGAGGAAAGACAGCATTCTGAAATTCCTGCTCTCTGTTATTTCAGGAAGCTGTTTGGGAAAACAGCTGCTCAGGCTCTGCATTTTGGAGTAGCCTGAACAACCGAGCCACCAGCAAAGGGCTTCCCTTCAGCCAAAGATCATGCTGCCTCCACACACTCTTCAAAGCTCCTCCTGCTGATCCTCATGACCATTCCTGGAAACTATTATTTGTGCAATCCAAAGCACAGCTCCAAGTACATCTCTCTAGTCAGAACAACACATGCCTAACTTTTATAAACCACTCTGCAAACAGCGCGAGGTAATCCACGCAGCTCCAAGGCATTTTCTAAACAAGCAGATATGCTGCATACCAGACAGAAAAATTTAACAACATACGGGAACTAGGAATTTAAAATGCATACTGGACATCGCTGACTTAATTATGGTAACCATCAAACTTTTTTTTTTCATTTTTAAACACTTAAGGTTACTTGCCCTACTTATTCAGCTTTAAAATGTCAGAGCATGGGCAGAGAAGTGGGTATTAACTACATTAATAAGCAAAGCAATATGCTGCTGCTTTTCTTCTCTTTGTACATTTTATGTAAATAACATTTGCAACTTTTCTTCTATTTCTCCACATCTTCCAGAGAACAGAGGACAAACCTGCTTAAAGCAACATGGGAAGAAAGTACCTAAAAGATTGAACACCCTGGCAGGGCACTGCCTACATTCACCCCTTAAGCCTGATGCAATTCCAACTCTTACGCTTTCGCAGACTCCTGGCTAACTCGTGAGGCGGCAGAAACGGGAGGAAAGCCATCCTCAGTTACTCCTGCCATTTTGTATTCTTGATCTCATTTCTAGGCAAGTGGACTGCGAAAAAAACCACCACAAAGCCTCACCACAGATGGCAGTTTGGCATCCTCCAGCCAAGCTCACACCTGCAGCTTCCATGACCGCTGCTGCAGCTGGGCTTTTTGTCTCCTCTCACTGACAAAAACTGCAAAATACGCAACTGTTAAGTGACCCAATACCACCATCCATTTCATTACTGAAATAACTCCCCAGGAAATCAAGAAGCAAACCTCCACTTTTGGCTCTGTTCCCATCAACACAGCTTGGCTTGTTCTGCAGGAAGGGGTAACCTCCAGGCACTTTGGTTACAGAATCATTTGCCATAGGGATGGGAAGGGGTGGGTATTTTAAAATCTGAATTTTAGAGAGAAAGGAACAAAAGAAAGCATACAAAACTGACAGTTCTGAGAACTTCACAATCACCAATGCTAGCATGAACCACAAGAGCCCTGTGCTAAACCGGCGTCATGAGCCCTGCAAGGGCAAAAGCTGATTTTCACTGCAGTTTCACTTAGACTCTTGCAGTTAATGACAGCAAAATGGGAGTCACCAGTGTCTACAAAACACCTTACTCTCTCCTGGCCATGACGTTCCATTCCAGGCCATGGCTTGGTACAGCTGTTTCCACAAGCACCAGAACAGTCACATGTTATAGAAGGCAGCATGTTTTCCTGCATGCCCTGAGATATGGCAAGATGATCTCTCCCTTGGTCTGTAAATTTTATTTAAAATCCACAGATGATGGACACCACTAAACCCAATGTCTGTATTTCCTTCAGAACTCAAGTAAAGGAAGGCAACCCATGCAAGACTTCTTATGGGTATTGGTTTGGTTAAGTTTTTTTACATATATTTTTATACAAAAAAGATGCGCCCAGAGCATTTTCCAGCACACCTGCCACTCCACAGACACTGCCTGTTCCCACGCCTCTCTCTGCTGGAGGGCTCCAGCCACGGCTGTGTCCAGCCCAAGACTTGGGGCAGACTAAGCCCTGACCAGCCCTCCAAAGATAATCAGGTGAGATGATCTAATGGTCCTTCTGGTCCTTAAAAGGAAAATTAGCAGTGAATCACTTTGATGCTTTGAAGCTCTGGTCCAGTTTCTCCCACAAATGGAGACCAGCCACTGCAAGATGAAACTCAAATCAAAGCCAAGTTTTACTTTTGTGGTCAGCAGCACAGACATATTTCAAAACCAAGGTGAAGCAGATGACCAGGGAAGAGAAGCTAAGCCTGACAGGCTTCTCTGTCTGTGGGACATGGAGGCATTCAGTTGGCTAAGAAACAAAAGGGTAGGGAGACAAAGAGCCTAAGGGGCTTTCTGGCCTGATGCTTTCCATATGTAAATCCTAAAATGGCAGCCACTGGTCCTCACTATTCATTCACTCACCCACAGTTATCAAAGCACAGTCCTCTCATCAACTGGACAAAACTTGCTACCTCTGCCTCTTGGACAGGTAACCGGAGTGAATAATCCTGTCATCATGTTTCACCATAATACTTTAAAAAAAAATAAATCTGAATTATGCACTACATGGCTATTAATAAGGATAAATCACATGGGTTTTTTTGAGCTTAGGAACTACTTTTTCTCCAAGACCTACCTGTCCAGTTGTTCACACTAAGGTGGTTCACACATATTTAAATCATACAAGGCTATCACTGTTTAGTGCTCCCACAGAGACCTTCCCAAACAGATTTAATTAACCAATAAATTATATTGAGAACATATCCTTCCAACCTAGGGATGCTGTTCCTCGTGTTCATGCCAAAGCAACTCTACTCCTACTCTTCCTTCAGCATAAATTAGTCTAAAAATAGCCTTATAAAAATATTAAAATGGCTTTCATTATAGCTCAAACTAGTGAGATGGCTTTGACAGCTATTCCCACAAAGCAAACTCCCCATAGACCCTTTTTAAATATTCTAAAAAGGGTTGCAGCTCTACCTACAGAATTAAAGTCTAAAACAAGTTACCAGAAAACAAAGAAGGTAAATTATAATAAACAGAGTGTACATTGCTGCACAGAAAGGTCTTTGTTCAAATATACTGCATTTAAGAAATCTTACTATTGTGTAACTAAACCCTGAACTAATATGGCCAGGGAAGTGGAGCTTTAAAAACAAGGCTTTCAGGATTGTCTAGTTTGACACCTTCCTTACATGGCAGAAACGAGTTTGTCTGCCTTAATCCTTCCTATACAGCCACAGAAATGTCTGCATGTGCTAAAAGAAGAGTACTCGAGCTTTTTAGGCATCAAGAAAGAGCAACATAACCTTAGCTAGGCCTTACCCCATTTAAACAATCAAGAGCACTGCATCTTGCTCATCCCTTGTTATTATGAGACCTCTTGCGAAATGAGGGTATTGTTCAAGATACATATTTCAAAGTCCTCCATCTTAAAGCAAATATGCTGAAAATGCTGCAGGAAACATGCAGGGCCACAGTACTAATGGAAAAAGAGCGGAAATCCACAGAAGTTGAAAACAAAAAAACCACAGGTAAGCCTCTTTCCAGTAAAAACAAGAAATGCCCTGTGCACCACAGAACAAACTGAACCAGACACGGAAATCCAGACAGAGCCATGAAACACCAGAAAACAAGTTACAGCACATTTCTTTAAAAAAAAAAAAAAGGGAAGAGAAAAGGGAAGAAAGCAGGGGGGAGTGTAAAACTCTAGTTGCCCCCAGAATCCTGTGAAAAGGTGTCCATCTGTTCAACCCCAGAAATGTTTTGGGGTAGTTCTGGGCATGCAAAGCAGCATATGTAGGATCCTAAATAACATTACTGAATGAATTAGGTTCCAGGAAATCCAGACCCTACATTTTTAATCTAGTCACTTTGCAGGAGTTACATGGAATCTCATTCTGGATCTTCAAAGCCACAAGTAAGTAACTTGCACAAACTTCACAGATGTTAAGACCAGAAGAAATTCTCATTGCTATAAATAGGCTGTACAAAATAGATGTGCCTGGCAATGTTTGACATCCAAGTCTTGGGGTCAAACTACCACTTCACACCTCCATCCCAGGGGATGTTCAAACCTCTACAATCCAGGTCTGTTCTTGGAAGTCTTTATTTTATTCTCCCTTTAAACAGAACTAAATCTCCCTTTAACTAGAAATTATTGCAATTATGTAAATTGCTGTTATCACACTACTTGCTTTAAAAAAAAAATAAATAAATCCTATAAATTATAAATTCTGTTCATCTACTTACCAAAACTATTGTTTGAGGCAAAATAAGTCATTACAAGAAAAAGCTAAAGGAAAAGACTCTTATTTGCTTTGTGTCCCTTCAACCTTTCCTAACAGTTGGAAGCAGTGAATCAAAGGTAAAATGAACTGACTTGCCCCAGTTTGTTTCCATGCAACTTAAAGCTGCATCATTAATGTTTAATGTTTACTCCCATTGGTCACAAGAAGCTTTTTACATACTGAATGTGTTTCATTTAAGAGATCTTTTCTCTTAAAGAAAGTGAGAGATGAAAGCTATTCATACATCCTTCAGCTACTGGGTAGACCTAGAGGGCACAAATTTTGAGTTCAGCTTCTCTTTTTGGACAAAAAAAAAAAATCACACGTGAAAATAACTCGGAACCAAACTGGAACTAACCTGAAGTAAACCAAAGTTAAGCAACAACACAAAAACATACATTGTTTATCCATGACAATCATGACCTCAAAAACTGACCTCTAGAGAGGCTCAAATTCTGACCAATTTCAAAAGATCAGGCAGCAGTCAAAACAGTAGAGACAGGGGAGCTTTGAAAAGAGTACTGAATAGATGATTTTTTTTAACCTGACCATGCTTTAACCTTTATTAACCAACCCTTTACAGGGCACAGGACAGACTTCTTGCCACTTCGGCTCAAAAATCCCTTGGCAATATTCACAATGGGCAGATGGGTGGTCCTACCTGCTTCTGAAGACATTCTCTTTCTGCCTTTGAGAGAACCCATTAACCCTAACATAAACCTTAACAAGAAAGCTTTTTTTATAACAAATATATTTGGTTTTAAATGCTCCTATCTAAACTTTAAGCTTAATTACATTGTGCATAAAGTCACTCCCTAGTAACATCTCAACCCCCTTCTTCACTATACCCATAAATGCACTCCAGAAGTTCCACCCTAGCTGGGAACATACACCAGGCTTTTTCTCCCACTCCTAGTTTTGGAAGCCATGTTAAATTATTAAGGTTGCCAACAAAGAAAATACGTTGTGAAGAACAAAGTCTCTGAAAACAGCCACTTCAGAAAGAACAGATAAAACCCTTGTGAAAGTGCAGCTTGAGAAACACGAGAGTTTGTAACTCCAAATGAGGCCAGCCTCAAGTTTACAATGAAGATTAAAATCTGTTCGTCTAAATCAATTATCCATCCTGAGTGCACATGGTGCATTTGAACTGAACAGTCTGGGGAGGGCTTTGCATCACGGTACATACTCAGTGACAGCACTCATTTCCCCGGCAACAAGCTAAATTTCAGCTTAATAGCTCAAACATTCCCTTGACTATATTCATAACCAAGGCTCCTGCCTCTGCAGTAGCTCCAGAAGAACTACATATGAACTCTTTACCTTTGAACCAAAGGGACTAACACTCACCCAGAGCTGCTATTCTCCATGCCAGATAACCCAGATTTAAAATAGATACACATTCACAACAGCATCCAACAGAAATGTGCTCTATTGGACTCCAGTGATTTTGCAAACTAGCAAAAAATGAACAAGCTTTAAAAAGGGATAATCCATCACAATATGCACTTTCAGTATTTACTAAATGTACTCTGGATTTAATTTATTTATAACAACTCAATGTTCCAGACTTGCATCACTATATTGTTTAAATATAACACATTTTTATTCTAAGACCTCATTTCAGCACTCTGCTTAGTACCTGCTTCCAAGACAGGGAGACTTTTTACTTCTGCTTAAGTACAAAGAACAAGATGATTTCTCAGCAACGAGTCATTATATTCTCGAATGATAGTCTCCAATCCTGCTTCTCAAACTGTTAATCTGGAAATATCTCAGTGCCAAACTATCTCAGATTATTCAAATGCATCATTACTCTCTTGACGCAAATGGCTTAATCCAGTAATTTATTGGAGTTTTTTTAAATCGCTGTAATACTTTTACCATGGTCTTGCATACGTAAATGGTGACTATAAAAGATGACCTGAACAGATTTTTTTTTTTAAAAAGTCTCATTTCTTCATGAATATATACCAGAGGTCCCTAAATATTCCCAGCACAACACACACACAGTTCCTTTTTGTCTACCAGCCACTTCTTCCTCTCTAGAGTCTCCTTCCTCAGCCCTTTCCAGCATCCCAAATACCAAATGAGTAAGAAGCTGCTCTTGGAGTGGCCAAGTAAAGGCTCCCCTTGAGCTGGCTGAGCAAACAGCACTCCTTGCTTCCCCAGGTGTGTGCACACACGTGTCCATGTCTACAGGTGCATGGGACATGCAACTTCACTCCCTCCTCAGAGATGCCTAGCTTCTGGGGCAGGAGGTGACTTGGGAGACAAATGGGGGAGCACAGGCTCATAGGCATCTCTTTTTCTAGCACAGGCAAGAAAACTGACCTTAAGTCATACACAAAGACATCTTCATACTTCAGACTACTTCATCAGTACTACAAGTTTACTTCAGAGATCAAACCTGGCCTCAATACAATTCTGGAGAACTACTGGGGGGAGGGGAGGAATAGACCAAACTATTGGCCTGCCTAAGTCCAATTTCTGTACTGAGAGGACTTCTCTTGACAAGAAAACACTGTTCTGCATTCCTTCCTCGCCTCCATCACAGGATGGCAGTTTTACTTTGAAAGGGACCCTAAATGGAAGATTCAGTTTCATTTTCATGCACCTGACCCACCATGCCTTTTGGGACTATCTGCAAATGGTGCAAACCAGGGTTTCCACATTGCCTGGCACCCTGAAAGCCTACAGTCTATACAAGCCAAGCTTCAAGGCTCTCCAACCCCTTCCCTGCTTAACCCTGCAAAAATAAATACATTTAGCAGGTGTGTCTGGTATTAAGTAAGGGTAGAAGGTCGTCCTGCAGATGAAACTGCATTAGCAGTGATATTTATCATGCTCAGCAGAACAAACACCAGCTTTGCTTAAAACAGAACAGTGGCAACAGCAATAGTTGTCACTCTTGTGAGAAAATGGACCCAGATTCCAGGATTATGCTTCACTTCAGGGTGGGCTGAAGTGACTCCAGAACACTCATGGGTGTATCCTTGAGTGTTTCCATTTGGCAGCTCTACTGAGGGAGGGGGATGGTGAAAGAGGAAAAAAAATAGACATCTCCCCACCTCACCTCCAACTCCATTTTGCAAAACGCCTATTTTTATGCCCTCAGTGTACATGCCGAGGTGCACAACACTACTACTGTAGTAATGGCAGCCACAACCCTTGACTTCTTGTTTGTCATCCATCAAATACTCGTACAGGGTTGTACTGAACTGCAAAATACGCTCAAATACAGCTCTGAAGTGAAGTCCCAGCTAGTTCCTTGATAGTAGTTACTATAGAAACCAGTCCCTTGGCACAGGCTCTCACAGCAGGAAATCATGCAGATTTCAATTTTACATAGTAATAAATGCTGCGGGAGAGGAGAATTTCACAAGTATTGCAGGGGCTGATTGTACAAACCCAGACCTCTTCTACCCCATGACACCCATGCTGCAGATGAACGTGCCCACACACACAATTGCCACTGCTCTCAGTTTTGAAGTGGCTTCTACACAGCCTGAGTTGGGGTGGCTGCTGGAAAGGTGGTAGCATTTTTCAATGGCTTCATTGGATTAGAAAGTGTACTCATTTTTACACGGAAGAAGCCCAGATGAAAACAATAAAAAAAAGCACCAACTGCAAAGCAGCAGAAAGATTTAAGCATCTATGTAAGAACACAGAGTTCAAACATTTTAAGGAAGTATTGTCAGGTCACAACCCAGGGCTCTTTTAGAAACAGCCCATCTTCCTTTCCTTCTCCACCCTGTCCAAAAAAACCAACCCAAATGGAGGGCAGGTCACAGATTAATTTGTAGAAAAAAAACTGCTGTAGAAAGCACAAAGACAAGAGGGAGGACTCTGAGCCCTGAAGTGAAAGAGTGAGGTAATTATTTTAACTTTTCAGAAGCAGTTCTACAGGTTGGACTTCATCACGTGTGGGAGTGGAAGAGGAAGACACACAGCACAATATACTTCTTGTCCCGAGCAGATGATAATTTTCTATTGAAATTCAAGAACCACCGGGGACTCTTCCTCACCTCTCTAACTGAACCCGTAAGCCTGAACAGTGCAAGTCTGGCTACATCAACATGGGAAGAAAAGAGCAGGGAACTGCTTCACTGAAGAAAACTAAATGAAGGGAGGAGGGAAGGGGTGAACAGCTTGCACAGCAACAGGGACAAACATTTGTGCTGGCAACACCCGACAAATCATCAAGCAAACAGAAGGACAAGAAAATGAAGGAAGCTGGTCTATTTTTAAGCAAGACCTCATTATTCTCATTATTACCATTAACATGCACTGCTTCCCGGGAAGCAGCAGGTATGCAAACATGAGATGAATCATATCACCAAGTAAATCACCTGGCAGTAGAATGCTAGTTTGCATGGACACACACAGGGTGAACACATACGATCTCTGCCCCTGACACCTCCGAAAACGCGTTGGAAGAGCATCCTTCTGGGAGGCGAGCCTGCATTACAGAGAGCAAACCACCCTGTTAGACAATACAATTGTCACTGCTGCTTCTGAAAATGACTTTTGTTAATGCTTTTGTTAATGATTAGACAGAGTTCCTTGTACTGGACACTCCACTCTCAATTAGTCTGCTGGAGCTTGTAATTTCACTTTTTGTATAGCTCTTATGTCATTAGAAACAAATCTAATTTCTGTCCAGCTACGGTAAGAATAGACTTAGGGAGTTGGAGAAGACACCCTAAGTGAAATCACACATTTTACACCACAGCCTTTCCACAAATTGCCTTGCTGATACACAGGAACTTCGCAAGTGGTTTAAGGACCTGTGGACTGGGGTGCAGCGAGGTTCAGGTAACTGCTGGACTCCAGTCAGGTCCACAGACACCTCCCTAGAGGTCTGGTGAGTTTGCATGAAGCCAGTTGACAGCAACAATCTGATCCTTCACCAACTTATTATGTCTTCTTAGAAGGCATCATTGCAGTGGCCAACAAAAGGACAAGCTTTGAACCTGCGTTTCCAGACAGCTGTGAGGCCCAAAGGATAAGCCTGCAGAAGGTTCAGCAACTTGTTTGCTACAGGCAAGGTCCACTAAGCAAGGAGCACTACCCTACTTTCCAGAAACCTGGCTTAGTCTGAACTGATATATTAATTCTCCTCCCACACAACACAGAACTTCCCTCTCTGTCTTAAGGCAAAAAGATAATCAATAAAACCCAATGGAAACAGATCTTCAGCTACCTTTGCTATCCAACTGGTGACAGACTAAAAATAAATAAATAAAAGCTGCAACTACTCTCTTGTTGTGGTTACTATAGGATTGTTGCTATGTGCCAACTAGTAATTTATCACATCAAAAGGCTGACTGAATTAGCCTGAAAGGGGATCTCCCACCACAGGGGCATGTGCTACACTGGGAAAACCAACCGCCAACCAAAACCTCAGCCTCCACTTTCAAATCCACATCCCATCATCAAAAGGATGCATTTACATCTTTGATTCTAACCTAATATATTATCTGAAGGAAATCCTCAGAGCCATTTATGATTTATTCTCATTACTTCCCAAACTGGATGTTTAACACATTGGAAGTTTGGTTCTGTTGCCAAGACTGAGAAAACTCTTTGCAGCTTCAAAACCAATATTCAGCTACTGAAGCGTAGGTGCTCCTAGTGAAGATGCCCACAGAGATATCATGTAGCTGGCAACAACAATCAATCCATCCATCCCAAGCCTGCACAGAAACCAGGACCTAATATTCTATCCTCCTAAAAGCAACACAGCTGCATAAAGAACTGTGACTAAATGTATAAAAAATTAATTCTGAGCTGTACCCCCTCCCCACACTCCCAAAGATTTCTGATTCAAATAGTGAGCAGACTTACATTCAGTCACGTAAAAAGAGGCCAGCCACTCCTTGACACACTTTTCACTCCTTGGACAAAGTATTAAAGAAGTATATTCACTTCTTCTCCACTCGTTATCTTTCTCTCCTTCATAGAAGTCGGTCTTGCATTCAAGTTTTCTGTTTTGGTTTAGCATACACAATCACCTGGGAGCATTATCCCCTTCCTAACAACACTTCAGTCTCTTAGCAAAGCACCTTAAGCTCAAAAATTACTGGGCTGAAGGGCAAATACAAACTCCACTCCTGTGTCTGTCTGTGCACCATACCAAGGAGCAGCTGACTATGTAAGTTATTATAGCCATTATTTTTGTCTATTGCTCTGAATACTTCTCCTTAGGTAGGGATGAAGCAGCAGAAATGTTATCAATGAGCCTGAGTTAGATTTCATCTTGACCTCAAGAAAAAAATAATATCTCTTTATGCTACTATGCCTGGATTCACCCAAAGAAAGGGCAATGACAATGCTTCATCTCCGGAGCACCCCTTTCAACCCCCTCAATATAAAATCTAGTCATTAATCACCAAACCACTTCTTGTGTGTTTGGGCATATAAGATGTTCATCCCATTCTGACTGCTCCAGCCAAATGGGCTCACATCAGCAGCAGAGTTCTCAGGGTGACACCTTGCTTAAAGACATGGACTGACATTTGCTAATTGTCTAAAGAAAGACAGGAACATGGAAACAGCAAGTAAAGCAGCACTGCCCTTGTATATGTGTTTTGTAGTTTTAGCACTTCTAAAGCAGCATATCCAAGTCCCAAAAATTAACAGATGTGTAATATGCATCCAGCTTCAAAATTATCTGCCAACAATTCTGAATTGGCCCTGTGTTTTGCATCATCTTCATGAAAGTATAATGGAAGACTGAATGGTTCATTTAAATAATTTTCTTCCTGATTATTTTATACATGAAAATCCAAAAAGAAAAAGCCTGGACTGTGTTCTTACACTTCAAAGACTCCATAGGAGGAATAAGCACTTATTACCAAGTCTTATCTTAACTGACAGGAAGCTCAAACAAAGGTTTTCTTATTTGAGTATAAGCATCTGAAATTAAAGAGGAGTCAGAAAAACAAAGGAATTGGACAATGAGAAACCCTTTCCTGTTGTGATCAACTTTGTTTTCACTCTGAAATTAGGCACAGATCATCATCACAACTCCCCAGTCCATAGCCAGGAGCAAAGGAATTTATTTCAAAAATGTTGCACAGCTTCTAGGTCTACTGCTATAGATTGTGGTGTCTTTCCCCTCCCCAGTCTCCATTTCTGTTTTCCCTTTAATTTTTTTTTTCATTAAAATAAACAAACTAAAAGGCACCTTTCAGTACTGCCCATTAGATTTTGCCGTGTCACCAAAGATTTATCCCTTGGGTTACACTGTGCCATATTTGCAGCGAATGAGACAGTGGTTCAGAAGGCCTAAGCACACTTTACTTGGAAGATAACAAGATAACAGATGTTAATTCCAGCCCTACAACACTTTGCAGCTTGTCACCCTGGAGAACCACTTCAATACATACCATACAGATCCTGGCCAAAATAACAATGGAACACCCAGAGTGAGGACAACCTGAAGGTGTACTCACACAATACCAAGAGCAACACGGACACAGAGTCTGCCCACAAACACAGATCTGCAGCAAAGGCACTATTTTAAGCAGCTTTATTAAACATGAAGAGCAGTCAGAACAGTGCAGTACAAGAGTCACCTGAGGCAGACACTCACAGATCTCAATCAAGTTTATTTTTGTAAGTAGAAGTGTTAAACCATACTTACATTTTTGCGTGCTGATATAGTTTAATGAAGCCTGAAAAAAGTACAGGCACTTTAACACAGCACTTCTTCCAGACTGATATATCCTGCCCCTCAAAAGGGTAACATTAAAACAACTATGTTGGTTTTGGTACCTTGCCACTGCTGCATGCCATGCAGACTCGGGCTGAGTTTTGCTTCCAGGTCTACTCAGTGTGCCTTGGTAGCTCGCTGACCATCCACAGTGCTTCCCTCCCTCTCAACTGGAATTTCCTGCAACTCTTGTCAGTAGCCTTAAAATCCTTAGAGTCCTCTCAGACGTGCAAAATGAAAGAGATGGAAAATGTAAATACCACCAACCAGCATGAGAGATGTCAGAATTACCAAAGGCATGGAAAACATACCTTTAGTAGCACTTGCCAAGATGACTTGCCAAGAAGAAACTTCAAACATTACAAGCACTACAGTCTATGGAATCCAACTGGCCAGAGAAAGCCTTGTGATAAAGGGAAACGTATCTTGAAGTGATTTAACTCATCTCCTAATATCAAACACACCTATGTATATGCAAAACCCTTCAATATGAAGGAAAAACAAAAAACCACAGGACTGGGTATCAGCTGCCTCATTAACAATCTCACTTTGAAGATCAATTTTAAGCTTGGGTAAATCAAAGCTTTTAGATCATCTTTCCATAAATTTTAATTTACACCTGTGCAGATGTAGGTAGGCAAGACTCGGGCAGGTTTTTTTCCACGGAAGCTGCTGATGGTGTATTAAGGGGATACAGAAGACATGTGCATGTCTTCAGATTAATCTGCCTCATAACACAAGGAGGAGAATTAATTTTCACACCTACTTTTTCAAGTTCCTGAATTCTAGCACTTACCTACAAAGGACATTCAAATGCAGTAGAGGCAGAAGAATAACAGCATGCAAAAAGCAAAGCAGTTTACACACGTCATTTTACATCTGTTCAAACCCAACTTACAGTATGTTTATATGTGATATATTCTTATATTGGGAATGCACAGTTCTTGCTTTCATAAGAGAATAAATTTGTAATGCACAAAATATCAGGTAAACAGCTATTAAATTAAATTAGACTTAAACCTCTTCCATGCTTCCGTTAGAATTGATGCAGATAAAAACACTCAAAATTTCAAATACTGAAAGACATAAGCCATATAAGAAAAGCCTGAACTAAAACTCATGAGCTCACATCTCCCCAAAAGGAAACTTCACTTTCAAGGTATTTAAGGGTTATTATTAGATTATTTAAGGTATACTAAGGATTTAAAGGTATTCTGAAGTACCTACTTCATTTAATATTTTATGACTATCCTCTTTAATAATCACAGTGAGAAATAATACAGATTCCACTGCAGACTAGAGTTCTGTCAGGCTGTATGCCAAACAGTTGTACCTTGAATAACACAAACTGCTACATAGATGTGTCTATCTTGTCAGAGCTCAAAAGTCAAAACATCTGAAGGAATTCTGCTTTCAAAAATCTCTGGCACCAGCAAAAAACCAGCACACACTGCTATACAGCATTATTACGGAATTAGCAACATAACTTGACAACCTCCTCCATTCAAATGATATTTTTCAGATGACCAGACCCACAGAAATACAACATTTTGGTGATCCACACATCAGAACGACTTTTCCAGTGTTTTTCCTGGTCAGGCAAAAATCAAAAAGCATTGAACTGAGGGAACTGAACTGAGGAAAAAGGAGAGACTAAACTTTGGGTTGATAAACATTTAAATGGAGTGCCAGTGAAGAAGGAAGCAAAAGCTGAAATGAGCTGCTTGGGAAATTAATTTGTGTACTGAGTCACCACAAAACACCAGGTACTTCACACTCAAGGTTTTTCCTACTTCAGAAGCTACAATGTGAAGAAAATACAGCAAAATACAGGTTATCCAACTCATCCAATCGTGGCTTTATCATAGGCAGAGCTCCAATTATGCCTTCTATTTGAGCTCCAAAACGGAATGTTAAGATTAGCTTCATTACTATTGCAGAATTAGAAGGAAGTAAATGACATGGAAAGAATGATGCACCAAAAGGGAAAAGACAATGCCTGGGAACAGCAGTAATGGCACACAAGGTAAAGAGATCAGCTGGAACAAGGAATAGCATTGATGGAAATAAGCTCTCATTCTTGAACACTCGGTGACTGCAAAGGAAATTGTCTCCCCTTGTGTGAGTGTGGACATTTACATCCACGTAAATACTTGTTCTTCTTTCAAAGCTAATGCTGATGCAAACAGACTAAAGAGTAGCCAGAGAGTGCTTCTGCTGACTGATAAAATGCTTTCATCAGCTAGATGAGTGGGTCTTAAAATAACAGGCCATTTTCTGTAAAGCTATCAGCAATTACAAATTAAAGGCAGCACCCCAGCTTCACGACACTTCAGTCATCCTACAAAGTTCCATTTCATCCTACACAAACTAACACTGTCCCTCTGAAACAGGTGCCTGCTCCAGCATTTTCATATACAGTTAGTTCCCAGAAGAAGCATTTGGCTCATGCAATGATAAACCAGCCTTAGATTTAAAATACACCAACATCCCTTCCTTTGTCATGGGAAGTGCTCATATATCCCCAAAAACTGAACATGAACTTTCCTGACTTTGGTTAATCTGTTAACTGTAAACTTTGGTTTATCTGTTAACCCTCTAAACAGTGTGAAGCATAGCCAGGTGTTTGATTAGACAATCAAATACATGGTTTTATAAACTGGGTAAGTAAAAGGCAAAATTTAATCAAGAATTGTTCAAAGTAGGTAACTCCTAAAAGGGAAACCAGAGAACCCATTAAAATCCCCACATCAGAGAAAAAAAAACCAAGTAAGTGTGTTGTATTTTGGGTTTGGAATGTAAATGTTTATACTTACAGCAAAATACATTTTTTATGGAATTGTGTCCTAGTAAGTCATAGAGAGCTTTGCCATCACCTTTAACAAGGCCAGGTGTTCATCTCTGTCCACAGCAAGGTAGAAAGAGCTGTATTTCTTAAAGAACCAATGTGCAACCTCAGAGATATACTTGAATGGGCACAAATGGAAGTTGGGTTGGGAGGCAGATCAGAACCACCAGCTAACTTGGAGTTTTGACTCATTGCCCAGAACATCACTTTCTAAAAATAAAAACAAAATTCCCTTCTATCCTTTCAGTCAGAGAAGGCAGAAGACAGAACAGAGGAGCTATACAAATTTGGCATGCCTGGATTCACAGAGCTCCTTTTGTAAAGGATGTGTTCAAAGAGATAAGAGACAAGACACGACACTTGTTGGACAGGGTCCAAATAACACAGCAGAAAGTGTAAAATACCCTTCAAAAACCCACACAAGCCATTTCTGTTCGAGAATGGGAAAGTTTCAGTCATTCTGGTATCTCAATGCAAGTTCTATAAGCCTGCCAGCACAGCTAGAAGACAAGTCTCAAGGATTTTGGTAGTTTACTTTGTTTCCCCTGGAGGAAGAGAGAAGAAATAGAAGACAACGTGCTTGAAGGAAAGACATGTTAGAAATCAAAGTGAATTCTGCCTTGGGTCTCATCCTGAGTTTATTCCACTTTCTGTCATGTTTATTATTTTATGTGAGTAGATTACGCATAATTTACAGAAGGTATGCATATAATGAGGAACTTCTTATCAGAATGTAAATATTAGCTTTAGACAGGAAAAAAATATTCTTCCCTCTTGTCATTCTATGGCTTGATACTGGCTCCAGCAGCTGCTACCACTCCTGTTAGCCAGAAGTGAAGGGAAACACAAGTCTGGCTGAGCTTGAACTCTGCTAATGCAAATGCACACTCTTCACATCAGCAATATTACTTTCTCCCTGTCCAAATCGAATGTCCAAGGGCACATTGGGACTTTAAAAAAAATGTTACAAAACCTCTATGGTTAGAGGTGACCAAAAGCCGCTCACTCAGCAGTGCTCTATGCACTTTGGATTTACTCTTCAGCAATAGTCCAGGGACCCAGTGACCACGGGCAATGCCCTACTGCTGCAGGGACATCTGCACGAGATGCCTTGGTCAGTGGGTATCCAACATCAGAGAGAGCCGGCCTTTTGTCTCCTTCCAACTCAGCAGTCTGGAAAGAATGCCAGCTGCACTACTTTGGCTCTCCATACTCACTAACAAGCTTAGACTGCTACCCAGAGAAGCCCACAGCCCAGGAAAATTAATTTTGACTTGTAATGTCAGACCTAAAGGGGAAGGACAAGCCAAGATTTTCCTCAAAGACATAAGTACAGGCCACTGTCATCATTACTGGCAGACCCCAAAGGCCATAAGATCAGCTGGTATCTGCTCTGCTCTGTCTGCAGCAATCCTACACTTATTTATACCAGCTGAGTATCAAGCCTTTTACATTTACACAAGGTACAGAAGCGTCAGTGAATACAGATTTCAGTAAATCTTGCTTTTTAAAATATTATTCATCAACGTATAATTCAAATGGTAATTAAGAAGTGTTCACATGATTGATGACACATTTAAATTACAGGTTTCCAGCAATTTTTTTTTTCTCTAAAGAAAAGACAACTTCCTTCTTCACGTGCCGTTTAGCGAAGTTCAAGTCCATCTAACAGATGTCTCACAGATCTGCTTGTCAATGTAACAAGTTAAGACTTTTTTTTTATTACGACAAATGGTATAAACCACACAGCATTCTGTTAAACTCAATATTGACACATCTGCTTACCACGTGTATTAGTAGCCATGTCAGCCACTTTCTGAAAGGCATCCAAAAAGGCAGCAGCTGCTACTACTGTAGTCCTGAAATGCATACAGATAACAAAACATTAGCAGTGTCTCATTGATGCCTATTTAATTACTGCCAAAAACATTTAGGCTTATAAAGAATAACACTGTGAACTTGCAGAGGCCACAAAAAGTATCCTCTTTTATATCTGAATTTAGCCTTTTCCCTCCTTCATTTCTTAATCCCTTCCTCGCTTTGTGTTAGCACTATGGACTTGGAGGCAGCCACGCTAATTCCATGCTGAGAATTGCACAGGACAGGTGCTGTTTCAAAAGAGCACAGCCATCCTTCTTCTAGCTGATTTCCTCTGATGAACTAATATTAAGCAGTCAAACATGAAAAACAAATCTAACACACATTATACTGCACCCATTAGTGTACAAATTACAGTCACTGCTATTTCAAGGGAACATGTATATTTTACGAATAAACATGCAGGAACTTCCTTTTATCTAGGACCCTGGCCAAACAATTTCCTGAGTTTTTCATCTAGGGGGCATGAGCATCCCTTGAAAAAAAATAGAGACTTCTTGGTTCTTGGGCAAATGGAAAAGTGGGAAAAGAATCTCTAGTTCAAGGGGGAAAAAAAAACAAAACCAAAACAAAACAACCACAAAAACACCAATCCCCCAAAATAAACAAACAAAACCCCTTTCTGTTCCAGTGCTCCTCTAAACAGGACTGTTCCTGAGAGGTACACCAGCAATCCCAGAGACTTCACGATCCAATGTCAATCCCACTAGCCCAATCTCCCTTCACATTTGGAAAGCGCACACAGACCACGCATCTGTTCAAGTGGACAGCAAACCTGAGTTACAATTTTCCAAACAGATTTGTTCTAGATAAGCAAGCCCCAGAGCCCTGAACACCTCAAGTCAGTCCAGATTTCTGACGGTTTATAGTCTGCTCAACTTAATGTGGAAGTAGGCCAGGGCTCTACAGGTAAAGCACAACTGTGCCCTCTCCACAGTTACCTCGTGGTTCTGTTTCCACGCATCTTTTCTAACAGTAACTCTGATTTTCTCTCCTGATGGCATCAGTCAGCCTTTCCAAGCAAAATCCAGAATGGGGACTACCAACTTCATTTTTTTTCAAGAACTCCTTCCTAGCCTCAAAAAACCTGGCAGACCTGCAGGGAAGCTGATCCTCGGCCAGAAAGACCGCAGGACTGCTTAATTAGGTCAGATTTTATGCGAGTCTCACTCCAAATATGCTCAAGATACAGAGGACATAACTGGCAGCGTAGTAAATGGCCTACTGACAGCACAAAAGATTTGAACACACACACAGAAAAAACACCCCAGGCGTGAGAGGACCAACCAAATGCATAAGGACTCTCCACATGCCCAGGAGATTAAAGGGAGGGCAAGAAAACCCCCAACAGCTAGCTAGCAATATTGAGCCCTGAAACCAGATAACCTTTTCTGGGATTTTCTTTAGCAGTGTTTGAGTTCTTCATCTTCCAAACTTGTGGGTCACGCTGTTATTCATGTACCATGTTGTTAATTATTAATTATATTGCTAATAACAAAGTTCCATTTCTCCAGTAACAAGATCCAGGAAGACCTAGCCTCAGCTCAGATGACATCTGCTGTCCTTTATCAAAGCACACAGAAATGAAACAGAGGCAAAAGGCTCACATTTGCTAGAAACAAACAGCAAATCCTCGAACACAGGCTTTTAAGCTGCCTATATCTGCGTGTTCCTGTAGCACTGCATTGATTGAATGCAACAGCACAGGACTGGAAATACACAAAACTATCCCTCATGCCACCCCAGAAGGCCTGTTTTTAAAGAGTACAAAAGGCTAGCAAAGTTCTCCATTTCTCTTCTTTCTCTCCTTCCTCTGCATCTTCCATCCTCAATGTGACATAATTGCTGGAAAAGGATAAACCACGTGCAAGTGTGGCACTTTAGGCACAGTGTGGCAGAACAGCACACTCGAGCTGTTTATGGCAAATGAGGCTAAACCCCAGCTTCTTCAGGAGAAGTTCATAACACAACACAGAACCACAAACCTGACTGCCAATAACCTGTTCCTGCTGCTGGGAAAAAAACACTGAAGTTGTGGGGAGCACAGTGAATATTGTGGTTTGGGGAGAGTTGTGAAGAATTGGAACTTGTATTCAGATTAGCAAAAACCAACCTTACAAGTGAATGAATTCTAGAGATTGCAGAATTGTTCTGAGTGTGATACTAATGGCACTTATTAAGTAATTCAGAATGCTATTTTCAAAGTATACCCCAATAACCTAAGTTTTAATCATCACCAATATATGATCCAGCAAAGGAATTCCCTTCATTTTTAAGGCAGAAGAAAGTGCTGTTAAGACTGCCAAAGATTTTTTAGTATTTTAAACCCTCTTCTAATATAACCCCTCTGTATTCTACACTAATAATAAGGGCAGCACAGGGTTAACTCCAAATGTGTGCTCATTAAACAACAATAAACTACCTTTCCAATTTTCCATCAAAATCCACGAAATTTAGCTCATTTTGTGTTTATTATGTACAGCTGTTGGTAGATTATGGATTTTCATAAATACATTAAAACACCAGTAGTAATGTATGAAAAATTACATGCATGGTTGTTAACTATGAAATATGCACAATTTTACTAGCAAATTATCCTGGCAAAAGCTGCATTTAATCTTAATGTTTGCACATCCAAGGAACTGTAGGGGATCTTGACTCTGTAACACAAAACTTACCGAAGCTGAGACTGCAGTTTCCCAGCTTTATTTATAAAATCTTCCCACACTGGGTAACTTCCCTGCAAGAAAAACAAAACACAACAATGAATACCTAATTTGAGTGTTCTGGTTTTGATAGTACAGATCAAATGAAACTAGATGTAAAGCAATAACTAAGACTGTACTAAATCCCAATCCATTAACACCAAAATAAGTTTTCCCAGAAAGTTCTCTCTCACATCCTGACACCAGTTCCAAGCAGATGAGATGTCAACTGGTTCTGAATCCAGATGAAACTTCAGGTCCTCTGATGAGGCTTTAGAGATTTTTCCTAATAGAAACACTGGGCAAAAAGAGGTGTTTCAACTGAAGCAGCAAAAAGAAATGCCTTACTTTGGATGGATACATCAAAACCAAATCCATTAGAAGGGGGTGCTAGGATATTGCAACAACACGCACACAGAAGCTCCCAAAATCAATTGCAGGATCACAGTTGTTCTTCTCTACCAACCGATTATCTGTGTTTTTACCAGGTTCCCATCCTCTTTTTAAAAAATAAAATAAAATAAAGTAATTTTTCAAAGCCTGTACAATAAAGGTTTGGCTTGACCAAGAAACGACCTCAAACACTGCCCCAAAGTAACTCAGCAATCAGACACAGAATAGGCACATGACAGCACAAGACAACAAACTTGCCCAACAGCTGCCTTGTCACTGCAAGACCTGATTCCAAAACAGTCCTGAATGACCTTGGAGACAATTTCTGAACTGAAGCTGATAAAGCAGCGTGGCATTGAGTGTATGCAAAGTGTTTAAGAAGGTTTAATTTTTCCTGACCTCAAGTTTCCTGTAAGACTTTCCCCATTTTTTAAAACTGTGTTAAAAGCCAGAGTTGTTTTTTTTTTAGAATACAGACACCACATGTTCTTGCAAGTTCTGATCTTTATTTTCCGAAGTTAAAAAAAAATTAAAATTTTTTTTAGACCAGAAAAAGGTTAACTTGGGTTAACATGCAGAGCAAGTACAAATTTTCTACTAACAGCAGAAACCGTGGTAAAAAGAAACCTCAAAATTTCCCTTTGTTTGGAGTCTAGAAAGTAAAACAAAATATCCCTGCTTCCTTTAATAAAGGTGTAAGACTTGCTGTTACCAGAGCAACAACACAATAAAACCCAGATAAGACAGGTCCTCAAGGCTAACCTTACCCCAGCTCCGACTGGAAGAGGTTGCAAGCAAGTGCAGTTGCTTGTAACAAACTTAATCCACCCTCATAAACTGGTCTGTTTTTCGTAAGTAAACAAAAATCCATTGCCCGCACTGCCATGAGAGGCCATTTTCTGTGCAGGGCAAAGACAGACCCTTCCCCAAAAGCTGGGAGATTCCAGCTCCTCAGTACACCCCGGCAAGGCAGCTCCCAGACACTTGCTGGGAAGCCTACTGGTACTCTACATATTTTTCAGCCAGGCTTGTGGGTTTTTTGCTAAAAGAAAATGAAAAAAAACCCCAAAACAACAAAACAAAAGCAAGGGGGGGGGGTAAAACCAAACAAAGCAAACAGGTGTTCATAAAACCTTGCTATACCTACACACGATGGAGCCAGTGAGAGATGCAGATGGGGAAAGGGAAAATAGCAGTTATCTGGGTGGCAAGACCTAAAGTGCCTTGATAAGCAAAAACTGTCAGACATTTTAAAAATGCAATAAACCCACCAATTATTTGAAAGAGGTAAAAACCCACTATTTCCTTAAACCTATTAGTCTTACTGCAATCCCCTGCTCTGAACCCAGCCTCTCAATGTCGCCTGCACTCCATGTGTGCATTATGCATGTGTATGCCAGGAGCCCTGAAAGGCCTGACAAATAACAGCAGGGCCCGAGGCTTTACTGGATTCTCCAGCAAAACGCAAGCCGGCAAGCAGAGGATACCAAAGCAGCCTGATTATGTTTCCGTCTCGTCTCTGTATTATCCAGCTAAACACTCCTGATGGCATGCAGGAGATTGACACCAGCCTGGCCTCTAGCTGCTTCCCTGGGAAGCTTAAGACACACTCCTACCAAAACACAGCTCAGCAATAAAACACCCTTTTTTTGTGTGTGCTCAGTCTGGACACAAAGCAAGCAAAATTGGAAAAGTCACCAAGCATTTCCACTATTTAGTCCTTGCCTTTAAAAATGCTGTTCTCTTCAAGCCAAGTCTGCTCAAATAAAGTATAACAGCTCACTTGATCAAATAGTTCACTATATTTGTTTGGTTGAAATCAATGCAGTGCCTTCACCTGGGCTCTCCTATACTGGCCAAGGGCACCTGATCTCATTTTGAACAGTAGAAAAATGGAGCTTTTTGCATTTTTTAATGTCAGTGAATTAATACTTTGGGTGGTGGATTTTGCTGGGGTTTTTTTTTTTGTTTGTTTTTCAATTTTTAAAGAAAACCTTTCAGCAGTCTTACACTAATGATGAATTTCTGCATTATCTGCTCAGCTTGCCACATCTTGGTCTGTGGCAAGCAATTCCAAATTCTCTCTATTAAACTGCTGTAAATTAAGAGGCATTTATTTTATGTGGGTTCCAGAAGAACTTCCTTTTACTTTTCCATGCTGGATCCACATCCACAAGCTCATCTCTCCCTCAGGAACACACAACTGAAGTCACGCACATAAATTGTCATCCCTTTGAGCTTTTCCAAAGAACACTTCCACCACCACATCCCTGCTGAAACCAAAACCCCCTTTACCCCTACCTACAGCAGAAATGCACACCACCTACCACTTCACAAGACCAAATAACTGGAGGTTTATCACACCTCCAGCACCTAGGAAGGAAGAAGCCATTTAGTAATGCTTGTGGGGACAAACCAAAGAGATGACAGGAATCAAACTAGTGCTGTAAATCTGCACAGCTTCAGTGCCCTGGGCAGCAACTCCTTCTCCAAGACCTCTTCACGTGCCACCCTGGAACACAGCAACCCAGTTGTCATTCCATGTCTCACTTCTGCGTTTGCAGCAATTAGTTGTTGTTTTTGTCAAAGAGGCACCAAGAGAAATGTTAAGAGTGGTGGAAAACACACACTAAAAGAGCCATAAAACTTCATCCTTCATTTAATGTGTGTTACTTTCTCAATTTAAACACAAAGAAACAGCAGATGGAATTCAACATCTTCATACAATAAATCCTTTTGCAACATAAAGCCACTTTCTTGAAGAATAATGCCACAGTCTTTTTAAATGCTGCCTCTCCTTGAGTTCTCTCTGCTTCCTCTACAATTTCTGATTTCAGCCAGCTGATAAAAGAAATCAAATTTTGACCCCTTTAAATGTCAGGGTTACTAAGGCCTGGCATTACCTTTGAAAGTAGGAGGCCTCCCCCAGCTCCAGCCCCGCTTGGAGAAGAGCCGCAGCAAGGTTTTGGGTCACAAATCCCCGTTTAGCTCCTCGTGGGTTAAACCAGAGATGGATTACAGTGAAGGTTTGTTTCAATAATCTTGAAAATTGTTAATGGATTAGTCTGAGGACTATTTCCTCCAAAATAACTGTGCCCGATTACTTCTTCACCACTGAATGAAGAAATTTGATGTATCCTTCATGGACTGGGTGTATCCCATTGCTGTATGGCACTCCATGGCATCAGGGCACCTGGAGCTGCTTAGTGGGGCTCGGCAGCCCACCAGCCCGCCCAGCCAGGCATGTCACCAGTAAGCCCTAACATGCCATTATCCTACACCATTGCTTAATTAGTGGGTTTATAGGTGATTAGTCACCTGATCCCAGGGCCCACCTCCAGCTAATCTCAGCTGAACGCAGGCAGGGAACACCTTTCCGCCTCAGGGCTGAGAAACAAACTGGTGCCTCGTGCCTGTCGCTCAGGTAGCCAGTCCGCAATTAGGGACATGAAACAACTTCCCCTCAGGGACAGCAAGTGTCTGAAAGGCACCAGGCTGAGCTGGCAAATCACCCGCAAGTGCCAGACACCAACACCCAGACCTGACAGCACCCGGCCTGACGGCGTCCTCCAAACCCACAGCTCCTGGACTGCCACAGGGGAAGGGGGAGGACCATCACCATTCACTGAAATCCCATCCAGACCCATGAACATGGGCAGATGTGTTAATTTTTGTCAGTCTTCCTCACCACTGAAATCTATTTGAATTGGCAATAAATTTAATCTTCCCCAGTTGAGTCTGGTTTGCTCGTGACAGTAACTAGTAAGGGATTTCCTTGTCTTTGTCTCAATCCATGAGCTTTTTCAAATTATTTCCCTCCCCGCCATGTGGAGGAGGAAGAGATAAAGAGCAGCTGGCCAAGGTCAGCCCATGAGACCAGGACAGAACAGGCAATGATCACCAAAATGCAGCTTTGCAAGAAGAACTAAAACCTTGGGTGGAATGTTTGGGTTTTTTTTGTGAACCAGCACAGCCACCCTACACAAAAACAACTGTACAAGACATTTATGGGACATAGTTTTTCCCCCTCTTTCAGGCCAGCAATCCTGCAGTAGGAGTGAGAAGAGACCCAGATGACAAACTCAAGGATTTCTCAAAAAAGAAAGGGTTAGATTTGCAGCAAAGGATTATATTTACTGAAACTGTTATTGATTACATCTAATGGCAAGAATAGGAATCCAGATTGTTGTATTTATTTAAGATTACAACTTGAGTATCAGCAGCCTTTGACAGCTTTAAAATATTCTGTCACTCCTTCCACCAAGAAGTTATGATTCTTGTCTTTCCATTAAGTGAAAAGACACTTACTACTTTATTAATTTATTTCCATGCACCCCAATTCCCACAGATGAGATGCATCACATCTTCAAAAAACCCTTGACAGAGTTCTTTTAAGTGCTTTCATTTATCAGAAAGGGTTTTCAGAGCTATTATCAGCTCTTGCAGGTACATCAAGTACAAAAGCAGCAGCAACAGTCTGGCATCCTGTTCACAGCAACAACCCACCTAAACTTTTGGGGCAGGGGGAAAGAGACAGAGAGCTGCTCCATAGTAAAGCAAATTCAGAATCTACTTTTGGCCATTTCAGACAGAGAGGCAGGAGAAAAAAGAACCAGGCAAGCAGTGCCTTGGTTTCATCTCACAGGTTATCAAAGCAAGAGCTCTATGCCTTCCAGAAAAGTACTAACAATGACTACATGCAGACTTCAATAAAATGGGAAAAAACTCCTACACAGGCTACGCAGTTGGGACTTCTCCACCTCAGTGTAGTCGTTCAGCTATGACAAGCTAAAAAGTTGAGTCCTAAACACACAACGCTGTTATAGAGCTTCACACCCTAGTAACACATCCAAATGCCATACATCTAATTTTGGAACAAAAATTGTAACTTGGCTTCTGCTTCCTCCTACCCCTCCAAAGAAAATTATGCTGAAAACAAAAGATTTCTTTTTATAGTTTTACCAGATAACAGAATCACACAGATTATTATGAATGTCTCATTTCTGTGGCATTCACTACACTACCTCCAAGTAGCAAAGAGACGCTATTGTGCTAGACACCACACAAAGTCACAGATGTTACACACAAAGAATGTCCTGGATAGGCAAATACGGTTTGCACATAGAGACTATCACTTTTCCAGGAGTCCTTCAACAGGCAGAAACAGGAAAAAAGTGGAGGGGAGTGGGACAGGAAAACAATAACAGATTAAGGAAAAAAAAAAAAGGGTTCTGGCCACAGATGTCTCAACACACTGGACGATACAATGGTTGACAATCAGAAGTTTCCCTTCTCAGGTCACATCTGCCACTGGAAGTTCTTCCTCTTTTCTAGAAGAACCAGTAGTCAACTGGGGGAAAGGACACTTGGCCAGCCATAACTGCAAGAGTTACGAAGTGCTACCAAACACTAATATGTCACTCTGTGCAATCCACCCATTTAGCCAAGTCCACGACCAATGGACTGCCTAGACCTTTAACAAGTCACAAAAGCTCTTGCAACACACAGGTGAGCACAGAATTAACAAACATCATCTTGCCTGAAGTTCATGATTGCTCTTCTCCATCCAAAATATTCTGCCTGTTGGCTTTGCCTCTTTCTAGATTGAAAAACATCAAGAGCCTATCTCATGAATGCTTCTAAGCTGCATCCATTTCCCAATCACTCACCAGAGTGGTCTCAAATCTTTCAATAGACTGAAACAGAAATTTTGCTGGCAGGAGAGACTTCACTCTTGTTATGAAGACACAGAGGTGCACACAAAACCTATTCCATTACTTCTTTGGTTTCACTCACCTCATTTCAAATACAGAGAATCACAGAATGGCTTGAGTTAGAAAAGACATTTCTAACTCATCTAAACAGAACATCTAGACCAATTTCCCTGTCATAGACAGGGACGTCTTTCACTACATCAAGTAAGACCCATCCACACCGAACATGAACACTTCTGGTGATGGAGAATCCACAACTTCTCTGGGCGACCTGTTTCACTGTCTCACCACCCTCATAGTAAAAAAATTTTTCCTCTGTAATCTAAATCTACCCTCTCTATCAACTCCCTATTTCCTACATTCAAAACCAGAACTCAATCAGCAAAGTTCCAATACTGATTTCAAGAGGATCCCCTAGCCTGATGGTTGTCCATCATCTGTTTTCCAGTGCTGCAGGACAAGAAATAATCAGTTTTACTTGCAGCAGAGAAGTTTCAGATTGGACAGTCCATTCAACTATAAGACCAGATAACAGGCAACTCTGAAAGGTCTGGAGCTTCCTTTCACTGGAAGACTTTCAGGTAGAGTAACACATTCATATAGAGATCTTACAGGAATACTCCCAAGGGGCAAGGAAATGGACCGACTGCTAAGTCCCATCTGTCTTTCTATGCTGAAGGTACTGCAGATGCACAGGGGAAGTTTGAGCTTTGTTCCATCAGCAAAAGGGACTCTCAACTCGTGCTAAACCCTTGCTGGGCTAGGAATGAAAACTCAGTATCAGCAAAAGACAAGACATGAACTTCACAGGATTTCACAGCGAGAGCTGAAGGCACACATTACTGAATGGAGGAGCAGACAGGTACAAACTCAGGGTTTGAGAGATTACAGTGCATGCAGGTGAAAGTAAAAGCATGTCAAAGATCAGAGTGCCGTTTAACTGGTAACTACCCTTTGGGAAAGACAGCAGGGGTAATTAAAATTGAAGTCTCGTATTCATACATCTACTTCCATTATTTCTGCCACTTGTTCTGCAGGATTAGAAATGCATTTCCCTCAGCATGCACAGTATAGATAGGCATGCCAAACTTTGCTTTCCAAGGTGATATATTATCACAAAATTGAAAATTATGCAACAAAAACACTACTGAAGACATCTCATAGGCTATTAAAAAAAAATCTGTCAACTGGCTATTTCTTCTATGTATCACAGAACCACTTGTTTAGTATTTTCAAAACAGCTTAGATTTTAGTCTAAACAGTACATTAGGACATGAAAAAAACCCCAGATAATAGCATGATATCTTGAGAAAATCAAGACTAAAATCCAGTTAGGAAAGTCCACAAAAGGGTATTCACCCCACTGTGGAAAAAAACCTAAACAACAACATAAATACCAGTTCTTTCTACATTCCCAAACCATCTCGAGAACTCTAAAGAATGCCCAGTTCCCTGTGTACTGAAATGCAGCACTGCTTCGCAAGAACACAGGTAGTTATTAGACCTCACTAATCATTTAAAGGAGGAGGGAACTGAAGTCTGGTACCATTCTGTTGTCAGAGCTCTGGAGTCTTTAATTTGTATTATAATAACACCTGCACTGTGCTAGCCCATATTTAAACATCCCCAGTGAAGGATACCAGCTGCCCCACGGTTGTGACTTCAATCTGTAATGCAGCAAGGACCTGTGAAAACTCATGCTGGCTTACCACCCATGAGCCCCCTTCTCTGTCAATAGGGACCACGTCAAATCTGTACCGTCCACAGTTCAATTTCATGGCTTGTAATATGAAGAAACTCAGCTCCAAAGCAGCCACTTCATGGTTTAAATCCAAGATTGGGTAATTAACAAACAAAAGTTATACTCATACTGTGAGAAAATACATCATGCATAAACATACAGTCTCTCCCTCTCTAAACATAGGAAGTTATTCACAAGGCAGAGGGGGGCAGTGGGAAACAACTAGCCACAGCTTCTAGAGACGTTTTATCCCATGCCACATTAAAAAAGTTGGACATTAAGCAGTCTTCCAGAGGAAGTATTTAGTTCCACATTCTTCCCTGCAGGTCTGAACAAGTTTGCAAGCCTGAATAGCAGATTTCTCCTCAGAGACTCATCAATACTGCCTTTCATCCACTCAGTCATTAAGTGGCCACTGTACATTCTCAGCAGCTATTTTCTAACCCCACAATATTTCAGCTGGATCAAAATAAGGATAATTAAAATATTGGGAGGCAGTCATTCAAGTTAATACCTACACAGGACAGCCTCAAGCCAATGGCCCTGCGTTGGTCATGTCATCAACACCACTGGGGTCTCATCACTTCTTCCCAAGCACGCAGAAACCGTAATTTCTGAGCATTCACTTGGCACAGTCTCCATAACAATCTCCAGGACCCAAAGGACAAGCATTTGAGATGACCACAAAAGTATCTCACTGGGAAAAAGGCAGCAGCCAGGTACCCAAGTTTTTAATGCTTAATGAACTTTGCCTCTTGACAGACAGTAAAGTGCAACTACGCCTGGTGCAGGCTACTCTCTCCATTTAACTCAGGAGAAGACAAATAATCCCTTCCAAGCTCCAAATTAGACACTTGTTTTGCTCATGGGCAAGGAGCATCCATGAGGTTTGCTCATGGATGATTTCATTAGGAGGTATCTCATCACAAATACAGCTTTATCAACAAAAAATCCCACACCACTCCACAAAGGGCTTCAGAGACACTATAAAGCACATATTTGACTTTTGTGGCAAAAAAAAGAAAATCTCAAATTCTTCATGATCAACTAGCTTATGGTTAAGATACTCCAGTCAGACTTCTCCACCAAAATCTGAGATGGCTTGTAGTTTCAGCTACAAGATTGGAGTTCAAGACACTTGTGTTGAGACATTTGTAGATGTCATCTCTTCCGCCAGCAAATACTGGGTCATTGCAGGGGGTGACCAACAACATGCCTTAATCAGTAAAAACAAAGTGGTGTGTATGTGAGGAAAGAAACTATTGGGAGCTTAAAAAACATCCCCTCATAAACTCCATCCTCTGGATGCACCCAATTCCTTCTTGTCCTAGGGGAAGGGAGTAGAAGTCACTAAACCTGCAGCCATAGTTTGCTTTTCTGTTAAATGGGAGCCGTTCTTTGGAGCTAAGTCACACAGAGAGCACTTTGAAGATGAAAGCTAATATGGTCTTAACCACAAAGCTACCAGACATTTTGTCTCCAATCCTTCCAAATATCTCAGCATCCAAGGTATCTCACAGCCCAGCAGGAAGAAGTCAATCAATGTCCTTAAAGGTCAGCACAGATCCCAGCAAATTCGGCCCCTTACAGTATCAAGATAGACATAATTTTCAAATTGAAAACATACACTTGAAGAGGGAAATGCATTTCTATATGCAGCCTAAAGAGGCTACTCTAATGCCTCTTTATGGTACTAACTCAAACCTCTCTGTACTCATCTTTTTTGCACGCTCTGAAGTAGACCAAAAAGTCTTTTTAGATACAGTTCCTATTCTGCTCTTTGCCATGTACTGCTTTCTGCTTATCTTCAAGACCACACTGTCTCTGGGTAGACCATGAACCTCAAAAATGTTTTTCAGAAGCTGAAAACACATAGGCTGCGAAGCAGAAGATGGAGTATTCCTGTATATCTGTAAACAGCATCGACTGTTGCAACTTCTGTACATTTACAAAAAAAAACCAAACAAACAAAAAAGTCAAAAAACTTAACTTTTTTAGGTATTTTATAACAAAGATTTTGGTACAGCTCATGCACTCAGAACTGAGGAGGGAAGCAGCAAACTCTACCAAATCTGACCCTCTGTTAAGTATTAACCAGTACCAAGCATGTAATTACACAGACTTCTAGTCCTCCAACATTTGTTCAGTCAATTGTGTTTCATGCAGCACTGCACAAGTCCTTCCCCACTTACAACCTCGCAAACCCTATTGTGCGGCACTTGGCGTCCTACCAGGTCCAGAAGGAGTACTCTTAAAAGACATTAAAAATCTTTGCCCTGGGTATGTCACAGAATAAGCCAGCCTCGTACACACTTACTCAGCAAATGTTCAGCAGTTGTACAAATTGTTAACACTCACACAAGAGTATATGGATCAAGAAAGCACGTGTCCCTAAAAAATAAACTACTTGTGAGTAAGTACGTTCCCAGCTATGCCCTGTTGCTTGAACCCCAGTGTTTAGGCAGGCACACAATGGCTCTCCTTCCTGCACCATCTTTCAGCCTTCACTGCATGTCAATCCCTCCCCCTCTGAGATGTTTACAGAAAGACACTGCAGCTGCTTAGAAAAGGCAAGGAATTTCAGTGTATGCAAATCTACTGTCTGAGCAAGCAGGTTGTTGGGAGGCAGTGAGGGTAAGAAATCAGCACTGCCAACTATGGTCCAAATGCCTTGGTGGTAAAACCTTGAAGGAAAGAAAAAGAAATGATCTCATTTTACACTTTTGGGGGAAGGGGAAGATGGGTCTATTTGGTAGGTTTGAAATAGTTGCCCTAAAGACCGTCATATAAGGGACATGCCAGTGCAACACAGCACACGTGGGAAAGGGAGGACACAGATGCCCTTTCCACTCCAAACCTGTATCTGTCTGTTGCACACAGAATCACAGAATAGTTTGGGTTGGAAGGGACATTACAGATCATCTGGTTCCAACCCCCCTGCCATGGGCACTGACACCTTCCAGTACACCAAGTTGCTCAGGGCTCCATCCAGCCCGGTCTTGGAACACTTCCAGGGATGGCCATCCACAAGTTCTCCGGACAACCTGTTCAGTGTCTCACCATACTCACAGTAAAAAATTTCTTACTTATAGCTAATCTAATCCTGTCATCTTTCAGTTTGACGCTATTCCCCCTTGTCCTGTCACTACATGTCCTTGTCAGAAGTTCCTCTCCAGCTCTCTTGTAGACCCCTTTAGGTGCTGACGGTGCAGTAAGGTCTCCCCAATTCACACAGTCTCACCTCTCAGGACTGTACAGGTCCCTCTGTATGGCATTTCTCCCCTCCAGCATGTTGACTGTACCACACAGCTGGGTGTTGTCATCAAACCTGCTGAGGGTGCACTCGATCCCACTGTCCATGCCACCGACAAAGATGTTAAACAGCACCAGTCCCAATACAACACACAGTTGTTTTTCCTTACAATAATTACCATCCTTAGCAGCTGGATTGAAACTAGGCCTTAAAATGATTCAACTGAACATTCCTAATCTCCACAGAGATCTCAAGCTTCAAATAAAGCACAGCTGTGGAAGAGCTGTCATACTACGACATGTCACGGTAAAATAAATTTGCCCAGGTTCTTTGGTACATGTGTGCTGTCCCTTAGATTTACACAACTGCTGAGGACTTGCAGCTGTACTTGCTGTAGTAACTGTCTCAGCATTTCTATTTTTTCCATCACATATTTTTTCCCACTCAGTTTATATTATTTGTGTGAATAGCACAAGGCCATCCCTTGAAAGCAATCAGGGCTACTTAACAAACAAAACTCTTAATCCCTGATGTGGCCACCCCCTGGTCCCAGCTTCTACAAAAAAGAAGATTAAATGCTGCTTCTCACCAGTCACTTCCTAACAGGAGATAAGGGATTGCAAAAACATAAATGTTTCTCATGCCCATATGTTCATGTCTCTCTAGTCTGCTTTAACCAAGAGTTTTGCATGGCTGAAAGCAAAGGGGCACCTCTGCCTCATTCAAGAGCCCCAGCAGCAGCAATGGAGTCAAGGGTTCACCTCCGCTACAGTATTAGAGGTCACTGCCAGAAGCAAAAGGTTGACTTTATTGAGTTTTAGGCTAAACAACTATAAATAAGTCACATAAAATACAAGAAATTCTAAAATTTTCCAATCTTACACCTCCTTTGGGAACCTTGTTTTTGTTCACTAACATGACAACAATACCTGCACGTCTCTCACATGTGGGGAGATGAATGAGACTAACTGGTAATCCAAATCTGACCCATAAAAATTTAGTAAATCCTCCCACTTGGTATAAACAAAGTCACAGTGTTCATTAAACTCATGTTCCTCCCGTGCACACCCCATGAATGTCAGGTGCTGTACACATACAGCAAGCCCCTGCTCGGTCAAAACACATGCTGCCAGAAGAGGCAAGACAAATAAAGAACATGCTACAAGCCAAAGAAACACCATCAAGCAAACTACAAACACTGCCAATTTCAATGTTTTCAGAGATGTTGTCTTTTTTCTTCAGGATAGTGGAAAACAATGTGATTAAAAGGAATGTAAAATGAACTCAAAAGGAAAAACAGCATGACAAAAAAATCTCTGCATGAGAAGACAAGGTCTTTTAAAATCCGTCCACAACAGGCCCTCCCAAAAATTATCTGCACTCATTTGCTTTGCATTAAAAGAAATATTGAAAATAACAGTACATTGCAGCATCTCATTTCTCAATTGCAAAAATGAAATTACAAACCATTCAGATCAAATACTTCCTTCCCACGAGGAGCTACAGAAAATATGCTGCATTCAAAGAGAAACCGCACAGTGTTTGCATGCAGCACACAGAACTAGTCCTCTTAGGGAACAGGCACATTTTATTTTTGCTTTTATAAACTGATTGCATCGAAAAACATCTTGCATAAGACTATAACAAACCATAAGTGCCATGTACTCAGTGATGTATTGTAGGAAACACCAGGGCTGTGACAATGGATCAAAACTTAAGGATGGGCAGACATTTTCCCACCGTTATGATTCTTTAATTTGATCCTAAAATCTCAAAGCATCAAAATCCAATTCTAGAGCACAACAGCCAAGTACAACTCCCATTGTGGACTTTCCACAAACAACCCTGTCATCATGTACACCACCATACTACTCAACAAACTTGTTTTGCATGGAAAAAATGGACTTCCCTTGTCAGGGGATTGAAGTTCCAGATGTTCTGTTCAGCCTGAAGAACAGGAGACCTCACTGCAGTCTACAACTTCCTCACAAGGAGAAGCAGAGGGGAAGACACCCATCTCTTCTTTCTGGTGACCAGTGACAGGACTCGAGGGAATGGCATGGAGTTGTGTCAGGGGAGGTTTAGGTTGGATATTAGAAGGGGTTCTTCACCCAGAGGGTGGTCAGGCACTGAAACAGGCTCCCCAAGGAAGTGGTCACAGTACCAAGCCTGACAGAGTCAAAGAAGCATTTGGACAATGCTCTCAAGCACATGGTGTAATTCTTGGGGTGGTGTCCTGTGCATGGCTAAGGGTTGGACCTGATAATCTCTGTGGGCCCTTCAGAATATTCTGTGATTCTGTGATGTACAATAATGTGCTGTATTAATGGGATGTTTATTAACCATATCTATATTTACTCAAAAATATAATTTCTCTAATTCACTTAGCTTTACACTGAGTTATTTTGGAGTGTGTTTTGTTGAGTATTAGCTCCAAAAATACTTTTGGTAGAGGGCGGAGAGAAATTTGGGGGTTCTGGAGAAAACATTAAAGACAGTTCAAGAAATCTCAGCCAGCAAGAGATAATCTTGCTATCAAAAATGTGATATGTTAGTCACACCAACATATACTGCCCATATTAAGTTTCAAAGTTAACACAGTATACAGAAACAAATGGAAAAAAAAAATCACATTGTTCAGAATTATAATTCCCGTTTCTGTAACTCTGTCAAGATCAGGCAGAGTTCAAAATTAACAACAGGTACACCTGAGCTAGTTCTGTATTACTGTGAACAAAGAGAAAAATCAGTCCACATGTACTGTATCTTTATCACCTCAGCTGCAGCACCCATCTGCATCCACTGGCAAGACTTCAGAGTAATTTACGCTGTTGATTAACCCTACCATCTTTACAACAAAGTTTGAGGCAGAGCAATACGTATGATAAAAGAACCTGCAAACTATTTAGTTAAAAAAAAAGGCGGATGCTGCAGCAAATCCCTCAGCACTGCAGGGCATGTGGGGCCTTGATCACAGCCTGTGATGAGAAATCAGCACAGATAGTGCACTTGGGTAAGTGTGGGCAGACCCCTACGCAACATCTCCAAGATCCTGCCAGAAGCCTACCCACACAGACCTGACTACGTGAAACAGCATTTAAAATGCTAATTTTCACTTTACTACTAAAGGTATGATTAGTTGAAAGGTTCTGGTTAGCTATCAAAAAATAGCTATTTTTTCTTAAAAATTGTCGTGTTCCTTTGTGCTCAATTCACAAAGAATCCTAATGCATCTCATCAGCAGTTCAGCATCAGCTGCATCAAACCAAAGTACAGGTAAAAATTCTTTGTTCTACTCCTGCTAAATAACAAGCAGATTTTCCAAACCATAACAACAACCATGCTGCTAAAGATCTCCTGCGATTCCTTCCAAACCTCCCCCATCAGTAATTGCCAGTTCACAAAACAGGTTCCACTACTATGGAGCATTAAGAAAAAAATATTCACACCTGTGCCCATCTCCATAAGCTCATGTCAACATGTTTCTGATGAGCAGCATTTCCATGCAAGTAGCAATGTATAGAAGAAAAAATAAAACCACATAACAAAGGCCCATTGGCTTAAGAGCAAGAAAACCCAAATGCATCACTCATGGAAAGAAGGAGAGAATAAACATACTCAGTGTCCCTCTGTGATGAAACCCAAACCACACTGCATCTGGAACAGAACATCTCCTGCGTGCTCCCTGCACAGCCCACTAAAAGGATTCCAGGATTTGTGATCGTTTCCTGCTTTTTGGGAGGTTTATTTTAAATTGCAGTCATTATTAAATCCAAGGGGGTTGAGAGCCCGAGGACCACCACCTCCAGGACTGCAACACTGTCTTGACAGATACACACACACTCTCCCTCCTCTCTGCAATCTGCCTGCTTTTGACAAGTCACGCTTTTAATTAAATGTCTCCTCATTAGATGTGTTGAGAGGACAGTGCATATGAACCTTGCCAAAAAATAACTTCTAGTGCAAACAGCTTCTCCACCCCCCACAAAAATACACATCAGAAGCCATTCACCTCTGCCAGGCTCCCTCCTGGAGCAGATCCTGTCCTCCTCCAACCTCACCTGGCAGCTCTTTCTCCCGCAGCCCTCCCTGATCACCAGCCCTGCATGGATGAGAACACCCAGAGAAATACCGAGCCCCTGGCTGGGAGCAGCACCGCGTGCTCGGTTGCTGCCTTGAAATTACGGCGGCCCCCCATTATCTGACGCGTCCCTCAACATCTCCCGACAACTGCATCCTTCCCAGGCAGCCCTGGGATGAAGACAGGCTGCCCTTGTCCAGAGGAACACTGCAGTATTCTGCAGTAGGGCCGTCTGCCGGGGGTAGGGCGCCGCGGGCCCCGAGGTTTGGGGAAGGCATGACTGACAGAACACAGAAAGGCTTTTACGCTGTTTATTTCCACGAGAGAAGGGTGGGAGGCACCCGCTCACCCAAAGAAAACCCTGCAGAAGTGCCCTTGGCTGCCAAGGATATATTGGGAGCGCCCCTCTCAAAGGGACCCTTTGGCAGTCAGGATCGGCACACTCAGATTTCTGGTGGCTGGTGGAGAGGAGACCCGGCGACTCGAGACCTTTGGATTCACGCACAGAAAGAAGCAAATGCCACCTCCCTGAGCATACACAGCGTGAAAATAATATCGCATAACCGACTGAGCCGCAATTTTAATCCAGGCACACATCAACTTTTGAGCATCTCCAGGCTGAGATTTTTCTCCATCGTTCCCATCAGGCTGGCACCGAAATCCCCACTGCCCTTCCCAGCCCCACCCCAGGCTGACATGCTCCCTGCCCGGCTCCTCCGCACCACGCTCCCGCCTCGCTGCGTCCATTCTGCTACCGCTCTGACAGCCCAAATCAGGGGAGAAAAAAGGAGGAGAAGGTAAAGAAAAAGATGTTAAAAAAAAAGAGGCAGGCTTGGAAAACGCTGACCCTGGTGCAAGGTAACAGCCTGCATGTTTGAGCAGGAGAGAGAGCGAGAGGAGGGAAGGAAGAGAGAGGGAGAGGTGGTGTCCTGCAAGCAACTCGCAAGCCCCAAACCCTGTTGGGGTGTGAGGCATTTACAGGGGCCCCTTTGCCAGGCTAGTCCCAGCCCCGGGGAGGGTCCCCCAGCGCCGCGGGGGTAGGTCGCGCCGCCACCAGAACCCGATGCGGCTGCACCGCCCGGGGCGAAGTTTCGCCAGGCCAGGTGAGAAGAGACCTCCCATCCCCTGTGCCGCCCCCAGACCCCTCAGCCTCTTACCTTCATGTCGCTTATGATGGTCTGGAAGAGCCCTCCGAGCGCACTACATTCCTTCTCTATCACAGCCTCCATTTTCCTGGCTCGAGCTCACTGGAGGAGCAGGATTTCACCGCTACCGCTGCAACTGCACTGCTAAGCTGGAGGAAAATCAGACACCCCTGGCTCCCACCTCACCCAAAACAAAACAACAAAAAAAAACCAAAAATGGGGGAGTAAACAAGCCGATATAGGCAATGAGGGGAAAAAAAACAAAACACCCCAACACACCTGTACCCCTGTCTGCCTGCACGTCTACAACGGGAAAAGAATAAAATCCAGCCTCTCTCCTACACGCGCCTCCCCGCCCCGCTCCGCGGCACCCGGGCACTGAGCGCCGAGCGGGCACTACGCGCCCATGCGGGGGCAGCCACAGGGCCCATCGCTGCGCATCGCGGCCCCGGCCCCCCGCGCCTCCCGGCACGGCAGCGCTCAGGGCAGCGGGCGCCCGCGGCGCTGGGCGAGAGCGCACCCCAAAAAATTAAGTGGAAAAAAAAAATCGGTCTCTGTATAAAAAGGGGACGAGATCAGGCCGGTCCTCGTAGCACAGCCTGGGGAAGGGGGGAGTCTCTGCAAACCCCAGCGGAGCACACTGCACTAAAGCAACCGACTCGCTGCCTGCTCTCTCCGGGAACAACCCGCTCCGCCCGCCCGTGCCGCTCCCGCGGCGGCAGCGCCCGCCCCCGCCCGACCCCGTACCGAGCGCCCCGCCCGCCCCGCCGCGTCACCGCCGCGGCCGCCCATTGGCCCCGCGCGGCCGGTGCACTGGGACCTGGGTTCGAGTCCCGCTGCCGCCGCGTCCGGGTCCTGGTACTGGTGCTGGGTCTCTTCTTCAGGGCAGGCGCCGACTGCGTGTTTAGCACTCGGCGAAGAAGCGGTTTTCTTCTGGTGACATTCGCCGAAATGGCCGAAATTCGTCTGTTGCTGGTGAAAAGCATCTGCCTCGACACCCCCGATACCCAGCTGAGAGCCCTCAGCAAAGCAACACCCTGGGGTGTGCAGCCGGCAGCGGCTGTGCGGCTGTTCCCTCATCCTGTCCCACACATGCCAGACGATACCCACGGGTGTGAGAGTGGGTTGTATGAAATGTGGAGGTTTAAAGTAATTCAGTTTGCACATTAACTGTGCCAAATTTTGCAAAACCTTTGGTCGAAATCCTCTGTTTCTGCATGTAGGCAGTCAGTGGCTCACCCTACACATGTGTAACAGCGGGACAGGAGCAGCACCGAGGGTCCCCGAGCCCCCCCGTTGGCATAAATGGAGCAGTGCCCCGCTGTTTTGGGAAGCAGAGCTCCAAAGGTCCTGCTGCCGCTCACCCCAGGGAAGCTGCACACCCAGGAAAACAGGCTGTGTTGCTCTGTGGTTTAGTAAGAACCACTTGTAGAACCAGGAACGTGTAGGTACGGAAGAATCAGCCTTAGGCATTAAAGGGTGTGAGGGGTCTGTCTTTCTATACATACACACAGCGGTATGTGAACAGCCATGACTGAGAGGGCAGTTTGGAAATTTGAGTTATTAAAATTAAAATTTATCCTATAAACTCTGCCTGAGAAGAGTCAGTGTGCATGCCAGCGTATTTTGCTTCATTTCAGATAGTACCTGGGTACGTGCATGTGAAGAATTGCGTAAATTAATATTGCATGTTAATTTATCACTGAGGGAAAAGGCTGGACAGGTGCCATCTCCAGCAGAGCCATGGCAGCACAGGCTGGGGCAGCAGTTTCCCTCTGCTTTGGGGAGGAAACACCCTGCCTGGTCTGACCAGGCGATTCATTTTGGAGCTCTGCGTGACTCTCGCTCCCATAGACAGGTCCAGCAAATGTCCCCAGAGGCCTGTAATAGCGACACCTGCCCATCCCATACAGAGCTTCTGGTGCTGTCACATAACCAGCGTGACAGCGTTCCCCTGGGACAGAGTCATAGCCAGCAATTCAACAGGGAAAGTTGGTGGCCTATTTTGCTTTCTTCAGCCACTCTGTTTCTGGGATGATCCTTGTTTTAGGGCAAACAGCGGCTTGGCTAACCTCCTTTCTGGGAATGAGAAGTTTCAGTGTAAAAGGTTACGGAGTGCACAATGCACATGAGAGAAAAGGGTGAAAAACCTCCTATAAAGAAAAGCTGTTGTTTAAGGACTGCATTAATGCTTTAGTTAATAAATCAGAGCTGCCTTCTCTGTAGCAAGCAACAAGTCTTCATATAGTGATGAAAGAGCGTGCAGGTGTACAGCCAAAAAAATGAAGTAGTAATTTCAAGCCTCAATAAATTATAACAAGTAAATTAGGCATACAATGTAAAATAATGGGTTTTACCTTGCGAATTTGAAAGGAGAAACTGTCCATGTCACTGATTATGATGAGTAACTTACTAAACCACTGTAACTCAACTGCACCCGGTCACAACCTAGAGAGACCTTATCAAAACTGTTCAGGTGGAATATTTGTCTGTCGGAAGGTGTTAGGCTGTGAAAAATGGAGATGCAATGATTTCAACACACTTTTACATTCAAAAAATCAAAGCACAAACAGAACAAAGTATTTGTTCTTTCCTGTATTTTCTATTTCAAATCTATTTTGTTAAATTTTCATTGCATTTATAACTTTGAATAAAGGTTCTGTTATTTTTATGTTTTAAAATTTTTGTTTGTTCATAGCCCAACACAGCTAAAAATAAAGCAAGGGCACATAGCCTGAAGGCATCAAAATAGGATATTGATAACAGAATTTTTTTTCTTTTACTTTGAAGGACATTTCAGACTTTTAATTTTATTCTGCCTTTAAGTGACTTCTAAGGATAGAATTTTTTGCGGGGTGACAATTCGGCTTCAACCAGCTGTAGAGTGAGAGTTAACATTTTTCTTTGAAGACCTGAGTCCAAATGGTTGTTTAAAGTGTGAGTAAGAAGTAGTTTGGTGATGTTGTGGTAATGTCGGGTTACCATCTGTCACATTTTTTCTGGGATCTGCTTGATTGATTCCTAGCAAATCACTTCCTGCAAGCATTATTTGCAAAACTTTATTATGGGCAAAGGCTATTTTTGTGTTCATGAGCCATCGTTACCAGGGAGCATTTCATTACCAAGTGATGACATTCTGTAAAATATCCTGATTCATGGGCAAATGCCAGCACCACTTCTTGACAATGGGTGCATCTTACTCAGTAGCCCCCAACAGATGTCAACCTTAAAATTTGTCAACTTCACAATAGTAGCCCGTGTTCTGACATCCTTCAACACATTGGGTGCTCTGCTGACAAAAAGCCTATTCCACTGAAACCCCAAGTAGGTTTATGCTTAAGAAAGAATTTCTCCAGAGATAAGTGGGCAGGTTGAGCAATGACTTGGTCACTTTGTCTGACCTGGATTGTTCCTGCTGCTCCCCCCATGCTGAGCACCAAGGCACAAAGTACAGATGGAGTGAAGCAGGACACAAATCCATGAAGGTCAGAAGTCCACAGTGTGTTCCCAAGTCTGCCAGCGGACTTGCCTCATGACCAGAACATATCCATTCATATTTCTGTGCCTTGCTTTCTCCTTCTGTAAAATGAAAATCCCAATTTTTAAAAGCATTCCTAGTATTTATGCACCAAGGACAAGTGTGAAATGTCATTGCAATCAGAACAAATATATCCTCTGTCAATGTGCTGTAAAAGGTTTAACTGTGGTGCTTATTTAGGTCCTGATCTTATAAAGATTTAAGCCCACTTATGAATGTGAGTAGCCCCGTGGAAGACTAGATTACACATGCACTTAAGTGTTATCAGATTGAAGTCATAGAACAACAATCACAAAAGGTACTTAATCACCTTTAAATTACAGTGTTCCTAATTTAGCTAATGTTATTCCCCAAGGAAAAATTGCCTCATCTAGCATACAATCAAGAAAGAATCAAGGGCTGTTCCTTCAAGTGGTTGACAGTTCAAAAAGAGATATCATTTTAAAAGAATAGGTTGCTAAAGGCTGAACTATTTAATTGAATTATCTCTTTAAGAAATTGATGCAAATTAATATTATAATACTCCATTATATTGCTACAGAATCTTTCATCCTTGAGCCTTCATAAACTATATTAATAAACTCGAGTAGCAAATGTATACTTTTTTTTTAATGAAACCAGTAGTCTGTCCCCATTTGAGGCTTTCTAATAATGATTTATATTTTGAAGGATGATGGTGTTTTTTTCTTTATAAACTGAGGAAAAGGATCCCAAGAGCTTCCAAGGGCTGGAGTCTTTGACACAATTTGCTCCAGTCTTCGAGGTGCTCACAGAGTACAATCCTACTCTGTCTATGAAAGCAGATAAGCTCACTTTGCAATGCCTAATTGGAGAGAAAGGTACGATAACAGGCAACCAAGCCAGAAAGATGACAAAAGGAATTGATGAATCCATTTGAGACAGCTGTCTCAATAGCATTACAAATATTAGATAGTGACCCTTCCCTATCACTAGTGAAAAATCTGTATTATATTGTTCACTGGCCATACATGGAGGTGGGAACCTGGTGAAGGAGAATTCCCTTTTTTTCATGAGCATATGTTTACAGTATGCAGTTTCAGAACAGGAGAAATAACAACGTTGTGGTTCTCCAGCTTTATCTGGGTTATTTCTATGTCCCAAATTGTTTTTAAATTACCAAGTAGCATTACTGTAGTGGGGGTACCTCTGCAATCGTTTCTGCTTGCTGCTTGCTGGCAAAATAACAGCTGTTATTGCTTTACCAGGATTGATTTCCATAGAACAGCTCCATCTAAAGCCTACCTACAGGCAACAACTCTGCAGTAAAATATCAATGCAGTCTCATTTTCGGCTTTTCTCAGAAGGCAAAAAAAAGGCATTTTCAGCAAAGTTCAACATGGGATGTAATTTATTCAGGACACATAGAGGACGAGATGCTTATTTTTCAGGGACTCAAGTAGTCTTCCACTACCCTCCTCACCAACAAATAGGGAAAAGGAGTCCTGCCCCCAGGCATCTCTTTGCACAAGTCACAAAATCTGAGAATCAGGGTTTGTGTGTCATATCAAGGGGTTTGCAGAGAGGCCACATTTTAAAGTAGGGGAAAGGTGACATGTTCTTGCTCATATGTACTATTTCAGGCTGGTAGATCGCAAATGGAGCTGAGGTCAATCACCTCCTTCCAAGCAACACTGCTCTTAAAACTCTTCCACGATTAACCTCAGTAAGTATCCAAGGGGGTTCCCGTGGACAAGGTTATGTGGACGCTTTCATCCCATGCAGGTCTGGAGTGGCACTGACAGTGTATTTCCACATTCACTGCTAAGCCACAGCTTCCTCCCTGCAGCATCCCTGTCACCAGCACCGGGGCTCAGGCAGCCACATGATGGGTCACTCAGGGACCTGATTTGGCTGAAAACTAAGCCTACAAGATGATTTTGTCCCAGAGGAGGACACTTCCTCTTTGTGTTTCACAAAAAAGGGGCAGCCTGTATAACCAGTCCCATGCTCATTCCCCAGTAGATGCCTTCTTGTTTCTCATCTACAGCCAACACAGGTTTAGAAACAGAACTGTTGATCTGAACCCTCATTCAGCCTGACTTCAGTACCTTATATCAGGTTCTGGTGTGGACACATTCACTCCACAGAACCAGGCCTCAGCTTCACATTTTAAAGATGCTCAACTGATGCAACTTGAAGTCATGCCCTAAATTAACTTGGATAAAATTTCCAAGTAGTAGTCAAGCAGAAAGAGAAAAAAAACCAGGTTATACTTGCAGTTACATACATGCTTAAATGCTCTGAAGAAATAAAGCCTATAATAGGTCTCACTTTTGCAAATATCTCTTGTTCTCATCTTTAGAGCAACATTACCTTTGGCTTCAGTATAATTACACATATATATCAAAGTTGCCTGTTGGGCTCTATCTCCAGCACGGATATTAGTCCAAGCCTTTGTCAGCCATCTCTCCCTTTAGGTGTTATATAAAAAGAATCTGAGCTCATCTGTACTTCCCATCAAGCAATAATTTTTACTAAATCACTGTTCCTGAAGTCTCTGAGATCTGTATTTATTGGTACATGCAGAACTCAGTGTGTTGAACCACCTCAGGACATGGTCATGTGAAACATAATGCAACACTTTCTCCTATAAAAGAAAACATTATTTTTTGCCAGTTCATAAATCCAGCTTTTAAAACAAGGATTACATTCACAAAGAAATGGTTTAGAAAAGAAATAAAACATATTTCAATGGGCAGACTTCCAACTCTATGTAAGTGTGGAATAGTCAGGCTCCTTCTCCCCCCCCTCATCTCTTTAATTATGTTTAGTTCTTGAAATTCTGATGAAAACAATTTGAACATTAATCCTTTTCCAGACCTAGACACCTGGGATGTCGGTAAGGAGAGATTGTTAGGTAGAGGTCTCTGCTGTGAGTCCAAATTAAAGTTCTACTTGCCAGTTCTACTGGCAAACTCTGTGCCCAGAAAGCATTTTGAGGACATCAGATCGTGGTGAGAGCCTGCTACTGTACAGTTTCTTAAAAAAACAAACAACCAAAAAAAAACCAACAAAAAAAAATGCCCAGAAGAATTAGAAACAAGAGGAGCCCTTCCAATAAATCAAAGAAGATGGACAAAAAGAAAAATCTAGTCTACTGATCCAAATAATACAGGCAGACTAGCACGTACTGGAATTTGGGACTAAAACCAAAGAGAGCTGACATGAGGACATACTGCAGGGAGGGACAAGCACAGCCATGAATGGTGCCATTGTGTGACTATTTTAATTAATTTTTGTAATGAAGCCAAAGCTCTAATTTACCACATCCCAAAAGTAAATAGAAAAGGTTATGACCTTAATTTCAGAGGTGGAGAAGGAAAACCTAATTGCTAAGTAGTCATCTATCACTCGTTACTGCAATTGGATAGATACAGTTGGTGTGTTACTATGAATAGTCCAGATTCAACAGTCAAAATAGTGGGTAATGACAGTTTTGTTCCCTTTTCCTTTCATCTTCTTTACAAGCCTTTGATTAATAACATTTTGTACCAGTTTTATCATGTGGATTGCAATACTCCCTACTCCACAAGACTCTGAGTAAACCTGTCTGGGACACATAATAGCTTTTATTTTTGTCTTCTTAGTAAGCAGATGTGTGAAGCTTCAGCAGGATGCAAAACATACGAGATTACAGGAGGTTCTTCCTGCCCTCTTATTTTCTGCTAGCCCCTCGTGAGTATATGCCTATGCAGGATCTAGTGATGGACAGACAGTTTTTCCATGTAACATGTCTACAATGAAAAAAGTGCAAAAGTTACATCTGTTTCTAACCACAGCCACTAAATAAATACAATTAAATGTGCATTATATGCTGTTCAAAACATGTCTCTGTTTGCATCACTCAGATAGTGCACAACCATCCCTGCACTTCATTTATAGGGTCACCTCTATGGACCAAGAGAAAAGTGCATGGACAGATCTGAGACTGGTGGGAATCATCAAGCCTTGTGAAATGCTATACCTCTGTATGTGCCCACATAAAAAGAGTGCAATACTATTCACTCACTAAATTAAGTGTTTTCTACTTTGGATCTTTTTTTCCTTTGCCCTGTAATGCCAGTTTAAAGAGGAAGTTATCCAGCATCAGAACATGAAGAATTTAAGCAGAAATGTTCATAATTAAAAATGCTGTTCTAGCAAGTTCTGCTGTGGCGGAAACAAAGGAGTGATCTGCCTTAGGCTGACTAGTTCAGACAAAGCATACCAGTATTAGGGTGAATATTATTAGATAAGCACCTATAATGTGATAGCTGTCATCCAAAATACCAGTAATAGGTAGTTCCTGCCTCAAAATCCTTGTGTTAATATCCACCGTCCTTTCTCAGCATATGCAGAAGCAGCTGCCTTTTTCTAGAAACATGAACATTTCATCTGGCACTGTCCTTTTCTAATATTCCTACTGAAAACTGGGCATGTGATCTATAGTATGTCATTAAACCTTCAGTGGCAAGGCAGGTTAGCTGTTTGGCATCACAGTTTACCAGTTTAGCTCCTAAGCACAAAATTTGATGTATTCTTCTGTCTGGAATCAAGATTATCAGGAAAATTCTCCTGGTGCTTTCAACAATTGAGAATAAACCTTATGAATGACTTTCTAAACTTCTGTCAGTACAGGGAAATCTTCCCACTTCTGTGGCTATCAAATCAGGAGTGGACTGTCTTTTTTTGAAGGACGTGTTTTAACATAACAAAAATCAGCACAAATCCTGATGGCCTCTGCTACCCGACAGAATGATCTAACAGTGTGTCTTGACTTTGAAGGCTGTAGCTCTGTGAATCAACCTCTAAAGAAGGGTTTAGCACAAATCTTGAGAGACAGCTGCCAGTCTTATTGATGCTCAGGGATGATATATAGGGAAAGCACTGATCCTTTCATGCCCCTGTCCCAGTGGGTTGAGGCATAGAAGCAGAAGGGAGAAAGATCCCATGATACATGATCTGTGCGCGCACAGTAGGCTTCCAAAGCTGTACCTCTTCTGAAGGCCCTAAGGCTGTCAGCAGAGGCAATGCCTCTCGTTAGGCCAACCAGGATATTTGGGAAAAGTAGCCAAGTGTTTGAGTGCATGAGCTTTTCCTAAAACCTGTGTGAAATTCGAAAACCTTCAAAGCTAAGTGAGGACATTTAAATATAAAAAAATTTGGGTAACATTTGACATTGCTCTCACGCGTGAGAAAACAAAGTGTTGTTTCTTAGAGAAGAGCTTCCACAACAGTTTTAGTTTGAGGGCTGAAAATATCCTCCCTGTATATCTGGGTACTTGGTTGACATCCACATCTTTCGGCCTTTTGTATCCGAATCCCATGGCAACGCTGATTTCCCAGCCTGTGTTCTGCTGAGCAGGGACGGGTGAGCAGAGCCGAAGGGCGTTAGTTCCAGCTCATGGAGGCTGCAGCTTGGACTTCCCTCCTGCGAATGCTGCTTGAAAGGGGGAGCTGATTTTACGCCCTTCAGTTGCAAAAGGAGCCCTTGGCTCTAGTGCCAGGGCTGGCCTTTGGCTCTGTAGATCTCAGTGATCTGCAAAGAATTGCTGCTGCATGCTGACCTAGATACTCCATCAGCTCTGCTGCGGCGCTGGCTCGGCGACGGGGCTGCCATTTCCCTGGTCTCTGCTCTGCCCTATATCCTGCCTTGGAGATAAAAAAAAAAAAAGAAAAAAAGAAAAAGGGACAAATTGACATTAATCAGAATAGCATTTTCCTCCAATGGTTTTTCTGGAAAATAGGGTTTCCCAGGGAAATCTATTGCCTTAATTTTCCCCTTCTGCTCGCCTTCCCTGACATCTAATTATGCTGCTTTAACTCAGAAATTCTGACACATTTCAAACATATGCTGTCCTCAAGAGAAGAGAAACGTGCCACCTCCATTCCCTACTTTCCTTGTATCTCCACCATGTGCACCGTAATATGTCAATGGAGAGTAGGGAGCACAATTTATGAGCTAAAGAGGGGAGCCCAGGGCGAGGGTAAGCCTGGATCCCTGACAGCAGCTGCCTGAGATGTCTGTGTTGCACTCTGGTGGTGTGTTGTTAACAGGGTGCTCAGTCCAGTGTGTGAGGCCACACCTCGAGTCCTGTGTCCAGTTCTGGGCCCCTCAGTTCAAGAAAGACATTGAGGTGCTGGAGCAAGTCCAGTGAAGGGCAATAGAGCTGGTGAAGGGTCTGGAAAGTAACCCTGTGAGGAGTGGCTTAAGGAGCTGGGGGTGTTTAGCCTGGAGAAAAGGAGGCTGAGGGGAGACCTTATCGCTCTCTACAACTACCTGAAAGGAGGAGGTAGCCAGCTGAGGATCGGCCTCTTCTCCCAGGCAACCAGTGACAGGACTAGAGGAAATGGCCTGAAGCTGCCCTAGGGGAGGTTCAGTTGGACATCAGGAAGAACTTCACGGAAGGGATGGTTAAGGTTTGGAAGGGGCTGCCCAGGAAGGTGGTGGAGTCACCATCCCTGGAGGTGTTCAGGAAATGACTGGACATGGGACTTAGTGCCATGGTCTACTTGACAAGGTGGTGTTCAGTCGTAGGTTGGACTCGATGATATTGGATGTCTTTTCCAACCTTAATGATTCCATGATCTGAGAAGTATAGCTGATAATATGAAAGTGTCCTTGTAGTTGCTGATCTCTACTAGAGAGGAAATGAAAAAAAGCCAAAAAGCAAACCCTTAATTGCCTCTAAAATTTCACTAGAATCAAATTAGATTGGTAAATCTAATTTTTTCTCTAAAAAAATTAACAGATATAAAGGCACATCTGGGAACACCAGTAAAGGGGAGAATCTTCATCTTTGCAGTCTTGCTGTAGAGGGCTACAGGGACAACACCAGCAGAGGATCCCAGAAGGCAAACTTCTTCTTCCTTGTTTGCTTTTTGTGATAGCACAAGGTCTTGAGAAGACACAGCATCCTACAACAGGGTGATGCATGGTGCTGTACTCCCTTGCGTCCCTTGGCAGTACAAGGAGAAGAGCCGGAGACTCCTTGGTTGAACCTTGTGCCTTAGTGACTGCTCTGAATAAAATCCCTGCGCTCCTTTCTGCTCTGAACCACGTGGAGCCACAGACTTGGTTCTCTGCTCCTCCATGCCACTTTTGTGTGTCCTGAAGTGAATCATTCGGACTAAAATGCTCTTCCCTTGGTTTCCTGTCTCTGTTACAATGCTGTTGCAGGCTCAGGGGGACTGGCCAACTCTGTGTGCTACACCAGAGCTGGGGTGGTGTCTATCTGGTGGGATGGACAATGTGTTTTTGACTTGGTGTTTGGTGGGATGAAGTGAACGGTCCCAGTAGTTGTTCAGCCGCTTATGAAAGAAGAGACCTTTACTGACTGATTTTCTTGCAGATTGTTCAGATAAGTATGAAGAAAACACTGCAAGGCAGAGCAATAAACATCGTAATTCACTCAGCAGGATTTGCAGGGCAAAGTGAATAATGCAGAAGCAAGGGGAAACAATGCGGCTTTATTTCAAGATATATAAAAAGGCAACTTTGGAGCCTGACAATTTCTTAAATTAAAAAAAAAGCTGTAAAGACCATCATCTTGAGAGAAACGAGGGATTCCTTGAATTCAGGAGACATTCTTTTACTAAAGAAGGGGGAAGCCAAAAGGAGATGAGTTCTGACAGCCCTGCCCCCATCTTTGGCTGATGCTTTTCTTCTTGAGGTAATAAAAATAAGTGCTCCCACTAGTGCTCTTGCCAATGGAGGGACTGTAACAATGGCTGGTCTGGGGAGATGCCAGCCCCATTTTCCCCTCAGGCCACTGCTTTTTCCTCCCTCACTGACCTCTGACTAACCTCTGATCTTTCTTCTACATCCACAGTCTTGCCAGGGCCAAATCTTCAACTGCATAGTGAAGTCAGAGTGACGAAGCTGAGTGGAAGGAGGGAGTGATGGGAAGCTGGGTGGCAACAGGACAGGGTTTTGAGAAGAACTCCCTGAGGAACAAGTGTGTACAAGATCTATTCCCTCTCCCTGAAGACTTCAGAGCACTTCTGTAGTTAGGGACAGGGGGCTTCATCAGAAGACCACCAGCCCTTGAATGCCAGCGCCGGCTGATTTTTGTGAAGATTGTCAGGTGACAGAGGACACAAAGCCCTAAAAGTTTGCTGCTCCACTACTCTGGAGAAAGGCTTCACATTGCTCCATGCCACACAACTATATTTCAGCTGAGCAGAACCAAACTGACCTGGAACTTGCCCCAGACAAACCAGTTGGATCTTTTGTTTCCATCTTTCCCACAAAGGTTTCCTGAAGCTGGGAACTGACTTACCTTCCCCACCTCTCAGTGCAGATTGCAAAGCCCATCTTCCCCAGGCTGCAAAGGCAGACAGGGTGATGTGACTGGAGATGTAGGTGTGGAGGCTGTTTTAAGCAGACACATATGAATTGACAGTATAGGCTCTGTTTGGTGGTTTCAGTTTTTGGGTTGGTTTTTTTTGGAGGGACAAGCTGTTATTAAAAGCTTTTTTATTCAAATTGTTGAATTAGACTATTTCACTGAAGGGTGTAGGTGGTTTATTTCTGTATACAAAATACACTGCAGAGCACTGCAGTGGCACCAGTGGATTAAAAATAAAGTAATATGAGAAGCCAGTGAGCTGTTTTGTCTGTCACCTGCCAAGAATTTGACTTTCAGTTGAATTCAGCAACTTTACTCTTAAAGGTACTGATCTTTCCAAGTAATAAAGTAAATGCAAAGATGGCAAGCAATGCATTTAAAGTATTTATCAAGGCTAGTGCAATAAATATATTCCATTCCACCATTTCTATTTATGAATTTCCTTTAATGCAGCTAGATGAAGCAATTTTACGTAGAGCACAATAATATTCCCTTGCATTGATTGCCAATGCAATCTGAGATAGTGGCATCAAAAAACAAATAGGAAATATGCTTCCAGATTTTGTTATTTCTCTCCCACTGTGGTCATTCATTGGGCTTGCTTTCCTTCTCCATCCCATCCTTCCATCACGGGCAAGAAGCTGAGTGTGCCAAGGAGGAGTCGAGGTTTGTGTCTGTGCCACACTGTTGAGTGAAAGCTGGTCCTCCTGCTCCCACGTGGACCATACACAGAGGGCAGGTTACATGCACGGCTGCTGCAGCATAAGCTCTTTGAAACACTGTGTCAGCTTGTCTCTCTGATATCCCAATAAAACAGAGCTTTTGGAGCATTAATTTTTCAAGATGTGGGTGGTTACTTATACTATTGCAGTCTATGTAATGTCTGAGCCTTGTTCTGGCAGGTTGCTGTTTTATTTCTTCAGGATTCAGTGCACTTTCTATTGATGCTAATGGCAAGTCTCCCACTTACAGTGCTGGGAGGAGGAACTGTCTATTGTGATAACAGCATATTGTATGTGAAATCTGATAATGAGGATGTTGCAGATATGACACTGCATTGATTTAATTGATTTGATGTCCATGCCTTGATCTGGAGCAATACTCTCTGAGCTTAACTTAGTCCTTGAAACTAAAGCAGGCTTTTATCAAATTATTTTTTGCAGTTGTTGAAATAGAGAAGGAAGGAAGAAAGAAAGAGGGATGATTTATATGCTGAGGGCTCCCACACTTCACAAGTGATAGGAAAATTTCTGTCTCCAGAGACACTGAGGCTTTTATCTCCAGGTGGGAGCTAGGAGGCAGGAGCAGGTGTCTCTCACATTGGCAAGCTCTGCTAAAGCCTGCGTCCCCCTCTGAGAGCAGAGCTCAGCAGGCGTGCCTGCGGTCCACAAATTGTTGCCAGCTGTCAAAGTGAAATGGTTCAGCAGTGAGTCTCCTGGGCTGTGTTCTGGCCAAAATTCAGTTGGATTACAAACCAATTGTTCCAGCCTGTCCCAGAAGAAGGAAATCACCATGAGCTGGCTGGTGGGATCTGGTCACAGTGACAGACAGTGCTGCTCCTCACCTGCTGCAATGTGTTTGCAGGAGCCTGCTGGGAGCAGTGGCTCTCTTTGCAGGTCTTATGAATGCAGCACTCCCTCCTTACCCAAGCTCTGGAAATGATGATTTCCTGGAAAAAATAAATTTAAAAAAAAAATTAAAAAAAAAGGAGGAGGGGACAAGGTGTACTGCTGCAAGCAGCTTTCTCCAAGGAGTGATTTCTTGGCAAAACATCTTCTGAAACTCCAGGCACCACATCCTCCCAAAACACTACCACTTATGTAACTGAAATACAAACACAAATACCTTTCACCAAAGTAAGATTCCTTTTATTTCACATATAGTTTGGCTGTGGACAGCCTGCCTGTAGATTGTCATTGGAATCAAATCAAAGAGACCTTGCCAATTCTATAGGTAGCAAGGCTATCTAATGACAGTTTGTCATCAATAACATTTTGGAAAAGAGAAGGAAGTTTCCTGTTTGGAGACTAGATCAGACACTGACTATTTGTGATTAAAGGTAAGACATTCATTTGAAACAGACTGTAATAGATACAGCTTGTCATGTTTCTTCCCTCTCCCTCTTCAGCACTGACTGCCTTCGACACACTGCAGGACTTGGTGACCAGTCTTAGTCAGATGCCTCAGCTAAAGCCCCACGTCAGTCCATTTGCAAGCTGGACCTTCAGCAGGAGTCATTTGAAAGAAGTCATTGTCTTTTCTTCACTTAGGGGTGCAGTGAAGCCATAACATTTCAGTCTTGTCAACCTTTTAAGACTAAGTATAAAGGTGAACAATAAAGCAGGATGCTGTTGAGGCTTTTGGCTGATCCTGCTGAGTAATGCAGTGGAGCATTACCAGGCTCAGGCTACCTGTGGGCTCCTTTGCTCTGAAGGGATGAGACCTGTAGGAAGGTAGAGAAAGGTAGAGAAGAATAGGGAGATGTGGTCACCTGAGGGCACAGGAGCTTCTTTCCATGAAGGAGATGGGGGAGGGAAGCTTTGATTCACCTTTCTCCCATATGCATTCAATTCCCTTTTTTTCCCTCTCTGTTTCTAGTTCCATGGGGAAAACATTGCTATTAAAGTGAAGCTCCAGGGATCTAAAATATACGTAGGGATTCTTTGGAGGAAATCTTGGCTCTGGTGAAGTCAACAGGAGTTTTGAAATCAATTTCAATGGCACCTGAATTTTACCTTGCTGTAATACTGTCCTAAAATGTTTCCAGGACCATACAAAACATTGCCTGCTCAATGCTGACTTTCTATCACAGCCATAGGGAGCCTGGTACCCTCCTGTGAAATTCACCATTGTTTTGTGATAAATCACATCCTTCTCTCAAGGGGTAACAACAAATACATACCCCTTAATCATCCTGAGAATTGATCAACAGTTTCATGCATCACTGGGCACCATGGCCAGATCTTTGTAGTTTCAGAGGGAAACTGCTGGAAATCAAATGTTACTGCAGAGGTTGTTTGTTTGAGGGACAATTGGAATATTCCAATGATCCAGATTTAGTTATTTTTGGTGTCCCTTTCCATAGGGAGTTGGCAACCTATTTAAATCCAGGGGATCATGACTAGTTATTCAAGTTTTACTCTGCTGGATTTGCGCTGTGTATATTTTGGAAACACTGTCTGCTCTGAGCAGCAGGCAGCACGATGCCACAGCCCACATCAGTGAAAAGCTCTTGTGATTATTACTTTTTCCCTCTTCCATTTTCAGTGAAAGCTGTGCTCTGTTCTCCCTCTTTCTGTATTGTACTGCCAATGTGGAATGCTTTAAAAATGCCATTAAGGAATGTGTTACCCCGTGGTACCTACACAGTATTTCACTCTGTGTGCTCTTTCCAACAGCAGTGAAGTGCTGAATGTACAATATCATTCTGATGATTGAAAAAGCACAAGCATTTGATTTCTGGTAAGTGTAACTCTGGGGCTATTGACAATAGGCTTCTAATGTCATGTGCAGAGCCCATGCTTCCTTAAATGCACAGTGATCCTGATGCAATTGGCCTGATTTTCCAAGGTACTTGAACATCTGAGGATCCCAAGTTGATAGTCTTCAACTTCTCAGCAAATGAGACCAGGCACTATTGAAAAGTTAGATCCAAAGAATCAAACCCAATTTTGTGAAGTCCAATGACTTTATCCTTTCCTCATCCCCACTTTTGCTTTCCTGTTCCTAGGAGGATTCAAACTGATTTCTTCACTTTCACCCTACCTTTCAAAAGCACTTCTGGAACCATTATTTCGCCATCCTTGAAGGGACCTGGAATCAGGGAGTGTATCAGCAGCAAGAGGTGACTCAGCACTGAGAAGCGGTTTTCAGCCAAACCTGCCTCCCACGGCGGCTGAGCAGGGAGTGATCAGTGTATGTGTGCAAACACGTTGGCTCAGTGTGATGAAACGGCAGCCGGTCCTCGTGCAACATCTTCCTCCACTGCCAGTCTCTCACGTATGCCCACGTAGCACCATCCTCTCAGCAGCCAGGCACCCAGAGAGGATCTCCCCTTCCAGTCCTTTCCCAACCAGCAATAAAAGATCCCTCGCCTCTTTCCCATCTCACAGCTTGCCTGGCTCTGGCCAGTGTCTCCCTGCATCTGGCTGATGTCTCCCCTCATCTACTGTGGGGGAGAGCAGCGCCTTGGGAAGCCCCTGGGAGAAAATGGCACCATAGATTTTTATATGTTTTATATGAAGATGATGTAATGATGGGAAGTTTCCCTCTGCACTGCTTTTTTACCCCCAAACCCTTCCTCAAGCTGGTTTGGCTGTGTCCTTTGGGACAAGATCACAGTGGGACTGGCTGTTCAGGAGCAGGATGCTCAGAGACATTCCCACCTCTACTGTGGACTCACTGCATGAGTCTGTAAGGGCAGGTATCTTCTCTGTTCTCTATATTTAAAGGCTAAAGCAACTGTGACCTACTGAGAGTAAAATAACTTAAGATCCTGGTTAGTGTCTTATTAACATTGCCAGAAAAGGAAGAGAAAAAATAAGTTGGAAAAAACCTCTTTCACTTGCTTTATCCCACTGCCATCTAATTCCTGTAACGTCCACCTGTGTCCCCGGCCCCTTGTATATCACTTAGCACAAGCAATACATTTGGTTGTCCCACTGAGAGGCAGAATCCTGGTGCAATACACAGGGAACCCTGTAGGCAGCTGACAGTTAAGAGCAAATTTCAGTAGAAATACTGATGAAATACAGAGAAGGTGGATGATGAACCAAAGGCCAGCACAAAGTGGTTCCTGCAGACATCACTACAGCTACTTTGGTGTCTTCAGCAGGAGCCAGTCTGGGCGCGGAGTCTGCGACATTCTGTAGACCTCAGTTTTCTACTGTTGTTAGCAGTGGTGGAGGAGGATGGTTTTAAGGTCCCTTTCAGGCAGTTTTTGGCCAGAGAAATGTACTCATCCAAGATGCTACAGATGATTAGAATTATTTTTGCTAGCACAGTTTATTAAAAAATGTCCTTGGTGATACGGCTGCTCAATTCTTTGTTCTGTGAGTTACAACATGAAAATAAACAAATTTCTGCAAATAGAGAAAGGCCAGTTAGTATCTACTAAATTCCCAATGAGTAGCACCTAAACTGTGGCCTCAAGAAGCTGCAAAGGTTTTGTCAAATAGGGGTAAAATGGTCTAAAGCCTAAAGACTGGCCTCCATTGGTGAGATGCTGGATGCTTTAGCACTCTGCTGTGGTCGTTCCAGATGCTGGCTTGCTCCAAGCAGGTGATGTCCTCAGTTCAGTACCTGGAGTCTGTACAAGACAAGCAGAGCATTTCCAGCTTCTTGTGGCGGGAAGAAATCCTTAATTCAGCAGTCCCACTTCCCTGATTTCCATCACAGCTACTTGCTGCTTGGCCATGCTGGCCTATTATTGCAAAGATGGCAACTGGTGGTGTAACATTTTCTGCTGTGAGAAACACAGTCCCTTGCCACTTGCATAAAGAAATTCCTACAGCATAAGTCTACGTGTTTTTCCTCTGTGTACATAACCAAAACTATTTTTAGCTATGGCATGGATCTTTCATAGTTATCTCTGCTTATTTTCAAAGACCTTAACATTTGGCACGTGTCGTATTAGTCCCACTGATTTTGTGTTGTTTTTCTTCCCTATTCCCTTCATTCCTTGCCTTCCTCCCTCAGTGGATCCCAGCCCATGGTCTCCTTCCCAACAGGCACAGGCTGGTTTCAGCATGTCTGCCCCACTCAGATTTAGCCTAGACTCTTCCCCCAACCCAAAATTAATAAACCCTTCTCACAATACTCAGTCACAGTGCTGGTGGCTTATTTCCAGCTCTTAAACTTACAAACCTATTTATAGCTCAAAAGGCTTGAAAAGAGATCATTAAGGGACTAGATTTGTGAATGTAGAGCAAAGATCTGATTCTGGGATTTTCTGCAGGCAATTACTTAGTGTAAATAACAATGTTTGACACCTGCTTTCCTCTCCCATTGAAATCTCAAAGCAGTTACATATATGAATCCTTAGCCCGAGTGCTGCAGAGAGAGGAGCTGCCCTTGAGGGTCTTAGACTGACACCATGTTCTAATCTACTAATATTATTTTTCTTTTAAATTCACTGACTTGCTCTTACTCTGTCTATGACCCCACTCACGCTCCTCCTCACCTCAGAGGCTGAAGCAGGAGTGAATTAGACCTTCAAAGATTCAAATTATATCAAAAATATAGCACTGCAGTCCTGAATGGTGACATTCAATGGAGACCCTGAGCTCCTCACCGTATTCTAAGCCATTAAGCATTATCATTCATCTGTAAAATATAGCACAGTTACACACTGATGCAGAGAGATTCTTTTTTTCCCTATTTCTCCATTTCCCTTCACTACTAGTTTAATGTGAATATTATTCACATGGTGAGTGTGGGGCTCAGGAGCTCCATCCTAGTCCTGCTCTATAGTGACGACTCAAATACCTTTTTTGTGCAAATTATGTTTTCCTGTTTTCCTTTGGTTCTGAAGAAAAACTGCAAACTTGCAGTTAGTGTTTGAAAACCAGTGCTAAGTTGAAAAGTTCATGCATTCCTCATGGGAATGTGCTTCAGAATTTCTCTTCTGGTTTATGTCTCCACACAGAGAAATCAGGACTCAAGTTAACAGTCTCAAACCCCTAACAGGACTTAAGCTGAGAATGCAGCCATGTGAGTTTATCATGACTTTTTTATCCTCAAATGTGTATTTTTTTCTATTTCCCTGTCCCCCTTCAGGTCTAAGTGTCACTTTGCTGCTTGTCACAAAAGCTCAGCTCTGTTGTGTGCCAGTTTACTCTTTCGTTCCATTGAATCAGGCCAGTGTTACAAGGACGATCATGTTGACTTAACCAAGCAAAGCCATCCACCTGCACCTAATACAGCCCAAAGTTGGTGAAACCACAGCATATTCCTTTTTATTAACTCTTTACTGTGAGCCTTGGCAAAAGCTTCAAAGTCCATTTAGTTTTCCCTGGGCCATCATCAACGTGCGACCAGAGGCCTTATTCTGAAGATTCCTGGCCATGCTCAAGCAGTGCTGTACGTTCAGAACTCCTGTATTACACAGATTTTTACATAGATCCCTTGTACCCAGAGGTGTGCCTAAGAGACACAACTCAGTGACATTTCCACTAGAAAATAAGGCAAAAATTAGCTCTATTTATGAGGACATTTATAAGGGCATTTTAATCCAAGTCAAAATGTTAGGCTTTGGCAATGACAATTCAAGTGTATGTTGTTATTTTTAGGTACCTTCTGGGTGAGGGACTGTAACATACTGATAAAATGGGGACACAGGGAATGAGGTAAACGATGGGGAGAAAATCCAGAATCACAATTCTTTGAGGCACCATGAGGTATGACTTGAGGGCAAGACCAGAATTTTCTCTGTAGACACCAATTGCATGTCTAAACATTGTCAGTTTCCATAGCGGTTTTCTTCCACTCATATGCAAGGCTTGACCTGGTTGGTCTTCTCATAGCTCATGTAATGAGGTGAATTAAAAACCCTCTTATCCTTCTGCTCTTTCAGTCTTTTTGTGCAGGGCACAGTCACTTTGAAACTACGATGGACTTGGCAGAAAGACTTCACTGAGATTCTTTAATATTCTTCCTGGTTGTGTTCACTGGGCTGTGTTTATATGCCTTTATTCTTTAATATTCTTCCTGGTTGTGTTCACTGGGCTGTGTTTATATGCCTTTGTCGACAGCACGTGCACCATCGCTTTTTTTTCACCTGAAATATACCTTCACTTAGACTGAGAATTCAGAGGTTTGTAATATCCTTCTGTGTCTCATCCTCCATCCTTGGCCCAGCTACATCTCCTTTACACCTTAACAGAGACTCGTTGGAGTAGAGACCTGTTGGCTTTGTGGAGGTGCCAGATGCTCTAGGGCATAAAAAAATTGTGGCCCAGAACAGGGCCAAGTTGCTGATGAATAGCGGTGGCAAGTCCCAGATCGCTGATGTCTCTCGGGCCTGTTGGTGACTCCCCTGGATACACCTGTGCTAATGAACTGGTGCCAGTGCCCACCCTTGGGTCCTGGGGTCAGCTGGCATTTTCTGGCCATTTCCCTACTTTTAGCTTCACCTCCAAAACAAGTTTTCAAACTTCCTACTATTAGTACTACCTGGTCCAGGTTAACTCCTGAACCTTTGCTTAGGAGAGTGCTGCTTACCCTGGGCCATAATCATGAACAAGACCACTCCAATGACTTCACAATGCTCATGTTCCAGTGTTTGAGCCTGCTTTCTGGTACTCTTCATGCCAAACAAATGCTGACTTGCTTTGTGGCTTAGCAATATCTTATTTACAAACATAAAGAATTTTTTTTGCCTGCTTGCTTGGTGGTAATTTCTTTGAATGCCCTCATTGTCTCCCAGTTTTCAGTGCACATGTCCCTTGGCAGATCTGCAGCAACACTATGTGCATGTCTTCACTACTGTTAAAAAATGGCAGCAGTATTGTAGAGATACAACAGAAATCTCGGGTTTAAAGTAATCATAAACCGTAGCTCAGCACTTCCCTTACTTATTTGCAGCAAGGTAAACCAATCCCTGCTGAATCCCAGGCTGCACATCCAGCTGGTATTTCTGCAACATAGACACATCCTATGCCCCAGGCTTCCAGGGTTTGAAGAGCCTGGAGGATCCAGTCCTAAATAGCTCACTAAAGGTCATGAGGAAAATCTGAACAGGATGTGGAAACAGGTCTTCCAATACACAACCCAGCACAACAGCCCCTGGAGCACATTTTTCTCAAATTTAATAGATGATGGACCTCATGAAGTGATGGCCTCATGAGATCCCACCTGTAGTACTGCATCCAGCTCTAGGTTTCCCAACACAAGAAAGACATGGACCTGTTGGAGCAAGTTCAGAGGAGGGTCACGAAGATGATCAGGGGGCTGGAGCACCTCTCCTGTGAAGAAAGGCTGGGAGAGTTGGAGCTGTTCATCCTGGAGAAGAGAAGGCTCTGGGGAGACCTTAGATCACCTTTCAGTACCTAAAGGGAGCCTACAAGAAAGCTGTAGGCTTTTTTACAAGAGCAGGTAGTGCTCTTTTTACAAGAGCAGGTAGTGATAGGACGAGGGAAAATGACTTCAAACTGCAGGAGGGGAGATTTAGATTGGATGTCAGGAAAAAATTCTTTACTGTGAGGGTAGTTAGGAACTGGAACAGATTGCCCAGAGTTGTGGATGTCCCACTCCGGGAAGTGTTCAAGGCCATGTTGGATGGGATCCTGAGCAACCTGGTCTAGTGGAAGATGTCCCTGCCCATGGCAGGAGGGCTTAGAACTGGACGATCTTTAAGGTCCCTTCCAACCCAAACCATTCTATGATTCTATTATTATGTCCCTTAAATTTTCTTCCCTCTGTAAACATACGTGGGAGCAACCTTAGTTTGTATAGGCCAGGGTCATAGCTCCAAAAGTAGTCGGAAAGCAAATCCCAGGGGAAAAGAAGGAGCTCCATTGGGCAGAGGAATGCTAATTCTATGGTCCACAGGTCTTAACTGTATGTGTGTTCATATGCTACAACTCAAAGGTGAGTAAAACAACTTGCATGACAGTGATATGTAGGAAGGCTGAAAAAATATAAACCCTGTAAAACAGAAAGGGTGAAGAAAACACAGAGAAGTAGAAGAAAATGGAGATTTGTCTGCTCAAAGTAGGACCTTGTTAAGGAGAGGCTGATAGGGAAAAGGAGGCACCTGACAGGAATAGAAGGACTTGCAGAGCATTCTCGCTCAAGAGAGAGCTGGGAGGGCAGCATGGGAAGAACAATGGAAAAGAGCAAGGAAGGCCAACTATGCACCATGTTGTCTGCAGAGAGCTGCTACAGAAGGAAGTCCAGCTAATTTTTGCCAACTCTACTCTGGCAGATAGGTACTCCATGTGAAGATGAGAAGTAGCACACGTGGCTCCAAACACAAGAGCATCCTCTGCACCATCTGTGGGGGGCTCTCCAGCGTCCACAGGGAACAGACACACTCAAGAGCAAATCGAGTCTCATTAGGGACAGCTCTAGTGAGTCCTGGAGCAGATCCTGGCAGGTGCTTATCACATTCAGGATGTGGTGGTTCAATATGCACGTATTAACACTGGGGAAAAATTAGGGTAAGGTTAGGGTAAGGCAATCACTATCTTAGTAACATCGAGTTCACACATCTCCCCACTTACTAAAACAGCAATATTTTAAAACAACCTTTTTATTTTCCACCATGCTTGGATCCTGGGGTCTTATTTCTGCTGTCACATCCAGTCTGCTGAGAGAGGCAGGTTCTGTATCATAGTCTGCGGTATGATTTTCTGTTTGTTCTTTTGAATGACTTTGCCCAAAGGGGTGATAATAAAAAAATGTGAAAGCTGGTGTCAAAATAATTTCTCTGAGCCGGGAATAAACACTTTTTTCATTATTCTTGACATTCTCTTTTATTTGTCTTTTTTCTCCTCTCCACTTACGTTCAGTATTAAAGCAAAGTAAAACATATAGTACAGATAATTCTGCTTTCAGATTTCTTGGCTAGCAGTGGCCCGCTCTCAAGTGGATATGTGGGACCTCTGAACATTGCATATGGTCTTTATATTCCTGTGATTTATGAAGACACATGATTTTCCATTCACAAGTGCACAAGAGCATGGTCATATGACTCCTACTATTGGGAGTCCTCCTGCTATTTAGCCAGAGCCAACAGCTACAGAAGCATCCCAGAAGCAATTTAATCCAGCAGCGAATAATAAAAAGAAATGCTCAATATTGTCATACAGATTATCCAAAACAGATCTTATTGGCTCCTTCCATTCTGCTGGCCAAGTGGGTGATGCTTCCAAGAGAAGGGGAGCTAACCCAGTGCTTCATGCTTGTTATTCATTTGGGTGGAAAACTGGGATCTGGAAGGGCTTTAGGAACAGACTCTCCCTCCCTCTGATATTTAGGGCGATGTCAGGGATGTCTGGTGTTTTCTTGGTACATGATGTGGTGAAGAACTGAAAGTTCTTCATGTTGCTGTAAGGCTGCTTATGTGTGCTGTCAGGTATTCACTGACCCTGTGACATGGTCTATAAGGAGGTGCCAGTGTTAATGCTCCCGCTCCATCTGTGTGGCTCTTGGATGTCCTTAGTGCGTAGGGAGCAGGAGCCAAATGGCAGCTAAGCAAGGTTGGAAAGGATCAAGAACAGATGATGTTGTTCCAGAGATAATCCTCAAATAAGGTTGTTTTAGGCAGAGAACTAGTCTCGTGGTGAAAACATATTGACACCCAACCGCTGGCACAGGGGTTTCTTCCCCTCTCAGCCCTCTTCAGCTTTTTCCAAATTGTTTCCTCCCTACCCCAGATTTTCTGTTTTAAAGCCCGCTGTGAGGCACCTGGTCTGCTTCTAAACACACTCACAGGTATTTCATACATTTAACAAAAGCAGAGGGCTGATTTTTGAACAAATGCCATCGTTTTGACATTTGCATTTGAGAAATAGCATCTCCAAACCTGTATGTCAGGGATGACATCTCAGGATCAGATGTGGTTTGGCTGGAACCACGGCATTGTTCCTGGGCATGGCTGCTTCTCCCAAAGGCAGAGCAGGGTAAGGATTTGTGCTCTCAGTCAAAATAAAACATAAGCTGACATATTTCACTCTTTAGTATAGACAGTTCAGCAGCTCTTTAAGGAATATATTAGATGATGTACTGACATGGAGGACACAGTGCAGCTCCCACATCAAAGACAATGAAAAAGGTGGGAAAATGACAGATGCTCTATGTAGGGTTCTTCAATCCACCTATGTCTTTAACACCCACAACTGAAAAATGGTTCAAATGAAAATTATTGCTCACTCTGGGTTCCTGGCAGACCATAGTGCCACAAAGCTTGTAAAAATGAATTGGATGCCACAGTCAATTGGTCGTAGTGAGCTACTGAAGTCACTGCAAAAACAGGATTTGCCTCGTGGCTGAAACAAGGGGTTGGGATTCTGCTGGCATCTGTTAGTCTCCACCACTGATTTGAAATGGTGGCTTGGGGCAAGGCTTTGTTTTCCTTGTTGTTCTCTTGCCTCCACCAAACAGTATTTCCGGCCTTGCAGAAATGCTGGTGCTGGGAAATTAGCAAGATGTACCGAGAGCCTGGCACAACATGAACCCTGCTGCAAATTCCAGGGACTGTTCACTGCAAGGACATGGGTTAAGTAAATGTGCTGGTTTTTTTCATTGTGGCTGTTTCTGTCTGTCAGCAGCAGTGGGAACACAGCAGTGAATGCATCATCACTGTTCTCTGATGCAATGGAGGAGCAGGACCACAGACTGAGCATGGGAGGTTTCTGAAGGTGGGGTGCACAATTGGTTTTTACATGGAGACATACACATTTTCCTGGCATGAGTGATGCACACAACGTGAACAGTTCAGAGAATTGCTTTGAGCAGACACACTTTGGAAATAATGTTTGTTTTGTTTCAAAACGAACATGAAGTGATTGAAAAGCACAAAGGTATTGGCAGTGCCACAATGAGAAAATTATAAATGCACTCACACGTGAGGTGTTGACTGAGTTCACATACCAGGGCACCTCTGAAGCTCAAATTTGTCAAAGAAAAAAGAGAGCTGTGTCTTCAGATCCTGCAGTTTTTCAATGGGTTTTGAGTGCCCAGGACCTTTCACCATTTAAAAAAACCTAACACTTGATATTCGGATTTAATAAAAAAATGGGCATTGATGCACTTCTTTCAGTTTGATTTAGTGGTTCCTGGATTGGGCTGCAGAGTCAAGGAGATACTGCTGTTACTGAAAGTCAAATGTTGATGTTGGTGGATGCAGGGTGGCTGTGGCCTGTCTGGCTCCCAGACGGTGGGGTTGGCAGGAGTGGCCAGGGATGGATTGCACCAGAGCAAGGGATCAGGCATGCTCCAGAGGAGAATAAATCAGCCACCTGTAATTAGGCTGTCAGGAGGAAGACTGTTTCCCCATTACACAGCACACCATTTATTTTTTACAGAGTTTGTGTTGTTTAGGTTCTTTCTCAATGTACAGAATTTCATTTTTTTTTTGTTCCCAAATCCAGTCCTGTAGTTCACCAGACAATTCCTCCCAGCAGGTATTTCTGATTAATAGAAAGTGCTGTGAGGTCTCTTCAGGACACAAGGATGACTAACTCTGCAGCAAGTATCTCCAGCATAGATCAAGCAATGAGATTCAACCAAAGGACCTAGAAGCAGGTTCTGACCTCCTTTACGCCAGCTGGAGTCTCAAGTAACTCCAGGAGCTTCAAAGGCTTTATCTGTCTTGTTTTAGTATAAATAGTCCAAAATCTAAGGTGACCTCTCTGCTGTCAGCAGCAGCAATTGTTTCATATGGGCAAGGGTGGATCCTAGCCCAGCTGGGTTTGGGATGATCTCTGTTTTTTACACCACTCCGGCAAACAAGGTTTGATTTGGAGTACCCTGGCCCACTTTGAGTTGTGCCTTACCATAAGATCAGCTTTTTAAGCATGCAAAATATGAGGTTTTCCTAGATGGGCTGCCATCTCACCTTTCTCTCAGTACGGTGAGTCAGAAATAGGATCTGGTCCATCCCTTGCTGGCACACAGGTGGAGGGACCAGTAACTGAGATCATTGGATAGAATGGCCTGAATTCTGCCCTTCTTCAGCTCTTAACAGGAACAGTGACTTGGATAAAGGAGGAAGAGGAGGAGAGCAACTAGAGGGAAGGTTTAATGAATAAATTTGGGTGATTTCAGTATATAATTCGGGGTTTACTACTGTTGTTATATATATTTTGGATTGGACAGACGCTACTCAGATCCTCACTACTGCAGTCTGGAAATATGAGGAGCTATCTTGACACGTTAGAGAGGGACACAGCTATGTTGCTGCATTATTTTTTAGAACAAATGTGACCTTTTTTCTTTTTTGCCAACATCGCCTGCAGGAAGACTTTGGCCATCCCTGGGTTTTACATTACCTGCAGAATAAGTCTCATTTTCCACCCCAAGCCTTACGTGGCAGGATGTGATTGTCAGACACTGTTCTACTTGCTCCATGCACATGCTCTGACAGCACTGACATGTTTATTATGATTAATAAACATTATTATTCATAGCACAGTGGCAGCTAGAGGTTCTAATTATGCATTAGGGCCCTGTTACTTTAGGCCTGGTAGAAACTCATAGGAAGAAGCAGTAATTTAAATAGACAAAGAATGTTATTACTGTTTTACAGGTGAGACCCAGAGAGATTTGAGAATTCATCCCATGCCTCACAGGAAGCTTTGCAGAATCAAAAGTTGAACCTATATCCCCCAAGCTCCAACCTCTAATTTTACTGAGATGAAAATGCAGAAGGAAAGCCACTTGCATACAGCCAAGTGCATCACAGGATACACACTCATTCTCTCAGTCCCATAGAGCTGAAGCACTTCTGGGGGTTTGGTTTTGTTTTTGTATTTCCCTTTCCTGGTGATTAATTCTTCTTTTCTTTTTTGACTTACAGCTTATGAGTCACTGTTCTACAGAGAAACTTTTCATTCAAAACAAATGGAGCTCAATTTTAATCAGGAAATCAAACAGTATTTCTTTTTATTCGTTCTCTCACTTTTTTTATATCAAAGCAGTACCAGATTGGGCCCTACAAAAAACCCCCAAGTTCCATGTGGACTAACATTTGATTGCCTTTTACTGCACCCAGTACCAGTTTACTTCCACAAAGGCTAGTATGGAACATTTTAACACCTTTCTACTGCTGGATTTACTCATCCTGCTGGCAGTGGGTTTAATCAGGTACTGCCCAGGACATTTGGCATGATCACATACAAATACCTCAATAAGTTCTCTAGTTCATTTAAGCATGAAGTGATGTCTTCGTGATCTCTGCTGCAAAAACTTGATTGAGATTCAAATCTGTCTTGAAAACTGTTGTTTTCCTGTCCTGTTTTTCCTGAGAAATTTGCTGACCACTGTGACCTGCTGGGGGAGCAGCTCAAGAGCCACCTCTGTATTCTGGCCTATCTATGACCATGACTGTGCCATCCTGTTTTTCCCCATTTATCCCTGTGCTTGAACTTATATTTTCAGCCTCCTCAGTGCAGGTGGTTTGTTTTCTATCAGAAATTACCTTGCTGTTGTACCTTAGGTGAGGAATGAAATGGAGAAGGGTTATTTTCATATCAGCATTTGCTTTCCTCTTAGCTGCCATGCTTCATTTCATGTCATCCTCAGCCAAACAGGTGCAATTACAACTTGCCAGTCTACACCATGCTATGGGTCCTGTCCCAAACACCTCTAGGCTACAGCCTCTATAAAACCTTTGGCAGACCTATGGGCCAGATGGGGACATTCAAGCACTCAGCACATAATCTGGGACTGTTCTTGGTGGCATTTCCATGGATGGAGAGAAGTCATCTCTTCTTCCTCCACAGGGGCAGCAGCTTTAAGATACCAAATACAAGTACAGACAATGGCTCGAGATATAACAATGTACAGTCATTAATGTTCCCACACGAAAAAAGTTACAGTACCGACTCCCTCTGCAAAGATGACCATTCAGCACACAGAGGTGACTCTCTGGCACTGCTGCTCCCCCAGCCCACATATCACTTGGTGTGGATACCTTTTAGAGGTTATAAATACATGGGTGCCAAGACACTGCCAATTCAGTCAAGGACATGGACTTGTGGGTTGTTTTGTCTCCTGGTGTACTGCAAACCAGAACAGCAAAGTGCTTTCCTCATTATGATGTTAATTTTTGCAAGGGAGGTAAAATAAAGCAGACTTTTCCTAAAGGAAAGAGCAGATGGCAAAATCTCAAGGCATGCTGCATTTTGAGTAAAAAGAAGGCATCATGAATGGCTGGATTTGAAGGCAAAACCCAAATATGATTTAGTTTGCTCTCTCCTATTCCCTTTATTTAAGGACAATAGCTGACTGCCTTTCCACTGTATTTCAGAGGATGCCTCAAATGCATATTTCAACACCAGGCATCTCCTCCTTCCCAAACACTGAACAACCACAGTGCTTCATAACACTGTTTATAGCTGTGAAGTTCAGGGGCATTAAGCATCCAGCCCAAAAAGACTTCCAGGTGGATATTCAAGTATAGAGGCACTTGAAAATATGTGATGCCTTGAAGACAAGAGACTTTTTGTTTTCTTTGGAGAAATGAGACTGTTTAACTCTTCCTGATCAGTACTGAGCATATCAAACATCCATGGATTTAACCACAGATGCCAAGTAGCATCTGGAGAGTACATTGGCTGTGAAGGAGCATGTTCAATAACACTGTTGAAAGACTTGGAGCCTGCTCATCTGTCCCTCAAGGACCCGCTGGACAGAGAGCTTGACATTCTTCTTGCACCTTTCACCTCTCTTGAACATGATAGACTCGTCTCCTTCCTGAGAGCAAGGGTCGAGGCTCTTGGTGGACCATCCACTGAGTACACACAAGGAAGAGAGCTCTTGTGCCATTTCCCCTCCAGCTTCCTCATGAATATACATTGATAGACTGTAAGGAAAAACTGAGCTTACAAACCCTGGACTGTTTGATTTTCCTTGACAACAGTTGCGTTGCAGTTCCTGTATCTTCGTGGTTTTGCTTTCTCTGTGCTTTGGCATTTTAAACCAGTGGCTGATGTCAAAACAGAGTTGGGCTTTCCCGAATTTTCCACTTTTGATGGCAATCTTGTCAGACTTCTCAAACCACAAAGATGTATGGGTGGTGAGGGAGTTCTCTGAATGGCCAGACACTGCAGGGAGCGGCGCTGATTGTTCATTTATGTGTCACTCTGAGTCACTTGCTGAACCCATTGACAGAGATGGGAAACCACAGTGCTTGTCAAGGTACAATGTTCTGAATGAAACAAAAAAACCCCACTTTGGATCACAGGTATTAAAACCTCTGGGGAGAAAACATTGTTATTTGAAATGAAAAATTATAAAAAGCAAGCTCCATTGGATCAAGTAGTCCGCTGGAGAATAAAGCTGAAACATGGTGCCAGATCCCTTAAAACACTAAATGAAGAGTTCACCAATTAGCAATGTATGTGAACAGCTCTTTGACCTAAGTTCGGTTTACTCAGCACACATTATCCAATGGCTTGGAAGTGAGAGGGAAGTTGTTCCCAAGAGGCAGAGGGTCACTGTGATCTAATGTCTGCATTTGCAAAGCCAAGACTTGTTACTCATCCCTTAAGTGCCTATTTTAAATACTATTATTTTTAAAAGTAGCCACAAGACAGATTTGTAAAGCAATTCCTTGTACAAAACCATTGGTTCCAAGACTAGTACCCAAGTAGCATTTTCGCATTGTAAATATAGTCTGTGCATTTCAGATTCTCCCTGTGGTAAATAATGGATTAAGTAATGAAAATCACATTATAATGAGAATGACATGAGGCTTTAATGAGACCAGAGCTAGGAAAACTAAGCCAATTTTCTGTTCTCCTCAGAAATCAGGCTAAGGTTTATCATTAACATATCATGATCAGCTTTAATTAGGTAATTAATGACAGCAGCAAGATAATAGCAAGGTGCTTGGCAATGTTATTCTAGCCCGTGTGCAGACACATCACAAAAACCTGACCTTTGTTTAGAAAAGTTTACAACTCAAGAGAGAAGACTAGAACAGAAAGTCCACAGCTGCCAACCTTGGGAGCACCCCACCTACAGGGTGATGACAAGGTGGACTCCTCCCTACCCTTTCTGTTGAAGCCGAACCCTACAAGAAGAAAGACCAAAGAGAGCTCTCACTGGTAAGGAGCCTCTGGCATTCCCACCAGGAAGAGCAAGTCCCAACTTCTGTTCCTCACTCCTGGTGTTATTTATATATTTACTACCATGAAGTGGGATTGGAGAAGTTCCCTGGTGCAAGGATCAGCCAGCACTCCTCATTCTCCACCCTGGAAGAGCCCAAACAAAAGAGGCAGGGTCTCTTTTGCTTGCCTTCTCTTGCAGATCCACTCCTTTTCGCACAACAGATCAGCTAAAATTTGGGGAAGTATAGAGAACATTTCCTTCTCTCACTGACCTCTAGGAAACCTGTGAAGATGCTCATGTAGAAAGAGAAGCAGTGGCTTTGAAATCTCTCAGGCTGAGGGTGTAAAACTCAGGTCTCGCGGTTTCTGGACAAGTGCTTGAACTAGCAGATTTTTATACAAAAAGAGGGAGTTACCCATTCCAGATACAGTCAGAAAGAAAAGAAATGCTAACTGGTAATCTGTCCCCAAGGGTAGGATTATGGTTATGTGTGAGAGTTCTCTGCAAATCCCCGGCCTGGATGACTGCCCTTGCTACATCCTGACTGTGTGCCCAGGGGACACCAAGGTGTGCAGCAACCTTCCACTCTCTTCTACTCTCTGGCTTTCGCAGGAAGAAGACATGGATGTATGGCTTTGAAGTCATGATCCGCTCCAGCCAGGTCCTGGTTTGGCTGTATGGAGGACTATAAGGTGAACTGCGGTTCATCAGTGTTCTGCACTGCTAGATGTCCCAAGGTACAAGCTGACACCTAATACGGGCTTTCAAATGAATACCTAAGTCAGAGAGAAAGGTGGCATTTCCAGGGTTGACTCCTTTTTCACATTTCAGTCTGTCTGAGCAATGTCCTCTCAGCACCTCAACGCTGTGGGCCCCATTCTGGGGTGCCAGTCTCCTCTGTGGCAGTGCCGTAGGTGCCTTAGCCCTTGTCATGCTGAGGGCCATCTGGCTGCCATTCTGTAGCCTGCCTTTCACTTGCACATTTGTACCTTTTCTCCTAAGCTGCCGTAAGAGTGTTTTCCAGCTTTTCTGGGACAGCTGTTTTCCTCTGTTGTCAGTTGTTCTCGCATTGTTCTCATGCTGTTATTCTTATGGCCTTGATCCTGCAAACTTGATACTGTTGTTAAGGTGTGTTCCCAAGGGGAGCAACCGCCACTGGGGTGAGAATTGTGCCCACCCTTTATATTCCCTTTGGTGGTAGCTTTCAGTGACTGGACTCAAAAATACACAGATTAACAACCAGCAGGCATGCAACACCCACTCTGTCAAAGTATTCTCCCAACAGCATTGCAACCAGGAATAAAGCACAAATTCCCCCAAAACAGTTCCTGATGAAAACTGTTTGGTTATTGTGGGACATTGTAATGCGAGGACCCTCCTACATGGAAAAGACACCCAAGCAGGGGGCCTCATTACTTGTTTTCCCAGCTGGCTGCTCAGAGAATTTTCCTTTTCCTTTATCTCTCTCTCTACTTCAACACTTGTGCCTTGCTGTCACTGATAGGCTGATAACAGCAAGGGCTGTTTGATAAGATGACTGCAAATGGCTCCTTAACTCAGGATGTGGTTATGACTGTATCTGAGAAAACTCATACATCCAGGCACTTGTCTTCACAGTTCATCGTTCTTTCAACCAGCTGATTGAGAAATGTACTGAGCTCTTCCAAGAAAAGAACTAATGAGATGTTCAGTTCAACTTAAGATCAAGCCTTTAAAAGAATTTATTATAAAAAAGACCATCAGCATCACCAGTTCTACAGATTTCATGATGCTACAGAAGTGTGGATCTGCTTCTTTGATGCAAACAATGATGTCAGTTCATGACTGATGAATTTTTTTAATCGCCTTTATCTTTAGATCCACCCAGTAATTAAGACTTGGAAAGGGACTGTACCTATATGTTTGCATGCAAAAGATGATGCTCTGCATGGAGTAACTGATTATAATAGCAGTTTCAATTCTGACTGAAGAGTTCCTTGGTCCTGCCAAAACTCAGGAGTCAATCCAGCTAAGAAAGATATGATTTATTTGTATCTTTTCCAACTGCTGTAGGAGATTGACTTCAGCCAGAGTCCAAACCAGGACAAACCTAGACAAAGCACTGGGAACACACAGATAGAGAAGGCTCAAACTGAGAGAGCCCACCTTCCCAGCATCCTGGACAGCAGCTGTGAGAGGTTTATTACTGTGATGATACATGAGATAGAAGGAAAGATGACTAACAAGCCTTTTGCTTGAAGTTGTGGCTGAGTGTCTCATAACCAGAAACACTCAACTGCCTTTAGGCAAAACCTTCCATCAGTCCCAAAGAGCAGACTGTTCACTGAGTGAGTAAACTGAAGCCGGGACACAGCAATTTCCCAAATCACTTGCCACTGCTGATTTTCACCTCTGGTGCTCTGAGCTCTAGCACACAGCTCGCAGTGCCCTGGCTCCAGATCAGTGTTGGCTCGACGACGTCTAACATAACTCACACATTACACATTGTCTAGGGTTCGGCTGTCATGGCTATAAACAGCAAAATAAGTCAAGATAAGAGATTACCCAGATTACTGGCAGCAGTAGAAACCATAGAGGAACATTGGCAAGGCTGCTTTTGCTATCTGGAAGAAAGCTGAGTAGAGAGGAAAACAAGGCTCTGCTTGTACTGGGGGCACAGTCCTTGGCATCCTGCTAGGAGAGTGGGATACAGGCTGCCCCTACCCAGGATTTATGACCAGCCACCCTGTCAGCTCAACAAGGCTCTGTACCACATTAGGGTATCTCCCCAAGCACAACATTTGCCCACGGCATGGCCCTGCTAAAGGTTCAGACATGCAATGGAGTCACTAAAGCCTAAGAAGGCTCCACATAGCATCGGGGACCTTCTGCTCCATCATATGCTTACCTTGAGCTGGAGGCAAAAGGGTTATACACTAACACCCTCCACAGCTCCTATTTGCAACAGGCCAACCCTCGTTAGAAAGGGGTCGGGGTCATTTCAGAATGGGAGCCCATGGGTGCCCAGAGCAGTGGTGGGTGTCCCCGACAGCTGAGCTGTTCATGGACATGCTCTCACCCCTTTGAGAATAGCAAGGAGAGCACATTCATCCAACCCTCTTTCACTGAGGCTTAACATAATGTGTTTCACCCCCCGGCTGCCGAAGGCAAAGTGTATGAATCAGTCAGATATTGCAGCACAGTTGACATGTAGGAACTCAGCCATGTGTCTCAGCCCTCTGGGCTAACTATTGTCACAGTGTCCTTCCTCCTGCATTTATCTCGGCCTGTTTATGACCCTGTGTGTTTGGGTCACATCAGATTTATTTTGTGCCTTCCCTTGGCAGGGGACAGGTTCCCATTTCATTTTTGCCATGCATTTTTCCCTTTTCTGGGCTCCTGTGGTTTAGACTCCTTCCATGCATGGGGGTGATTTGCTGAGCTTCAGAAATATTTTTTATGATTTCACTGAAACACCCCATTTCTGAGCCTTTCTATTAATATTCAGACATATTCCTCTATTGCTCACCATGCAAGTAATAAAGCTCTTTTCATAGGAAAGCAAACAAACAGCTTAGCACTAAAATCTGTTTAAAACAGATAAAGTTAAAAGCCTTACATAAAAAGTGGGTCTGATTTTTGCAGTCCTCATTGTACTCAGCGGAGCATTTTGTCATTATAACTTTGGACTACAGCAAAAGAACCTTGCAATAAAAGGCTGCCATAAATTGACCTTTTGTTGCAAATTCTGCCATTCAAGCATAAAGCAGCAAGAAAGGCTACATAAGCTGTGTCAAAAGTAGGTCACTGTACACCCACTGTTACCACGGCTGGTCCTGGCTGCGTGTTGCTAACCGGGTCTCTTGGCTGGAGTAGTGATAATGCACACAGGCGAGATGGTGAACTCATCACACCACTTCATACAGCGTAGAAAGGCCCAGTGGTGTTGGGGGGGTGGTTGAAAGCCTTGTTCCTGGGTAGGGCAGGACCCCTGTGGACCATCTATAGAGCTACTTTCTGAGAAATGGGGAATCCTGGTAGCAGGGATGGTGTTTCTGCAGAGAGCCTGGTGGCTGGTACTGTCACCCCTTAGGTAGGTCCTGGTACTGCAGAAGTGACACCAGGAGCTGGTGGGAAGCTCTACTGGTAATATTACAGCTCTAGATGCAGCAACAATACTGCAGGTCTGCGCTGCCTGGCCTAGCCAAGCCTCTCTTTCTCCCCACTGTACTCACATCCAGAGCTGGGACAATGTGACCTGCGTGGATCTCCCTGCCATGGTGGTAGTCTTTTCCTCTAGCCCAGGACATCTTTCCTTTCCCCTGCAAAGATTAAAGTCTGTTATGCTCTGGCAGGTACCAGGTGTAGAAAAACACAAGGGGATGAAGAAATGACTGCTCTGGGGGTCTCATCTCTTCCAGTCTCATTGGTTTAGTCTCCACCATCACATAAGGTCATCCAGACCACCGTAATATTAGCTCACTCTCAGCTATATACCTCCTCCACAACTGTCTGAACTGTCATTGATTCTTCACTGTTGGTCCTCTGAAACATTGAAGTGGTCTCAATCTCTGCAGCTCCAGGAAAGTCCAAATTAAAACAACAGCTGTGGCTTAACTCACCCTGTCCCCTTCCAGGACTACATACTCTGCATGATGCCTGTTAGAGGATCCCTGTTTTTTTCCAGCATTGTCAACATTACTAAAGAGAAAGTTGAATCCAAGCCTCCAAGAGTCAACAGGTCCTTTCTCTATTAACTCCTCTGGGTTGGCTACAGACATTACCTCAGAAAAACACCATACTCCAGGAAAATGCGTAAGTGCACAGGGCTCTAAAATTCACTCTGAATTTGAGTGAACAAAGCTCAGGGTTAAATGTTTCCTTGACTCAGACCCTAACCAGCATACTACAGATAATAGGAACCAAGTGAGTCATAGTAACTCCTCAAGAGAACAATTATAACATCCGTGTTTCCCCTGACTATCCAAACCTGTCTGACTCAGCTGTACTAACTGGTCCAAAACAAGACTGTGTTCAAGATCCAAGCTTGTCCTGGAGATTGACAGCAGACGCTGGCAGGTGATGGAGAGCAAGAGCACTTCCCCAGAACAATTCTGCCTTGTCCTCGGCTCAAGGATTTCCTGTTAAATCTTTTACTCAACATCAGGAAGGAGTACTATCCTTGACATACAATGACATGATAGACTGAAGAGGAGAAATTGTTCTCCTTTATATCTCTATTATAGACTTACATAGTGAAATAATACATAGCCTTTGATCTTGTTCTGTGTTCTGCATCATCTTTGCAGCTGATTGAAAAAAAAACCAAAATATAAGATGAGTTGATTTAAAGAAATTCAAAGTAACAGACTTGCTAGATTTTACGATTTGTGCTGAATTATTTATTGCACGATAAATAACTTACCTGTTTTAATAGACAGTCTGTCCACCCATCCCCTTCCATGGGCTGCTGTTCAAAAGGGCTTAAACACTATCAGAGGACACAAGAAGCAATGGCAGCAAGATGCTGGTGCCCGGTCACCAGAGGAAAAAACAAAATGTGGCATTTGTTTGAGGTTTTTTTAATCATAACACTGATAGATATTAAGCAGGAAGGTTCTTCCCAATATTTCTGTGACAGTTCTGAGTGGTCCCAGATTGATGTGTTTCCCTATACTGAATAAACACAGCCTAGGCAGAATGGGTGCCCCAAGACCCCACAGAGCCAGAACATCACAACTTGTGAGAGGCACTGTAAGGCAAGGAAAACCTGGTCCGACTGGCTTATCTGACATAGAAGGTGTTGCACTTAATGTGCATTTTCGACTAGTTTTGAAGGACCTGCACCAAAATACATTAAATAGACTTCTAGATATTATATACTAAAAGGTCTGTAGCCTGTATGGCCCAGAAGACCCAAACCTAAACATAGACTGATTAAAACAACGCTCAGCATATGAGCGCCAAACTTTTTAACTCCCCCTGAAACAGAGCTCACAGAATTTCTGTTATCTTTGTAACAAACTTTCTAAAGAGTTTATGCAGTTAAATTACCTGTGTGTTCTCAGATGTATAAATGCACAGGTGTGCCCACCCCACAGAATCACAGAACAGTTGAGTATTTTTGGGGACCATCTGGTCCGATCCCCAGTCAAAGCGGGGGCAACTGAAACAGTTTGCTCAGGGCTGCATCCAGTCAGGTTTCTAATATCTCCAAGGATGGAGATTCTACAACCTCTCTGGGCAACATGCTCCAATGTTTGACCACTGAACAGTAAAAAAGTTATTTCTTTGGTTCACACAGAATTTCCAATATTTCTGTTTATGGCCATTGCCTCTCTGGTGGTGTCACTGGGCACCACCACTGAGAAGGGTCTGGCCCATCTTCCTTACTCCCCTCTCCCCTCCAATCAGATATTTATAAACACTGATAAGGTCCCCTTCAGCCTTTTCTTCTCCAGGCTGAATAAGCCCAACTCTCAGCCTCTGCTTATATGGCCCTGAATCACCTTTGTGGCCTTTTGCAGGACTCAGTGCAGCAGGTCCATGTCTCTCATGTACAGGGGAGCCCAGCACTGGGCACAGCACTCCAGATGTGTCTCACCAGGGCTGAGCAGAGGGGCAGATCACCTCTCCTGACCTGTTGGCAACACATGATGCATGACGCAGACTGGGAGGTTGGTGGCCACCTTTGCCACAAGGACACATTGTGGCTCATGTGTCACTGCTCCCAGTTCTTTATCATCTGCAAACATGCTGAGGGTGCATTTGGCCCCATCCTCCAGGTCACTAATGAAGAGATTAAACAGTACTGGCCCAGTATCAACCCCTGGGGGACCTCAGTGGTAACTGGCCTCCAGGTGAATTTTGAGCTGCTGATCTCCACCCTCTGAGCACAGCAGTTCAGCCAGTTTTCAGTCTGTCTTACTGTCCACTTAACTAGTCTATACTTCAACATTTTGTCTCACAGATGTTATAGGAGACAATGTCAAGAGCCTAGCAAAATAAACAGCACCCACTGCTCTCCCTTCATCCACTGAGTCAGTCATCTCATTGTAAAAAGCTGTTGCGTTGGTCAAACATGGTTTCACTTTTATGAGTTTGTGCAATTACTTGGGATTATTTTCTCCATTTCCTAGGGATCATGGTGAGGCTGATCAGCCTGTAGTTTCTCAGATTCTCCATGCCCACACTGAAGACAAGAGTAACATTTACCTTCTACCAGGCCTGAGGAATCTGGCCTCAAGTTACCACAACCTTTCAAAGATAACTGAGAGTGGCCTCGCAGTGACATTGAGCAGGTCCCTCAGTACTCGTAGGTGCATCCCATCAGATTCCACAGACTTGTATGTGTCTAGTCTGCCTAAATGTTCCTTAAATTAATCCTTATCCATCAAGAGCAAGTCTTCCTTGCTCCAGACCTTCCCACTAGTTTCAGGCATCTGGTATTCCTGTAGGCAAATCTTGCTTGAAAAAACAAGGGAAAGAAGGCACTGAGCACTTTGACCTTTTCCATGTCCTTTGGCACCGGTTTCCTTGCCCCATTTTCATCTTATCATCACTGCAACCAGGGCTACCATGGACTTTCATACTGCTGACTGGTTCTTCCACATTGGTAAGCATCAGGTAGAGCAGAGAACTTCCTTTGGCTGGCTCCTCCATACCTGTGTCTGGAAGAGAGTTATCCTCAATGCACTTTAGAAACAGCCATGATTGCTTGTGCCCTGCTGTGTTCTCCCAGAAGCTACCAGGGTGGTTCAAGAACCAGACCTGCAAACATGAGGCTTCTCCCAGTTGTCTGCTGCTTCTTCCCAATCAGGTGATCTGTAGGAGACCACAGTTGCTCACATTGGTCTGCCCTTTAATCCCGACCCATAAGCTCCCAGCTGGCTCATCACCCCTCACTAGGCAAAGCTACAGGCACTCCGGCTGCTCTTTCACATGAAGCTCTTTTCCAAATCTTAGCTGATTTCAGAGAAAGATCTATCTCAAGCATGCAAAGTTCCTACTACATTTTTCATGGAAAAATGTCTCCATGAGGGGGGCAGAGCGAACGGACAGACACACAACAGGACTGTGGGATGCAGGAGCTACTTGACCCTTCTTAGACAAGGGAAATCCAGTTATAAGACTCAAATAAATTATTTGAGTCTTGCATTATTTCTACTTTGTACAAAACAGTTCTGTATTTTTTATAGAAGCATTGTGAGACTTTGGACCTTATAAAATGGAAAAAATATGAATGCTATTCTCAGAAGAGAGAAACAGCTACATCATAGGACATCCTATGTGAGATGTTCCTTACACAGCAGGAGTCCAGATCACAAAGTCATTATCCAGTCCTATCATTGCATGTACTTTCCTCAAGAATTTTAACTTAGCTACAGCCTCTTAAGAGTAATGTATGAACTTAAGGATTTTCAACTATCAGAGAAAATACAAATTATCATTCATTAGGTCATACACATTGGGGCTCACATTTCTAAATATCTTATGAGCACTGGAAGCTCCCACTAATGTCAGTTGTTTTTATAGTTTTGGCACCACACAAGCTATTATTGCTTATTTGTTCTTTACTGAAGGCCAGAGACAGGCTTACACCAAGCTCATAGAGAAGAATGAAATGAAAATCCCTAAGTCTCCAAATGCAGACACAGCTCCCACTTGCTGTTTCAGAGCCCTTCATCTCTCAGATTTACACGGGAGGGAGAGGGAATGAAGCCAGTCACTAAACAAAGTTACAAACTGCCCTTCAAACCCTGAAGAATTATTCTGATGGCTGTTGTTGACACTATGTTTATTAGTTTCCTGGTGTAAACAGACATGTTCTGTGGAAAAAAACCAAAAAATTGGACTTACATCAGAGCTCCCACAGCTTGTTTGTGATTACAAACTTCTTGGAATTGTTTTAAAACTTATCACTATTTGCCTGCTTTCTAAATAAGCAGGAATGAGGAACAAAAACATCAGTTGTTACCTTAGGCAGGTATATCCTTTCATAGGGCTTACTCTAGTGCCAAAGTGTGTCCTCGATTTGGGGTTGCTGCAGGTCGGATGTGGAAGGAGCCCTCAGCACCAGTGTCCTGACGAGGGGAGCTCAGTGCTGCTCCCAGCACAGCGAGAGCAGCCCTCACCCCAGGGAACGATGGCACAGTTGGCCCTGTGCTATGGAATTAGAAGCTTCTCTTTTGAAAGAGTTCTTTGTTTCCATAAATAATGGGCAAAATTCTTAAAAGTGCAAATCTGCTTTCTCAGAAGTGATAGGAAGCCCTTGAGCTCGAGTCTCCAAGGCAGCTGCAGCCAAGTTACCTGATCACAGGAATCTGTAGGATCCAACGTGCCCGAATACTTCTGAGGATCTGTGCCAAGAGCTTGAGTTTCGCAAATACGAAATGAAACAAAGACTCCAAAGTGCTGGTTTTTTGGTTAGCTGTTCTAAGGTAGCCTTATGAAACACATCAGTAGGACCAAAGAAAAACTAAGAACTTCTTTTTGTGTCTGGCCTTTGTGCTTTAGAAAATTTTACCCCAAATCCAAAGCTACTTGTCCACTTGTCCAAAAGCCCAACCATTCTTGAGAAAGATCTGCCACCTGGTACACCCCGCAAATCATCTGGACAGCACTGTCCTGGTGGTTGGATGCCTCCCTCAGGCCAGAACAGCCATGGGTGAAATGATGTTACACAGGGGCAGAACTGCACAGCCACACAGGCTTTCCCCTCTCCACTACTGTGTGACCAGCACTAAATATCATTTCAGGCAGAAGAGTGTGTCAGATGCATGATGCAAACCGGCTCTCTAGGATTTTGTAAATCTGTCTGCAAGTTGGTGTCCCAAAGGACTTTTATACTACCTGCAAGGGGACCTCTCCAGGGTCAGTGTCAGGGGATTTAGGTCACCACAAGCAGTCCTTAGCTGATTTTCTGCAGCTCTCAATCGTTCGCAATGAATTATTGCCACCACAGTCACAGGACGTCCTAAGCACAGATGTCTTTTCTTACTGCCAGCATTCAGGTTTTCAGTTTATCTTGTGTTTCTATAAACCTGGTTTTCTCTCACATGCAAACAAACATTTCAGGTAGCAACCTTGTCTCCAGTAGATTATTGCATTTTGTCCTTCAAACAGTTCTTCTGATATGAAATCCTAGAGTCATCCAAAAGGCATTGACTATAATACCATTAGTTTTTGAATTAGTTATAAATACAAATGGCAGGCAATATTTGTTTAAAAAAAAAAAAAGGAAAAGCCCCATGGAGCTGTTATTTTCAATCACTTGCATCTGCCCACACTGCTTCCAGATGACAAGACTGTAGAATTAAATACAAAAGTATTGTGAAAAAATATCATCTAAGTTGAACCATTTGTAGTAGACCCAAAGCTGACCTGGCCTTTGTGGTTTCTTTTGCTAAATCAGGGGTGTTGTTTTTATTGTTGCTGTGTCCATGTCCAGCCAAAACTCGTGGTGTCTGCATCCCATCCCTCCACAGTGACGTGCTGGAGACGGTTCTGTGGGAATACCTTATGTTAGCATTACTGCACATGACATGATGTGCCAGTACAGATGTCAGGTGAGAATTTCACAGTTACGATAAAAATCAGTACAAAGCCTGGCCAGTGTACCAGGAAACCTCTGCAGGCTTATGCAATCCTGTTTGTTCCAGTTACATCAATCAATGTTGCCCTGGCTCAGGAAAAATAAAGCAACTACAAACAATTATTTTCAAATAACAAAACTCCCAAAACGTAATTGAAGGAACTCTGAACTCTGCTTTATTCCCATTTAAAAAAAACATTCCACACATATCAGGGATTTGTCAGAATTCCCCTTCCTCTGTCTTGCCTTCTTGTAAAATTTACTTTTAATAACTGTCAGCTTCCTGAACCACAAAGCTCTCTCTTCTGTTTTGCTGTTATTCACTGGGGCAAAATAAAATGCTAAGGCAAGAAGAGAATGCAGGTGTGTTTATCCTGGGTCAGGCAAAAGGAATTTGCACTCCAGCAGAAGTGGAAACACAAGCAAGAGGCTAATGGGTTGTTTCCAGCCTATGCCGGCTGCAGTGGGAGGTTTCCTGGAGGGGCTGGCTAAAGGACACCAGCCAAAACTACACCTCCCAATCCCACGTGCTCACCACTGTGATGGCTTACTTTGGAGGGAACGTGGTCATCCTCTTCCTACTGTAGGAAGTCCCAAATTTGCAGAGAACAGAGGTGTTGGAGGCATCTTAAGTGCTGCAGTTTCCCCCTGAGAAACCGTCCCGCTTCCTTCACAATCTGAAACCTTATCATCACAATCAGGCACGAATGCCAGGGAGGTTTCGGTGCCTTTCATCCTGCTGGTGTCTCTGAACTGGCAGCTTGGAAATAGCACGATCCAGTCCAGATGTTATAGTGCAGCTCCCTCTTACTGCAGTGCTCTTCTGACGAGGCCAGAAACCTGCCCTGTGCCACAAATTGAAATACCCTTTAGGGAAGAATACCACAGCACAGGGCAGTGGTGACTGGCCAAGTTTTACAAAGCATTGAGCTCACTGCAAAGGTAGACAGATCTTGTGGAGAGAGTCACCTTTCAAAAATCCCACTAAGCACCACTGCTTCATACCCTGTCTTTTACCTAGTGAAGGACAGTGCCTTTAAAACCATGTTTTCTCTTTGTGGGGGAAAAGGGTTGAGGCAATTAATTTGCTGAGACATTTCAGGGAGAAATGAAGCTTAAGAAACTGAAACAAAAAGAATTATACTTTGAACCTACCATGAAGAATATTATATTAAACATATAAAAATACTAAGAATATAGCTGTCAGTTCAGATGACTAGGGTTTTTTTGCTATGCTTTACTGACTTTGCTATAAAACTCTTGTACAATTTCATCTAACACCCAAGAGAAATATTTCCCAGACCCAGATCTTTCTTTCTTCAACATGCACAGCATGTCAGTGCAGTAACAGTGATTCCTGCAAGATGATGAGAAGATACATCATTGGTGCATACCTAGTTTCATATTGACCCGAAGTATTGATTATAGCCCCACATCCCACCATGCCAGGAGCTGCACAAAGAGTAGAAAGAACTGTAACTTACTTGTTGAGGATGTTCTTGCACATGGATTTGTTTGTCAGCAATGTCCACAGAAAGTTTTCTGCATATATTAGAGAGCACTACAAAACCAAAAGCCAGCATCGTGCCAAAGCAGACACCTGGAAAACACCATTCTCTCTGTGTACATGGGCCTAGTTAAGAAACTCTTTAAGGAAGTGGGAGCTCTGGGCTCATATAATCTCAGGTTGCCACTAGGCTAAAGGTGAGAATCCTCCTCTTCTTCCCCAGATCCCACTGCTGCCCAGGTTCATTAGACATAGATTTGAGTGTATTTGACTTCCTATCAATACCTCTTGGAATGAACAGAAGCACTGACCTGGGCTCCCAGGCAACTTAATGCCTTCATTTTCAACCATCAATTGATTTTAAGGTTTGCTTAAACTTCTGAGGCACCATGAACAGACTGAATAGAGTCAAATTAAGTGTCTCAAGTCATAACTAGGTGAAATTTAAATCTAGTGTAGCTCTATATACTCAATAAGAGCTGCTCAAATTATGCTCAAATTATGCCACACATACCCTCAAATGCTAGATTTTTTGCCCCTGATCAGCTCCCTGATCCTTTAATGCCAAAAGACAAAGGGGTACTCTGTACATAGAAGTGAGCTGTATCATCAAGAAAAATCAGAGCCTGCAAGGGAAGCAGAGAATTTTAAGTTCTGGGTTTCCCTACCCGCTCCCTGCCCCCATTCATCTGCAGGCTGGTGGGCTCAAAGGAACATGCAGCAGACACTGAGCCAGAGCCCTACACATTGCCCTGCCCTGACAGCCAGGATGCAGAGGGCTTCTGCCTTCTGGAGAAGGTAGAGACACTCCTTCCTCCTTCTCCCATGTCACCAGGAAGTCCAACGCAATCCTTTTTCTCTGTCCCCTTCGTAAGGCAGGAAAGCCCTGAAGAACCCCAGGTCTCATCCTTCTGACTACAAAATAAGGATGGAGGCATCCGGCACAGCTGAGTGGGTGTGTGCGTGACAGGAGGAGGCAGTTCGGAGACAGGGGAGGGGAAGACTGGGACAAAGGCAATGTGGGTAGGCTGGCAACAGCAAGACAGGACAGGCCCAGCTGCAGCAGGAGTGTGAAGTTCAAACAGGGTGATGAACAGACAGATGCAGGTTCTGGTCTCCTGTACGCTCTGTGTGGTGGCACCAGCAAGGAGTGAGGCCTCCTAGAGATACAGTGGAGAGAGAAAAGCCAAGTCAGGAACGTGCCTGTGAGCAAATACCTTCTAAAGCTTTGTGCTTTGACAAGAGCAGGGTGATCTGGCAGCTGTGGTGGTTGACAGGGAAAAAAGTGGACTCAAAATTTTTTTTATACCTTGCTATAAAAGTATCAGCAGTTAAACTACAGACCATGTCTCAGATGTCTTTTCCCAGGCATTATCATTTATCTAAATTAGACATTAAAAAGAGTGAGAAACCTGCATAACTAAAATTGCCCAGGCAATGGTAACCTGGTTGTCTCCTTCTCTGCCTCATGCCTGTGCTGACCAGCAGCACCACTCCCCTGTCATACAGACAGCACAGCCACTCCTACAGCCCCCACAGCCTGCCCCTGCCACTCCGCAGCATTCTGCTTCTAGTTCCCAAGCAGTGAGGCCACAGGTGGGCCTTTCCCACTTCATACCCCATGCAACAAGGCAAATGCTGGCCTATGCTGTTTTTTTCTCTTTATTTCCTGCATTTTGCGCAGTTTGCAGAGTAAAAACACACTCAGTTGCTTAACCAGGGCCACCATCTGGAACACAGTCAAGATTAAGAAATTTGCATTTTGAGTCTTTCTGAACAAAGTGCCTTTAGGTATCTTGAGATAACACACTCCTTTCCAGCTCTGTGTCAGCAACAATTTCGTCTCCCCTCTCCATTTTTTTTGTTTTAATATGAAATGCATTCAAACAGAACCCAAATCTTTCCAAAGCTAACAAGGAAAGGATTTCTTCCTCTGATTGAAGTGGAGTTAGCAAGGTTGTGATGAAGCTCAGCGTGCTGAGACCTGCATGATGCCGGCAATGAACACATATTGAGATAAGAGGAGTCATTGTAAAACTCTGGGCAAAGGGGTTGGGCCCAGCTCTCTACAGCCCAATGTCTATCTCATTATATCAACAGCAGGCAAACAGCAAGACTAGATTGTTTACGAGAGCATGGAGGTCAATCTTGACAGTATTTGGTTTCTTCTGTAGTTAGTGATGACAAAACAGGTGATTATGAACAGCAATTGAAGTATTTCTTCCCAGATTGGGTGATTCATAACAACTCATTGATGCTGTTGTCTACAAAGCAAAGGTTGTTGAGGTTGGTGAAAGGAGGAAGGAGGAAGAAAAGAGGAGGCACAAAGAAGTAAAACGGTGCACTTACAGCAATCTCTCTGCAATCCTGAGCCATCCCTAGGTGCATTCCTTAAGCTGCACATACAAACGAGCACACAGTCCAACACACAGGCAGGAACAGCAGTAAAACATTAAAAAATAATGCCTATATGGAAGGCAGAAGATTAAGCGCCAGCGATAGTCTGGACACTGGGTCATGCACTTAAAGCCCATTCATGATTTCTCACATTAAAGCATCACTCAGTATACCCCAAAATGAATAAGCCTGAGTAAATCTTAGAAAAGTCTTTATCAGAGCAAGAAGGGCCTGGTTAACATGGGCTACATCCCCACCTGCCTTAGTCAGAATAACTAGAACAAAGCCAGTGCAGCTGTGCCAGTTTACACCAGCTTAGGCTATGACCTGTTTAAACATTTTTGGATGAAGTCCAGCAATAGAGTCTAGACATTGTTATTCAGAAATAACTTGATCTTCATCTTTTGCTTTTGTACAGAAAGGAAGAGGAAATGTATGTCACAAAGCACCATTTCACGCAGAACAGCAGGGAAAGACAGGATGGTAACCCAATTAAAGGCGGATCAGAAATCTTTCAAAGCCATTTATAAAGAAACATAAACTATCTCCAACCTCCGGTGACTGAATGAAAAGAGATTGCATGGAGCAAGGAATCAGGTGATCTGTCTTGCAAAATCTTCCTCGCCTCAGAGGACAAAATTCAAGAGCCCATTTCATCAGCCTTGCCCCTTTGGTCACTGCTGCAATCTTCTGCTTTTATCTTCCTCAGTTCCTGATCTGGCAGACCCAGCACCCAAGAAAAAAAGTCTTGCTATCTCATGTGTGCAAGGAAAAATCTAAGGAGCTCGAAAGGTCTTCTGTGTTTAGGGGCTATGACAAATAGCATTACTTATTTTGTCCCTAGTTGCTTACTAGAAAGATTGTCTGAAGCAAATTACCTTCTTTAATTCTGATATTTTGTATCTTTCAGTTCTTCATTGCCTCTAGGTCTCCTGGTCATAAAATGTTATTTTTAGCTTATTTCTCTTTACATAACTTTCATGGAAGAATTCGGCATGCTTCTTGCACACGAATATCTGCACCAAGAGCAGGCAGATGAGGGATTATTTGAAAGGAACATCTGTGAAGTCTTTGTGCTCCTTCTCCCCAAAGGATCTGACATTCTGTCTCTTCCTTTGCTTCTACATCAGCTTCTTGTCTCCTCATATGCAGCTTTTAAGTATATTTTTAGACAGTTGAACAATTCAAACAGTTTGCCTGGAGCCAGCATTTAAACTTAGACCTATATTTTCAGAAAAAATAGATTTAAAGTTAGAATGGCTATTTAGAAGTTTCAAAAAGGTCAATTTCCTGCTGACATTTTTACATACCTTATTTTTACAGCTGCTTATATTTCAGATGAAAAAAAAAGTACATTATAAAGAAACATATCAGGTTTCAAGAGAAAGAAAAGGAGGTCACTAAATTCTATCATAAAATATAGACTTTTATTTATTTACCTTTGCTTTTTAGGTTAGCTCAGGGGGAATGCTTTAGTAAAAACCCAGACTACAATTTGATGAGATGCTAAACTCTCTGTTCAAGGTCCTTGTACTGTATCTCAAACATCATGTGCACATTATGACAAGCACTGGTTCAATCAATCCTCAATTTGCTAGCTCTTTTTTACCAAAACCATTTTTGTAGATTAGGCAGGGTAACCAGTATGCTGTGTTGTATGCTGCTTGTTCTCCTGTGGATGGCTAAAACCAGCATAAACCTCTCCTTTGCGAGTGGAACAAAAGCCCCCTCACAGCACACACACTTGCCTCATTCAACAGGACACAATTTCTGCTTCCATATGGGGAAGATACATGGAGATGAAAACCAAATTATCTCAGCATTTGTCAGAGTATTTACAATGGTCAGATATTCAGGACTAGAAATGCTAAAACAGCCCCTCATCTCACTGGTGATCTGTGAATCTCTTCAGGATTCACTGGTTAGTTCTCCTTCAAGAAAACTCCAGCTATCTCCACCACTGCCTGTCTTCCAGTTCCAGGGAACCCAAACTTCCTTACCTTACTTGGGTATCTGTTGAGAAATTGTCTCCAGCAGCAATATGAAGATGCTACAGAGAGATGATGGATGGGGAACTCCAACAGATTTTGCCCAGAAAAGAAATCAGTGGTTCCAAGGACCTCACCCTTTTCTTGCCAGTCAAACCTGTCTTAGGTACCCAGGATGATCTGATGATACCAAACTCAGCTCCCACAGGTGAGGTCTATGACCACAGCAAGGGTGTGCTGGCCCCAGGCCCCATGGAACAGGAGTTACACAGGAACTGCTGGAAATCCACGTGTGGCTCCAAGGTCATAGCACAGTTACTGCTGGCTTAGCCATATCTGCCTACGTTTGGGATTGCTGCTGATATCACCTGCCTGCCTGCGCTCCTCCATGGCTGCTATTTCATTAAGCCTCAAGTACAAAAACTACCATTCAAATGATACCAGCAATCATGAAAACATCAGGATCTTCAAAGGCTGCCACAACTACAGGCTTGATGCTGCGATACTTTCCCACACTGTTAGCAAGCATAATTTTTACCAGCATTTACTTTGGATGTATCCTGTGATGTTGAATTAGAGGAGACGAAGCATAAGGAAGGTCAGAACACCAGTGGCGTGGCTTGACCTTGACAGTCAAGGAAAATAGTATTTAGGTGACTAAGACAACAGACTGAAGGGTTCCAACAGAATGGGACTACGTAAAGAAAAGCAGTTGGAATGGGGCCATACTGGACAGACACTCTACCACTTTTCAGCTCATCTCTGGTTCCTCTCTGCGGTAATATGTTCTTATCCACAGCACATGTAAAGTAATCCAAAGAAACTTAGTCTTCTTATGATCCCAAAATGGAAATGCAAAACAACAGGATATCTTTGATATTTACTTGACTGGACTTTATCTCTGCCTTAGCGAAGCAAGAAATTATATTCACCTCCAGAAAGGTAGGAAAATTAATTCAATAATATTAATGATAGTTCTGAGAACCACAGAGGAGCCTGTGAGGAAATTAACATTTGTGATTTTGGTGTAGTATTAAACAGAACCCACTGGAACATGATCTGAAGCTGCACAGTGAAACTGTTAAAGCTGATCACTCAGCAGAAATCGCCCCTCTTTAGCACTGAGCAAAGCAAGCATCATATGGAACACATGGCACAGAGTGATACAATGAAAACCTGTATTGTAAGACACAGAAAGACAATAAACTAAGGTAATGTGGGAAATATTAATTTTAGCGCTTATTTTCACAGCTACTGCATCTTCTTCTAATACAGCTTCTTGGATAAAATATTGGTATCTGCTAGCAAAAAAGAAATTCAAACCAGACAGCTGGATGTCATTTTTTCCCCTCTAAGGAATGTCACGTTTGGAATAGCCCAGTGGGCAAAGGCGAATACATAATGGTTATTCAGAAAGCAATTAGATTCTGACCGCAGGGAAATGTTTTCTGAATGGAGTGAGCTCTAATAGAATAGACTCAATAATCGTTTTTGTTCCTCTATTTCTTATATAAGGAATCTTTTTCCCTTAGAGTTAAGATCTGGGTTAAGGATGAACACATAATTATACTCTTCACACAGTTTTTCAGTATGAACTCACACATATATCTTAATAGTTACAACAGCTGCATTTTAAGATAGGTATAAATAAAAAAGTGTGTAAAGATATTTTGAAGTAAATGACTATATACATGACCTTAACTAAAAGCACAGTTACACCAGTGAGTTTTTTGCCTTTTCATTTACAGAGACAGGTTATCACAGGAGTAGTCAGTGTTTCAGGCTGATACAAACAACAGAAGTAATAACTCAAGCCAAAATTAAAAGGAATTTATGTGCCTTAGAGCAAATTCTAATGATTTAGAAATCTCACACCTTCTTGTGCTCTTTCTTTCAGTTTCATTCAGAGGAGTTACACTATTTAGAGAGCTAATAAATAACAGGCCTAATTCTGCTCTCAACAACACAGGCAAATCTCAAAGCAAGGGCATGAGGGTTCAGGCAGGTTATGTAAGGCAGCACTGCTACCAGGCCTCATCAGAGGCTAATCAGCAATGGAAAGCAATAGGGCTGCTACAAATCAGTATTTGATAATATAAGAAAAGTTAAGTCTTTACAGTATCTAACAGTCTTTACAGTATCTAATCTCATACCCCTGAAGTGACAACTGTAAATATCCACATTACCCAAATAACCAGCAGTAGGCAAGATTATGCAGTTACACAGCACAGGCAGAACAAACACTGAAGAAGGATGAAGGGAATAAAAAAAGCATTTTCTTTGTTTTTCTTGAAGACACTTTCATACTAAGGGCAGGCTGACAATTTGCCCCAACCTAAACAGTGCAAGGCAGAAGAGAAATACACGTACTGAGTAGCAACAGAGGAAAACATGTTCTTCTAAGTAGTGAAGACTCATCAGAGTAGCTATGCTTGTTTTCTGCATAAATTGCTATTACTCCTTTTTTCACTATTCCCAGTAACACTCAAAGGCTCCATTAAAATGGCACATTACTGCACCAGATCAAAAAGGACTGACACCTCAAGCCTCATTTTTCTAGGGGAGTTGTCAGTTCCCAGTTGTGACAGTTATGTGCACTAGAGCTGCTCCACGCACATTTGAATGCGCCAGCTGTTGCTGGCCCTCAGAAAGAATAAATTTCAAGTGTTTCTAATTAGCCAGTGAGATTAGGTGCTGCAGTGTTGGCTCAGCTTCTTGATGTATTAAAGCCAGTCTTCTGTGTTTGGTAGTGATCAACAGCTGAGGTGTGAGTGAAAATGCCTGAGGTTACATCATCTGCTTTTCTGATACCAACCGTAACATAAGGTGGACAAATTGCTTCTTGTCCCATTTAATTTTATTTTTTTTATTCCTTTGTAAGTGGTAGTGGTGAAGATTTTGTCATTCAATACGTCTATGTCTGAGCAGCTAGAATACTTGTAGTACAGCTCAGTTTTGATGTCTGTGGTGATTTAAAAGGAAAAAAAAATACTTCTTTGATTTGGTAATAATATCTATAAGAATATTCACTCTCTAGTGAACAGTATCCAGCTCTTAAGCAGAAGAAGGGTCTTTTTTTTGTTATTACTGATATGCAAATAGGGAATTAATTCTAATCATGAAGGCTGTTCATAAGAAAGATAAAACACCTGCTTGGATAGAAACATAAGTTAAAACACATGAATGATATTATGAGTCATTAGATGATAAGATCTTGCTCCTATGAAGTTTTTTTAGCTGGTATGTTCAGGTTGTAAAGCACACGTAAAGGGAAATCAATACTACAAGGAAACAGATTGGGAAGCTGGTAGAGCAAGTGAGGGACATATTCTGTCAGCCAAGAGGACAGTGGGAGCAGTGGGAAACAAATCCTTATCTCTCAGTTCCATGATAAGACTCGTTTCCCCGCAGACTGCTGTTGTTCAATGTAATTTTAAGATACAACATTATAAAAACATGTGCAAAAATACCAGGAGAAAAATAATCTTTTATGATTTAACCCCCGTTGGCAACTCAGCCCCACACAGCCGCTCACTCACTCCCCTGTGGCGGGATGGGGGAGAGAACGGAAAGGGTGAAAGTAGGAAAAATTGGGGGCTAAGGGCAGTTTAATAGGCAAAGCAAAAGCTATGTACAGAAGCAAAGCAAAACAAGGAATTCATTCACCAATTCCCATGGGCAGGCAGGTGTTCAGCCATCCCCAGGAAAGCAGGGCTCCATCACACGCAACAGTGACTTGGGAAGGCAAACGTCATCACTTTTAACGTCCCCCCTTCCTTCTTCTTCCCCCCTTTGTATGCTGAGCATGATGTCTTGTGGTTTGGAATATCCCTTGGGTCAGCTGGGGTCAGCTATCCCATGCTGTCCCCTCCAAACTCCCTGTGCATCCCCAGCCTCCTCAGTGGTGGGATGAGGAGCAGAAAAGGCCTTGCCACCATGTAAGCACTGCCCAGCAGTGATGGAAGCATCCCTGTGTTACTACACTGTTTCCAGCACAAATCCAAAATGCAGGCCCACACAGCTACTATGAGGAAGATTAACTCCACCCCAGCCAAAACCAGCTTATCTGTCCTTTCAATTTATTACAATACTGTAATGGGAGTTTGCCCACTGAAACCCAACACTCTCCATATCACCAATTTAGACTTCCAGTAACACATGGGAGAATGGTGATTTATGATGTTCAAATGATATGTGAAAGAAAATTTATGTTGTAAATGTTTTTAAGCTACTCTTCAGCATATAACCCCTTCAAAAAGAATGATCAGGATTTTGTTCTGCTGTTTTTGAGAAATATAAAATAATTTTTGCCTTCATCTATACAAGTAATTTTAAAGAAATGCTGGAAGAACATGGCAACTGTTTTTATTTACCTTCTGTCTCTTTGTGAAACTCTCTTCCTCCTTTCTTTATATCAGCTGATGAAAATGTGTCAAAGTCCCTAGTCAGTCTCCTGCCCTTTGCAGGCAGGCCACAATAAAATGTGGGAACTGATCTAGAATTGGAAAGGTTGAGTTTCTTGAATACTTTGACATATAAAATATCTGTTTATTACAGATGTTGAAGTTTACTTGGTTTATGATCTTTCCTCTAAATCTTTCTGAGCCCACTGGGCTGGATCTGTGAAGGGCCGTGAATGCCTGAAGTTAGGCTTTGATGGTGTTTAGGTACAAACTTCAAAACATGCAAATCTCAAAAATTTCACTTAGCACTGACATATGATGTCTGTAGGCATCTAAACTTTCACTCATTAATTTTTTCAGCAACCTAGAGTTCTGCTTCTGGGCCTGCTCGGAAGCACCAGTCAAGATCTACAGTCAGGGCATCCCCTACCTATATTGCCTGCACCTATAACATCCTGTTCCTCCTATGACAACTGCCCCTTTTGTTTGGAAACATGACTAGTAGAAACCTCCCAGAGATCAAACAACTTGTCTTGTAGTTTAGGTGCTCTCAGGGTAGGGTTTGTTAGCAGACATGAAGAAAGGGTGAACCTTTTCCTATCTTCCCAAAAGTACATTGCATTTTTTTGGTTTTCTTTTTTAAAGCTTGGTTGCAGAATTAGTAGTTTCCTTGTTTCTTTTTCGAAAGAGCAGAACAATATTTCAATTTGAATTTTTTCATGTTTCTTGGATACGACACAGTAGGGATTATCAGCCATGTTACAAAACCTGTGGTCACCCAAACTTCACAGAGTTTCAGAGAAGGCAATGGCATCTCATCCACAGGACATAGCCACTCAGCAAATTTTTTTTTTAATGGTGCTTTATATTGGATGCTACCAATAAAACGAGACTTTTAAAATCTGTCTGTAAGAAGTACACAAAGCTCCTAAACCATTGTCCTCTCTTTGTTCCTATTCCAACCTCGTTCTCAGTTCTTGGATGCCTCAGGATATGACTCAACGATGACTCTTGTAGACAAGGAAAATCTGCAGCAACCAACAAGTCTATTGTCTCATGATATGTAAATGCATTAACTAAGTACACCATCATCCTTGGTATAAAACCTGCTTGTTGTTCCTGACTCTTATTTATCTAATCTTCATGACTTTTATGGTATCTTATTCTTAGGTAAAATCTGAAATTTCATGGATTCATTTAGCATACTCATGTTTTCAAATTCAAAGCCAGAGTTTGTGAATAGGTTCTTAGCAGATTATGAGGTACCTTTCACCATTTTACACACAGTAAAATATTAAATTGATTTATTATAAGAATATATTGATACAAGAGTTAGTCTTGAAATCATGGATCATCAACCAGGGGTCACAAATTAGCCATCTAATGTACTCTGTGGGCTTTATCTTCTGTGACAACTGTGGAAAATGTTTTACAGTGAATTTTAATGCACTCCTTGGGTCAATATTGAGCTGCCATTTGTCATGCATCATTAATTTGAAAGTCTAAACAAGACCTGATATTAATTATTGTTTCATAGTAGCTGAACATTTTATAAAGCTATAGTAATATTCCTGTTCTTCATCTCTACCTCTAAGTGTCTGGCTGCTGAGTATTTGGTATTCAGTGCTTATTTATTTCATATGTTGAATTTGTTAGTCTGCACCTACTAGGAAAAATACTACAATATAAAGCATGCAATTACGATACTCATTCTTTAACCTTCTGTGTGGTATTTGACACCCACAGAGATTTTCTCAGCTCTAGGAACTGAGTCAATGTTGTCTCAGCTACAGACCAGCAACCACAGCTAATGTTTTCAAAACTGTCAGAAGCTGCATTCTTAAATCCATTATTTATGCCCTCAGATAAAAATGATCAGATTTTTAGAAACATAAAAAACCCCAATAAATTCCCAACTGGAATCAGAGAAGAGTAATTATTAGTATTTCTAATTATCAACAGTCTATATTGACTCTCATGTATTTGTGTCTAGTCATACCACTTTCACCAGAATCAGTTTGGCCCACACACTCCCCATTAAACAGCCTGTTACATTAGAAAAGTGGCTCCTAATTTGGGATTGTTCCACAGGAGTGGCTGTGGCACAAAGGGACACCATAATCCAGGTGATACCAATAAATTAATTGCAACCAGTATCTCAGAGAACAGGTTTCTAATAGTTTAGAAGTGACTGTGAGTGGATAAAAATAGCAAAGTGTGACATGGGTCTAAAAACTTGTCTTTATATACTTAAAGAATTTGAGAATGTTTTAATTTTAGAGCCAGTCAGTAGCTTTGTAAAGGCTGATAAACAAAAGAAAAGGGGAGAAAACTATTGTCCAAGAGTTTTCCCTTAGAGTTGCCTGGAGGACACGGTGGGAGAGGTGAGGAGTCCTTCCTGTCAGGCAGTTTAGAGGCAGAGGTTTCTTCCTTCAATCCAGTGACTCCTTGGCCTTTCCTGCCACCCTGCCCCTCCTTCCTGCAGGGACACCGAGATGAAGTACAAGCCTGATGTCCCAGCCCTGTGAGCACCGAGTGGCTGAGGCCACTGCTGATACTGCAAGGGGAAGGGAGAGTTGGAAGAGCAGGAAAAGCACACCGATGTCAGGGAGAAGACAACCTTCTTCACTATTTATCCAAACAGCAGTTCGCAGGAGGTGCCTCCATCCTGCCTTGGGATGAGGTCTCTGGTTTAGCCTCCCCAGCTATTGGAGCAGCCGGGGTTTGTTTCCTCTGCAGCAGCAGAGCAGCCGGGCCAGTCTGGCTGAGTTCTGCTGGTAGCGCTGGGCCGGGAGCTGAGCTACAGCACCTGGTGATACGCTGCACTTTCATATCGAGAGCTGAAATAACAAACTCGGTTCATGCAGGGGGCAGAGCTTTGGACTCATCTCTGCTCGAGAGGCCTGGTTATTTATTAATTATATTTAAAATTTTATAACAGCTTAAAAGGAATGTGAGCCAGAGGCAACACTTCCAGTGAAGCCTCCCTTGTGTAATGCTTGTGTAATTCTCTTAGTTTAGTGCTCGTTTGTGCAGCTACGAAAGACTCCAGACTGTTCCCTTCTCTAATGACTCCACTGGCCCTGGTGATTTCTTCATCCTTTGACATGGGAATGTTCTGACAGACAGACCCCCCAAAAACACTACTGTGTTGTGAAATCCCAGTGCATAGGAGTCCAGCAGGCAGACCAATGCAAAATCCTTCCCCATCGCTTTCTAAGGAAAACCTGCCTTTTGATATCCACCTAGTGGGACTGGAGAGAATGCTTGGCAAGCCACTTCCATTCTCCTTAAAGTCTCACTTGCCATAAGAAGGTGAGTGTGGTTGGTGGACTGCAGGATCCGAATTTCTGATCCAGAGCCTGACAAAATTTAAGGGTGGTGTAAGTGAAGAGTTCAGGTTAGTTCAGAATTGATATATCCTGGCCTGCTGAGTTGGGAAATGCCTTCATAAACATATTTGTGATTTCTCACTGCCTTTTACTTGGTGCAAAGCAATGATTTACTCAGTAGTAGGCATTTCCGAAGTAGAAATTCCCCAGTGTGAGTGGTTTGACTTCAAAACACTGCACAGAAAGGGAACAGGAGAAATCGATTTTGGCTGAGCCTGTTTGGGGCATGGACAACTAAGGACCAGACTCTGCAAATAAGTCTGCTTGTAAAGGTACCTGGTGTTAGTAACTCCAGTGAGCCTACTCCAGGTTTCCTCTGGCATCCTGGAACCTGCCCCACTCCAGGCAGCCATTGGCATCTGCAGCCACCTGCTGGCTTGTCCCTGCATCCTGAAGGTTCTGCACAAGCTCCTGCAAGGCACAAGGAGAAGGTGGCGTTTCAGTATTTCATACCACCAATGTCTTTTTAAACAAAGTTCACGTATTTAATCTGAGTGCAGCGTCTCATTCTGAAGAGACCTTTTGAGACCTTTCACTGCCTTTGTCTCTCTTTTTATATACATTCCCTCATTTTATGTGAGCCAAGAGTTTCTTCCAGACACTTAGCACGTATTAGCTGATGAGAACATTGCAGTTTTGCATGGCAGATGAGTATAATTATGCCCATTTTGCAGCACAGAGTACTGAGAATTAAGCCAGGTGAAGGTTCAAGGTCTCTCAGCAGCATCATTGGGACGAGCCCTTGCCTGACCATTCCTGCCTGCACAGTTTGATACTTGCTGGTGTTTCTTGAGGAGCTGGCCCCAAGGAAGGAGAGGCTGGGAGATAAGATCTGCTGTACCCTGTTTGGAGGTATATGAGTAGTACCTGGAAATCTTTTCACCTTCCCTGATGTTGAGTTTAGCCTTGCAGGAGTGCAACCAGGGGAAGGCAGGCCTGAGAAACACAATGTAAATTCAGCGTATTGCAGAGGAGTTGTACTTTGATTTAATGAATTTGCATAGCCAGTATTAGCTACATCTTAATGTACTTAAAAATATGTTAATCAATTAAGAAGTGCTTAGAAAATGATATGCAAACTAAATAAAATAAGGCAGCAGAAAGCATGCTTAAGGGAGTGGTTCCTGAGAGGTTTCTTCAGCTTGCTGTCTGAGGAGCAGATGCCACCTCACTTCAGCAAAGCCTTATCAAGATAAGCCACTAAGTGACTACTTTGATTTTAGCAATAAACAATATTATCTGTGTTTCTTGATTTCTTTTAAATAAACATGCAACTTTCTGTAGTAGTTGTGGGTTTTATAAACAAACCCAGCAAAGGTAACAAAAGTTAATTGGGCCCACTAACCTCAGTTTCATATGATAATCAACAGCTTTTGTTATTTCCTTTCTTGTGTTGCTGACTGTGCCATTTCTTCCCTATTTCCCTGCTCAGTGCATTAGTACTTCAGTTACCCTGTTGATTTATTTTTTTCCTAGGAAAAAATATCTTCCTGGCCCATTATGCATCCCTTCACATCTCTGACCTTTGGTGCTATCCAAATGAATAAAGCCGGAACACTTGGTTCTAGAGTTCTCGTTGTCTACGGCTGTTACAAGAAACAACGTGGATGAATGAACAGACTGTGGTGGCAATAAGAAAATAAAAAAATAGCTGTGATCTCAGTCTCAGACCATTTTCAGCCCCTTCCTGCTGGCTCTCTTTCTCAGACATCCTCCTAGTATTGTCACTGAAAGTCCACTTCCTAACCTTGGTTCAAGGCTGTACATCATCCTCATCCTCTCTGATGTATCTGTTGCGCTTGACATGGCTATAAAATACTTGTCCTTTGACACCTTGTAGCATTGGGCATAATGACTTTTCTGTGATCGTTTCCTCTCAGTCTAGACTTCCCCTCAAGCATCTCTCCCCAAGGCTTTTCCTCCCACCTCAAGGTGTAGCCCCCTCAAAAGGTGCTCCTTCCCCTCCACCCTCAGTTCTCTGTCCTTGAGTGACCTCTCCTGCTGATGTGGATGTAACTATTACTTCTATGCCAACTACCTTTAAAAGACTTATCTACTGCTGATCTTCCACACATTGGTTTCGCATCCCACTGCCTCCCTAGTGCTACATCCTGACAGACAGCTTGCTCCCTGAGATCCAAAAAAAAGAACTCATTAAAAACCAAACCAAACAACACAGCTTTCCCTAGCTTTCTGGCCAGCAGCCAGCATGTGTGTCAATTTTAGTGTCTTTGATATTTAAATTTAGCTCTCTCTTGCTGCTGATACCATTTGGCAGAAGGTGTACTTACAATATTATTCCCAAAGCTATTCACCAGGCATCTCTGTGCTACACTCAAAACTTCCTAGGAATTCACTTTTGTGAATAACAAAAATGTAGGAATGAGTGAACTATCAATGCTGCCCTAATTGGCTAATGGGATGATTTCCTTGTTTTCATTCTCTTCTCTCTTCTCTGTGTATGTTTGTACGTCATACCAAATCTTCCCTTCTAGCCAAGGAATGTCTTTAGTTGCTCATGATATATCTTTAGGTTTCTTGGAAAACTAATGTGTGATTTCACAGGCTTTTTAATAGAATTGCAAGGAAGAAAAAAAGTGTTTTAGTAACAGGACAGTATGACTATAGAGCTGCAATGCTGATACATGGTATCAGAGGCAGATGTATTATCTGACTGAGAATTTTTTACTTCTAGGTCTCAGATTTGACACTGGTTGTGCAAGGTAGTGCAGATTGGACTAGAGCTTTTCACATGTTGAATGTCTTGGTTCAACAAGAAAAAAAAATTAAGTTATCTGACAGCTGGACTTGAAGGGATTCTTCAATTATTTTAGTTTATGTTTTTTTCAGGAAACTTCAACGCTTCAGAGCTGTGCAAGTATTACGCTCATGTATTTCTAACAAGTTCATCATTAAGATTCCTGATTTCTCTTTTGAGAGGGATTGCTGATTACGCTTTTTTATCAGTATTCAATTCTGTAATTTTTTAAAACATTACAGAATGAAGTTACAAAACTAGGATTCAAGTGATTCTACATCATTTTAGGTGGACTTGATCAAAATATAGGTGCTATCAGTTGTAATAAATAAGTAAATACATTTTTTAAAAAGAGAAAATTAGTGACAGTTACTTAGATGTTGCCATAACCTGACAATGTTTATCATGCCTTGATACCAACCTCTATGTCATTACAGGACCCAAATACTTTAAATTTAGACAGAAGCCCCACAGAGATTCAGGGGACAGATTTTTTTGCCCCTATTTCTTCAGTAGGACTTGATATTATTTATATGCTGACATGCAATTCTATACAACCATGGCTGGAGGAGTCTGCTTCTTTTCCATAATAGCTCAGAAGCAAAGCATTCACCTAGACCTAAATCTCCTCCAGTTTTTATCCTGGGACATTGGTAGTGGATAGGTAGGTGTTATAATCACCCAGCTATTTAGGGGAGAAGTTCTAAACTGTGTTTTCCATAAAATGCTTAAATACTGGTAAGAGTTGGACACAACACCCACTTCTTGAATTCCCTAATGACCATATTGTAATATATTTATTTGCTTTTTTTGTCCTGAGGAATATTCAGGTATTCCTACAAAGCAGAACTTCCACAGGGTACCAGAAGATCCTGCAGCAGATGGGTAGAGTGACAGCAAAGAGGAGAGAGCTCTGGATTTACACTTTCTCCAGAGTAATGGCACCTGAACTTTGCTGTCCCACATCCTGGGTGCCTTACCCAGGCACATAGATAATTGCCCTGAGCATTTAGGAAAACTGTCAGTTCCTGGCTATCCTTTGAAAGGGCTGCTGACCTTCATTCTGCTCCAAAGGAGTTCTTCCCAAGAGGACAATTATAACTCAGTATCTGCAGAATCAGAACCCCAAGTTGCAAATGGTTAGAAAGCAAGAGGTACAGTAAAGCCCCCATTGATAAAGTCTTGTAAATAGATAATAATCTTTTATGAATAACTGCAAAAGAACTGCCCCTTTTCTCTTGCCCCCTAGCCTTTTTTTGTTCATGAAGTCCTTACCATTAAGCTGAAGAGAAGACCTGCTCCTTTTAGCTCCTTAGAACTACCCAGCAAGGACTTTAGCGGGGGATACTTAAACATGCAAATTATGTTAATTTTATGTAGTAAATCTGGCAGATATAAAAATCCATTGGTTCTTCCAGCATCAGCTTCAGAGTACTATTTTTCTGTGAAGTTACCTATGACTTGTTCTGTACTGCATCTTTTTCTTACGCAGTTTTTGTCCACAATATAATTCAAAGCCTGTTAAATTGAGTGGGAACTGTGTTGTGGCTTCTGTTGCTCAGCTGCAGAGTTTTTCTCATGGTACTTTAAAAGCTCTGCAAAAATACTAGCAGGAAAGTTTCAGTGTGAGAAAACTGCTTGACATTAATTATTGAACACATATTAATATTCATAAGGGACCCAATTATCTGGGAAAGTCATAGTGATCTTATTTGCTGATTAGCAAAGAAAACACTGACATATTTTTCCTAAGTTCACCTTGTTGACTAAAATTTGTGTCAATGAGCAAGTGCAAGGTTAAGAACAAGAGGATAATCATGCTGGTGAGATATAACTGCTGAAGTAAAAGTGATAGAAACGCAACGGAGTGATTTTTCAGCAGGTAAGAAACCTAAACTTATATGATAATTTAGTTTGGAAGGACCTCTGGAGGTAGGTTGGTCCAATCCACCATCAAAGCTGGGCCAAATTCAAAGTTACCTTCCCCAGTGCCTGCAGGGGACACTGTGGTGTTTTCAAAACACGGAACAGGAAATGTATGAGCAAGGGAGGTAGATGTAATTAGGTATAAAAGACATAAGTGTGGTTCTTTGAAGCTTCTTCCTGGGACAAATGTTTATTGAAGTCATCGAGCTGTCTTGTTTGACCAGGCAGTGCTAAAAGTAAGCAAGTTAAAGGCTGACATCTTATCTAAAATGAGTGGTTTAATTCTGATCATAAGGGAAGTTCTCCCAGGTTTTGCTGAAATAAACCTCGGACTTCCAAAAAAAAAAAAAAAGACTGTAATTCAGGACAGCTGTGAATGTAGTAAGTAGCAGCTGGGCCTTATCTAACAATGTCATTGTTTATGACATATCTTCTCTCTCCCAAAACTCTGGATCGCTTAAGGACCTCTGCAGTAGTGGCTAACAGGAGACATCTGTGTAGGGAGATGTGTAGGGAGAGTGGCCAAGCTGTTCTAGCGTCTTTCTGAGACCTGGCTGTGATGAGCAGCAGCCCTACAGGCACAAACATCACTGTGTAATGAAGTGCAGCCCTTCCTGCTCACAGGCTCATCTCCTGGCCCATCTTGTGCTGCTCTCCATTAGGTATATTAAAGCCAGAAAGTATTACTTTATTCCCACTCCTAGGAAGGGTCATCACCTTGAGATTTTATCCAGGAAGCATTCAACCTTGTTACAGCTCTGCCCACTGATGTTTATGTGACTCATGTTGAGGGTGAGAATCAAAGGCAAGTCAAGTTCTTGTGGGAGCTGACCTTGTTCAGCAGGGCTCTGCCATCTTCAGACAATTTTCAGATTGGCTCTGCACAGCAAGAAAAGGCTTGGTTCTCATGGTTCTTACGATGCAAAAAAAGGTACTCAATACTTCCAGGAACTTTAACAATTGGATTTTGGCTTCTACTCTTTCCACACTGAGAAGATTGGTATTTTTGCAGCAAAGGCTGGGATAGTTTGACAGCTGGGGGGAAAAAAATTATAAAGATTTTTTAATTCAACTTGGATTTTTCCCTATATCAGGAAATAAAAAAATTTAAAAATCAGGAAACTTATTAACTCATGTGAGACTTTGTGGATGCTTAATTTCTCCTTACATTTGCTTCTTATTTTTCTCCCTATTGTTTGCTTTCTGTTTGGAACCACCCATGCCAGCACAGCCTTACTGACTGTGCATGTTTCATTACTTGGGTCTGATGTATTGGTGATGAAATTTTTGGGATCTGCCAGCTATTCTATTGTCTCATGAAGTGCTGTAACACTTGCTTTAATTTTTCAATGAAGGATTAAGAAGACTGCCAGTCAGAAAAGCATGTAATAGTCTGATTAAAAGGTTCTCTTTCCTTTCTTTTCTTTGAATTTATAGAAGAGCCATAGACTGAATTTTTTTACCTTTCTGGAATGTTCACACCAACATGTATAATTTTTATTTTGGTAATGTGACCTCTCCAACATAAGTGTTGTCAAAAGACTACTATGGGTACAAAGGAAAGATTCTGATTAATATTAATTTATTATTATAAAATTCCTATGTTAAGCTCAGATACTGTCTTTGCCATGCTTTTTTGAATTTAAAGCATCAGAAGTTTCAGACTACCTCACTGAGAAGATCAGCTCAAATAGCCTCTCAGTCCAGACCTGTTTTCAATTGCACAGGAAAGTGCAGAGCCAGAGCTAAGGAAGATAAATTCAGAAAGATTTAATCAGTGGAAAAAAAAGAGTTTGGGGGGTGGCCTGGCATATGTGAACATTACCAACAGAAAGGTAGAGGAAAAACTTAGGGGTGGGACCCGGAGAAAAAACTGAGAGATGGTCTTTCTGAGACCTGTCATCCCACCAGAATTTGCTGCTGACAGAAACATAGATTTATGCCCATTTTTTGCAAATAAACAAGATTATGCTAAGAACATATCTAATTTGTATCAGCAATTTTTATTCCAGTAGAGAAAAAATCCTTGCAAGGCCTTGCAATTTGATGATCTACTTGGGTGAAAAGGGCAACATTAGTCAATATGATTTCAAATGCAAAACTCTTCAGTAGACTTTGAAATGCTTTGAAGAGTTGACTTTTAGTTAGCATTTTGCTCTGGGGTAGGTCACGAAGTAAACTAAAACATCACATTACATTTCTGGTCTTTCTCAAGTACTGAAGAACAATGTGTATGATTCTGCACAATAACACAAGACTGAAAGGAGAATTGCTCAGACTGATCTTCAGCAGGCAAATCTGGACACAGCAGACAAGTAAGGAATCTGAAAAGGTTTGGGAAAGAAATAAATGCAAGTCTGAAAGTCTGAAAATGAACCAGAAATCCAAAATATGTTTGGTACCGCTAGAGCAAATGCAGGACTTTACATAGTGGGAACTTCTACAGAGCTAATTGGAAATGCAAAAGAACATTTTAGGAAAAAAATTTCTGAATTCTTCATAATTATGAATATGTGACACTTTTGAGATACTGAATTTTTTTTTTTGAAGGCAAATATATACTTTTATGGTTTATTTTAGATGGAAAATTTCAAACTGTGAGAAGTTAACAAAATAAAACATTTATTTCAGAAAAAAAAGGGCTCATACCTAGTTTTCATAGATGACAATAAATCAGATTAAAACAGAATTTTCTTACAGCTGCAGATTCACCTTTAGGTCCCTGACACATACACAGTGACAGATTAAATCTGGTTGGCTGAAATTGTTCTGACTCTGGCTGCCTGCCAAACCTTTGAGGCACAGCTAATGCCAGAGTGTTTTAAATCTAAAATCCAAAAATGAACTAACCCCAAACACAACTTGTCTTATCACAGTAGACTGAAAACTGTGGTGGTCCAAAAGCTGCTTCACTTGCCATTTACTTATCCCACGGCAGGGTGGGGCACATATGTGGGGTGGGCTGAATCTGCCATCAATTTTAATCTGCCATCACACTGTGTTTAAGCATTAAGTACAGTTCTGCTGCTGCCAGAGAAGAAGAAACTTCAGCCAAGAAATGTCACTGGACAAGACAAACTTGAGAAAAAATGTTCAGTCTGATTCGTGAGGAAAAACATACTGAAAACACGAGCCAGAGAAACTGAAGTTTGTGGGTGAGATCAGTTCTATTAAAGGTATTAATTGATCTTTAAATATTTAGCCAATTACTGTATTTGGGAACAGGATGTAGAGGAGACAAAAAATACCCTTATTCATGTAGCCAACTCTTTTTCTTTACAGCACAGTAGCATGAATATGGCCAAAATCATTTCGACCTTAGCTAATGACTTCTTTCACAGCAGAACTGCCCACTAATTCAAATGCTCCTTGCACGGTCTACTTGTCATAACAATCCTTGCATGGTTTTGAATGTGAAATCAGGACTTCTCCAGGAGCTTCTCTTTGGATCTGGATCCAAATAAAACAAGAATGCCTGCTGGCATCCCACACAGGGAAAGTTAATGGACAGACCTCACTTGACTTGATTCTAATGAACACGTTTTGTCTTTGTTACTCTCAGTAAAGTCCCAGCACTATTTTCTCAGACCAGATCTCCCAGGAATATTTGCATTGCTACAGCCCATTAGGTAATTATAGACCAGAATTCCTCAAATGCCAGAACACGGTCTGTGTTAAGGATGGGAGTAAATCAGCTTATCAAAGCCTGCCAAGACCAAGGAAGAACCAAGACCAGAGGGAAAGCTCAGTCAGCAGCACAGTAGGCTTGAAGGACAGGCTGCCCAAGCAGCCTGTCCTGTGGCCAGTTCCCTGAGGGGCAGGCTAATTGTCCAGTGCTGCTACTGCTGGCTCCTCTGTCAGAGCACACCGAGCTCCTCTTTCAGTCCCTCCTGATGTGTTTGGCTCTTTGGTAAATAGCAAAGAATGAGGCTCATGTCACTGATAATCACTTTCAGCAGAAGCACTACAGCTTTGGCACAGAAACTGTTGTCCAGCAACACATCATTTGCTTTCGCTCCTGAAGCATCCCAGCCACCAGCCAATAGGACTGAAGGTGGTGTGCCTAACAAAATATTAAAACCAGAAATAGAATATTTCAGTTGGAAGGGACCTTCAGCGACCATCTAGTCCAACCGAGTCAGAAGATCTTCTTGACTTCAGTCCCACATCTGGGTTTGGCAGCCCCCAATATCAATACAGGCTGGGGGATGAAGGGATTGAGAAAAGCCCTGTGGGGAAGGGCTTGGGGATACCAGTAGATGAAAAACTGGAAGTGAATCAGCAATGTGCATGTGCAGCGTAGAAAGTCAACATTATCCTGGGCTACATCAAAAGAAGTGTGGCCAGCAGGTCAAGAGAGAGGTGTTTTTTTCCCCTCCACTGTGGTGAGATCCCACCTCCAGCTGCATTCAACTCCGGAGTCCTTAGTACAACAAAAACATGGACGCGTTGGAACAGGTCAAGAAGAGGGTCACAAAACTAGTCAGGGGGCTGAAGCACCACTCCTATAAAGGCCGAGAGAGTTGGGGTTGTTCAGTGTGAAGAAGGCTCTGGGGAGACCTCATTGCAGCCTTTCTATACCTAAAGGGGCCTTATAAGAAAAAAGGAGATAGGCCTTTTACTAGGAGTGTAGTGATAGGACAAAAGGCAAGTGGTTTAAACTAAAAGGATAAATTTAGATTAGACATAAGGAAGAATTTTTTTTATGATAAGAGTGGTGACACACTGGAACAACAAGTTGTCCAAAGAAGTTGTGGATGCCCCATCGTTGGAAGTGTTTAAAGTCAGGTTGGATGGGGCTTTGATTAACCTGATCCAGTGCAAGATGAGACATTGGACTAGATGATCTTTAAAGATCCCTTCCAGACCAAACTGTTCTATGATTCTCTGGTTTTTAGAGCAGATGGAAAACAGATGTCAGTAAAAGGAAACTGCTGTAAATAATAAGGTGGAAGAGGTCCCCTTTTCCAGGCTCTTCTTTGTCTCTCTGTGTCATGAATGAGTGTTTTAAGGTCGCTTAAAGAATCACTGGCAAAGGTATCAACAAAACAGGTTTAATATAAAAGTGAAAGCACAACCAAGTTCGTTGGCAAGGTTCACTCTACTACTTACTAGATGGTAAAACACACAGAGAAACAGCAAACAAAAATCCAAAATAATCAATCAAAACAAAAATAAATCCAAAAGTATCTATGTGGAGTTTGGGGGAGGGGGAGGGCAGGGCCAGAAGAGGGAGAAAAGGATAGGGAAGGGAAAGGATAAAAAGGAATATGGAAGATTCTTCTGTTGAGTCACAAAGTTCAGAATAGACCCCTTTGCTAAACTGAGTCTGGACTCGACCAACAGTTTGTGCCTAAAGGCCCAACAGCACTTCACTTTAACAGCACTTAACATCACTTAACCTTAACAGCATTTAACCTTAACAGCACTTAGCATTTAACCTTAACAGCATTTAAACTTAACAACACTTAACAGCATTTAACAGCACTTAGATAACTTAGGTTAAACAATTTAGCAAAGGATTCATATAGAATTTACTATATCACAACAGTAACTTACTTACAGGCCTAACTTACAAAACTAAAGTACTTAAGAATCTAGAAAAGCAACATTCTGAGCACCTTTGCTGTAGCATATTCACACTCTCATGCACATGGACATAAAGGATTCTGTTAAAGGTGTACCTGTGAAAAATTCCCCTCGAATTAAGTACTCATGTCAGATGCCTTTACATCTTCTCAACAGGTGAAGGACTGAGCCTCGAGGAGTGGGGGTATCAGCCCAGGATTGTAGTCATCATTCAACAGTCCCCAAATATAGCAAACCTGAGAGTTTGCTGGCTCTGAGAGGCCTCATCAGAGGGCGATTGTGGGTCACAGCCCATGTGGTCCAAGGCAGCTCAAAGGGTCTCGCTTTGGACAGCAGTTTATAGGGTCACAAGAGAGTTGGTTTTAGTTATAGTAATTTCCCATCCTGGACACAGTTTGAGTTGGTAACTTTCTTTGAAAGTTTGATAATGAAAATATTACTCCACTTGGGTTGTTATTCAGACAAGAAAATTAAGTTTTCAAGGCTGTTTCTGAAAAAAACCTAGAAGCTCATTAGATAGCACTGGTTCCTGGGAACAGACAGTGTTTCTGATAAGCTCAAGAGAAGCTGAGCCCAGGTGCTGTTCATGAAAGCCGAGACCTAACAAGCATTTCTGAGATCACAGTAGGCCTATGGGTAGGGGTGGGGGATGGGATGCACCACCACACTGATGCATTTGCTTCAGATTTGCCTTTTTTTTTTTCTCATCTTCTTGCAGTTACTGTATTTTGGGGAGTTCTCTTTACAGGCTCAGCTCGGGTTCTTGCTCATGGGGGAAGCAGTCCCTCCCTTTCCCAGTCATTCCAGTGGTAGAGTCATATTCATCTTCATTTCATTATGTCACCTATCAAGAAGTATCAAACTAATATTTCCCTCTGAGAGGCAAAGCTGCATATTGCCTTAAGGTTTTCAGCTACCATTTTCAAATAGGATGTTGTAACACTCACCTGCTACTCTACTTGTATTGGCAAATCTGACACGTACAGGTTTCTCTGCTACAGTCAAGTACTTGAGTTTTGTATTTGGAATTGTTCCTAGTATTTCATTTAATTAGCATCCCTTAGCATTTTATAGATGTTCACAGGGTATCTCAGGAGTGCAGGGAGAATTCCTTCATTCATTAACTCTGCTTTCCTCTCACACTGGTAAACAGCTGGTTTTGAAACCATGAGAGAATACAAATTCATAGAATTGAGTTCCAGGAGAGGACACAGTAATTTAAACTGTCACATGTAATACAAACCATTTTGTGTCAACCAGTTACCTCTGTATTTAACCCAATTACTTGTGTTTAACAAAAGCATTGCTTGTGCTTGGCTAAAATATGTACAACATGACACCTGATTTACAGACATAAAGCCATGGCTCTATCATCTCTGCAGAGAGTCGGTGCCAGGCATTAATCACATTTAGCATTAAACATTTGGGCTTATTCCTCATTTGAATTACTCTGGATCAGTTGACAGACATTGTTTTTGAGCCACTGCTGCTCAATTAATGAACCCATTGGCACACAAGATTTTCTTTATCTGTGCTATAATCCAGTCACTTCTCAGTCATTTATTTGACAAATTCAACATAATGAATATCTTAAATATTGTAGTGAAATTCATTTTCTCAAATCTAAAAATCAAGTGTGGAGTTCTTTTGCTCATCTTTTTTTTCAGTTTTTAATGTTGATTTTTGTCCTTGAGAACACAGGTTCCCACAGATTCCCACAGGCCATTCTGGTATCATTGTCAGCAATGCCATATACCACAATGAAATAATTTTACTTTTCCTACTCGCTCTCCTCCTTTGTACATCGAAAGATTACTACTTTAATACCTTTTGCTACAGCATTGGCATGGATATATGCATGTTTAGTGGTTTTCACAGTTGCTTCTTTCCACGCTACAGTCCCTCATTTTGTAGTGACTGAAGTGTCAAGAGAGCTTCAAAAACCTGTGACCTTAAAAATGCATAAAGTGTGAGATGAGCCTCAAGTACCCGTAAGTTTTTCAAAATATTCTGCATGAAGCAGTTGGAATAAAACTAAAAAAAGGAGAAAAAGCTAAAGGCACAGATTGAGAAGTCCAAATAAACTGAAACTAGTGATTAAACTGAAAATAAGTTAAATTCCTCTACTGAAATCCTCCCGACTACCTTTCGCCCGTTTCTATCACAAAGTAGCAGACACGGCAGCCACACAGCTATTAACCAGACTGATTCTGAAACAAAATATAGGAGTTTTGGTATGTAATTTAGCAAAAGTTCACAAGAGGGGGGTACCAGTCACAAGCAAAGTCTGCTCGGGAAATGCAGAGGGATCTGCCTGAGTGGGTCTGCAGAGAGTTTCTCAGTGAGGCTTTACTTACCTGGCAGCGCTTCTGGGGGCCCTTTGGAGATGTAGACCCAACTCCAGTGTGGTGGCTGCTTAGACAGCCCGACCTCAGTTGTTTTTAGGATTCTAAAGTAACTGAAATAATTTCTATATAAAACAGTTGATAATAAAATGTATGGAAGTAAACAATTGAAAATATTTTATCAGTCACTTCAGCTTTTGAGATAATAGGAAACCAAATCTGGCACTAGAAAGAAATACAGCAGCACCTAACAATAGAATTTGTTCCCATGCCTTTATAGGAAAGGTAAGAAACCCAGATATCCCTTTTTTACAAGGAAGGTTACTGAGTCAAAACTACAGATCTCACTTAAGCCAGCACTGTTCCCATACAACTGCACCAACCCATAGCAGTACTTAAATCCATATTTAACTCCTTTTCCTACATTTTGTCCCTAAATACTTTGTGAGGGTTTTTTCCAAACCTGCAAGTTTGAAATCAGAAATTCTAAAGCTTGTCTTGTAAAATCCATTTTACATGTTGATTTTTAATGCAACTCCATTCTTTTTCTCACTGCTGTGTACTACGTAGAGAAGTACTTCTGTAATCAGGACACTGTGATAGCTGTTTGCCTGCAGAATCAAAAGCTCAACTTCAGGGTCCTGTGGGGATAATTTCCAGACAATCCAATACGTATTGATTTGTCCAGCACTGATGGAAGCTGAAAGCAAGCAGCATTCTTGAAAATCACCCCAATTTTAGCTAAGAAAAACAAACTTGAGTTTGTACCTTTAGGGAAATGTGTGTTATTTAAGGTAAATCTGGTGTGTTTATGTTTCTTGATGTTTATGTTTCCCCTGCAATACATTTGTATTTATTATGCACTCCATTCTCCTTTTGAAAAGTAGATGATTGCTGTTTATCTCTGCTGTCCTGGAGATTATGGCACCTGACAGCTGTTGTAACTCAGACCTATTTCAAGAGGTTGCAGTGGGAAATGCAGTAACTGTATCTGAAACTCCTGGTCTGGAAAAAAGGCACATGGGCTTTTCTCCCACTAGAGGTAACTATCAGCTCATTACACACAAGTACAGAGTCCTGTAGTAGGCCACAAATGCTGTTAAAGCGTTTCCTATAAGGGTTTAACGTAGGAATATTCATCTACGCTTTGACAGTGGGGCTCCAGAACATCTAGAGAGTGACCACACTCTACCGTTGGTAGAGCACTCTTGGAGATACTGCTTATCCCACCAGTCCTTGCCGTGTACCTGCTAGCCACCATGGTTTTCCCTCAGTGACAAAGACAGGGAAGGGAGGTTGCCCAACTCAAGTGTGAGTCCTCTTGGCCTTCCACCAGCATCTCTGTTTGTGGCTAGCTGTAGTAGGCAGCAGCTCCACAAAGCCTGACTTCCTCAATGGCTCTGTGGAGGTTGTCCATCGCCTGCCCCACACATCATTTGCAAGGGACACAACCTCTCCCCAGAGGAAGAGACAAACCAGGAATGACCATTAGCAAGCCTGATTCTGCTCATCAGCCTTGATCAAGCTGGAAGAAGCTGGCATTCTTGAAAACCAGCCTAGTCTTATTTGTAGGAGGACAAATTTGGGAGCCAGGGATCTGCCCTAAGCTAGAGGAGACAGAATCCATGGGACATAGACTTGGCATTGACAAAAGTGTGTGGAAGATGCAAGAGCAGAGGTAGAGCTGGAGGAGGATATTCAGCAGTCACCATTTAGAGGAGGTGAGGCAGAGAAGAAGGGTGGAGATAAGCAGCAGTTTGGGCAGCTGTCTGTTTACCATTGTAGCAGTCAAGTTACGGGTACCTGAGTAGGCCATCTTAGAGAGACTAAGTGAGCTTCCTCTGAGGTACAGGTGGAGGAAGAGCAAGTGAAAAGGCAGAGCAGCCTTTCACCTAAGGATTCCATCTCTCATGCAAAGCCAAGCTTGATATAGCACAGCTGAGTGAATTTCAGTCACTTTGAAAAAATATTATTAAGATGTGAAAAAATACATGAACTGAATTCTCACCAGGTTAAGACAAATAAATAGAAGCGAAACATTGAAATTCTAACGCTTGGCAGCATAAGGGTTAGAGGAGAATTCTGAAACGAAAGATATTAAAGAAATCAGGAGATCAGAAGACAGCAACTCAGCAACACTGAGGATGTCTCTGCTCCACAGGGCAGTGGAGGTCAGCCCCTCCCCACCTGGTTGATGTTCTTCTGAAAAGTAAAGAACTATAGGGCATCTTATGAGGGGCAGTGAGCATATGCTTATTCCAGTAGCTCTGTATTTGTTACATATTTTCATTTAAAAAAATTATTGAATTTGGCTCTTCAATTGTTTTTATCTTGTCTGAAGAGTTTTTGCTTAGAAAATAAATATTATCTAAACAAATTGGCTTCTGATACCCTCATCCGGTCAAGGTGAATCACTGTAAAGATCAGTATCCTCAAGGAGGTGAAAGAAGAGATGTGAAGTGCCACTAAATTAAGCTTGGACTTAGAGGGAAAATATTCAGGTCTTCAGTCCAAAAGACTACTTTGCCCATGAGTACTTTTTCCAGTTTTTGAAGATTAAGAAGCAATTGCACCCCCTAATGAAAAATTAGAGTAGATGCAGAAAAGACTGAAAAGAAACAGGGAAGATGGATGGCAGGGAAAAAACAATAAATTTTCAGAAGTTTTTATCACATGCTCCTGCAGTCTAGAGAGACAATTTTTAATTTACAAAGCAACCAACCAAAGAACCAAAAAACCTGCTAAATGGAACTTGGTAGCTGTGTGGATTCTTTCCAGGTTTTGTAGGTTGAGTATCTTGCTGTAATGTGCCCTTCCAGAGTCTGTAATTTCAGACTGTCCTTATCTTTACCGATATTTCCAAGCCATAATTTTAAGTCATAAACTTCACCTATCTTAGACATTTATAGATGCCAAGTGATTTATATGGAAACACTTTTATTGGCAAGCAGTATTTTTTGTTATGAAGTGATGAGAAATTTAGTATGTAGCAATTAACTCTCTTGGAAAACATAGAATAGAATCATCGAGATTGAAAAATATCTGTAAGTTCATTGAGTCCAACCATTAACCCAGCACTGCCAAGCCCACCACTAAAGCATGTCTGTAAGTACCACATCTACATATCTTTTAAATAAAATACTTCCACAATTGGTGACTCCACCACTTCCCTGGGCAGCTTCTTCCAGCCTGACAACCCTTTTTTGTGAAGAGATTTTTTGCAATATCCAATCTAAATCTCTCCTGGTGCAATTGAGCCATTTTCTCTCATCCTCTTGCTTGCTAATTAGGAAAAGAGACTGACCTCACCTTGGCTAAAACCTCCTTTCAGGTAGTTGTAGAGATCAATAAGGTCTCCCCTGAGCCTCCTCCAAGATAAACACCCGCACCTTTCTCAGGCACTCCTCATCAGACCTGTGCTCTAGTAAGTAAGTTTGCTCAGCAGCAGGAAAAGTTCACTCATGGCAGAGTCGATGTGGATTAATTCCTGTCGTGTAAGATTTTTATTTTTTTTAATGTGCTAAGCTCTCTCTGCTCTTCCCTTCTGGTTTTCTGGCTTGTCCTTTCTATCTGCCCTCCAGAACTCACCTGTTCTCAATTTCTAGTGCATGGATGGATTACTGTTGATGTGTAATTTGCTATTCCACCTCATGGGAATTCACAAATATGAGCAGCTTTTCTGTTTATAGAACTAGTTCACCTCTCACTTCAGCATTGCTACACACTGAACTTGAAGATGTGATTGTCTTCTGGGTGAATCTGAGCTCCACCTATGTAGAAACAAATTATTCACCGAGGAAACAACAGAGAGAAGCAGCCTCTGGGGTTCATAAAGAGAATCTGTTTGGATTGCATATGGAGATAAGGCAGTACAGAGGCTGCATTTCTCTTCAGTGCTGTGTAACTGCTCAAAAGGAAAGCCTTTTTTAACAAATGCCACTGTAACGTTGATATGCTTCTCCACCCTGCCTCTGTCTTCTGGTTCTTCAATCTCTTTTTCCTTTCTCATTATCTGTAGCCTGTCTACTCTATATTAACCCTAGTCCTATGTCGCCACCTTCTCCCCATAAGCCTGAAGACTGTAGTGCCTTGTGAAAACATTTTGCTGTCTTCAGTAAGGCACAGCTAGGAAGTGTCTATGAAACATGTCATCCAAATCAGAGAAAAACACAAAGCTCTGTCAGAGCTGGTGTGAGCATTGTAATTTTTAAAATAATGATTTAGCCTCTCCCTTTCCATCCTTCCATCCCAGTCATCTGACTTGTGATTATAGCTATAATTGACTGAACACCAACTCACTCTAAATAGTAAGAAAAAGAGGTAAACATATTGATAGTATATGAAAAATCACCATGTGCAATCTGAGATAAAATGATAGAAAAATGGGCAGCATAATCATAGCCTTACACAGAAAACAGAACAAAGAAGGGGACAAGTGCTTACAGGTGTAGTTGTTGGGGCTGCCACAGGCTATGTGGCCACTGGCTACACCATAGCCCACATGTTGCCTGTGTTTCTCAAGCCCAAATAACTTTAAATTACTGCCTGGACTCCCCAGGAATTACAGCTTTGCCCCAGAGAGATGGCCTCTTAAATATTCTGTACTACCTAACTGCAAAGAGCATAAAACCTAGTGGCTTTAATTCCCTAATTATGCAGTAATAAGAGACAAATTATTTCACTTATCTTCCTGCTGGGATAGAGAGAAAATATTGCTAAACATCCCTTGGTACACCTTATAAATACAGTATGTCATCAGGATGAACTTTCATGATGTGCTGTATAATATTTTAAACTTCATAGCAGAATTCCAGTTCATACATTACATATATATTTATTGTTTTTGCTGTTGTTCAGACATTAAGCTGTTTTTTTCTGACATTCATTAAAAACATTCTGAAAACATCTGCAGAGTTCTTCATTGTGATCAGTCTTGAAAATATCCAGCTGCACTGCACTACTTTGTTAGAAAAATGAATTGAACCACCCAACTTCTCAATAAAATCCCCACATGAAGGACAGCAATTTTTTATTTCTTCACACACCCACTGATACATACACAATCATTACAGCTTTTTATGCAAGTAGCCTCTTGCTTCAAAGCTCAAAGCATCTCTATTTCAGAGTAATTGCAGATTCATATAATCATCCTTCTCAGTCTTCAGGACTCCTACCACCCCTCTTGCAAAATTTACCACGCTCTGCTTCTTCTCACAATGATGAGTGAAACACAGGGACAGATATTTTTCTTTAATCTTTCAGTCTACACACCAGACTTGCTCCATCAGTCTGTCAGTGCAAGTAGATGACTATTAATAATTGATTAACAACCAGGATGCACAGGGAGAGCAGGTGCCATGCCACATGTAGCACGTCCTTGGGCAGCAAGGGTCAGTCTCATGCACACACTGTCAGTGACACCTCAGATATTGGTCCTGAAGCCTGTGCTCCCGGGGCAGTTGTGACCATGAACCAGGGGCATGACTTGTGTTTTATGGGTCTGCACATTCAGATGGCACAGATGATGCCTGCTTCTGCACAACAGGCAGGCTTCATCAAGTGATTTATTTTTTATACCCTGAAGTTCAGCCAACCATTTCTGGTTATTCCAACATCACACTACTGCTCTGCCAACTGCTGGTTGTCCAAGTCTGAAAATAGCATTTCGCTGAGTGAAGTTGCTTCTGAAGAAGGGTTAAGAGAAAAATCTGGTCAGGTCCAGTATCTTTTCAGGAGTCTTTATTTCCTAACTGTGAAGTTGTTATGGAATTTTAGAAATTCCTGCTTCAGCCTTTTCATATTTGCCACTGTGAGATTTAAATCATAAAAAGATTTTCCACAGCAGTCATATTGACAGGGTAACACAAGTGAAGCCTGAAGTTTCTCATTCTAGAAACAAAATTGTTAACCAAGTTCAAGAATGCATATAAATCATAAAGCTGGAAAATAAGGCCATGGCAAAAAATCAGTAGCTCTACCTACCTATCCACAGAAATACCTTATTTACAATAACATAAGCAATGAAAGATAGCTCTTACAGTGAACAAAGAAATGAAAATATGTCAGACTCTTCACCACAGCCAGGAGAGTAAGTGAAGAAGTAGCGGGGAGCCACCCACTTCCAATGTCTTGGCTGGAAATACGGCAATGTTCTGAAAGCATCCGAGCCTCAAACAGATGCATCTGTCAGAATTCTGTAACCACTTCAATTCCCAGTAACCACTCCAAATAGAAGAATCAAGAGAAATGACTCACAGGTTACATAATCTTGAAAGAAATTTTGCATGAGTATTTAATCAACAGTAGGCAATTTCTCGGGGTGGAAGAAGAACAATCATTCAGTTTTTTGGTCACCTAATAGGATCTAATTACAGCCTGCAGCCGAAGAGACACCTACACTCATTCCTTCCCGTACCACCCATAGACTGCTGCCCTCTGCTCTGGCTCAGGCACAGTGGCTACAGGGTGACTTGGACATATTAGAAAGTTCATGTTCTGCAGTGAGTTACACATATCTGTTGTGGCCAAGTTGACAAATAACTTCACAGTTGCATCAAGCAGGATCCTCAGGGAGTAAAGAAGGGTTTTGGGCAGTTGGCACTAAAGGGGGGAGAAGCAATTTTACTCTAGTCTTAAAATCATCATACCATTATCTTCATTCACAGAATTCTGCTTTAGTCTGTTTTCTTAACCATCAGCCTTCTTTCTATTAGCCACTTCAGTTTGTTCTGGTCCTTGGTACAGTTCTGACTATGCACTTGCATTACTCTGGTGTTAATTTTCAACAGCTGTTATTCATGTATGTCAACCTAGTCCTTAGGTTTGTGTTGGTTCCAGTAACTCGAAGGCTATGGTTCTTCTTGTGTTTGGTCTCTAGCATGAAATGCCCAGAAGGGTTAAACACTGTTTAACTTGGTTTTCAGACCATAAGGAAAAGGCCTCTTTAGCAGGTAAAAGGACCATGAGCAAACTGAACATAGGAAATCAAGTACACATGTATTTAAGAGGCTCAGTCTCAAGTGGTTTAAATATAAACTCGCTGACAGCTGTAATAACCCTTGTTCAAACTTGAGAAAAGCAGTTCCTGCTGTGAACATGTTTTTACAGGTAGTTGTCTATTATGTTGGATGCTTCTGCTGCTCCAGAATTCACGTCATTGTTGAAGGAATAACCATCACTGTTAGATGAGCCCCATGCCTTTACCATATAGAAAAACCTATGTTAGATCTCTTTAGCTCACAAGATCTTTACTTTTAGCCTGAACCGACTAATCTGATGAATAAACCAAAGCCACTTCTCTTACTAGCTCCTGTTTTCACTTGTATTCATTTTGTCAAACTGGTTTCAGTCTCCTTTTTACTGAGAAACTACCAGACATTTCCCCCCTCTTGTAAATCTACTCCATTCTACCACTGCAAGCAAGGATCTTACCTCCTTTCACTCCATGCGCCTGTGATTGGTTTTGCTCACTCTTTCACCACTTCTTCCCGGAGTCCTGTGGTGTTTCACAGCTTCATTGCTTTTAAAGTATCATTATACTGTGATAGACAGACATGGTCGATATTGTTGCACCACCACCAGCACACAGCCCAAGGAAGGTCCCTCTCAGAGAAATGGGAGGACCCGATGTGTGTGTCCCTGAGGAGCTCAGCGCTAAAAAAGGAAACTCAGCTGCATCCTGGGCTGCATCACCAGCAGCATGGGGAGCAGGCTGAGGGAGGTGATTCTGCCCCTCTGCTCTGCTCTGGTGAGTACTCACCTGGAGTACTGTGGGGAGTCCAACACAAGAAAGACATGGACCCATTGGAATGAGTCCAAAGGAGGGCCACAAAGTTGATCAGAGGGATGAAACAGCTCTCCTGTGAAGACAGGCTGAGAGAGTTGGGGCTGTTCAGCCTGGAGAAGAGAAGGCTTAGGGGACACCTTAGAGCACTTCCAGTACCTAAAGGGGCTCCAAGACAGCTGGAGAGGGACTTTCCACAAGGCCATGGAGTGACAGGGCAAGAGGAAATGGCTTTAAACTGAAAGAGGATAGATTTAGGTATTAGGAAGAAATTCTCTACTGTAAGGGTGGTGAGACACTGGAACAGGCTGCTTGGAGAGGTTATGGACGACCCATCCCCGGAAGTGTTCAAGGCCAGGCTGGATGGGGCTTTGAGCAACCTGTACTAGTGGAAGGTGTCCCTGCCCCCCGCAGGGCATCTGGAACTACACGGTCTTTAGGGTCCCTTCCAACCCAAATCATTCCATGGTTCTATGACTTCCCCGGTGAGTTTTACTGTCCGTGCCCACCCAAGCAGTGCACCCCGCAGTGCCGCCGCCGCTGCCCTCAGCCCCCATCGCCCCTCAGAGCGCGCCGCGGCGGCCCCGCCCCTCATCCCGTCACCACGGTAACGCCGTCCCGCCCTCCGCGCGTCACATCGCCCGGCGGGCCTAAGCCCCGCCTTCGCCGCGCTCCGATTGGCCGGCGGCCATAGCGCCATGTCGGCATAGCGCCGCCGATTGGCCGGCGTGGCTGCGGCCCGGGCGCGCGGTGCCCGCGGGGCGGCGGCGGCCGTTGCTCATTAGCATGGCCGGGGGGCCGCCCTTCCCGCGGGGCCGTCCCGCCGTTCACCCCCGATCCCCCCTGGACTCCCGATCCTCCCCGTTCCTGGCGTGGGGGTCGCGGGAACCAGGCCGGGCAGCGCCGCATCTTCCTCCCCGTAAGGCGGCTGCGGGGCGCCCTGACGCGGGCAGGTAGAGCATCAGCCGCGCCCCGCCGGGCGTGCGCCATCCTCCTCCGCCCCGCCCTAAACCCCGGGCGTGAGGGCTCCGGCACTGAGCGGGGTTGGGCACGGTGCAGCGGCGACCTGGGGGCGGCGGGACGAGCTCCAGCTCCTCCGGCATCGCGTGTGTCCGTGAGGAGCCGCGCAGAGCTCAGGGGTTCTTAAGAAGACGTTTTATTTTTTTTCAATTTTTTTTTTGAGGTTTCGGAACCTCTGTCCAGGCTCCTGGGGCTTGTCCCTCTTGTGGGTCTCCCAGTTTTCCTATTGAGATCTCCCTTCCATTGCAAAGGAAGTTGTCTCGTTTCTGTATATACGTTTTTTCATCCCTTGCACGAAGTCCCGGTTTGGGCTATCGACGGCGAAGCTTTGGAGGAACAGCCGGGAGCAGTGACCCTCACGATGTGGACCTTTCTGGGCATCGCCTCCTTCATCTACGTGTATAAAAAGTGTGGAGACCTCATGACTTACGCTAATAAGGAGGTGCTGCTCTCCGTGTTGGTATTTTTCTCGCTCGGCTTGCTGCTGTCCTACAGGTACCACTTCAGGGGGCCCCGGCAGCGACAGCAGCAGAAGCAGAAGTCACACCTGGGGATGCTCTCTGGTGTGCTCTCAGCTTTGCCGCTTGTTGGATTTTTCTGGGCCAAACCCACCCCGGGGTCTCAACAAGTCGAACAACCCAAATCCAGAAAGGTGAGTTTGATTCAGACGGGGCACGTGGGGTCCAAGGTCCCTCTGGCCACTGACCCCCTCTGCCCTGGTGAGGAAAAAGAGCTAAGAAAGGGGTGGAGAGGGTTTGTCTTTAGATGCTGGGTGTCTGATTTGTCATATTTTGTGTTAGTTTTGGATGGCAAAAGAAACAGTGAAACTTAAGTGATACACCAAGGGTTCTGTGGAGTCAAATCAAATGTGTTTGAAGAAAGATTTGTATTAAAAGATTATTATACTTGCAGAAAAATATCTTCAGTTGCCATTCTGTTATAAACATGAAGGACTGGAGCATCTCTCCTTTGAGGAAAGGCTGAGCTACTGTTCAGCCTGGAGAAGAGAAGGCTCGAGGAGGTTTTATCAATGTCTATATAAATGTATATCAATGTTTGTAAATACCTGAAGGGAGAGTGCAAAGAGCCAAGACTTTTTTCATCGATGCCCAGTGACAGGACGAGAGGAGATGGGCACAGAGTGAAACATGGGATGTTTGCTCTGAAGATCTGGAACCACTATTTACAGTGACTGAGCACTGCAACGTTGCCCAGAGAGGTGGCTGAGTCTCCAGCCTTGGAGGTATCCAAAACATGTCCTAGGCCAGTCTGCTCTGACCCTTCTTGAACAGGGGCTTTGGACCAGATGACCTCCAAAGACCCTTTTCAACCTCAGCCGTTCTGTGGCTCTGTGATCAGCTTCCTAATATTTGTGGATAAATCACATTTGTTTAGACAACTGCACATAGATTTACATGGAAATTATTGCTGAACTATTGCTTGTACAATAGGTGCGGGACCAGAGCTCAGACAGTCTGTTCTCTTGAGCCCAACATGGGCCTTGCTGTGGAATGGTGGAGAGCTGCAGTTGCTGCCTGGAGCTTAGCTGGAGTCCTGCCGTCCAAGACCATGGACAGGACATGTATATCCAGTACATCTGTGGCTGGCACTGTTTGGCTACCGTCCTTTGTACTTCTGGGTGTTATCATGTGAGCACTGACCCCTTGCACAAAAGAATATGAAACTGTTTTTGGCTGCAAGTCAAAGGTTCTGGATTTTTATTTTGTTTTTCTGGTAAAGCCTGCCTTTACCCCAATTTCTTCTATTACCTGAATTCAGATAGTTAGTTTTGCACTCCCTTGCTGCACTGGAGACATAAACATGACACTATGCCACTAGAAATTCTAGTGTCAGTGTTGTTCTGGGCATTTGTTTCACTGATGCAATCGTATTTTTACCACTGTCAGCACTGCAGTACCAAGGCATTTGTGAAAGAGTGAATTGAACTCTCTTCTACCAGCTGGAGAAATGACTTGCAGCTTTGCACTGGAGTTGCCCTTACAAAGTTGCCCTTTTTTTCACTTTGAAGTGTATGTGATTAGATGCTGTTGGGAAGGTTCTATAGCATAGCTGGTCTTCATCTTTAGGTACCAGTTTATGTGTTCATTGGTGTCCAATCCAATGTGTGTCAATTCTTAACAGTTTTAAATGTAGGTGAAGGGTGTTTTTCCTTATACTTTTAACTATCAGATGACTTTTCATTTCAGGACCACTTCTTAATAACGTTTCCCAGGTAGCTGCTTCTGCTGATCCTTTTCCGTGCTGAGTATTACCATAAGCCGTTATTATGGTACTTAGGTAGGTTTAGTTACAAGTAAAATTAAAGAGAAATATGTTTTCCAGAGAAATACATTTTCCAGTAAATCTGATACCTTTTTCTTTGCAAAGCGCTAAGGCCTCCATGTGGGAGTGGTTCCCTGGCATGAAGGCATCAGTGTCTTACTTTAAAGAATAAGAATATGGGTCTGCCTTGTCTTACTGTCTTTTATAGCTACTTTCAGTCTCTCTGACACTTATGTTAGTGGTTTGTCTTTGATCAGCAGGGCAGTTTTAAGCAAGGGTCTTGATTTTGTTTGCAGGGGTGTTGGTTTTTCTTTTCTCTTCTTGTACTTTTTTTGCATTGTAGAGTATGATGGATTTAATTTCAGGCAAAACTAAACTGGAAGATGCTCTCCACCTACTGATATTCAGTCCCTGGCTCAGAGTAGAACTAGTTCAAAGTCAGCCCTCTGACAAGGTTATGGTACAGATACATCAGCACGTGTAACTTTGTTGGCTTTGTTTTCTAAAGGGTAAAAAAGAAGTGAGCTTCTCAGATGTGTATTTGACAGAGACCGCTCCAAATACAACATTATCGCCTCAATATGATCCAGAAATTATCATTGTGGGATCAGGCGTCCTTGGTTCTTCCTTGGCGACAGTGCTTTCAAGGGATGGAAGAAAGGTGACAGTGATAGAGAGGGATCTGAAAGAACCTGACAGGATAGTTGGAGAATTGTTGCAACCTGGAGGATTTCATGCTCTTCGAGACTTGGGTCTTGAAGGTAAGTGCAATTCAAAATGTATATATATGTGTAACACAACAGTTAGTACACCCAATAAAGTTTTTAGTGAAAGCACACCTACATAGAAAAATTAAGAAATAATATTTGTGCTTTACATTTGAATTATAATTGCTTGTGTATTTCCAGTTTGCTATTTTGAAAACACTTGTCTTTTAATATGTTTTTTTAAGAAAATTGGACCCTATGTAAAGAAATTCCTTTAATACATAATTAAGCTTTCTTAAAGACTTTTTTAAACTCATATGTTGGCTTATATTTTGCAGATACAGTAGAAGGTATTGATTCACAAGTGGTAAATGGTTACATAATTCATGACCTAGAGAGCAAGTCAGAGGTTGAGATTCCTTATCCAACATCTGAAGATGGACGTGTGGCCAGTGGAAGATCTTTTCATCATGGCCAGTTCATCATGGGTCTCCGAAGGGCAGCTATGGCAGAGCCCAAGTGAGTCACGCTGTGAACAGCACAGTTGGGATCCAGAGATTCAAAAACACTGTTCCCAGCATCCATGAGATTCCTTAACCATTTTCCTCTGTCCCAACAGGGAGGGCTGCAATGAACAAGAGTAAGAGAAAGTAGCAGCTATAGTTACTCATTCTGCTTTCTGTAGACAAGTTCATAAGTTACATATACATCACATATATCATATATACACTACCCTTTGGGACAAGTAACTCTTTAAACTAAGGGAATATAGGCTTTAAATATTAGGCAAGGTACTGACGCATCTGTGTGGGGGAACAGTTCGTGGTTGAAGGGTTGATTCTCTTGTGCTGATTCTTGGGTTTGGCATTTTACCAGAAGCAGTGACCTCTTCTTGGTGAGCAATGCTCAGAACTTCTTTGGCCAAGATGTGAGTGGCAAATCTGGCATAATTTCTTAGTTTGTGGTTTGTGTTCAAAGGGATCTGTAAAGGTCATGTAGTCCAACCCTCCTGCAACGGGCAGGATCATGTATGTCTTCCACTGACATTGTCAGTGATGCCAGAAAACAAGTTTTTGCATGCATGTTGCATGTTCATTTTTTTCATGTTGTCTTTTTTCCCACCTAAATAATTTTTTCCCCGAAAAATATGCTAAGTGCCATATGTCCCCTCAGAAGGGAAATATGGTATTATCATACTTTTACCTAACATATTTTTATTCTGAGCTGGAAAATTGCTCTCTCCTGTCATATCTGTTATATCATATGAATTACTGAAAGCAGCATTAAAAGTTAACAGCTCTGTAGTACAGTTAAAATTAATAGCAATTGTGTTCACTAGCTCTGAAGACTAAAGCCTTCTTGTTGAAGCTACAAGTTCAGTGAAATTTGGTTACCTGTTTCTTCAACTTGCAGAAAACTCCAGTAGCTGTACAGACTCTTGGAAGCAAAAACTTTAAAAAAATTAACGTTTGTGACTTGAATTAAATTCTTTCCCCTTTTTCTATACACTCATTAATGACTGTTTTTTGTATGCTTCTTTGCCATTTGAATTGTAGCATAGAAAACTGCGTGTTTAGATGGAGGAAAGAGCAAGAACTCTTAATAGTGCCATGAAGTTTTGTTTTCATCTCGAAGCTTGTGAAAATACAGGGGATAATTGTTACTGATTAATATATCCTCTTTATAAGTACTAGGCAATATGAATTCATTTCAGATGAGTAAAATTAATCTTTCTGGGTAAGAGGTAGCAGATCATAAGTTTGTAACAGTAAACTAATTCTGTATGATTATGAACTGATTTATATTGGGTGTGAACCAGAAAAAGAAGTGAGCACTTATATAGGTAACAGAAATGACAACTATAAAAGAAATTTAGAGCTGATAGGATCTGCAGAGCTCTGTTTCACTGTCATGCTGCTGCGTTCCCTTGCTGTTGAAGTTTCTGTCAGTGTACTCATACTTAACCATTTATGTTTTGTTACAGCCACAGTGCCTGTTGCCTGGCAAATCAAGCCAGTCATGATCTGTTCTGAAATTTCCATGCTGGATGGCATGTAGAAAAGACATAAATTGAACTGTTTGTATTCCTTCTGAGAGCCTGAAATGGCAAGCTGTTGTATTCTCATGTGGACCTTTAGCTTAGTTCTCCAAGTCATGGAATTTCACCTGAATAGGGAATATTTGTGAGGGAGAGACAGTGTCCCATTTCGAGCTGCTAAGTCTGAACTGCTGTGATCAAGTCTAACAGCTCAAACCCAACAAGGGATGTAAGTTTGCAGGGATTTAATTTCTGAACCCAAAAGAGCTCTGGTTGGGAGGTAGAAGAAAGGGACACTTTGTTCAAAGAGAAGTGTCTGCAGAACTTTAAAAGCATAATTAGCAAAAAAAACCCCAAAACCAATACCAAATGTATCCTGAATTCCTGAGTTACCAACCTAGACATCTGTGTCCTAAACAGGTTAGATTAGTTTGGACTCTTCTGAGAATTAAGTGCCTCACCTTTATCTAGTGTACATGTTAAGTATTTAGGTGCTGCTGATCTTGCTCTTTAATTCTCCTTGGAGTTAGGTCTCACCTGCACTGTCAGCAATTCCCACCACTTCACTGAGATGACTCGGTCAGCTGCCAGATTTCTGACCATTATTAGATGTGAAACTCCTCTCAGCATCTCCCACTTGGCCATGAAGCACCTGAAGCACAGGGGGAGATTCTTCTTAGTGGCAGAGTGTTTAAGATAAGCACACAGTTTTTAGAATATTCAGGTATTAAACCAAAGGTAATGTTGAACTGAAATTAATGACCAACACCTTTTGACATTTAATCTGGCTTCAGAAAGTGGCAAGAACACTTCCTTGTAAGTTTTAAACAAATTGTGTCGGCAGAGACAAGATTAGTGAAAATTTGGTTTTTTCTTCTGTGTCTAGAGCCTTGAAATGTTGGCATCATTAATCCTCTTCTGTTTTAACCCCTCCATTTCAGTGCCAAATTCATTGAGGGGACTGTGTTACAGTTGCTTGAGGAAGATGACTGTGTCGTGGGTGTTCAGTACAAGGACAAAGAAACTGGAGACACTAAGGTAAGACAGTTTTCTGTTATGATCTTTGTTAAACTATTGAGAAAATTGAGGGTTGATTTACATATATAATTTTTTTAAAACTTGTGTTTCAGAGCACTGGTGCAGAAATAATGCAGTTATCAAGAAAGCAAAAGCTTTAATGAAGAGAGATTACTTTCTAGTAAATACAGTCCTGGAATGTGGGAATTCTCATTATAACTTGTTATGCAGCTTCTGTTTTCAGTGTCTCTGGAGAATTCAGTTCATTATTTGTTTCAATATTCATATGTCTAGAGTTTAAAATCTTTTGAGAATTCTTGGTGAAAAAACCCCAGTATATTAGGATTTGTGCTTTGAGTGTGTGTAATGGTCTACATTTCCACATATACATCCACCAGCTAGCGGGGGACTGAAAATAAGTTACCTCTTCATAGCGAAAGCTCTATCCAGTCATTTCTTGGATGACAGAGAGTTCTGGCCTATTTTAATTGTATCACTGATTTGATTAATGTTCTTTGCATCAACTAATGCTAAATTGCTGACTAAATGTTGTGAAACTGTGTGAACTTAAAAACTTTAGGAAAGAGCAGTCTGGATAGGACCTCTGTGCTGAAGTTGTGGGTATACTGCCTACTCTTTAGAAAAAAACCAAGTTTTTAAGCTTCTTTGTTGACTTTGAAATTCCTTTGCTGCCTAAAGTTATGTAGGCAGATGTTCAGATGTGCTGTGATGGGGAAGATGGGACTCTCCTGCCTATGCCCTGCTGCCCTTCATAGTACATGGAGAAAACTCCTGAGTAGCTGGAAGATCCTGCCCTGAGCATTACAACAATATCTTTCATACTTAAGGAGTAATAGCATAAAACCATATGTGAGAGAGCCTTTTAAAAGTACTTACCAAAGCCATGAGAGAGCAAGCTGGTTTTAGACTTACCTCGGACAAGTGGCATTTCAGCCCACTTGATGGCAAAGTACTGCAAGTAGGAAGCTGTAAGAGAGAGGTTACAACGTCCTTGACCCCTCTTGAGGTAGCTGGAGGAGGAGGGAGTTCCAAGTCCCGTTCATTGGTCTGTCTTACGTGTAATGTAAAATGAACAAAACCATACTAGGAAATCCACTCTAATAGAATAAGCCACTGAATCACAGATAGGTGTGAGAAAGATGGGGAGTTTGGAGAGGAGGATGTTTTTTTGGGGGAGAAGGGTGGGGTTTTTTGGTGTTTTGTTTTTTTTTTTTCTCGAATCCAATTGGCTTTATGATCCAGCAACATAGAAGGAGTTTTTTGTTTTATTTTGTTTGAGTGGTGGAAAAAGATAGTGTATATTTTGCTTTGAATTTTGTTTTTAAGCTTCTTGCATTTATGGATGTTGTTAATGTAATTTTAAGTGTGACTTACTTACTTCACCAGCAGTAGGGTGACCTGTGTTTTAACCTATGTAGTTCCTGAGAGCATGGGTGTTGTTCTAAAGGACTTAAGTTTTCTATCTGTATACTGGAGATAAACAAATTCATGTTTCGCTCTGAATGCTGAAGTTCAGTGGCTAGAAAGAGCTGTTTCATTTGCTGGCTTAGAACTCCTTTGATTTTAGAAATCTAGTGTAAGAAATTTCTATTAAACATTTCTTCATAGCTATGTTTCCCTACCTGTGAGTTCTTACAGCTAGGAAACTCTTAGTTGAGTAAAAAAAACAAAACCCAAGGCTGTTTATGTTCCTTAACCTGCTTTCATAAAGAAAGGAGGCTGATCTGTGTTGTGTGTCTATGTTTTTCTGTTCTCTCCATCCCTCTTGTCCACTATAAAAAGAGATTTTTATTCTCTTAAATGAGGTTTATATTAGACGGTGTGTTAAAGTCAACTTACAAAATTTATCAAAACCAGGCAGCTGAATAGACTCAAGGTTTAGTATGTTAACTGTGGAAAAATTGTAGCATGAACGTTCAGCTCATTAGACACCAGGGAACCCATACAGGCAGGTGACTTTGGTCTAGTTGCAGGAGTAATTAGCTTGCAATCATCCAATCTGGGAATCCATAGGGAAGAGGTTTCATTAGCTCTACTCAGGAACTCACTTCTATAAGCACAGACTCCATAAAATGTGTATTATTTTACTCAGATCTACTCTCATCTGATTTTGTCCAACTTCCCCTCACACAGCAGAAGATGTTATGGTTTGTGTGACCAAGTGGAGTTGGACTTGACGATCCTTGTGAGTCCCTCCCAGCTCAGGATATTCTATGATTCTGTGAAGTGACAGAGTCCATTCTGATGCTGGAGGCAAGTGCTCCTGGAGTAACCCATTCACATAGTGCCTCACCAGATGCTTCCATCCAATAGTAAAAGTTTTCCTAGGAATACTAATGAAACACAGCATGCCTTTTTTGTCTTGTTACTTACATCCTGAAAGCTTAGAAGGAAAACTGTATTTTACTGCTTCTGCCAAGCATATGAGATTACTGAAGGCCAAAGATTAATGCTCAGTGTAAATCTATTGTCATTTGAAGTTCAATTACTGAATATATTGACATTGAGAAAGCTGCAGATAGAAGGGAACATCTACTCACATTTGTATTTTGTCTATATACACTATTTGTTATAACTCCTAAGTATACTGGAAAGTGCTCAGAGTTCCTTGCTTGGTCTTTTAAAGAGGATCCTATATGCTTACTGCATATCAGTTTGTTAAACTTTGGTTTGGTTTTCTTCAGTTGCTTATGCATGGTTCTTTAATTTAAAATTTCTTTCTTTTTTTTTTTTTCCTTCTGAAGAGTATTACAGGCTGAAGGGAGCAATTACTCCTCTTTCTTGTCTTTTTTTCTTATCCAAGTTCCTACACTGTTCCCATAACTGTGTTATCTGAGTGCATGTCTAAAGAAGCTGGAGTATATCATTAGATGAGCTTTTAGAGGAAGTAGGTATGAATAAGAGGGAGGCAAAAAATACTGTATTTCTTAATACATATGTTGTTAGTATAGTCTGTGATCCTCTTAGATGTTTATTGTTTTGTAGAACATGTAATGTACAATTGCAAAGGAGAGCTTGAGTTGCTTCTCACTGTTCTGAAGCAAAATTGACAGTGTCATATCTTTATTTTTTCTTCATGCTGCAGGAACTTCACGCACCACTTACAGTTGTAGCTGATGGACTTTTTTCCAAGTTTAGGAAAAACCTGGTGTCCAGTAAAGTTACTGTTTCATCCCATTTTGTTGGTTGCATTTTGAAGGTAACTTTTATGCATAATACTATATAAGCCAGTATGCTACTGCTTCTTTATGTGAGTCTGAATTTCACTGAATTTGTTGTTGTTCATTACCTTTTCCAACAGAATCAATTAGAACTCTGCTTTTAGATATTTATCCAGCTGTTCTGTCAGTTTCTGTGTCCCTTTGAGGAGTGCTTGGAAATTTTGATCTTTGTTTTTCTCTATGAAATTGTTGATAAATCCTCCATCCCAGCTCTAGGATAGTTTAACTTACTATATCAGACTTCACGTTTGGTATAGTTACACATCATATTTTCAACTCTTAAAACACTTTTAAGTATCTGTGAGCCAGCTTTGGCTTTGTTTTCTGTGTTTTAAGGTAGATGTTGTGGTTAAATTTAGATTTCTAGTTTTAAGAGTGGAGTATAATGCTAATCTTAAACATATTGATGAACAGGGGAAGGTTTAAAAAAATGTCTAGGGATTCCACATAGCTAGTTTAAACTGAGCACTGAACTCACTAGACCAGTTCACAGAAATTTATTGTTAGAAAGAAACATTTCAGCATCTTATGTAAGGCAGTGCTATGTGCACTATTAGTGCTGTGTCTTATTTAGCACTAAGCTCTGGATCGGAAGTGGGCACCACTGTAAACCTGGAACCCAGTTTGTAAAATTGTTACCCTGGATATAGGGGCTTTGACAGGTTTGTGAAAGATACTGGTACTCAAGATGGTGACACTCCTTTTTTCACGATACTTAGAGTATTTGTTCAGGGAGTGGAAATCATGCTGACAGCTGTGACTCAAACCACCTACAGTTTATACTCCAGGAGAATACCCAAATTGTGCTCCTGCCTGAAGGTGTGTGGTACCTTGTAAACAGGTACCTATTTGCCTTCAGGATGTATAAACTTGAAGAGAGAAGGTGGTGTCCTGGTTTCGGACCAGGAATCTGGGTTAGTAGCTGGGTGGTTGGAGAACCCAGGTAAAAATCCTGGCTGGGTCTTACACTCTGTGGCTACTGCAAAAAATAATTAAGGGAGCAAAAATCATTAAGGAGAATGAACCAAAATTAACAGAATTTTCACTATACTGGGGACACTGACTTGGAGGAACTTCAGCATTTTTTGGTCCCTGACTCAGTTAGCACCGCCCAAGTTTCTCTACTTTTGGAATCTTGTTTAAGACCTCACTAGGTAGGACTCCATAGTTCTTCCTCCATTGATGTCTCCATGTAGTTGTGTTCAGACTAGTGCATTTCTTTCCCTCCCACCACTTTCTTTATGAAAAGAAAACAGAATGATCTTACCAAAAACTACTACATTGATTGTATTACAGGTTTTCAATGGCATGCATTAAATGTTGATAAGGTATTCAAATCAAATGTATAAAGTAGTATATATTCTCGTAAATATTAAAATATATTGGCAGAAGAATTGTTGCTACACTGAAGTTCAGAACTTTCTTTTTGAAAACACTTCATTTAAGAGACAAATAACACAAATTTAATATGATACAGGATTTTATTTTAAAGTATTTTAGAAAATTATTTTGTATGTCTGACATTTAGTATCCTGTCATTAATCAGTCTCAATCTTTCTCCGTCTTCTTTCCTTTTTAAGGATTCACCACAGTTTAAAGCTAATTATGCTGAACTTGTTTTAGCTAAGACAAGTCCAGTGCTAATCTATAAGATTTCTTCAACTGAGACTCGGGTCCTTGTTGATATTCGAGGGGAAATGCCCAAAAATTTAAAAGAATACATGATTGAGAACATTCATCCACAACTGCCTGGTGAGTCTAGAAACTTTTCTAGGTAATTGTCACATTTAAATATGCCCCAAAAAAGACACATTTCATTGAATCCATTGAACTGTGTGGGCTTTTCCACATGTGCGGTTACTGGTCCAGTAACCGTACACCCTTCCTCGCCTCCACATCACGCAGTTTATTCAGCTCACATTGGTGAGGTTGGCAATCCAGAAGGATTAGATCTCTAAGGAGAGGTTAAAATAGGTTACATACAAGTTATTTTTGACTTAGTCTAAGTACTGTAACTAAAATATTTGATTATTGCAGATCATTTAAAGGAACCATTCTTAATAGCAGTTCAGAATGACCGTTTGAGGACTATGCCAGCCAGCTTCTTGCCTCCTTCAGCTGTAAACAAGAAAGGTGTGTTCTAGTTTCAACTGGAATGTTTGTATTGACGCCAGACTTTAAATCAATGCCTCTTTTATCTCTAAGTTTAATTTACTCAGTTGCTCAAGCTTATACAGAAAACTTATAAGAAAACTTCATTTAAAAAAAAAAAGGAAATTAAGAGTGTGTTTGTGCTTTTTGACACATGTACATGTATACCTGTGGGGGAAAAAATAGCTTGACCTTGATCATTTTAAAACACTTTTAAGCCTGTTAATTTAAAGACACTTTTTGTTTTTTTCCTTTGTTTTTTTCTTTTTTAATTTCTAGTGTTATTCATCTTATTTTCTGGTGGGAATGAATTCTTAGTATGTTTGATTTTTTTTTTTTTTTTTTTTAATTGAGGGCTTGAGTGCTAAGATTCTGTAATGGCCATGCAGTATCCCATTGTTTTTTCTCTTCTACCTAGGTGTTCTTCTTTTAGGAGATGCATATAATATAAGACACCCTCTAACTGGTGGAGGAATGAGTGTTATTTTAAATGATGTTAAAATATGGAGAAGTTTGCTTCAGGATATTCCAGACCTTTATGAAGATTCTGATGTTCTTAAGGTGATTCTTTATTTTGGATTTTAGACAGCTTTTGCTGCAATTCAGTGACACATTTGTAAGTTTTCTGCAACTCGGGCAAGTAAGTTTTCAAAGCAGTTTTCAAAAGTTTGGATAGAATAATTAGAAACCAGGGATTCAGCAGGGGAGCTGTGGTTTGGGAGCACTGTGGTTGTGTGGCAAAAAGCAGTTTCCAACCCGTGCTTACAGACCTGCCATATTTTACTTAAGGAGACTGGTGTGCTGTGTCCAGTCAGAATGCTTTGCTAATATAAAGTGATATTCCAGTCTTAGTAGTGTATTTGTATCCAGATTGGTCCTAAATGTGGTGGGTTTGGACCATTACACTTGTGTGAGTGGAACTTAGAGAATAATGAACTTGTGTACTAAGTCTTTCAAGACACATCTCAGTGCTCCACGAGCCTCTTGTCCACTGAATTAATCTCACAGTAGTAAGGCAGAAGACATCCTTCTTTCCCAGGATCAGTACCATCAGTGTTCACGCAAGGTTTATTTTTTCAGTGAGATTTAAACTCAAAATTCTCATGAGTAGATAGTAAGAGCTCTTATTTATTTGTTTACTGCTTTTCATCGGGTTAGGCATATTGTCTTGGCTAAATTACAGATAGTATAATTACAGACTACAAACAGGTGATTCAAAAGTGTATTTGAAAATTGAGAAGCACTTAGAGGGATCCTAAATGTCAGGACAGTTCAGGACTTGCCTGACCAAATGCAGATACTTATATCTCAGCTAGTCACCTCAGACTTCCATTATCAGTCAACTGAGAGAACTAGATGAGTGTTACCTTTCAAGTTCCAACCTACCCCAGCCACCCCAACCTACCCCAGCCCCCTACTCTAGGATGTATGCTCTGGAACTACCTTTTTTTCCCCCCCTATATTTAGTGTAAGAGGAGCCTAAACTGCTTCCAAGTTTCCAAACTTCAACAAGTTTCCAAAATTCCTTAATGACTTCACTTTGAACTGATCTAGCACATCACTAAATCCACTCTGCACTTCCATGAGCATGACTTTTGCCACCTCTTTGGAAATCTTTTGAATGCTCTTCCATTTTACTGACTTTATTTTTGTTTCTCCATTTTTCAGGCAAAAAGAACATTTTACTGGTCAAGAAAAAAATCTCATTCTTTTGTAGTAAATGTTCTTGCCCAGGCACTTTATGAACTCTTTGCTGCCAGAGATGGTAAATATATTTTAACAATAACCTCTGACTAGTTACAACTTGGTAAATAAATATGCCTGGGGAAGGGATGTGTTTGACCATGCATCCATGTGTTTGTGTGTGTATATGAATATATAAATATGTATGTATATTGATATATATTAAAAATATATTAATCAAAGGATTTTAATAAGTTAGCTCATATTCTCTGCCTGTTTAGTTCTATTGGGATGTAGATGAGTTTTAGCAATGTGAAGGCAAGTCTGAAGTTAGTATTAAAAAAAACCCCAAAAACAAAGAAAAACCCCACAAAGAAAAAAGTAGGAAGCACTTGTTCTTGTGTCAGTTAATGCAAAAATATGTAGATATTCTGTAAGGATATCCTTTCCTTAAATAAAACCATCTCAAAATCCAGCTGAATTGAACAGAACAACAGCTTCAAAAATCCTGGATTTAATGTTGTGTAGGCAGAAAAATTTTTTGGTATGTGTTGAATATATTTATTGAGTCATTTTAATTCATTTTGTAGATTCCTTGCATCAGCTAAAGACAGCCTGTTTCCATTACTTCAGACTTGGGGGAGAATGTGTCTCAGGTCCTGTTGGATTGCTCTCTGTGTAAGTTCACTGTGCTGTCAGTAGTTAATGTGAAGGGGGCTGAGCACCGTGAGCCCCTGTGAGATCTGCACAGGGAGAATGGCCCACACCAGCCTGTGTTGTTAAGATTATACTAAGGGTTGGATCCTTATTAGAAACTGTCTTTAAATGATTTTTTTTTTCCTTTCTTTCTGTGTAAAGAAGGCCACCAAAAGCTGAAGAGAAGTTAGTGTAGGTGGCACAGGAGTTTGAATGAGGTGGAGGGGTCCAGACCAACAGAGCAGCTGCTGGAGACATTCCCTACTTGACAAGTTGAGAGTAGTGAAGGATGAGGCCTCTCATAAAAGGTTGTAAGGAACAGGGAAATCTCTAGCTATGAAGGTATTTGAATGACCCTTCAGAAACTAATGAATGCACAGTAAATCATACTACTCTGAACATGTGAGAATGTGTGCTTTTATGTTTCTCCTTTTGGAATGAGAGCTGAAACTGCAGAGCCTGTTGAGAATATTCTTCCAAGGGATGATAAAGGCAGACACAGAGTACTGGAAAAGAGAAAGCAGCAGGCTGTGTTGGCTGTGCTGTAGAAGGGACCACAGAGTGTGGAGCAGCTGCAAGAGAACCAAGTTTGTAATTTTTAGTTGAGATGGCAGGACTAGAGCTGCGTAAATTAGAAGGGGGTGTGTTATCTTGAGTGGAGATCTCTATTTGTAAAATGAAAATTTGTCAGTGCTTTCTGACTCTGTTTATTTACCTGTTTTATATATTTATTTTTTTTAATGCAGGTTATCTCCTAAACCAATGGTACTGATTGGCCACTTCTTTGCTGTGGCTTTATACGCCGTTTATTTTTGCTTTAAGTCAGAGTCCTGGATCACCACACCTCGAGCAGTTTTCAGTAGTGGAGCTGTTCTTTACCGGAGCTGCTCTATAATATTTCCACTTATTTACTCTGAAATGAAGTATTTAGTCTACTAAAATCCAGGGGAAAATGACTGGAGGAAGAAAACAAGGAAATCACAATGCCTTCAAAATCTTTGGACGTGTACTATTTAATATTGTATTATGTTTTCTTCTCTTCAAAATGCAATTTCCTTGATAAGGATTTAACTTAATTTTGGTTTTGTGGTTATATACATATATATTATATGTAAATATTCTTTTCTTTGCAATTTAAGTTCAAAAAGGAGTTAGCTGTTTACAAAGACCATAATTAAGTGTTGACATGTGGTAGATAATTGCCAGTTTTGACAGAATTTCTTTCCTTGCTTTACCCATTGCTGAGTGCACCACTAATATTAATAAACTGAGAAGTGAGAACTGTAAACTATATGCTGCTATTATCCTTCATGCTTTTTCTGTTCAGTAGTTGTATAGACTGTTTCTTTATTACTGTGAAGTATTGTAACATTCTTGAATTGGGTTATTTTGTTAGGATTTGCCTCTGTTCTGTTTCAGTTGCAGGTAAGATACTAGCCTGTTGGCACTTAAAAGGACATTGTAAAGGATGTCAGATTTTGATGTGTCACCATATCTTTAACTTCAGTCACTGTTGCCAGTACCATGTTGCTCTTCTGAATTCATTCTTTACGCTGGAATTCATTTAAACAAGTAATAATCAAACCATAGCTGTGTTGGCTACTGCAGTGCACTCAGGTACTGAAAGCACATGTTTTTTGGAAATTTCTTCCTATCTCGCTTCCTTTTAAAACCTTGGGAGTTTGGATTTGTTTTGCTTGGAATGTGTGCAACTGAAGTTTAACACTGCCACAAACTGAAGCACAGCAACAAACTTTATCCACTGAAACAAATTCAGTCCAGGCTATTTCCAGTAGACAGTAAAGTAATCTTTAATATTACTTCTAAAAATTAATGAGAAGTACCATGAAAGTGTCCTTTTAATACTTGGAGTGTGGTGGGATTATTTTTCCTGTAGAAATTGCTGCATGCTACTAAAGAGTTCATATCTATTCCTGTTGGTCACTATTCTTCTCAATGTTCTCATTATTGGTGTGCTTTTCTTTGTTCTTGTGCATCTGCATTTTACTTTGCCTTTTCTATAATTGACTTGGGGATGGCTCCTTTCCTGGCTTGCCTAAACAATCACATGTGGGTGCAGCCAACAGTCTGGAAAGCAGTAACAGATTTTGTTCTTCTGTACTGGTGAAACTGTGACTCTATCTTTAAAATGGCAGATTGCATAAGCTGTGTATAAACACATTTTATCTTGGACTGTGAAAAAAATCTGTGGAGAGACTTTATTTAGTATTTTATTTGATGAATATGACCTGTTCTTTTCCAGAAGCAAAAGTATGTATATTTTTCTAACCATGATCACTTTTGATACCCTCTTGAAATTACACCCATCATGAATATGTCTATGTTTAAACTTTAGGGTAAAGTACTAATATTTTCAAATATCATTATATATGGTAACTAAATGATGCCCCTTTAAGGGTACACAAAGTTTGCAGAATTTATACAAGTGTTTTCAAAATTTGTGACAATTTTGAAAATGTTGATTAATTTTACATTTTCTATTTTTTTATATTATTTGCAGTCAGTCTCTTTAAAGTCAAGGATAAAAAGTCCTGAGCCAAATACACATCCTCAGCTTACTTAAATAAAAAGTTACGATATATGTAGATTATTTCTGTTGTGTATCTCTGGTTAATGAGTTTTGTTAAATCCTAATTGATCAGGAAATATGAGTGTGCTTAAATTTGCATGTATGTGTAAGGACTTTTTTCTTTTCTTTTCTTGAATTTGGTGCCTGGTTAAGTCTCTTGATGATCAGGGTAACAATCACTTATTGGAAGTTACAGGGAGAGAGACAAATTTTGCACATGTGTATGTGAAGGGTCAACCTGAAAACAAGTCCCATCAAATGGCTACGTGCCTTGTCCTCAGGACAAGATGAAGGCCTTATGTTGAAGTATCAAACAAACTGGGAACATTGTGACACCAGGCAACACAACTTCTAACTGAAGTTACTGATGAGTTGGTTTCAGGTAGTGTTGGACAGTGTTGGCTGGGTGCCATGAAAGAAGCAGTTCTTGAGTCAACTGAGAGTAAGAATAAAGCTGGCAGTGAGTGGGCAATGTCTGTAGGTAAAATGGCCAAAAATGGAATCCAACAGCAGCTTATGCTAAGCCACAGTATGGTCACGGGCAGATGGTCTGTAAGAACCCTGATTTTCATTTTCTACACCTATATGCAGCGAAGTGAAGCAACGTGCCAGGAAAGTTGTGTCACAGGCATGGTTCAGAATCTGAGAGGAGCACAACCTACGTGCAACTTGAGTTGTCCATGTATCTGCAAACTCTGAAGAGGTTGGTTCTAAGGATTTGTACACTGCAACATTTAATAGCGTTCCATGTCCTCAATTAAGTGTTGTGGGCACAGGAGATGTGTGTTGTACTTGTGGTTATCCCTCTGCTCCAAGACTAGTGCAGCTGCAGCTAAGGGAGAGAGCAGAAGGAGCAAGAGAAGTAGCTACGTAGTGGTGAGATTGTAGGTTTGAGATTGTAGGTGTTCACATTGTGCAGGAGTATGAAAACTTGCTCGTGGTGAGGAGGAAAGAAGAAACAGTGTCATGGAATCATAGAATCATCAAGTTTGGAAAAGACCTCCAAGAGGTTTGACCGAACACCACCATGTCAATTAACCACAGTACTAAGTGCTCTGTCCAGTTGTTTTTTGAACACCTACCTGGGCAGCCCATTCCAATGCTTAACCATTCAATTTTTCCTGGTATCCAACCTAAACCTCCCCTGGTGCAGCTTGAGGTCATTCTTGTCCTATCTCTAGTTGCCTGGGAGAAGAGGTTGACCCCCACCTGGCTACAACCTCCTTTCAGGTAGTTATAGAGAGTGATGTCTCCCCTGAGCCTCCTCCAGGCTCAACACCCCGAGCTCCCTCAGCCACTCCTCCTATGACTTACTCTCCAGACCGTTCACCAGCTCCGTTGCCCTTAACTGGACTTGCTCCAGCACCTCAATGTCTTTCTTGAACTGAGGGGCCCAGAACTGGACACAGAATTCAGCTGCTGCACTGCAGAGTGGTTAGATAGGAAAGGTGTGTGGAGCATGTTGCCTGTACTGCTTTCCCACGAGTAAGCGGTGACCTGTGCTTCTTCAAAGGCTGCTCATGTGCCCTAAAACCTACATGTTGGTATTTTGCTGTAATCCTGTTGATGCTCATGGGTTGTTTTGTGTCAGTAGGGCTGTAGTTTACAGTTTACTCACAGTCCTTGCACATATTGCTCTCTGAAACCAGCTTGTGTATTCTGGACAAAAGTAAAATCCCTTCAAATCAGAATAACTATGGGCAGTTGATAAATTATTCATCCTGAAATTCTGGCTTGCTCAGCATGACATTACTGCATGGAAAATTGTGTCAGCATTTCCTAAATTGTTCCCTGTGAAGCTCCAAAGAGCTGCACAAGCTCCTCTGCTGTGCAGAGTGAACAGAGGAATGACAGAGTTTGCTGAAATAAAATTATTCCAGGTATTAAAACTAAAAGCTGACAGAGTATTTTAAATAGTAACTTAAATCTGCTGTTAATTTAAGCAAAATAACATAAATAGGAAAAATAGAACAATTTGTTTTGGAAGGGATGTTTAAAGGTTATCTAGTCCAACCCCCTTTTCAACTAGATGAAGTTGCCCAGAGCCCCATCCAGCCTGACCCTCCATGTTTCCAGGGCTGGTAGTATCCACCATGTCTCTGGGCAACCTGTTCCAGTGTTTCAACACCCTCATTGTAAAAAAACTTCTTCTTTATGCAGGCCCTGCTACAGCGTTTGTCTCCGTCTTTCTTACAGACCCACTTCAAGTATTGAAAGGCTGCAATAAGGTCTCCCTGGAGCCTTCTCCAGGCTGAACAACCCCAGCTCTATCAGCCTGACTTCAAGGCCCTCCTCTGGACCCACTTTACCAGGTCGATGTCCTTCCTGTGCTGGGGCCACCCCCAGAGCTGGATGCAGTATTCCAGGTGGAGTCTCACTAGAGCAGAGCAGAGGGGGACAATCCCTTGACCTTCTGGCCACAGTATTTTTGATGTGGCCCAGGACACATTTGGCTTTCTGGGCTGTGAGTCAACATTGCTGGGTCATGTCCAGACTCATCCACCAGCACCTCCAAGTTCTTGTCAGGGCTGCTCCCGATCCATTTGTTCCCCAGCCGGTATTGATACTGGGAGTTTCCTCAACCCACATCCAGGACTTTGCATTTGGCCTTGTTGAACCTCATGAGGTTTTCATGGACCCACTTCTCAAAGTTGTCCAGGTCCCTCTGGATGGCATCCTGTCCCTCAGGTGTGTCAACTGCACCACTCAGCTTGGTGTCATCTGCAAACTTGCTAAGGGTACTCTCAATCCCAGTCTCTGTGTCATTGATAAAGATATCAAACAGTACTGGTATCAATATGGATCCCTGAGGGACACCACTTGTCACTGATATCCATCCGGACATCGAGCCACTGACCACTACCCCCTTGCTGTGACCATCAAACTAATTCCTTATCTACCAAATCTACCAATATCTCTTCAATTTAGAGAGAAGGCAGTTGTGGGAGACTATGGCAGGGGCCTCTACAGAAGTCCAGACAGATGACATCCATAGCCCTGCCCTTGTCCACTGATGTAGTCCCTCCATCATAGAAGGCCACCAGGTTGGTCAGGCAGGACTTGCCCTTGGTGAAGCTGTGCTGGCTGTCCTGAGTCACTTCCCCGTTCTCCATGTGCCTTAGCAGGGCTTCTAGGAGGATCTGTTCCATGTTCTTCCCAGGCATGGAGGTGAGGCCGACAGGTCGGCAGTTCCCAGAGTCCTCCTTTCTACCCCTTTTAAAGATGGGAGCAATTTTTCCCTCTTTCCAGTCACCTGGGAGGGACTTCAGCTCACTGCCATGACTTTTCAAATATCTTGGAGAGTGCTTTGGCAACTACATCAGCCAGTTTCCTCAGGACTCTGGAATGCATCTTGTTGCATCCCATAGACTTATGTATGTTCAGGTTCTTCAGGTGGTCATGAACCCGATCTCCTACAGTGGGAGAGACTTTGCTCTCCCAGTCCCCATCCTGCTGTCCATAAGCTTGAGAGATGTGGAAGAGAAGTTCCCATTGAAGAATGAGGCAAAAAATTTGTTGAGTATCTCAGCCTTCTCCTCATCCCTTGTTACCAGTTTAATGGCTTTGCTGCTTTCTTTGACCTTCCTTTTCTGGTTAATATACCTGTAGAAGTCCTTCTTGTTATTCTTTGAGTCACTTGTCAGGTTCAATTCCAGCTGTGCCTTGGCCTTCCTCGCCCCGTCCCTAAACAACTGAATTTCATCCCTGTACTCTTCCCAGGTTACCTGTCCTTGTTTCCACTGCCTGTTCATTTGCTTCTTGCCATTTAGTTTGAATAGCAGGTCCCTACTGAGCCATGCCAGTCTCTTGCCTTCCTTGCCCTATTTCTTACTCCTAGGGATCAAGAGCCCTTGCACTCTATGGCAAGCAACCTTAAAGATCTGCCAGCTCTGTTCTGCTGCCTTGTCCCTGAGGGCAGTTTCCCAGGGAGTCCTATTGTTCCTAAAATTCAGAGTCCTGACTTTACTGTCATCCATAGTCCAGGCTGCCTCCAATCTCGATGTCCTTGATTAGCTCACTTTGTTGGTGACCATCAGGTCCAGTATCACATCCACTCTGGTGGAGCTGTCTGTTACCTGGCTCAAGAAGTTATCCTCCATGCTTTCCAGGAGTCTTCTGGATTGGCTACAGCTTGCTGTGCTCGTTTCCCAGCAGAAGTCAGGGTGGTTGAAGTCCCCCAGCAGGGCAAGAGCCCGCAAGCATGATTCCTCCTGCAGCTGGAGCAAGAAGGCTTCAATAGGCCCTCCTTGGCCAGGCAGGCTGTGGTGACACCAATCATAATGTCAGCAAGCCTGGTGCCATGGAGGCCAACCCACTGTCAAAGAAACCAAAGTTCTGGCAGTGACACCAGCCACAGAGCCATGTGTGAGACTGGGTCCATCTGTTTCTTCCAGTGTTGTTGCCTCCAACCGGAAGGATAGAGGAAAAAGTTACCTGTGCTCTATATTCCCTTACTAACCATCCCAAGGTGCTGAAGTCTCCTTGGATCATCCCTGGACTGTGATGTTGCGGTTCCATCACCACTCACATGGAGGACCAGTAATGGGTAATAATTCAAGAGCTGTACCAGGCTAGAAAGTTTTCTGGAGATGTCCTTAACCTGGGCCCTAGGGAGGCATCAAACTTCCCTAAGAGGAACATTTATCCAGCATATTTGATCCTTTGTTCCCCTTAGAAGCAAATCACCTACAACCACAACCTATCTTTTCTTCCTCATGGAGGTGGTTGTGATGTGTGGGGTTAAGGCCTTTCCAACTCTGGCAACACCTCATCCATTGACTGGCCTTCCACATCCAGAGCCTCATATCTATTGTACAGAGGCACCTGCGAGGGTGAGGTGGGCAAGGAGGGGTTTTACCTGCTGCCCAAGCAAGGACTTACTTCTATTTATGCCTTTCTTTGGAGCTACTACTTTCTGCCTCCTGTCGGGAGGATACAGGAGACTCTGGATCACAAGTGTTTTCTGGTTGCTGCTCCTTTCTCAGGGAGGTCAGAGCATGGTTCCACCACTCCATCTCTTTCTCAGACTCCTTGATGCTCCTTAACCATTCTGCTTCCTCCCTTTTGCTCTGCTACCAGGCTCAGCAGATCATCCACCCGGTCACATTTCACACAGCTGTTGTCTCTGCTGCTGTCCAATACTGGTGATGATGGTGGAACCCAACTGTGAGTGTCCTGGAGTCACCATGACTGGTCCTCTCCAAGCTACCACTCAGTTCGCAGCGTTAGTCAAAAAGGTAAACAAGATGTTAGAAATTGTTAGTGATGGGTTAAAGCAAAAAAAACCCAACAACTCTACATGGAATGAGCCTTTGCACTGACTGGTGTATGGCAGTGCAGGAGCTGCAATGCTTCAGGCAGAGTCGAGAAGCTGTGGAGTGAAGTGTTTGGCCTTTGCAAGTATCATTTTCAGAAGGTAGAGATAGTGAAGGGATGTGAAAGAAGGGGCCTCTAGTATCACATCCATGTTTTAGCTCTGGTCCTCAAGCACGGATTACCGAGCCAGCCAATGACAAACAGCAGAAACATAGGTCAAACACTGAAATACTTGTTAATGTTAAGGAAATGGGCACATGCATAGTCAGTAGTTCTGGAGATACACTTAGTGGGGTGTGTTGCATATTCAGATATGATTTTAAATGGTTCCACCCATGATATTACAGTGGCTGATTTATTATTTCATAGGAACATTTGGGTTTTCTTTGGCTCAACACTTTGTTTACCTGTGGGCCACTCTTAAGCAACTACAGTTTTTACACATTTCTTTGATGCAGCTAGTTTCCTTCAGACACAGATTCACATTTTTCATTCAGGCAATGGCATCTTAACACTGTCTTCCCAGGTGTGGTTTTTGATAGTCCTGATATAGGAGCTGATACATATATGGTCCTGAAAATTTATCTTGCCTAATAAAAGTATACAGAATTTAACGTGCGAATATCGACTTCCAACTGGTGTCTGTACAGTCATGGCAGCACCAGGGGGTTTGATTTTATGTGGGCTTCTAGGCTATGAGACTGGATTTTTAAGGGCAGGACAAGAAGGGGAAGTTTGCAGATGGATAAGGGTCCATGGTCCCAGCTGTGGCTTGTTGGCATGAAGGCTTCATCTACACTGTCTGTCCTCCGTCACTGGTGTCACTCTGCCTGTAATGCCTGTAATTAGCACAGGCTACTTTGTCCTCTCCCAGGCACCTCCAAGTGCGATCTGGGGGAAGGGGTGATGCCTTAAGCCCATAATGGTTTTCTTATTTTTCTACCTTATAAGTTTTATAGGTAATAGAAGTAGATTTTAGAAACAATCCCTTTCTCCCTCCTCCCCTAGCACCCCTTAGTTTATACATTCCTTAACCCTCTTACCCCATTCCATACCCCCCATATCAGCCCTATTCCCGTATCCAGTAGAAAATGTTTAGTCTCTTAGTCAAGGCAAGCCTGTCTTGTTTGGGGAACGCTTGTATCTTGGCCTAAACCGCAGGACAGAGTCAAAGAACTGGGTGACTCTGCTCTCTGTACCCTGAAGATGATGAAGGATGATGAAGAGGGGGTCCCAAAAAGCCCCTGGACCCAATTCCAGGAGGTGGGCCAGGGGGTGGACCAGAGCAAAAGTCAGAGGATGGACACACTTGGGATTGGCCAGATATTGTTATAAATGTAACATCTCAGGCACAGCCCGGCGCGCGCATCGTTTACCATCTATTGCCTTGGCACAATTAAATCCTTTCCCTATCTCACCCCAGCTAACGGCTCCTAGATTTTTTCTAAGCACCAGCTGAGCAGGCATCAGGGGATTAGCGTGGGGTAGGGAACATTGCCAACACTGGGTGAAACAGGCTGCCCTGGAATACTCTTTTGGGCGTGAGCCATGTTTTCCAGGTGGTTCCTATGTCATGGAATGGGTGCTGACATGTTTTATGAAGTTGTGAATACTGAGATCTTGGACAATATCGACATGGGGCTCCTGGGAAGAGTTGCTGAACACAGCAACTGGTTCATATACTTTTTATGAGGGAAGTAGGGCATAAATATATCCCTCAGCTATATTTCAACATAATACATCTCTAACATATATTTCAACCCTGCTATTAAGGCTTTAGGTTACAAACTTTTATCACATTCCTTAAGACTGGATATATTTGCTGCTACTGCATTCCTGATGCCAGGACAAGTAGTTTTATCAAGTGCTTTGCTCTTGTGACTGCTGGAGGAAACTCTTGCAGAAGAGGACACTGGTAGCAAGAAATTTGGTTACTATTTTGGGAATGTGGTGGATGTGTTTTGCCCTTGGCTAATTTTTGCTTTGCTATTCGAAATGTGGATTGAAATGCATTTTGGTGGTGAGGATCCCATTTTGTTGCACATCCTGCTGCAGACACATAAACCACTCAAGATCTGAGATGAGATAGCGCAGGAAACCTTCTGCAGAGTTCCCGCCTCCATCTTCTCTTGAGTCCTTAGTATCACCTCCAGTGGCTGGAAGTGATTCTATTAACCTTGAGCCTTACACCACTTTTTCTAAGCGAGTTTTCTCTTTCAACTTGGAACCAACAGGAAGCAAGAGAATGTTTTGCTACAGGCTGCCTCGGGATGCCCTGCAGTGCCGGGGTGAGGTTCTTTCTGCTACACCGGGGGGGTCACTTGTGCTTCCTGGTACTTTGGCTGATGCCAGAAAGCTTTTCTGACTAATGCTTGCTGCCTATATAACACTTTCCTCCAAGGTCTGCATCTCTCCTGCCATCGCCAGGCAGGAATCTGATCCAGTGCCCGAGTTTTCCACTCTGGTTGCCTTTATCTGTGCCAAAGGTGAGTGGTAAAGAGGCACTGCTGTGGCTCAGGTTTGGCCATATGGTAACTCAGTAACCACAGGTAATTACAGGGGCTGGAAACTGGATGTTGACTTACCATGGTTTCCCTTGTACACAGAGGGCATTTGCTGGTTGCTGTAGAAAACACACGGAGCTGCTCTGTCTCTCAGTAACGCATTTGGTGTTTGCATTTTTCATCTTGTCCAGAGCTAGTTTCTCCTGCAAATGACATCTGGAAACAGATAGTGCATAAAATGTTATTTGCAAGCCCAGATTGGGGCATTGGGGCCATTAAATCAGAGTTCTCTTGTTTTCATGTGTCTGATCACATCAGCATCACCCAGCATCATTCCACTCCAGATAGTTCCTACTCAGTACCTGTCAGCTACTGTATTTGTCATGTACAATCTTTATAATCAGATAAATTAAAGCCTGTAACAGGGAGGCATTTCTCCTCTCAAACTTCTGCATCACAGCCCAATGCTGCTAAGAAGACTCTTTTGGTGCCCTGGAACAATACTCTGGGGACCTGCACAGTTTAAAAATATCCTTATAATGTGCTTTTAAGGACTGACATACCTGTCGAAAGGACTATCTTGGTTATTTATTATCTTGATATTTGGTCAAGTAAATCAAGGTTTTTATTTGCTAAAGGAAAAATAGAGAAAATGACACAGCATTCTAAGGTTTAAAAGGCATGAGCATGCAGAAATTATATTGCATCTGCATTAGCCTAGTGTGTAACATCAGCTTTCAAAACCTTGTGTGATTCGGACAGTGAGACGCTTGAGGCATCACAATCCCTAATCCTATGCAGACATTGCAGCACTGAGGACCTTTGGGGCATGTTGATTTTTATATCTGGAAGAGTGTTGACGGAGATTTTGGATTAAAATTAACTCTACCTGAGCCAAAGCCAGCACAGTGGAGACACAAGTTTTCCCAAGATTCTTCCTCCCCCGAGGATGGCCTTTCAAATTCACAGTATACGTGCAGGCTAAATAAAAGCAAGCATCCCCTGGGCAAATCTGGGTATGAGCCTATCAAACTTACCTCAAGCCAGCTGAGAGCCTTTCTGGACCTGGTTAACCAGTTAAGCTTGAGACATTAATCATGGGTGTAACCACCTGATTTCTGCTAGAATCACAGCTCTATCCTTATTCTAAATATTTTCTTTTCTGGTTTTGTCTGAAAGCCACAAGAATTAACCACTGTAATTAAAAATGGCATAAATTGCATTTTGACTTCTGTGGCACTCTACATACTGGTTGCTTTGTGCCTGCTTGGAGTGAAAGGAATTCCCTGCACTGATGGTTTTTACCTGGATAAAGCAAGAGATATGATAATTTCCAGGGAGAAAAGCCAGTTAACTCTGGCATTGTGTATACATCTCAAAGCAGATTAGTTCTGCCACATCTTCATAAATCATTATAAGACTATTTTTTTTTAAGAGGAATACTGTGATGATCTAGAGCACAGGAAAGATCCCTCCTGATGTTTACAGCCTACTTCAGTTACAGAAACTAATTGGAATTATTTTTCCAGAGTTTTTTCTGGTCTGCCTGTGAATCCTTGTTTTCCTTAATAATATCGTTATTGATTTTTCTGCTTGCTGAGCCCCAGCAGTAATGTACACTGCCAGTAAATGCCCATTGTGAGGGCCCAGCATAACTCTTAAACAGGACCTAAAATTTGAAGCTTCATAAATAATTGCATTAATAACAAAAGTCCTCATGCATTAAGAGTTTTCTGTGTGTTTTAACTTAACCAACTTTAGGAAACTGTACTACTGTGGTGGGGACAGGACAGTTGCATTTCTTTTGGGAAAGTTTGGAGCTTTCTAAAGGGAAAGAAAAATGAAATTGGAATAGAGAAAAAATAGTGTGACACCAGTTTGTATTCGTCCACTGCTGCCCTTCTCTTTCCTACCTGTTAAAGTAGAAGTACATGTTGCTTGCGTGGGTTAAAAATGTAAGACATCAGGTTGTTAATGCTGGGTGATACTAACTCGTCACCACACTCATTTCACCCTCTCTGTTATCTTTTTTTTTCCCTGCAATCTTATCATGATGTTTTCTTTCTCCTGCTGTACAGCTCCATTTGCTTATTTGGTTTCACAAGCGAATCATTAAGAGGAATCATCATTATGGGATTAACTAAAAGACTTAATGATGAAACTAAACAAATGGTGAATTTTGTTTGGAAACCAAATGATGATCAAATAGTGATTGGGCATGTATTGGGTCTGGCTGAGACAGTTCATTTTCTCCATCTCATCCCTCACAGTGCTGTGCTTTGCATTGGTAGCTAGAAAGGTCTTGATAACACACCAGCGTTTTGGCTACTGCTGGGAACGCTGGCACGGGCTGAGGCCCTGCTTCCCACGAAGTGACCAGACATTGCTTGCTGATGGGAAGTAGAAAATAATTTTGTTTTTTCTCTTTGCTCATGTTCACACAAACTTTTGCCTTTGCTTCAGTAACCTGCCTTATCTCAACCAACGAGTCATTCTCTATGTTATTTTCTCTCCCCTGTCTAGCTGAGGAGTGGAGAGATAGAGCAGCTTGATGGGCACCCAGCACCCAGCCAAGGTCAACCCACCACAGGGCAATAACTGAATTTGTGGTTTGATGATGGTTTAGATGATAATTCACATGGCAAATAAACAGGGATAGAGCCCTATTACTACACTTCTAACAATGGCTGGATAATGTTGCTACCCTACAGTATAACTTTGGGCCTGAGGTGAGATGTCGCTTACCTTGCTGTAGATACCTGATGCCAGTTAAGGGGTCTCGTCTCAAGGATTAACCTTGAGGGGTGTCCCTGCTCAAGCTGCACCAAGTCTCAAGATGCTCCAAGGGGGATTCAGGTTGGACATTAGGAGAAATTTCTTCACAGAAAGGGTGATTAAACATTGGAATGGACCACCCAGGGAGGTAGTAGAGTCACTGTCCCTGGAAGTGTTTAAGACAAGACTGGATGTGGCACTTAGAGCCATGGTCTAGCTGACATGGTGGTGTTTGGTTGAAGGTTGGACTTGATTGTTCTCAGAGGTTTTCCAGCCTAATTGATCCCATGATTCTGATCAACAGGAGATCTGTAACATGTCTCCCTTTAGGGAAGCACAATGAGCTTGGGTGGCTACTGTATGGATTTTTATAGTGTGACTGACTCACAGCTGGCCCCACTTTTGGATTACGTGCAGGAGCACAGCCGTCACTGTTTTAATCATGTCCAGTCTCAGCTCGCTGATATTCTTAAATCCTGGTAGGACATGGCCTAGGCTCCTGTGTTCCTGCAAATATGTAGCCCAGCACGTAGACATAGATACACAGGTCTGCACAGCAGGGTTTACCTCAGTCAGGGCTCTTGTCAGCAGTGCCTGAGCCACAGTGCTGTTCACCCACCCAGGGTGGGGGCACCTGTCATGCCTGGAGGGAGGTGTGGCGGCTGCTGGGAGGAAGCCTGTGATGTGTCTCAGCTGGCATGAAAGCTCTTGCATGGGCAAGGAACCAAGCATTGGGCAAGCCTCTGCATGCTGGAAAGGGAAGGGCTGTGCTTCTGACACAGTAGCTGCTGGCACAGAATGCAGAAGTGCCAGGTTGCTGTGGCACAGGTCCAGCTTTTGCAAAGGCTGATTTGGGAATAGGTGAAACAACAACACTCAGTAGCGCTGAACCTCACAGATCAGAACTCAGTCCTCCACCAGAGGAGGACCAGGTTGGGGAACATTTAAACAATGTGGGCAAACAGGAGCCTATGGGACCTGGTGGGATGCACCTCTGGATGTGGGCAGAGCTGGCAGGTGTCAGTGCGAAGCCACTCTCAATGCCCTGTGAACAGTGGTGGTGATCCCAGGGCCTGCTGTTCTCTCCAGGAACAGCAAGGAGGAGGATGAAGAAAGCTGCAGGACACCCAGGCTCACCACAGAGGGAGATGATGGAGCAAATAGACCTGGAAACCATCTCCAAACATACAAAGAACAAGAAGGGGCCTGGGAGTATTCAGCACGGATTTACTAAGGAAAAACCAGGCGCAACCAACTGGCTTAACAGCTGGCACCAGGGGATCCTGACCAGCAGCACAATGTCCACCTGAAGGCCAGTTCCTAGTGGTGCACTCCAGTGGCTGATACTGGGGCCAGTACTGCTTAATGTTGTCATTAATGACCGGGGCAATGATCCCTCAGCATGTTTGCATGTTCCATAGTGTAGAAGCCCAGAAGATAACGGGCCTAATGTCTACATATCACACCCTGACAGCGGAGCCAACCAAGGATTGTTGTGGCTGGGAAAAGGGGCCAGAGGGAGGTAATGTAGCACTTTTCTGAGACTAAGTCCTTGTTCTGGCTCCTGGAGATAAGCACAACACAATTGAGAAACTTATCTCTAGAGCGGGAAAAGACTTATCTATAAAAAAGTACCCCCACAGAGCCCGGGTGTGTGCCTGCCCCAGGACACCCCATCAGTTGGATCGGTGCTGGAGCCAGGACTGGTGATCTCTTTTTCTCTCTTTCTTTCTTTCTCTCTGCCCCTCTTTAACCCACCTCTCTCTCTCTCTCCCTCCTTTCACCCAATCCCTTTATCCAAAACCCATTGCTGTGTGCTTATACAAGAGGTCTGGGACTAACATACCAATTTCCATGCCAAGTGTGTAATTTACTAATAAAACTTTGTGAGGTTTTGTGGACCTTCTCACTTTTGTTGTTCTTTTTGACCATGAGCATCTGTGAATCTTGGGTGCTCCCTTTCCCTTAAGGGTGGGATATCACACATACCAAGATTGAAAGTTATGTGAATAAACACCTTGTCCACAACATTTGTCATGTTACAGTTGCACTAATATTTGTGCCTTTAAGTAGCCTGACAGGACTTTTCAGCTATGGATATTTAATTATTTTTCTGTCCTCTAAAGAAGAAAATTAACTGTTTGTAGTACATAGGCAGACATCAAACCTCTTTTCACTGTATATGCATTCTCACCCACGGTTCTTTTAAAACAAAAATTGACACTTTGGATTCATCAGTCCTGGCAAACTATCCAACACTTTTATTTCCAATTTCATTGTTCATTTCTGATATAAAAATCAAACTTCCACAAATAATTCTTCAGAACAAAAAACCTAAATGATTTATATGTAAACAATCGCATGCAGCATTTATAATGCGCAGTAAGAAATGCACAACTGTTTGGAGGAGATACACAGTGCGTATGATGTCAAGATTCAAACAAGGGTTATGTAGTGCTGATGGTTACATTTCATAGAGACAGCTGCAGGCACTGCCGTAAAGCACAGAAAAAACACAGTTCTGAACAGCTGTACTTGTCTCATGCCCAGGCCTCAACTCCCCACTTCAGGTTTGGGGGGAATGACTTAGTCCTTCTCCATATTCATAGAACAGTTCTGAATTCATCAAAAATGAAACTTGGCACGTGTGCTTCAACAACCTGAGGGATACAGGAAGACACAGTTAGGCATTTGCATTATCCTTTCATCCATTAACAAGCACATCTAATCTATGACTCAAGCACACACAATACTGACCTGAGTCACCTCGGTGTTAGGATGTGCTTGGTGAACAAAGCAAGGAAGGAACAGCACATCCTGTGAGGAAGTGCGAGAACCACAGGTACTGTGTAAGACTGGAGGAATGCTGCCACCCTCTCTGCTGTCTCCACACAGCACCAGGCTGGAGTGGGAGCTGGACAGGCACCAGCTACATCAGACTGACCTTCTACTACACTGACTGTGAGCTGGGAAGTGGAGACTGGAAGAATCTCACTCTCTTCATTGTGAGTATTAGCTGGGAAATGGCTTATTCAAGAACACCTGAAGTACAGCCTATATACAGCAAATGGGATTATGACTTATTTTTAATTCCACATAAAAATAATAAATCATCTTCAAATGTAGTTAAGTTGCATTTAACCCTGAAATAAAGTCCCTCTAGAAGTCGAGACTTTTAGAACTTCTCTTGCATAAGAGAAGTTCTAGAAGAACTTGTATAAGAAACTTCTCTTACCTAAGAGGTAGGGAAGCTGCCTGGGAAGTCAGGCTTTCAGAGGAAGGGAAAAAAAAGACTGGATGTATTGTTTCACCAAAATTCAGACTTGCTAATTAGATTTTGACCTGTGTTTAGAATACCGCTAAGCTTATCATTATTTGGCAATATCTTGGAAATTCCATTTTTTGTCCTTCCAACAGCCCCCAGCAATGTAGACTGAAGTTTAATTTAAACAGACTTGTTTTAAAACTGCACAAAGCTGAAATCCTTTATTAATACTCATCTATTTATTCCTGTGGTAACAGGACTGATCTCTACGAATCAGGGCTGCTTCTGCATCAGCAGGGCCCTGACCTGTTACTTGTTATGCCACTCCAGTGCAGTAAAACTGGAAGGTGTGGGGAGCCCTCTGCCTGGCCAGACCCCTTCATTGGATGTAGTGGAGTGGGACCACACGTTCCCTGCTCTTGTTTCCAGGGCAAACAGCTGGGGTATTTCAGGGGCATATTTAGAGACACGGAATTCTTTCTTACCTTTCTTGGTAACTTTGTGTAGCGAATGTAATCTTCCAAGAACATGAGGGCACCCACTACATCAGCAGGCATTTCTGGAATCTTCTGGCTAAAATTAAACGACCATGGAGATCACATTCTTACTAATTGAGCAGTTATTTGGATAAAATTACCTGAAAATGCCAGCCTCCCTTACCACTAGGTGTGGAAAAGGGACACCTTCCACTAAGTCTGACCAGGCTGGTCAGAGTCCCATCCAACCAGGTCTTGAACACTTCCTGGGATGAGGCATCCACAACTTCCCTGGGTAACCTGTTCCAGTGTCTCACCACCCTCATGGGAAAGAATTTCCTCCTAACATCTCATCTAAATCTCCCCTCTTTTAGTTTAAAACCATTCCCCCTTGTCCTGTCACTCCCTGTGCATGTAAAAAGATCCTCTCCATCTTCTTTATAAGCTCCCTTCAAGTACTGAAAGGCTGCAAATGTCAACTGTACTCTGCTAGAAAAAAAATACTGCAAAAGCAGTGATAATACTACTGAAGCTCTCTTCACAGAGGTAATACTTAGGTAAAAAGTAAAACACTGATACCTTGTGCACTGTTCCATCGTTGAACGAATAAACTGACCGATCAGAGCCAAAAATTGCTCTGTGTATCTTGAGTGAAACTGTTTCAACAGGGTAAGGAGCCCCAGAACCAAAGGAAGCCAGTCAATTTGATCAGCTGGCCGCTTGCACACAACTCCTGCACAGAAAGAACCCACAAAAATATACATTTATAAAACAGAACATATTCTTACAGCAAACTTATGTAAGATACTCTTCATTACTTTTTTGCTGTGTTTCCCCTTTTGCTTTTCCACACATAAAAATTCAAAACTAATGTAACAACTGCATGTCTTCCATGGTAAATGACTTAATGATATTAATAAGGTATAGGACAGAATGAGAAACTCAGGAATTTGGATTCTCTTTCCTACTACATTGTATTTGGCTTCAATATTGTAACAAAATTGTCTCAGCATGATGGACTAAGGTCAGAAACTGTGTATTTTCTATGGAGGTAATTTCACTATCTTATCTACAGATAATTTCACACAGGATTTCATTAGATTTAGACAAACAACAACTTATACATTACCTAAATTTCTGTTGTACTGAAGTTTTGGAAACTGGGAAATGAGGAATAGGAAGTTGACGGTGGGAAAGTATGGCAGACGTTTTGTTGTTATGTATATCTGAGGGGAAATAAAAAAAAAAAGAATAGCCCAGTTGTTTTACATATCATTTTTTTCTCAGTTAATAATCAATAAAATAGAAAAAAGCAAACTGCACCAAGCACCAGAATGTATGCCTGACCTTATTTAATGGATTGTGAATGCCAGCAGCTTCCAGATAAGCTGTGATTTCATACAAAAGAGTGTTGTCTTCTTTAGGATAAGGTAGTGATGGGTTCTGATAATGTGCTTCAATGTCAGCCAGTATTGCTCTAAAAGGCAAATAGATTTATTATATTAAATATTTTTTGAAATTATCCCCAAATAAACCTTCCGTGATGCCACACGTCATATTAATGTAAAAACTTCAAAGACACGAAACTGTTACAAGCAAGAGTAAAACACCTTTTTCAGAGTATCTTTTTACAAACATCATATTTGTTTCCAAATCAGGACCCACATTTTCACTGTTCCTTCTTCTCATCTAAGTATGACCTCAAAACCAGGTATAACCAAATGCCATTAGAAGGTGCATGTTCAAACTAATTACTTGCCCAGATATTATTTATGCTTTATGTTTTTCTTGGGTTAAAATTCAAATACTCATCAACAAAAACATGCACACAATCTCCACATTTTGCTGTAATTTAGATTTTAAGGATTACTGGGCTGATAACATTTACATCTCAGTGATACATGCAGCTCTTCAGCACATTCTGCTCCTTACTTATTGAGATTTTCCAAAGCAGCAGCCAAATGCTTGGAGTCAAACCTGCAGGAATAATTTAATTCATTGGTAATCTGTCGTCTTAAAATCTGCATCTGACCAACCTATTGAAACAAACACAAAAAGGGTGGGGTGTTATACTGAAGGCAGTCAAGGAAGAGTAAAGTCAAGTAAGGAAAAACTTAATGAGTAGCAATTTACAGTTAAGCAGATTACACGAAGTCCTCATTACACCTAAACAGCCTTTGTAGGGCTGCCCAAAGCACAGACAGACATCATGGTTGGATCTGCTCCCTCATTTTGGTACCAGGCACGGATTCAGCCCACCTGCAGTCAGATCTGACCGACCCCAGCTGTGTGGGGCGCTCAAAGGAGAGATGAGTCACAGCGCTGGAGATTTACACACAGTTCCTGGTAGCAAATACAGGCTACGTGAAAAGTGCACAAAAATGGTAATGTGTATAAAAAACCCAGTTACTTGTTTTTCATTGGTAAGTGAAAATGCTTGTACTCTGTTCCCCACTTCTCCCTAAACCTTAGGATCAGCAAGGCAGGGGCAAAAACCACCAGAGAGGCTCGTGGCAGTCAACCCTCCCCTTCCCTGACCCTTCCTCTTCCCTCCAGTAACATAAACATTCAGAGCAGTCTGAAAAATGCTGGTCCCAAAGTATAATTACAGAGACAAAATAAAGAGCCAGGTTAAGGATTTGTTTGAATCTTCAGCATGGTACAATGCCCTCTGTGGGAACAGGGCAAGTCTGGGAAATGCTACTGCTCCAAACTTCAGCCCTGGGCACATCATGGTCACAAGGCACTGTGGGGAGTCTCAGAGCTCCTGATACTGAACACTAACTTGGTCTTCCCAAATCAAATCTCTAGTGCCAGACTCTGCTTTTGGTGAACTATTCCTTATGAATCTCAGTGATGCTCCTTATGAAGCACTTTCTGGAGTGTGAGCTGCCCATACAAATGAAGCTCAGGAGCTCTTGCCGAACCAAGCCTGCTTCACTTGTGATGCTACACAATTCCAAATCAACACAATACAAATTGTAAAATAAGCAGATTAAAGTATCACCGAATCAATTAGGTTGGAAAAGACATCTCAGATCATCAAGTCCAACCTATAGCTGAACACAGCCATGTCAACTAAACCACAGCACCAAGTGCCAGTCTTTCCTTAAACACCTCCAGGGGTGGAGACTCCATCACCTCCCTGGGCAGTCTATTCCAATCTTTAATCAGGCTTTCTGTGAAAAAATTCCTCCTAAGGGCCAGCCTGACCCTCCCTGGCACAGCCTGAGACTATGTCCCCTTGTTCTGTCACTTGTTGCTTGGGAGAAGAACTGACCCTCACCTAGCTACAACCTCCTTTCAGGTGGTTGTAGAGAGCGATAACATCACCCTTGAGGCTCCTTTTCTCCAGGCTAAACAAGCCCAACTCCCTCAGCTGCTCCTCATAGGACTCGTGGTCCAGACCCTTCATCAGCTCTGTTGCCCTTCTCTGGACTTGATCCAGCACTTCAATGTCCTTCCTGAATTGAGGGGCCAAATATAACCAAAGAGCCTGGAGTGAATTCTGTGTAGGAGTAAGTTACATAAACCTACCTTCATTATGGAGTCTAAATATGCTGTCCAGATCTTCTGTGTTTTTGCAACTGCTGCAGAATAAATCTTGTTTGAATTTGCTGAGGAAAGCAAAAGGGTGAGGCATTAAAAACAGAATAAGAGCAATAAATGCAAGTGTCCAAAGACAACTGCTTTCTTCCATCTTAACCAGTAAGCACTTACCTATAATTCCTTTAAGGGGACTGACAGCACTCATAAGTGCTTTTAAGGTATCCTGTACTGCCCTGTCACGCAATATATTTTTCTGAAACATACTGAGGAAATTCTAAATAAAAGAAAGAAATAAGTAAGTAAAATCCTCACACATGCACTCTATGATTAATCTTGATGGCACAAGAGCCACATTGTTTAACAGCAGGGAAAGACTATTTCCACAGAACTAGAGTTGAGGAATTCTGTAGCTAGACTCTGTTCTTTTTGGAGTTGTGTTAATCAATGTTAGGACAATTAGAAGATCCCCCTCATCATGTAATACCCACTTGGAAAACTATTAATTCAGTTTTTCAGGCAGAACTGTCTTTGCTGATACTTATTTTCCTTAAAATCTTTAACCAGGTTAGAACTGGATTCTCCTCAGGAAACAAAAAAACTTGGTTTCACATAGAGGTATTAGGGAAAGTCACTACATAGAATTGACACTGTATTTATATCATGGTAGACCCAAACCATCTAATCTTTGTTGATATCTAGACAGAAGGATAGAAGTTGACCTGAGATCAACTTCTAAGTACACACACAGGGTACACTTTCAAAAAGCATCCTGTAACACACAACCTGGCATTACACAGCACCTTTACTTAAGAGCACCAGCTTCCATAATTCTATCTGTAACTGAAATTCTTATCTATGTGTTCAAACACCCATTTTCAAATGCTTTGGATTTCAGTTTACCAATTTAGTAATTAACAGATTTTTTAATTTCACTAGAAGTTATTAAACAATAAAAGCATCGTGACCTTGAGAAACTGAAGTTCAAAAATTACCTGCAGTTCCTTTACAATCATGAAACACAGCAGCCTGTCTAAGCCATTGAGACCAAAGGTACCCAAAGTATCCTGGATCTCTGAGAAGAGACGACTATTGGTTACTTCCTGATGAGTCTTGATATCATACCAGGTGTTCATTTGGTCAATGTAACACGTGATTCTGAGGAAAAAATAAACAAACAACTACTTCAGAATCAGCTGTAGACAGTTCCTGTGATAACGTGAGTAATGAGTTATCCTAATCAGCTAATTGAGAAAGAATCTCCCAGTATCTCAGGTGATGTTTAGTTATTCCTCTCTTTGCAAGGGTTCTGTTCCCTGGTTTCTCTCTCTTCCATTTCACAGAATCACAGAATATACTGAGTGGGAAGTGAACCATCAGGATCATCAAGTCCAACTTCTGGCCCTGTGCAGGACATCTCAAGAATTTCGCCATGTGTGATTCTTGATCATTACCTTGTCCAAGTGCTTCTTAAACTCAGACTGGCTTTTTTTCCTTCTTAGGCTAAAATCACAACTTTTCTTGACTAATATTTAGGATGGACTGGGTGACTATGGTTTTGGACAAAGAGGGTCATATGACAGCTAATGAAAAACTATTTGTTGTATATTTGGTTTGTATATGGTGGAATTGGAGCAGTACAATCCATAGTGATGTAATACAAGCTTGTGACACACAGTACTTACTTTGGGTCTGTGATTCTCAGGATTTCTCTGCAGAGCCGACCAATAAATGTTACAGATTCATCCACAGGTGTGAATTTTGGTATAGGAATATGAGTAGACTGGTATATGCTTTGCCAGTCTTGAATCTGAAAAGTTAGTTTTAGAGTAATTTGCAACAGAATGAAGCAAAGACAAGAATGAGTCTTATGACAAAAAGATATTAAAATATTCTGGTTGGGGTACTTTCCTCTTCTGATGTGCAACTAATGCAGAAGGGATGCTGAAATATTTCAAAATAAGGTAGGGGCAGATGTTTTACGCAGTAATTCGAACATTTACTTCAAGTCACAACAGTATGAACTGTGCACAATGGGTGTATATGCTCTATCTGCCACAGGCTCTAACAGCCAAATAGAAAGACACTTATCAACTTTTTAGTTGGTTTTGGGTTTGAACTGCACCTTTGTTCTTAAGAAGTTATTGCACTCCTGTTCCACGTTGTAGTTAATAATACGAGATACTTCCTCTTGCCAAATTTTTAAACCATATATGTTGACATAATCCTGGATATATTCAAATGATCGATGGAATCCGTCCATTGTAGCTGCCATTTCTTTCAGTTTGGGCATGAGTTCACTTGGCTACAGATAAACAATACAACAACAACAAAAAGATAAAACCAAAACTAAGAACAGGTAGGATTCAAAGAAAATGTAAAAGGCTTCTAAATGCCCTGACAGAACAACCTCTAGAGCATTTCACAATGCTCCATCCAGAGCTTAAAAGCACTGAGAAATTTATCAAAGTTTGTTTGATATCTGAAGTAATTCTTACTAAATATTTTTCCCCATGCTTTTAATGTTTATTTTTGGCTTTAGGGGTACTAATGATTGATCTGGGAGTGTCAACAATCTGTACAGGAGTCACACTCCTTATTTTACCACTGCCTTTCTATGTTTACCTGGCATATGTATCAGTCATGACAGTCAAAGGCAGAACTGTGAATTCAGAATCGAGAGGACACTTTGGAAGAAAAATATATTTTTTTAATTCCATATACTCTTTAACAGTTTATAAACTCATTTGAACATCAAATAAGGCATTCCAAATAATCTGTACAAGTTCAAACGTGTACTTTTTTAGAAAAAGGAAATCTGTACAGAAAAGCACAAATTATTTTCTAGAAGGCAGTAAAATAAAAGAGGTCCTTGCAGACCCAAGATGAATAAAAAATTAAAATCAAATCAAGCTCTAACATACCTTGGCTCTAGGATTAAAGATGAGGCCCCTGTGAAGAGCCAGGGCCACCCTTTTTACCAGCTCCTTCCTTATTCCATCCTCTAGTAACTGTTTTGGGTCCACCTAAGTAAAAGAAACATATTTTTCTTAGAGTCACAAAGGTATAAAAAATATAATGGATTTAGTTTGTACCAAGAAAGTTATAAATACTTTTGATAAATACGAAAGCCTTGCTAACAGATGCACTTTCCCACCAGAGCTTGTCCAAAGAATAAAAATTTATATACTTCTACTAAATAAAAATTTCTTTAAGTTGAATGGCAAAGGTTTGCAGTTCTCATATTCAAACTTTGTTCATGCTCCACTGAGAATGTTGTACAATTCTAAGAAGCCAGTATGCATTAAGAAGTGTATGTTTCTTCAAGAATACCTGCTTCTGGTCCTCAAAGAGGTATCAATGTAGGCTTAATGTAGGAAGGGCAGTTTATACCAGTAGAAGAAACAGCTCTTCATAAAAACTTTCCAGTTAGAAAAACCCCCCAAAGATCACCAACTAAGGTGGATTTACAATAGGCACTGTGGTTCTCGACAACCTTAAACCTTAGTTCTTAACTGCCTGCCCGTTTAGGCATCATTGTTTGAAAATCTGTATGCAAACTTGTATTTTCTTGTCTTTTTATCTTTCCTCAAGGTCTCATACATTGTGCTGAAATCTGTGCTAAAGTGCTAATTGCCACCAAATGACTTTTTCCTACTGGAATAATGGATCATTACCTTGATGATACCAACTAAAGTAGTTTTCATCATGAGGATTCCTTCAGTGAAGATGGAAATCGCATGGGTTAGCTTGGCAACCTTTAACAGAAAGAGAAAACACCATTTATTGAAGCGATTCAATAGATTTAAATAATTACTCTAAAAAAAAAATCTATCTTTCCCAGTGGTAGCTTCCTATTTTAGATTTAAATAATTTGCATTATATACTTCCAATTTTACATCTTGTTCTAGACTTACTTATAGTACAATAATTACCTTTCTTTTAATTAGATGAATATAGGTGTCTTACCAGTAGGAAAAAACATGTATCTCTCAAGGGATTCAGAGAGATTATGGAAGGGAAGACCAGCTATATCTCATGTGTACAAAATGTCATGGACAAAACATTTAGAGGGTACCTTTTGAAGGACAGGGACACAGCTCACAGTAGTCATTCCATAACAAAGCCTGCTACGACAGTGAGTCCACTTCAGTATTTGCACTGATCTAACACATTCACTTAAATTTTACAATTAAAAGTATCCTTATGCTCAGAGTACAGACAAGCCAGTCTTTTGCCTTCCAGGTATTTACAATATAGAAGAGACTACACAGTTCAGACCCACAGTTCTACAGAAACCAAAAGTGAAAAGCTGTTGTATAAGGTGTTTTCCCTTTTCCTCCTCAAAATAAACCATTACCGAACACTACCTCCTCCTCCATTCCTATCCATACAAAAATCAGACTGACTTTACAAAGTGTAATGGAGGAGTCTAAACCTAGTGTTCACGTCTGAACATCAGCTTAATCAGAGATCACAGCTTCTTTGCATAAAACACCTAACAAGTTAACACTTTGGTAAAATCTGCTGGGAAAAGTTGGCATCTTAACTGATCATAAGTCTTTCTTTGACGGAAAGACTTACTGGTCTACTCCATTTTTTGCATCTCATTTTTCTCTACTTAAAATAAAACCAAGTATATATAAAGTTTGCTCACTCTTCCAGACTGTTAACAGGGCAGCAAAAATCCCATAGACAAAATGAGCAATAGCAGCTTTATCTGATCAAATCAATGTGCCTCCGTTCTCTCTTCTCATTTGAGGGGAGCAAAAAGCTCAACCTTGCTGGCTCATCCTATCTTCGATCTTCTTTTCTCGGAACAAGCATGCCAAATCTGGAGGGCTTCATTTCAGAGTCAGGTTTTTAGAATTCCCTCCCCTCCAATAAATAAAAACATCTTTATGCTCATTTATAAATTTATTTAGTTTTCCTCCCCTTTTCTATAAGATCAGAAGTTGAGACTTTTACAAATAGTAGTGGAAAAGTTACTCTTCTGTCCTCATGAAACCTAAGGTATGCTCACAATAACACTAGTCAATTTTAACTCTTAGTCAACAAATCCAACTTCACTGTTGAAGTATAACTCTATGGAGCTGTATGTATATTTAAACTTAGGTTGAAGTTGGCCACCTATAAGGTTTGCTTTTACAGAATTCCCTGTTTTAACTGCACCTCATATCGTGGTCCAAGCTGAGCATAATCTCGTAGCTTGTCCTTATCCAGGCGTGTAGGCACTTCACTAATATCATGAGTCTGAAGCTTTATAATTTTGAGAAGAGATGTAAACATGCTTTCTGGAATTATCTGTAGAACCTTCGTAAATGAGAGAAGAAACAAACACAGTATACTCTCATTAAAAAGTAATCTTCAATTAAGAAAAAGCAATTAGAGAACAAGGCAATTATGCCTTTTAAACACCTACCTTTCTTACATAGGAAACCAACTCGCCAGAATAATACTGTGACACACTGAGGAGATCGGGACTGTTTGCTTGATTGATGCGGAGAAGAGGCAAATCAAGTGCAGAAGCAAGCTAGAAATAAAGTTAGTATTTTAACTTCATGTGTTTGTTTTTCTAATGTAAATCACGAGTTTTCTTGGTCAGGCTCTTAATCTCAACTCAAAGCACTAGATTGTTCCTAAAGAGCACTGTTACATCAGGTTTTCCAATAGAAAAAAAATAAATTGTTAAAAGTAAAAAAAGTCCAACAGTCCATAAGGTTACCTTCCTCTTGTTTTTTTTTTTTTAATCTTAACAGCTGCATGAGAAATTTCTGTTGTAGTTTTACATTTGATGCCAGAGCTTCATCATGACAGACAAAGGGCACAGCCAACATAACTTTTGTAATTCCTTCAGCCTGCTCTGATCCATATGCAGAGGATCCCACCTCTGGAGACATATGTACCAATGTCTCCAGCAAATAACTGTAACCAGTAAAGCCTGTACAACGAGACTTATTTGCCTAACAGCAGCAATATAAGTGGTTGCATAAAAAGCCAAGCATAACTTGGTTGTACTTTCTTTAGAACTAACCCTACTGTCTAAAAGAACTGGATATAGAAAATGCCGGTAAAAGGAAGTTTTGACAATTCTGTGATCTTAGAGCCTTAAGGCCTTATTAACAAACCTCTTGGATGGACCTGCAGTGTTCAATTACATTCAGTACTGTTCATATTTACCTTTAGGAATGTGGCTCTGAGTTTAGTTACCATAGATGGACTGACTCTTATGCTTTCCTGCATAATAGACGTAAAGCTGGGGTAGGAAACAAAAAAAACAAATCAGCTTCTTCCCCTGATCATATTGTCAACTGTTAAATCACTTGACACCAGTGTAATGCAGAAATGGTACAGACTAAAGAACTTCACTAAAGGAGGATTTTTGTTTGAAGAGATACTGGTTAGAAAAACCCTGTATGATAAAGGGGTAGGTGGGGCAAAAGAAGAGGGCATCAGGGAGTGGTAACAGCCAGGGTAATGAAGTAGCAGCTCAGCAAAATCACGCCATGGAAAAGGTTCTCTTGAACATTTGTCTTTCCTTATTTGTTTTTGGTCAAAATATGACCTCCAGTATTTTAGAGAACACTTAATTAGACTAGAGGTTGGAGACAGAAGGTTAACAAAGCTGATATAGTTAGAACTGGATAGACAGTAGAAAGTTACACTATCACTTAAACTGCAGCTAACAAAATGACAAGGATGGCTGTTATCTCCTATTCAGGCTGATGAGAGTTCAATATACTCAACAACTCATAGAACAAGATTTCAAGGCTGATTTTAAATTGGAAATTTTATAGTATTAATTATATTTATGCATGTTATTTCCCACAAGTTTTGCAAATGGTGACTGACAGGAAGAAAAAGGTCCTGCTAACATACCTGTCAATTAATTGCCAAGCATAAGAAAGATCACCAACTATCTGCATGGTGATCAAGACCTCTTCCTTAATGTTGATGGTTCGGATCATCTGATGCAGAAATTTCCGTGTGTCAGCCAGAAACTGGCAAACTTGGAGGTTACTTTCCAGCTGGTGAAACTCTTGGACCTAAATTTAAAAACCAACCAAATAAAATCCATACAAGGACTCCTTTTTGTTTTCTATTTATCTTTAAGGACAGTAATACAAACATTAAAATTGACATATCCATTCAGGATGTTATTGCAGTAAGAAACTTAATAAATCCTGGCCTGTTTTACAGTGTATTAAATAATAAATTTCACAAAGTTACTCAAGGAGCTGTACTGTGAAACATCATACAGAGTACTCTTCTATAACCTGGAAGTAGAAGAAATGTACACAAAAAATTATGGATATTTTTATTTTGCCTTTCAAATTACCCTTTCTAGCTTCAAATGAATTTATCTTTAGAAATTCTAAAAAATGAGTAATGTTGCCAAATAATGTTTAATACTGAATTAATTCTTCGAAAAACCCTACTTACCCTCAGCTACAGGTGGCATGACTTTTCATACTATATCCCTTATTTTACAATCCCAAGGTCTACATGAAACTTCTGCTTACTGTAGATATATAACTGCAAAGACCTAATGGACTTAAACAATTGTTAAAATGCAGATCTGTTTGGTATCTCTGCTACTGGAAGTCAGTGCATGTGTAAAAGTGTTCTGTTGTTTCAGGATGAGATCATTTATCTCAAAATGTCTCTGCCATACCTCCTCCAGAGCCTGTATTAGCTGTACAGTTTTTCTGCCTGCTGCAGTGGAATCATCGTAGTTTAGAGACATTATTTGCTTGGAGATTTCTCTGAACCAAGCCTGAAGATTTTCTATGTAAGAAAAAGAAACATTTAATCAAATCTCTGCGTGTATGATAAGCAGGGAACTTGTCAAAACAAACAAACAAACAAACAAACAAACAAACAAGCTATACATGTAGAATACTATTTTTAAAAGTTTTAATTTCACTGGTACATTTCTAGTCTTTCAACATGCAGGCTTGTAAAGTGCAAACGCTTTGGTAAATTTTACATACAACATTAAAAAAAGTACCAACATAAATGGGCATTAAGAAATCTTTACAAATATGATAAAGCACTTTAAACATAAATTTCTGTTTTATTAACTGTTTTACAATGTTAATTGCCTTGGCTGTTGCAGCTTCTATGTTTTAGATACAAGTTTGCTAACATCAAAAAGATAAACGGAAATATTTCAGTGAGGTAATTCTGCTTTTAACCGGAAGCAAATGAAAAAATTGCCTGTATTCTAAGCTCTGTTGTTTTGGATTGATCACAAATGTCTCCCTTACATTGAACACTTTATGCCATGTTCCTGAACAAATGAGAAAGTGATTTACAATTCATATTTCTCTACCAGTTCAAGAGAAAAAAACAAAGATGCTTCAAAAAACTGAGCAAGGGATTTGTAAAGAAGTATAGATTCAACTTTAAGCCCTTGGAGAACTTGGAGAATACTATGCAGTGTAGAGAGGAAGTAAAATAAGGTTTGAAAAGATGCTGATACACTTGAAGTCCAGGCTATAGCCAGGGAAAGAATGAGAGGAGAGGTTAAACCACCCCTATATTTAATGGGCATGATCATCTTCTCACTCCTTTGTACATAGAACACAGTAATGTGAACTCCATTATATATAGAAAAGTGAGCTGGCATTTTTTAGTTTTAGCCGGCCTATCTAAATAAAAGGATAAAAAATACTTTTAAAAATAGGGCCATCTAAATATTAGGTACCTAAATATCGCTTACACATGGAATAGATGCTGAAAACCTAAAGAAGACAGCAAGTAAGAGACCTCTGTGGCAGCTGAGGGACATGAAAATTGTTCTTATTATCAGTATTACCCTCATGTATTTTCTTTTACAAATATAAATCAAAATTAGTATTTCCCCCACAGTTTAGTTTTTAATAATTACCATTTTTCTCCACTCTAGTAAGAGGTTTAACTCCTGAGAAGACATCAGCAAGCTCAGTCATCCTTTCAGATCCTTCTTTTTTATAGTTCTCCCATTTCGCTTGTTTTTCTGACAGCATCTGCTTGAACATCTGTCGAAAAACAAAGCATTTGGTTTACAAAACTGGCAAGAAGGCATGTCACAATAGATGAAATAAAATACTGAAAACAGATGGAACTGACTTAGTGATTACTACATAACCTCAAGGTCTTGGTATTAAATACAAAGGTAAAAATAAGTAAGAGATACAGAGATTGTAATGGACATACAGTGACAGAAGTTATACTAAATTTTATAAAACAGTACAATGCAGATTTTTTGATTTTTAGTCACTTTTAAAAATATCCAGTAATTTTTTCAGCTTAGAGATTTTAGAAGACTCTCATCTAATGTTGACTTCTACTTCACATAGTCATCTCAGCCTATGCAGGAAAAACCAATTCAAAACAGAATGGACATGAGGTTAAGCATACTCTTAAATACACTACCAGGTTGTACCAGAGCACTAATGAGCAATTTTTCATACATAAGTGTAAGAGTTTCCTTAGTAGCCTATCCTTAATATACATAGGCTTTTGTCTCTGTTTAAAGAAAGCCTGAAAGAGAGAAGTATGGCAGGATAAAAGCTTACACATCTTCCTCAACAGACTTTATTATGCCTGTTGTCAGGATGTTCATGCAAAATTCTGAGTAAATATAAACACACTGGGTAAGAATGAAACTTGCCAACTATTGAGAAGGCTGCAAAAGTTACTTCTGAGCAATAGTAGTTTGTAATCTTCTGTGGGAGTCTCACAATTAACAAATCAATAATGCACTATTGAATCTACTGCTCTATTCTGTCATTCAGGAGAAAATGCTGAAAAGGCACATTACCTCTTTCAAAATGAATTCAAATTGAGCTGTATCCAAAAGAAGCTGGAAAAGGATCCTGGAATTGTATCTTGAGTCTGTTAGAATTTGATCCTTTATCTGGCGGAGACGTTTGTTATTTGGATCACAAGCTGCAAATGGAAAGACAACATTTCTCCATTGTTACAGAATTTGGCCAAGCTTTCAATTTGTAAAGAGATTCTAATAGCTTGAAAGCAAAAGCATTTTGCTCTGATATATAAGTCCCCACTTACTCTCCATTCACATGGGTGTCACTGCCCTTGTACAACCCTTCCTTAGAACAGGATATAATTAAGGTTTCTGTGGTGCTTCAGCCTTCTTAAAACTTCTGCAGGCTTCTGCAGGTATGTGAATCTAGTCCACCTGACTGAGAAGTCCAGAGATCAGTATTTCTAAAACCATCACAAAAGGTGTGGAGGTGTAACAGAAGTCCTCTCGCACACCAAGAAGCCTCAAAGACAGCATGAGCATTCAGCCAAGGGAATGTCTAAATGTTTACAGACATTTAAACAGGGTAAGTTTACAGACCCAAACTCACATCAGAGACATTACTCAACAGATTCAGTTGAATTTCAGTTCAACAGAATAACCCCCTTGTTTTTAATCTGTTAATTACTAAGATTTTAAGAAGTTGGCTAATGCTTTCCTTTTGGAGCTAGGTAAACTTTCAGGAAGATGTTCCCAGACTTTTTCTGCAGGGTATTGTTCATCAGGATCATGACTTCTACTCATTTTTATACCTGTGTCTGGCTCACAAGAACCGAGGAAATGCACATGTGCTGTTTTAGCCAAGACTTTAGGAGACTGTTAGCAAAAGACCAACAATCTTTTGCAAACAGTAGATGAAACTGTTGACTTCAACAGCAGCACACGCTGAACTCCCCTCAGGACCTGACATGAAGCACCAGTATAGCAGGACTGACAGCTCTGCAACAGGTATAGCACAAAGTCTCACCTGTGTCTGCAGTGTGAAGCATCAGCCAGCGGATTGCTACATTGCAGTCTCGCAGGCAATTCAGCAGCTTGGGAATATTGTCCAGCACCAGCTCTTCCCTCAGACAGCCCTCCTTGAGAAACTGCTGCACCTGCGTGTGCACTCGCTCAGTGACTGCAGCGTATCTGCTTGCCTTAAAACACACAAAGCTTGCATCAGTATAATCCTTGCCCCAAATGGAATATATGATGTTCCCGAGAACTCAAACGGCACACAGATCAAAAAAGTGCTATAAAAATTGCATCATTACTAGTAGGAAATATCATACATTGCAACTGCATGACAAAGGATTCAAGAAAAACTTTAAAGGAAAGAGCCTACACAGGAAGCATAATGTTTCAAAAATGCAGACTTGTAAACTTTCCATATTCACTTATGTACTCTCGAGGAATGAGTCCTAAAAAATGGTACTAGTATTTTATTGCCTAATGGGAAAGAACAACAACAAAAATCTATCACAGAATGGAAATACTTTTTATAAATTAAATGTCAGGGCAGGAGTGATTGGTGTCCTGGCGGGGGCATAGAGTGGGGAAGGTGGCATCATGATGCACAGTGGGAGCTGTGGCCCTCCACTGAGATAGTTTAGGTTTTATTTCTGCTTGGATTGATTGACTTTGGGGTTTTGTTTGTTTTCTTGGTGTGCTTTAATCATTTAGTAAGTAGAGTGAACCTTGCCAACCAACTTTATCGACACTTTTATATTACACCTGTTTTTGCTGATACCTTACTTAAAATGACTTTAAAACACCCATTCAGGACAAATTGCTGTAGTTGGCAGGATGGCAAATGACATCCCTTACTACTTACAAAAGCATGAAATAAGTCCAAGTCCTAAGTTCTCGGATGAATGGGCTTGGGATAACTGGCATGATTGGAAAGCTGTGGAGGAACATCTAAAATTTGCAAGGGGCTGGGAAAGAGAAAGGAATTACTTGCAAGATGTTAGGCATCTGTCTAGAAGCTGTCTGAAAGCATAGAAAAGTCGAGGGAGGGGATTGTCCCGCTCTGCTCTGCACTGGGGTGGCCTCACCTTGAGTATTGTGGCAGTTTTGGTCACCACAGTATAAGAAAAACATTAAGCTATTGGAGAGTATCCAAAGGAGGGCAATGGAGATGGTGAAGGGCCTTGAGGGGAAACTGTATGAGGAGCGCCTGAGGGCACTTGATCTGTTCAGCCTGAAGAAGAAGAGACTGAGATGAGACCTCATTGCAGTTACAACTTCCTTATGAGGGGAGGAGGAGCAGCCAGTACTGATTTCTGCACTCTTGTGACCAGTGACAGGACTTGGAATATCATGAAGCTGAATCGAGGGAGGTTTAGCTTGGATATCAGGAAAAGGTTCTTCACCCAGAGGGTGGCTGAACACTGGAGCAGACTCCACAGGGAACTGTTCCCAGCAACAACCCTGACAGAGTTCAAGAAGTGTTTGGATGATAGTCTCAGGGTCATGGTGTGATTCTTGGGTTGTCCTGTGCAAGGCCAGGAGTCTGACTCGATGATCCTTGTGGGTCCCTTCCAACTCGACATATTCCATGATTCTATGATTTAGCTACCATCAGTCAACTGATTAGTTGATCAAGCAAACAACCAGCCAACACAACATTACTCACTGTTTTTCAGGCATGGAAAAAATTATTTCACTTAAGAAAACCCTTAACTGCATTGTATCATACAACATTCCAGCATCATTCTTTTAAATCAGATGCTTTTCCACATTATTGCTTAAGTGGCCCCACGTAAAACTGAGTGCTTCACTCTGTCAGCATAAATGTGTGACTGCCAAAACTGCGCACTATGCAAAAGCAAACACTACAGTCAGCTTAGGGCACCCCAATACTGAACAGCATGGCAACGAGTGCTGGCAGCTGTTCAGTCAAGTCACAACGCTGAAACGTTTAGGGTAAACAAAACACTGTAAGAGGAAGTGAAACAAGAAGGGCTAGGAAGACCAGATTTTGAAATTTTCAAGTATCTTTAGCTCAAAGTTATGTACTCAAAGTATTGCACTTGAATGCAGTGCAAAGAGTTGTATGCAAGAAGAAGACACATGCATTATTGACATCACAGAATATAACTGAGATGCCCACACTGCTTGCATCTTGCTAAAAATACTTAATTTTGACTTACGTACCTGCTCTTTGACATTTGAAAGATCCAGTGTGTAGTTGAGGGCAGTTTTAGCAGCTTTGTAGGGTTCCCATGCTTCTGCTAGATTTACAGTGATTCCCATGTAAATGCTAATGACCTAAAATTGGAAGCAGAAAAAAAGAAGTTGCATTTATATTAAGAAAAATACATAGTTTTCATTTAGCAGTATGACAGAAAAGGACATACTGTGGGTATTAAGAAGAGATAACTAAACTTTTTTGGTAGCTGTACTTTTTGCTCTTCTACCTCTGGAAGTCAAGACTTTGAAATAAGAGGCACAGACAGTTAATTAGAGGCTTAGTTCTGAAAACAACCTGACAGTTCTTTCAGTCAGTATACATGATCCTCTATTTCCCCCCCCATGAACTTACGACTTATTTTTCATTTCCATGATGCTCTAAAGAAGACTGACGAAAGAAACTAGGGAAACAACCATGATAGGAGGGGAAAAAATCATCTGAATTAAGCCTACTGTGAGGATGCCCAAAGTACTAAATTGAAATGCAAGGCATCTTCCACAGTGACAGAAACAGAAGGAAATTATGATTACACTGTGTGATTTTTAAGGAACAAAAAGGAACTGATTTCAGACTCCTAGCACAAGTTTGAGTGATTACAAATGCAGAATTGTGATTGACTAACAAGTATTTGTAAGATAATTGCTTAAAAATGGAAGACTTGGGTTACTGACAGATGAAGGATATATACAGAGCTGGGGCATTATGAGCTTTGTCACTCTATTGCTCCAATATTCCTCCATCCAGAAGTGATCACATCGATGGAGACACTATCAACCTTTGAGCTCTTCTGACAGTGTCAAGTAAAAGCAAATGGGACACTGATCTGCTGATATGAAGATCCTTCTCATACTGTTGAAGTGAAGCTCATTATTTCCTGTAGATGACAGTTCCCTGAAAGGCTACACTTCAACTGCTAACAACCATCTGAATTCAGTCTAGGAGTCAGGTACTCTATGCAATGGAGCTAACTCATCCGTATCTGACCACAAGAAGATAGGTGTTGTCTAAAAATATCAATATGTACTGTGAACTCAAGTTAGTAAAAATGCTGGCATAATCAAAAATTCACAATGGCAAGTCCTCATTTCTAAAAATAAGTTTGCAGTTTTCCAGAAATGGAGGGGTTCTGATATGTACCAAAATAGCCACCTGTTGCAGTTTCTTCCCTCCTTTCTTCACTTTTCCACTTATGGTACAATTTGAAACAAACATAAATACAGAAATTAATGTACAGTTTCTTTTTTAAGTCTGACTGCCTTTGATACAGACTACCTAGGGACTCTATTCTTACAGGCCAGCCTATTTCAGTAGCAGTTTTTTGCAGACTAGGGATTCTGGATGGAAATCCTAAATCTCAATACTGAGACACAGTAATTCCATTTTGATCACTGCATCTGGAAAGGTCTATAGAATCACACATAGTGACTGTTTTGGACTCTAAGTTGTTTGGACAATGGCATGGAATTAATCCTTAAACAAGTTTTCAAATAACATCAGTGTGGGATGATTTGTTGGAGAGCAAGACTGTCCTCCAGAGCATCCTTGACAGGCTGATAGAATTCACCAGGTGAAACCACATGAAGTTCAGTAATGATAAATATAAAACCCAAAGCCTTGCAACAGCACAATCTGAGAACTGGCTGCCTATGTCACAATTCTGCAGAAAAGGACCTAAGTGTCCTGGTGGACAAACCAAACATGAATGAGACATGGAGCCTTATAACAGCAAAAAGTAATCATACACTTGGCTTGCCAGCCAGACTGCAGCCAGCAGATTGAGGGAAGTGAGTCTTTTCCTCCAGTCAGCTCTCATGAGGTCACATTTAGAGTAACATGTCCACATTTGGGCTCCTCTGTATGACACGGACATGGACAAACCACAATGAATTGAACAGAAGTCCACTAAGGCACTTATGGGGACCCAGTATGTTAGTAGAGGCTATGGGAGCTGGGCTTGCTTAAGCTGGAAGAAAGATGACTAAGGGATCTGACTGTTGTCTCCCACTGCCTAAAGGGAAGTTACAAATAAGACAGAGCCAGACCCACCTCAGACACAGGCACTGAAAAGACAAGAGGCAACAGCCACAAGCTACAAAAGGGGAAATTCCAGTTGTACAGACTGAAGAAATTCTTCACCATGAGAGTGATTAAGCACAGACACAGGTGTCCAGAGAGGCTCTAGAGTCTTCACCTTAGATATTTTCAAAACTAACTGGAAAAGGCCTGAACAGCCTCATTTATCTCTGAAGTCAGCCCTGGTTTGAGAAGGAGGCTGGACTAGAAGATGCCTAAAATCCCTTCCAGCACACATTTTTCTATGACTCACTTTATCATGATGGTATTAGAGTGTAGTTGATTAAAGCATTTAAGATGATAAATGATACTTTCAGAGGATTGCCTTCCGTGCTTATCCAGAATGTTTGACTCACAGACTGCTTCACTCTGAACACAGTAAAAATTCCACAGAGAAGAATTCACTCTAGTTTTGGGATATTACTATTTTCTATAATGTATACTGTAACAATAATTAAAATTGTTCCTATCACATTAAATCTGGGGAATTAATTTTAAAACAGAATTAATTTTTACCCAATTATCTGGAAAGTATTTATCCACTATCTCTCTCATTTTTGCTTGTTGAGTGTGAAGAATAGAAGGGTCAAAATACAGTATCACATAGAGCATAGCAGCCTGAGTAGCCAGGGCGGTGCTGCGGTGTTCTGGCAATGGATATGCTGAAACCTAGAAAAAGGGAACAAAACAAAACTGAACAAAACATAGTGCAACATAAGCCACCTGAAAGTATTATAGGGCACATTAAAGAGTACAGTGTATAGACACTAGGAGGCAAGGAGGATATTCAGGTAAGCTGGACATGCTTACACACATGCAGTATATTTACCAGATACATTTCCAGAATATAAAAGTTGGCTGTGTAGATGCCTGCTACCTTTAACAGGCTATAGTAAGAATTTACTATGCTGTAAATGACTCAAAGGAGGAATAAACCATAGAGCATAAGATCATTTGAAAGAAAAAGAGCCAGAAATAAGTATTTTACAAGGACTAGGTATGTTTAGTTCATCTCAGACAGAAACAAGGATTAATTTAATCAAAGAAAGAGGTGATTAGGATGCAGATAATTTAATCTGCCAGGGGGTCAGACTGGTTGATCTCAAGAGTTCCCTTATAACCTCTGTGATTTATTTTTTTCTGCACATCATGGCTGAGTAACTAACCTGAGAATGAATTTGATATTCCCCTTTAGACCCTTCTTCTATCTCAGAGTGACTTACCTGGTTATAAATGTCATCTGAGCGCAGGCGGCCAATCACCATGCTGATGAATGTTTCACTTATGGGAACCCTGCTGAAGTAACTCTCGGGGTAGTTTGGAGGTCTTTTAGCTCCAGGTTGGCTTGAGTATCCAGTGCTTCGAAGCAATTTACAAATATCATCTAAGTTGGAATCAGCAGAAGATCGGGCTGCACTGTTTTACAAAAGAAAGGAACAAAAATACAAGCTATATGACCTAATAATTTCCTTTCCTCCCACTCCTTGTAACCACATCTTTCTCACAAGAAAATTACCAGATACTAAGGTCTGGGAGATTTTTGGTCATTTACTCCATGGATATAATGTTTACCATATTACAGGAGGCCACTGATAAATGTCCTTACTGAAATTCCAGATCAGAACACAAAGCACAAACAGAAAATTGGAACTTTACTCAGGGACAGAAACAAGGAGCTTTATGTTCAGAGGAGTTTGTGTTCCTTTTTTAATTTTTACTTTTCCCTCCCCATTTCTGAATTCCCCTTGTTGATCCACTTCTGCATTCCAGAGTGAAAAAATCTCTCATTATATACTGAGTGGCATAAACACAGTCAAAGTAGCATTGGAATAGGATAGCCCTTTTTTTATATGTGTGAAAGGGTTTGCACTGATACCTTTTGAGACCCCAACTGTCACACCATGATGCTGTCAACTCCCCTGGAAAACTCATTGATTTACTCAATCAAGCACTGTAACTACAGGATGTCTGACTTGCAATACATCTGTCATGTGGATACTTAGGGCTTTTCAGAAGGTTTCCTTGCACATTTGGGAACCTATGATACTTTGACAGCTGCCACATGCAGCCTTAAAGGTTTTGCTGAAAGTTTATTTGTGGACTTCAAATGTTTACTGTAACAGAATGAAAAATCTGCTGCTTGTTTCTGAACTAAAGCTGCAAACAGCTAAAGTAAAGAGCTCTACTAATATTCAGAGAGCTCTGCTGAAATATCTGTATACAGTCAGGTGATGAAAAAGGTCATTTATCTTAATTCAATAACCAAGGTTACTGAATATACTGCATGCTACAGTTTTCAGCCCTGAGTGCTTCTGCATACCTACATACACTACCTGTATCTGTAGTAGGAAACCAGCATTCTTTCTCTGACCTCTCCTTCAATCTTTTGATCAATGACCAGTAGCATGACTCCATATAAATACAGCGCTTCACACTGTTTGGAAAGAGAAACAATTAAGAAAGAAAATCACATAAACCCAAATCTGTAGCAACATTTTAAAGAAAAGCACATATTGGCAAACTAGCCCAATGTCAACTATGCATTCAATACAGTATGTAAAATGGTACGCTGAGGATTTTTGGTCTTTGTTCTCCTTGAAGTGAGTCACAGGATTTCCCTGCATTTGGTAAAATTAAACCTTTGTCTAGTTTGGCACTAAATACTTACTAGAAGCTGTTTTCCATCTTCATTGAGGAGGACTGTTTCTAATGTTTGCTGAATATAAATTCCTTCATTGAGGTCATCTAAGTATCTAGGAATCATGACAAGAAGTTGGTCATTGACTATTTTGCTCTCAAATCATACATCCTCAGAACTCAATTGGTCAATTTTCTCTAAAAGTCAACAGATGCTTCAGAACATTTCCCTAGCACAAGCAGAGTGGAGTTTCTCAGACAAAGAAGAAGAGATACTCTACTATAAAATGGGGGACTGGAACTCCTAGTCAGTGCCAACCAGTTGGTAAAAGTCTCCTTGCATATCCTGATGGTTGTATGTGAAAGACATTAGAAGAACCTGGTAACTTACAGCTCATCCTCTTAATCTTGTTATAGATGGATAATAGCCTGAGAAGGCTTCCATGCAAAAATTTAGTAGAACTGTCATATTTTCAAGTTACCTCAAAAATACCTCTTGGAAATACCATAAATTGATCTCAATTGCAATTTGGAAGGCAGAGCCAAAAATAGAGTATGTTCACCTTAATTAACAGAAGATTTATTCCTATTTAAAGGATTTTCCATTAATACTACTTATTAATAAGCAATATTAAATATTTAATATTTCCATACAAGATCAATAACGAACCCAATTATCATGCTTAAGATTCTCGGGAACTTTTCCTCAGAGCATTTAATGAACCTTTCATTTTGTTTTTTACAGGTCAGAGTAGCAAACTTGAGAATCTGGCAACTCCACTGAAAACTTATGTTCAGGAAAATAATGCCAATGAAAGGTAAAGAAAAAAACTTACCTGATATTCTGTTTTGCAAGACCACAAAAAACTTAGCTTAATGATATGGAGCCTTCTTTTACTAAAAAAAAAATCTTCAGGACAATCTCCAAGATAAAGAAGAAAAACTAGCTCAAGCTTACAATTGGGGAAATGAAGTAGAGAGATTACATGTTTTCAAGTCATATTAAGCTCGTAGGGAAGAGCAGGAGTAAAAGTCAATGTTCACTACAGTTACCCAGGTTATCCATATGTATTTCAGGTACCATACCTGCTTAAATCCACAATATATTTATGTACACTCTGGAAAGCTAGATAAAATCTTGTCAAAATTTCAATGTTGTTTTCACGAAATTCTTCATCTAAATCCAGTAACTCAGGCTTGGCTTCCAGTTTCCCTTCACATGCCTCAGGCCCCTAACAAAAGAAATTCATCTTTAGAGACAGTATTTGACTTCGACCTCTACTTGACTTCTCTTCAGTAGGACACAGATCGCGTACAACCACCATTGTGTGCAAAACAGAGTTGACATTTCTTGCTGAAATAAGGATCTGCAATTTTCCAAGCTACTTTATGATTCAATATTGATTCCACAAAGATGAGTTTTACACTTTGTTACAATCTGCAATGACTTCAAAAATGATTTATCCTATGTAACCAATGAAAAAGAACAGTCAATGCTTTTGGGAAAGCCCTAATGCATCTGAAGCCAGTTGGTGCTTTTTGTTGTGCTAACTATCTCCTGGATGGAATTTTTTTCTTTACACATTGGATCTGATTGATTTTTCAGATAGATAACCATAACATTGAGGGCTCATAAAGCTTAGTACTTTTTGATACATTCAAATTGCTTAAAAGTATTAGACCTGTTTTACAGACTCTGGGTCTAGCTGAGCACTTGTCCCTCAGATTAAGGCAGAAACTGTCATTAACAATTATGGGGGAAAAAGGGTTAGGATAAACAGCCTGACTTCCTTAAAGCAATAATACAACTTTTCTAACTCTTTACCACTGTTACATTTCTCATAACCACTATTTGGTCTTGCCATCACCATCTAAATGAAAATACTGTTAATGTTTAATTGAAAATATTATTAACATTTAATTGAAAATACCCAGCCTACAATTTCTTGAGTTTTTAAGAATGCTTTTCTGCTTCTCTTTGTGCAAAACACCTATAAAAAACAAAGGACAAAAGCAGATCCCAAACTGTCTGTGAAGTTCAAATGTACAAAGTAAACAGTCTCAACTTTCAAAATCTCAAATCTCTCTACTCATTAGGTAATTCTGAGAATCATTAATGCAGAAGTGGTGCGTTCGCAGTAAAAATATCTGTAAATTCACTAATCTCAGCTTTATAAATAAGACTTCTCTGGATTTTTGGGATTATAACTGAAAAACTTTATGCTTCTTTAACATTCAAAAATACTACAGTTTTAAGGATTATTATATTTCTTACCAATTATAGCTATCTGCTTTGAAGTTTTCAAATAATTTCTGAAAAAAAAAGACTTCTAACAAGCACTTTGATCTAAAGGTAATTGTGAAATCATTTGTGCTCAGGATTTTCAGTATTCAAGGCTTACAGTTAGTGCTTGAAATTTACAACTCTTACTAAAATAAAACAGAATAAAACTTTGCAAGTCCCTCCCCTTGCTTTACTATTGACATTTCTTGTACTCTACAATGAAAATAAAGTCAGATTAGATAGTCTTGTAGTTCCCTCTTAAGCATGCTGGAAAACAACAGAGAGAACTTGGTACTGCAAGAAGCTTAATTTTGGAAAGGAAATACGGGCTTTCCATGGATACTACTCCTTGATTTATTTATTCAGCACACGTGACAAGTCCAGCAAATGAACAATCACAGCACTGTCAGACAGGAAAGCAGAACTCAGTTTTCATGGCTGCAAAGAATAAGCTACAGATAACCCAAGAAAGATGGGCATACTGCCCACAGTACTGCTCTGAAGGAAAACAACCAACTGCACAGGCTCAAAACCTGCTGGTGAAAGTATAATGCAATAGTTCTGCAGGAAGAAATAACAACAACAACCACCACCACCACCACCTCCCCAGAATCCAATACTCACATTTTGTATAATTGGTATCTATCAAAGGTCACAGGGTAGATGACTCATCAAACATTTTGGGATTGCTCTTAGATGCACTTAGAACTGCCACCCCCTTCCTGCCCTGATACTCTCAGTGCAGGTACTGGTTACACTTCTATCCTGCCAAGGGCTCTAAGTACAGACCCTTTCCTAGACTGTTTCCACATGTTGAAATGGATGAGGCTGAGTATGATCAAATGTATATAAAACCCTAGTCATCCCAGAAGCAGAACATCAGCATGCAAATATCTTCCTACCTCAATTTGGTTAATTTTTAGTAAAAACTAATCAAATAATCATAGTCAATTCTGAAGAATGCTAGTAAACACAATAGTCAGGAATGGCTGTTTCATAACCTGAAGCATCCTCATGCGGGACAGCAATTCTTTAAGAAGTTTAACAATAAAAGGGCTTACCTTAAAATAACTGAAATCAAATATGATATCCCCATACTTCTGTTGATCAGCTTTGTCCTTTAGCCTGAAAACACCAGGAATAAATTCGGAAAGTCTCAGAAGTTCTGCAATGATGGCATTTCCACAGGAGACAATCCGAAGAATTGCCTGACCACACAGATTGTTTTCAGCCAGAAAATCCACCATTGTGGAGCTGGATGCAACAGGGCAGCAGGTCCTGCAGGTCCGAGTCTAATCGTTAGTCTTTAGGTTATTTTAAGCAAAAAGCCCGATGAGGAAACTAGCTGCGCCATGAATAACCTGTAAAAACAAACCCAGACACATTCAGAGTGCTTTGTGTTCGTGTTTTTGATAGTTTAATTTGTGTATTTTTAAGAATACTCTCCTACCTTTCAATTCATGAAATCTAAATTATCACAGCTTTGTGAAATGAAAAAAAAAATGCATTGACTTCATCTTCAGCACGTACACTGTGTTTGACACAGTGACCTGTGTGACCAGGCAAGGGAAGCATGACCTTTTGTACCAGGAAAGTTGAAGAGCACTACTGAAGAATGGAACGGTCACGAATCCCGAAGCAATCGTGACCACGACTGGGAGATGAGAGCAAGGAAAGCAAAAACACTTCACAACATGTGTTTTTAATAGTCACTTTAAAAATACAAACAAAGTGACTGCAAGGGGCTTCAGCAACAAGGAAAACTTTCACAGCAAATAGAAATGACACAGCTCTGTTCCTTTACTTATTGCTGAAGGACTCGCTTCCACGCTGTGGTTGCATTTCCTGGTCAGTTTTATTCCTTGACATGTTTCCAGCGGGATGGGGCGCGCACCACTGCTAAAAATAAGCGCCTGTATTTCAGGAACATCTATGCGAAGTTATTGAGCTGGCTTGACTTTTCACCAAAAACCTTCCGAACCACTGCGACAAATTCAAGATGACAGCGAGCTGTCCCAAAAATGTTCTGGCCCAGAACGGGCGCCTGGAGCTCTCCCCGGTCCCCGGTGCCGCCCCCGCAGGGCGCACCGCGGGGCCCAGATCCGCAGCGCCCGGACGGGCTCCGAACCCACCCCACCCCATCCCATCCCATTCTATCCCATCCTGCGCCGGCGCCGCCGAACTCACAGTTTGCCCACAGCCGCCCCCCGCTGACCCAGCTCGGCGCGCTCACCCTGCCCCGGCAGCGCGGGGGGACGGCAGCGGACAGGGAGGGAGGGGAGGAGGGATGGAGGGAGGCGGCAGGCAGGGAAGGAGAGATGGAGGGAGGCGGCGGCGCTCCGTGCGACGCGGCCGAACACTCCCGTCACATGACGGCGCCGGCTGATGAGGCGATTCCGCCCGCCCCGGTGCCCGGCGGTCCCGCCGCCGCTGCCGCCGTCAGGGGCCGCCCGGGACAGCAGCGCCTTCGGGCCGCCTCGGCTGGGACCAGGTGAGCAGCGGCCGCTGGCGAGGGCGGCTGCCCCCGCCGGCCCCTTCCCACCCCCTGTGCGTGACTGCCCATGGACGGGATAGGGCAGGGACAGGGCTGGGACAGCGGAGCTTCCTGCCCGGCGGGCGCTGCTCCCACCCTCGTGGCAGGGAAGCATCGTCTGTCTCCCCGTGGCAGCGGGTCACCGAGTGTGCCCGGGGGTGGACACTGACCCAGGTGCTCGGTGGACACTTGTCACCGGTAGAGCTGGTGTTACAGAAGTAACTTCTTTTTTTTTTTCCCGATCTCTTGGGGAGTTGAAGCGTAGAGAGTTTAGGACATTTGCTCAAATATTTAAGGGACAAAATAGACACTGTAAGTTTTTTGCTTTGTCTTGTCTGGACCATTTGATCACTTGTTGAAAGAAGAAAAATTGGCCTTGGTAGTCTCACTTGGGCTCCTTTTCAGCACTGAGTTTGCTGATTGTATTTTCCAGAAATGCGGGGTCTGGGGCTTGCAAATTATGAGTGCTTCATTGATGCACCCATTGAAGACCTTCATGTCAAAAAAAGAGTGCCTTAAAAACACTGCTGTGGAACGCAACCAACTGAGGAACGTGGCCTTTCCTCAGAAGGCAGATTGGACAGCTGCAAGCTGAAGCTGAAGAGTTCACTTAAAAAACCCAAGAGTGAAATCTTTGATGTAGGAAGAGTGGAGGAACAGTTGACTGGCTCAAAACAACCAAGTTGGAAAGTGGTGGGGGGACAGGGCTGGCCTGCTGTAAGCTCCAAAATGGCAAACTGGGGCAGGCAAAATGATGGTGACACTGTGCCAAACGTGGTCCATTGCCCTGGCTTTAGAAGCTGCTGAGACCACGCTGGATCCTTGGGTGGTGACTATCTACCTTTCTCTCTCCCTTTTTTTTCTCTCACTTTCTTCTCCTACCTTCTTCTCAAAATGCATTGTAAGCCAGACCACAGAATTCCAGTAAGTGCTTTGTTTTGTCTGGATAAGCTAAAATTCGCTGATTTAAAGTTTGCAAAGTGCCTTACTTTGTCTGGATGTTTTCAAAGTTGCCAAGTACCTTATTCTACTCAAATGGTCTAAAGTTTACAAGTAAAAGTTGTTATTGAACTCTGAGAATTTGATTGCTTCTCCCGCACACCACCCAGGGCAAATCCAACTACCTTCTCCTAAACTCTTTGAGTGGGCAGGGGCATTACAGGATCCTAAGCAGTTTCTAAGAAAAATAATCTTTTATTAAAAAAGCAAAAAAAGGAAAATTCATCCAAGAGATTACTTTCCAAAGACAAATTGAGATGAAACTACCAATGTACTAGCATGATTTAATATTGTGGCCAGTAACTTCTGCTCCTGTGTAGTTTATTCAGTGCTTCCACAAATGTTAAAAGAACGAAGGAGCCTTTTTAACTTCACTGTTGGTTTTTTTTTTTAGATTCCTGCTTTCACAGTGTGTATCTGTGAAAAATCCAAAAGAACAACAGGCTTTCTCAGTGAGATTTAACAAGTTCAGGAAGGGAATTGTTGACTGTTGACTTTGATACACTAATTGGGCCTAGTAAGATAAAGCTGCTCATATGATTTTATGTGACTATTTAATAGTGTACGTTTGGATCACGGAGATTCTATACAAACAGTCTTGCTAAGATGGCAAACTGGTACTTAAAAAAAAAAAAAGTACCAGGTGAAGGCATTGGTTATTAAATCTTTAAGAGCATCCTTTTTCTGTACTTTCAAGGAGTTCCATAAGGAACATTTTCCTTGTCTTCTGTTGTCAGTTTGGCACATATGAAGATCTCTAATGATAGCTATCACTGTCTTTTGGCAGGGAGAGCATGAGCTGACATAACTAGAGCTATTGTTGAAGCCTGCTCCCTCCTCTGTGGCAAGATGCATCTTTAGAAGGGAATAGAGAGGAAGGTAATTTATATGTAATGAACAGTTCAAGTTGTGGTGAAGTTGGACTGTTGTTAAAATGTTGCCAGAAGCACATGACCTAAAGATGGTGTACTAAAAGATAGTATTGACTGGCCAAGCACATTTTATAAATGGAAAAAAAGGACAAGAAATAAACATTAGGAGAGAAGAGAGCATGACAGCAGGTATTTAGGTCTCATAGTCTGTATGGTATTGGTGAGGAATGTGGCAATGCTGTTTGGGTTAGGGTGAGTACAACGTGCAATTCTGGAGTCTCAGGGAAAGCAGTAGAGGGAGATACAGCTTAAGGTATGCAAATCTTGGGCAAAGCATTGTACTTTCTATTTAGATGTTTTCCAGATTGCTGTTGGATTATAGCCTGTCAAAGGCTGCTGTTGATGGAACAACTTGTCCCTTTGTTACTTTGCGTACTGTTCAGATAAAACTTCTAGTATACCCCAAATTTAGTTGTGGATTCTGCTCTCTATTTCACCCAACAGCATCTCAATATAGTTGTTGAACATATTAGTTATTCTTTATATGGACTAATGCACTATTTCTGTCTATCTAAGACTTTTTGTTTGTTGTGTTTTTCTTTTTTTTTCTGGTGTATCTAAAGCTGAATCAGAATTTTTCTAATCTACAATGTGAAGTATAAAATACTGCACACCAGGTTCATGTTTCTCACAGTAGCTACATGTCTGAGTGAGTTATGGCAAAGCAAGAAGAAGGAAGAACAGAAGTTGGGATTTCTGAGAAGAAACCAACAGATGTGAGCAGTATGGATAGGCACAGCATAAACAAAACCACTTGAAGGTTGTATTAATGACAGAGGAGGAGCAGTTAATCCCCACAAGGCTGTAGGTTGTGGATGTGTACTGGAAAAGCAGAGTGGTAAGGAAGATAAACATGGTACCTGTGTGAATTTATTTTGTGCTAATGGAACATGAGTACTAAAAGTTTGTAGCATCCTTGGGGGAAGTAGACAGCCTTTGTAAGATGGGCTTTTATTTAAAAATATTGCTAGATGTTTTACTGTTAAATACATTCTTAGTAAAGTGGTCTTTTGTCAGATTATTTTTTCCAAGGGCCAACTGCTGGTGAGGCTGAATTGAATACAAGAAGTCATATTTCTTTCTAGCCTAATTGATAATATGCCTAGAAAACACAGACACATTTTGGCCAAGTTGGCTTCTTTGGATCTTCTTTTGGACCTGAAATAGAACAGTAATTTTCAAGCAGACATAATCACTGGTTTGAACTTCATTGTGGTTTAGCAATAGGAATGAGCAGGTGAAAACTGCCAGTTGCTCTTTGTGGTGTAGTTTTGCTTAATATTGAATAGGAGGTGAATTGAAAACCTGTGGTGAATTGCAGTTTCACTAAAATTACTGACATCTTGGAAGCTAAGTTTTCATTCCTGCTCCCTGATGTTTCAGTGCTTCTGTTGACACTGCTTTATGGTTAGCTATACTTATGTTTTTCTCCCAAATTCTTTTCATTTTAAATTGTGTTTAAAATGTTGTCCCTGTTATTTCTAGAGTAACAATTTCAAGATGTCAGGTGGTGCAAAAATCCCGTTCAACATAATTGATACTGCTCTTTCTTCACTGAAGAGCTCCCAGTCCTTCATCAACTCTGGAATGGATATTGCTACTAAGACTGCCTTAGACCTTGTGGAAAGTTTCAGTAAGTATATTCTCTCTTGTATTGTATCCTGAATCTGACAGATGAGTCCTAAACCTACGTATTTTGACTTAGTTACTGTCAATATCTATCTTCATTATAGGAGCTGTAGCTCCTCTGGCTAGGCCAGGCTGTTTTCATTCCAGTCATTTCACTGTCTTAAATGATAAATTCAGTGAAAATGTAAATACCAGGAAAACATTGTCCCTGCTTTTGTAACACTGAAGAATAATTGTGTTCCAATTGTTTTTACCCTACAGTTTTCTAGAAACTTTAATGTTGTTGAATGAGATGGAGAGGGCCCCTTAAGTGGGTGAATAAAATGACTTTTCATTCTCATACTGCTTCTTTGCGTTGTGTTTTATTTGATGTTTAGGGCAAGAAATATTAAAATAATGGTAGAGATTTTGAGAACAAAGCTTGAGACACCTGTTAGGGGATGCAGTTTTATTAAATGCTGTCCCTGCTGAAAATCAGGCCCCTTTAGAGTGCTTCAATTTGAACATTTTGGAGGGGGTGCATTAAATCTGGAATCACTGCTAACAGTTTTGTCATTGCTATTTCACAGTAAAAGGGGCACTGCAAGGCTACTTTTCAAAGACAAACACTAGGTGACCCATTTCTCTATCTTAGATCTATGATAATGTTTTCACTAGGAAAAAAAGCTTTAAAGCTCCAAAATTCTGGTATTTTTAATTAAGAGTGGAGAATGGAGAACAAGAATCCTCCAAAATGAAAGTTTTGCTGTTCATTATAAATATCTCACTCAGCTAAGCCAAGGATTATGTGCAATCAAGATGAATGTTTTTCTCTTTGTCTAGCGTGATAGTTCTCTCTCCTTTGACCTTTTTATCCATACTCTTGTCAGAGACAATTGATATGTCATTTCTAGTGGGTAGAGGAAATAGAAAGCTTGTGTGAACAGTCAGCTGGGGATTCCCTTTGAGGTAAAACTCGTGTAACCAGTTGTGTTTCCTCTCTGCTTTAGCAGTCACCCTCTCTCCTACTTTGCCATAAGCAGTGCACGGAAAAACATTGAATGTATTCAATTCTTTCCTTCCCAGTACCACAGCAATTATTTATACGAAAGTTAAAAGATTTGAGTGGTTTCACCTTTCAGTAGAAGCCCCTGTTGCATTCCTGTTGGGAGTCAGCTCCACTGTGCAGGTCTGCTTCTGTAAGTCTGTGCCTTGTACTCCTAGAAAATGCCTCTTCCTCACATACCTGCTTCTGAAACATTAATCTTTAATTACAACCTTGACAATACTTTGTCCATTTAATGTAGTAACCAAAAGGGCCATATTCAGCATTCTATTTTGAAAGGAGAAAATTGCTCCTGAGGAAATACCTATGGTCATTGTTACAGTTACTTTTGTAAGGTTTGGTTTTCATTCCCCTGACTAGTCCACTTGGACTTCAAGTTCTTGTGCTCTTTAGAGAGTGCCATCAGGAAAGATACTGTGTTTCTGTGGCATGATATGCTTTGGTGTTTTAGAATTAGCATCGTCTGATCTACTGGACTTTACTGTTCAGCTCTTACCTCCAGCTCATATGTGGTGATTTTTGTTTCTAGAGTTGTTGTTCATCCATCCTCCTTTGCCTTATGTTCTGAGGCAAAATTTAATTTTGAGAAAGAATTAGATAATATATTTCTAGTTTTTTGTTGCTGTCCTATTGGCAATTTGCTTTAATTTGCTTTGCAAAATTTAACTGTCCAACTTCTGACAGGTTTCATTGCCAGGCTTTGTAGAAGCAACGAATTCTGTTTTAACTGTTTGTTTTAGCTTACAGGCACTTTTTCTGTGGATATATTTTGTTCCTTTGGTCTTTCATACTGGATAATGCTGGTTTTTGGGAACAGTAATGAAATTTTTCATAGCAAGTACATGAGAAAAATTACATTTACATCTAAAGATAAATAACTAAAAAGCAGGCAAAGTTAGTGTAGTGAGTGATCTCTGTTTCCTCTCTTTATTCCTATTCTCTACAAGCCAGATCCTGAAAACATTTACTGTTAAATGTATTTATTAAAGGTTTATTTTGTTCTAGTCCCGTATAGATTTATGAAAAGAAATTGCTTGTGTTAAATATTCAGGTCAGACATTGCTCATTTATGAACTTGTACAATCTCTAGAAAAATAAGGCAGTTTCTGTTAACTGCTACTAATTTAGGTGCAGAATAATTTTAATGCATCTGATCCTGAAAACCTTTTATTTTTTAAGTGATTTTGTTGATGTCCATGAAGTTAAATTGTCGATTAAGACCTCCCTGTCCACTGATACCCTGCTGACTTTTAGCATTGAGCATCAGTGGTGTGTTGTGAGCATGTGCTGGCAGAGACAAAATTTTAAAAGATCCTGTAGGGATTAAGGATCTCTTTCTAGAGGTGAAAACTAATTTCACCAAACTGAGTATCAAAGGGAAACAGCCAATTTAAAAACTCATTTTATTTAATGAGTTAAAAAGAAATATAAGTCTTTTCCCCTTCTCAGTCTTTTTGCTGATTATCTTTAGCTACTGACATTGTCTAAAGGTTGTATTTTTCTCTTTAAAAACACCACAATTGGTATAGAAACATTTTAAAATGTTACTATGTAAAAAGCCCATGTAAGCAGAAAAACCGACTGTGCACAGTTGGTTTCAATATGTCCCACCCGTGCTCTAAACACTCTTGGATGTCCTGTGGCCCAACCTAACAAAATACTGAAGGAAAGGATACACTGATATTCTTGAGTGGTCCACCAGCATTTGGAGGGTCTGTATATTGTAAAGCTTAAGCACATGCTTATATCCTCTGCTGGGCTGGAGTCCTAATAGATTTGAGAATTTAAAGGTGACACTGTTCAAAATCATTTATAATGCAAGTAAAAGCATTTTAGTTCTACTATAATTTGCATCTTCCTAAATTTAGCCCCTCAATCTAGTTTTGAGCTTTAGTAGTGTGATTGAAAAAAGAATTTATTAAGTCTCTTGTCACAAATACTTGTTTGGCAACGTCTCTCAACTGTAATGCTCGGAGAGCTTTAAGCCCCATCTTGACACTTCTGCACACAGAGAAGCAGCTGTTTGCATTGCTAATTTAACTTCTTTTGGTTGCTGAGTTGTCTTTACTTAGACTACTCAAAGTAGTTCCACAGAGTTAGAAAGCACTGCTGGACATCCATGTCAAATACTGGAATGAAAAGTCTTTTCCTCTGTTTTTGGAATTAGTGAAACCTGCTATGTGTGTTGACTGATGTGCTGATAATGGTAAGAATGTGCTGGCCCAGGGTAGGTCTGGCATATCCATGACAAACATCTATTCCCAGCTTTACTTAAAGTTTTTGGCTGTGAATTTGGTCAGCTTGCTGAGGATGGCAGTTTTATCTGACTTTTCACGAGAAAGCAGCAGAACTTTCTCAAGAATATGGGAGACTGTAAAGTACAGAGAGCTGTGGATATCATAATGAAGAAAGCTAACTCATGGTTATCCCCGGGCTTCCAGTTCAGCACCTGGCCTTTGAGGGCGGGTTACTTTTGTCTTGGTTGGAGCCCAAATTATGTGGGACTGGGAGGATTGTCCAGTACAAATGGGAAATAATTGGAAGGTCTTGAGAGTATGCTAACTACAGACAGGATGATAAAAATTTCTTAGCATAAAACTTCTGAAAAGCATTTTAAAGCATAGACAGATAATGGGTTTTCTACTAGAAGGCAAGATGCTTCCTTGACATCTGGGACTATTCCAACCACACATCACATTTGCACTGTGAAGTGTAGAGGCTCTAAAGTGTAGAATATCTTTGTGGGAAGCAGTTACTGCAACTGACCTCTAATCTTATTTGGGGGAAAAAAATTAGCTACTTTTCTTTTTCTTCAAAAACTTGCCATTAAATGTCATGGTCATCTGCTCCCCATGGCTGTTTGCCGTCTGTATTACATGGCAGTGATCTTCCTGTAGCACTTTCAGGGTCCCTGTGAGAATTCCTCTTTGTTTCCATGCTTTAAAGGATTTTTCTGCTCACAGAAAAATCTGTCTGTTTCTTTACAGAACAGACTCATGGGTCTTAATAATGTTAGTGATAGGATTCTTTGGCATGTGCCCCAGATTAAGTTAGAGTTACAGCTCTGCCTTTTCCTTATCTGCTTATTGCATAATGTGCTCCCTCTGCCAGCAGAGTTTACCTCAATTCCAGCTGCTTATCCCATTTGTTTGTTCCCCTTGTCCCAGAGCTGTCTCTGTGCTTTTCTTCCTATGTGCTGCACTGCATCTCACATGTGCAGTGTCCTGCTTTTTCTGACTTATCTCCAGATTGGTTGGGATCCACTTGTGTAATCATGCCTGTTCAATATGAGCTAAACAGTAGTTGGTAATCACAGAATCGGAGAATATACTAAGTTGTAAGGGACCTACAAGGATCATCGAGTCCAACTCCTGGCCCTGCACAGGACCATCCCCAAGAGTCACACCATGGGCCTGAGAGTATCCTCCAAACACTTCTTGAACTCTGTCAGGCTTGGAGCTGTGACCACTTCCCTGGGAGCCTGTTCCAGTGCCCAACTACCATCTGAGTGAAGAACCATTTTCTAATATCCAACCTAAACCTCCCCTGACACAACTTCGGGCCATTCCCTTGAGTCCTGTCACTGGTCACCACAGAGAAGAGATCAGTGCCTGCCCCTCCTCTTCCCCTCATAAGGAAGTTGTAACTGCAATGAGGTCTCCCCTCAGTTTCTTCCAGGCTGAACAGACCAACTGCCCTCAGCTGCTCCTCATATGGCTTCCCCTCAAGGCTTCCCTTTCACCACCTTTGCTGCCCTGCTTTGAACACTCTCTTAAGAGCTTAATATCTTTCTTATGTTGCGGTGCCCAAAACTGCCACAATATTCAAGGTGAGGCTGTCCCAGTGCAGAGCAGAGAGGGACAATCCCCTCCCTCGACCGACTGGTGATGCTTTGCCCGATGCTCCCCAGGACACGGTTGGCCCTCCTGGCTGCCTGGGCACTGCTGACTCATATTCAACTTGCCATTGACCAGGACCCCCAGGTCCCTTTCCATGGCGCTGCTTTCCAGCATCCCATTCCACAGTCTGTACGAACATCGAGGGTTGCCCCATCCCAGGTGCAGAATCCAGTACTTTCTTTTGTTGAACTTTGTATGGTTGGTGATTGTCTAGTCTTTTCGTGTGGATTTAACTCTATGAGATTACCCACATCACTTTGATTTCTCTCACTGCTCTTTTAGAATGGTTTTAATAGGAATGACTCTAAATGTTTCTGACCCTTGTTGACATAGGAAGGAGCCTAGACCATAGAGACATGGTGATTAGCCTAGTTTTATTAAATTATTGGCAACCTTTTAATAGACACTTGGTTCATGAGTTTCTATGGAATATCCACTATTCTCTGCATTGACTTTCTAAACCCATTGCAGCAACGCATAACATACATGCACATTCTAAGTTTGTTCATCTCTCAGAGCAGGGGACCTTTCCAAGTTTCTCTGTCATTGACCTAAAACGTCTCCTATTTGGAATGGTGCAAACTCCAGTATAAAGATGGACTCTGTAGCTCTGTTTGAATATAAAATGTTTTTGTTAATTTGTTTTCTTTGTTCTTTTTCCCCCCCCAGTTTATTTTTCATTGAAAATGCAAATGCAGGATTCTTGCAGTACCATACCATAACACGACTCTTAACATTGGCAAAGGTCTTGTACATGAAATGACTACAATGGGATTGTTTCAGGATCCAGAAATTAACCTCCTGACACCTGTGCTTCTAAAATTCTCATGCTCTGTTAACTTTCATGGTGTTAAGAGATCATCGTGCTTCATAAAAATAATCAAAACATAAGGTACTTGCCGCAAGAATGGGCTATAGCATATAGGCTGGAATGACACTTTACAAACTCCTTGAGAAGTGGTGTGAGCATGAAGGTCCTCTGAATCAGGAAATGAGCAGGATAAACTTTATCTTGCTGTCCTGTTCTTGTCCAGGGAAGAGAAGCCGTGTCAAGATGTTTGCTTGCACATCTTGCCTTCCATTGCATATGAGCGGTGGTTTCGTCGGGTTGCTCTCCACCTCATAGTGGCCTCATAGTGGTCAAAGCTGTGGCCTGTGGTGCAAGGACTCTGCATGAGGAATCAGACCTTGTTTTTCCCTTGGAAGCCCATAAATCTGTGAAGGTGGTCATGAGAAGCAAATAGCAAATGGTTTTATATGCACTGAAGGAGTAAAGGGTTTTTTTTCTAGTTGGAGAATCTTAAGTGTAGGTTTTCTATGTTTATTTTCTTTTGTTGGAGAATGTAAGTGTAGAATGTCAAGGGCCATCCTGGAGATAAATAGCTTTTCACTGACACTTGCTATATGAAAATATTTTCTAGCTATGTGAGAAGGTACTGTAGAAAATGAAGAGAGGCCAATGATTCATGAAGTTCATCCTTCTGTGTTAGCCTCTACCAGATGCTTCCTGTGAAGCTGCAAGAATTCCCTCATAATACCAAGCTGTTCACAGAGGAAGTTTTTTTTCTAACCTCAGGCTTTTATCTGCCAGAAGCTGGTCTGCTTTGTTGCTACACCAGTGTCTGTGGTACTAATTGGTGACATGCACAAACTCAGTGTAGGCACCAAAATTACATCTTTCTTCTTGGGAAAGTTCTTTTCCTGTTGTTTAAGGTAAACTTGTATTTTGTGGTATGTGAGATAAAATGTTTCAGATTCCCTTTCTCAAAAATTCTAATTTTGTTTTCCTTAAAATCCCTCGCTTAAGATTAATCCTTTTAGGAAAAATGCTCTTTTAATCTTATGCTTCTCTTCTATTGCATTGTGCTTCTTGTATTGTTTTACAGGTATTTAACCTTTCAGCTAACAGTGAGAAAGATATGTTTTTCTTGAAGTAGGTAGGTAAATGGTGTCGCACTTTAAGTATTTTTTCTTCAAGTAATTTTATTGTTTGAAACAAAAAGGCCTGGTTGGGTTCTTGTAAAATGCTTTTCTGAAGACAAAAAATTATATTTTGTGCGCTGTGTTCTGCAGTCAATATAAAAATTTGGAGAAGAGAGGGTTGGAATAATTTTTTGTCTTACCTCTGTTTACTTACAAGATTTATAGCCAACAGTGATGAGCCTGTTGCTGGAATACACTGGTTGATTCTGGAAGCTGTTCTTCAAATAAGCTGTCTGAAAAAGGAGAATTTGGAAATGTGCCTTGTTTCAAAATCTGGAAAAATATGACTTGTAATGAAAGATTTGTGTTCTTTTATATTTATACAAAACCACCGTGACTGTAGTCTGTAATCTTACAAAGTGGGAAGAAACAAATATGTGTGGTTGTTACTATTTCCTAGCTGGAGTTTTGACTGCAAGAAGAGCACAGTGCAGTGAGGGGAAAGCAGCTATATTAAGCAGCATGCTTTGTTCTGCTAGCTCTTTCTCGGTCTGGGCACTCAGTAAGCTGAGTGCATCCAAGTATCTTTGTTCCTCAACTTTCGCAGTTTGAAGCAAGAAGAGGCCCTTTAGGTGGCAGCAAAGCCTTTCCTGCAGCTCGAGCCCTGGCTCCTTCACCTGCTGTGGCACTAAGGAACTCCCTCCCAGAATGGATTTAGAAGTGTTGGTGCCATATCACTGTACTCCTGCATTTAGTAACAATAAAATATAAACGGAGGATTAAGACCAATAGAGATAAAGAGAATTTGTATTACCAAATCAGTACAGATCGTTGCATTTTGTACATGGCATGTGTTGAACTAGAGAGTATCATTCAGAGTGAAATCCAGTCTTGATTTACAGCTAGCTTGCTGAATAACTGTCTTTAGTGCATTCTCATGGAAATGTACTGACAGCTTGCACCTGAACAGAAGGTCGTTTGCTGGACAGTCTCTGTTTTTGTCAGAACTCTTATGAGCGCTCAGATGAAAACTGCACAATTTTTTTTCTCAAGTTTTGGTAGGTGATATTTACATAGTGTCTGATGTCAAATACACATGTGCATATGTGTGTGTGCATATTCTGTTCTCTAACGTATTTTTCTAAGCCAGTGGTAATTTTCTCCCCCAAAAGTCATTGTGAGTTAGGGAGATTTGCAGTCACCTGGTGGGTTACCTCATGTACCCATGGTTAGTATAAATTTCTCTGTGTCCTAGACCTCGTAAAATTTCAGTAGTCTTCAAAATAGATAATAAGTGGGATTTAAATGCTGCATAGACCTTTTTTGGAGACCCTCTGTGCTCTAGTGATGTTAACCTTGAGAGAATGAGTGAGCTTAAAGCTGTAAGTTATAGGCTTGAAATTGCTGGGTGAGGTTCTTTGGCCTCTGCTATGCATGAGATCAGAATAGAATGATCCTAATGGTCTGTTCCAGCTTCGATATACTATGAAGTACTGCAGAGGTCTTGTGTGGGCTCTTTAGCACAAAGATAAATCAGCCTCTTTGAACAAAAGCCAGAGAGGAATATTTTATCTGAGTAATTTACTGTATGAAAATACTCTCTGTAGTGTATTAATCTGTCATTTTCTTATCATCATATTTCTGCCACAGAAATGTGGCAATAAGAAAATACCGCTAACTCCTGCTTAAATGTAGAGGCATATGATATATATAGAAAGTAGTGTGGGCTTTGAAGAACCCATTCTGAAAGCTTTAATTTTTATCAATTTAAGTAGATCAGTATTTAGCTTTCAGTGATCTAATTGTGTGCCTAAATAACTAGGGAGGGAGGAGGAACCCACAAGAGTAGGAAAAAATCTGGGGTTGGCAGCATTTAGAAAGATTAAGGATATAAAGCAATTGTATTTCTTTTCTTGATTCTTTCCATTAGGAAAAGGTTTAACTGGGTGAAAAGTAAGCATTGTGCTGACATGTTCTCGGTGTTTGGTCAAAACACGAAAGAAGCCCTTATGTAGATGTGATCATTCTGAAACTTCATCCTGATCCCCTTCCAATTAGACACAAGACACTTTTAAAAAAAAAAAAAAAATTCCCTTTCTTTTTCTTTCTCTTCTTTGTTCTTCTCTTCAAGAATTCAAGAACTTGTGACTGGTTTTTGCCTTTTTTTTTGATACTCAAGTAAGTTTTTTTTGGTCAGTGAACATAGAATTAATTATAAAAAGTTTTTAATACTTTCAGATTAAAAAAAAGAAAAAAGTCACTCTGACTCAAATCCGGGTTTTATGACATGTTTTATGAAATTTACACTGATGTTATATAGCACACTGACACTCTAGTGAAGAATGAAGATTATAATATGTACTGATTAAATTCCAGGAATTTAAAGGGGAATGTTTTCTTTATCAGTCAGAATCACATGTAAAACTTGTGTGTTCCTTATTACTGACACTGAGACCCATGAAAAATACCATCCTTTGGAGGACAGGCAGAGGTTGGTGGTCTGAATTGGAGCTTTAAAATATTTTTATTATAATTTTCACAGATTATTTTGCTTACCTTCTCATTTTCTTTCCCATTTTCTCTGAAAAAGAGCAAGGAACACATAATAGCATTATAATAATAATGGCCAGTCTTTGCGAACGAAGATTTTTTGGGAAAGGTCTTTTACCTTTCAAGCCTGCGCAAGGGATTTTTTAGGTGAGACACAGCCTGCGCTGAACTGAGCCCACCCTTTAATCCTAAGGTTCATCTGCCGGGGCCAAGCAAGCTTGGACAATGGCAGTGAGGTCCTCAGGACGTAGGTTTGTTTAGAGTGACCTTCTCATAGATGGATGGCCTCACAGGGCTAACGGGCTCCATCTGCCCGGGGGACCTGGAATCGAACCTGGGTCGCAGTGGTGAGAATGCTGCATCCTAACCACTAGGCCACCAGGGGTCCCCAATAGCATTATATGAAAGAGATAAAACAACTGAGATACTCTTGAGCCTGATTTTGCTGAGTCCTTGAGGCCGGGAGTAACTGTGCTTTCAAACTGGCTTCGCACTGTGGCCTTGAGCAAGTCATTGAAGTTCACAAGGCATGAGTTTCCCTTCTATAAAAAAAGATGTCAGGAGTGTTTCGGGAGGATGTATGAATTATCTTAAATTCCTGTCTAGATATTCACTTCTGTTTTTGCTTATGCCTTCTGTGCTTGGGGAAATTACATTGCAAGAGTCTAACAATCATGTGAGTTGTCTGTAATGGTGGTACGTGATTGGATAAAGCAGGAGATAGGTAGCCAGGAAAAATATGTGTACAGGAGAAGTAAAAGGCATCAGAAGACAACAGCCTCGCAAAGATGTCATCTTTACCTTTTGTGAATTGACAAATAGGAAGTATCACAACTCCAAGAGCCATTATGGGTGATATGAAGTGGTTTGAACCACTGTAATATACACAGGGCACTAAGTGAGGATTTGCACTTAGATGAAATTTGTGAGTGGACCCACAGCCATGTCTACAGGAGGGTAGTCTGACATTTATTAGTGGGATGATAAAGAATATTATGTGAAGAGAGAAAATTTTAGACTGCTTCAGAAATGTGCTACTAAAACTGCTTATGGAAAGAAAATTTACAGTGAAACCCGTAGTTCAGCAAAAGGTCAACTTAGGAATCCATTCTATCTCAAAATAAACAGTGTGTTTTCTTTCTTGTTTCAGTTTTCAGGCACTGGATCTTGTGTTTCTGTCTGATAATCAAAGAGCCCCACGTGTTCAGAAATCTTCAGGATAGTAGTGGTAGATCATGAACAAGTCACCTTTAGCATCTCTTACTTGACTTCAGAAGTTGAGTTACTTTAGTCAGTCTTCGTGTAAGTCCCACTTTCCAGACATGAGTACTTTGTATTGCTCTTTCTTTGAAATACTGAAAGAGCTTATTGAAGGAAAATTAGTAGGATTTAGTCATGCTTGTTGGTCTAGAATGAGCCTTTGCCCAAATTTTACACTCTGTGCCATTAGAGATAGGGATGCATCTGCAAAACTGTTGGCATACAGTCAGCCTATCAGCATACAATCAGCCCATTTTTTTATAAAAAAGGAAAAAATAGAACAATCCCTCTACCCCTCTTAGACATTGAACAAGGGTGTGACATTCACGATGAGCATCACACAGCACAGCCTTCTGTGTAGGGCATGTAGTAACCAAGTAACCTGCTGTCACACACTGCTGCCCCAGCCACCCTCAGGCATTGTTTGCATTGGGTTAGTTCCCAAACTGTGCACCACATCGCAGTTACTATTAATGACTAGTGAGCTTATGCCCTTTTTGTTATTGTTGTTTCAGTTTGGATTTTTTTTGTGTGTCAATGGACCTTTATGCCAGTAAAAGACAATCAACAGCCACGAGTCTGTTAGAGCTGCTATTATATAAAGGGATGGGAGAAAGTAAGAGGTGACCCCCAAAGATTGTGATCACTGGGGAGATATCACTTGCTCATAGAGAAAGAATCAAAAAGTGGTCTAGCAAGTGCTTGGGGGAAAAAAAGAGTGGGAATAGGGGAACTGGATGAGAAGGAAGAGAAGGGGAGAAGGGCAAATGGTAAAGATATGTGTAATGAAGGACAAGGAGAAGTAAGAAATAAGAAAGCCACAGTAAAAGGATTAAGCAGGATAATATGCTCATTGTTCTCTAGATGACAGAAGATATTTGAATGCCTTCCTTATGGTGTCTCCCATGTGAGCAACTTCTGTAGTTTCCACAAAGGTGTTGCTTTTACAAATAGGATGAGTAGTCTGGCATATAAATTGAAGGAGGACTAGTTCATGTGGATGAAAATGAGAAGGTAGATGTGGTTGTTCTGATTAGTCTTGTGCTGGAGTTGTTGGGTGTATGTGTGCATGAACCTCCTTGCCTTTTTGACATTATCAACAAATGTTACAGAGCACTTAGAAATATGCATGTGCAGTATTTCAGAGAAGCACTGACAATCTCAAACTGCTCCATAAATTACGTGTAATGAACTTTCTTATTAAAAAAGACTTAACAAAAGGAGCCAGCTGGCTTAAGGAGAAGGTGGCAGATGAAAAGAACACAATTCAAAGAAGTGTTCACACATTAAGGAAGTAATTTTAACAGGCTTTCCCCAGACTGTAAGTGGGAATGGAATTATACATTGCATGTAAATGTCAAGTGACAATAATATCTTCTGAGTTAAATCAACCTTGCAACCTCTTTCCTATTTTTCTTAAGCAGATGAATAAAGTTTAACTTGTGATTTCCTTACTAATCATCTTAGTAAGCAGTGGGTGAGTAGACTTTTTACTGTATGGGTAGATTAATGTGACATTTTCACAGGACTTTTTATTTTTTGAAGTTTATTACTTGTGGGTGTGGATCTAATTCACAGCTGTTTTTGAGGGAATTAGGTATGCCATAACTCATTCAAATTCTATATTTTTTTGGTATTTTTAGTTTATATCCATGCTTTGTTGGAGGCGTGTAGTCTGTCCTGATGTCTCAAGATAATCAGGATAATATACTTCAGTGTAGAGACTTGGCCTAGTCACTTTTATAGAAAAACAGATTTTAAATAAAATTCAAAAGCATATCAGTATAAAGGGGAGAAAATTGTCTCAACCAGTACGTGTCACCTACACAAATCTCAAGTGTAGTCCTATGGTTCTGAATTGAATTTATTTTAGTAACACAATGTCTGTGGTGGTTTACCAGAACAGAGGGAGCCTTCTACTTCCTATCTAGTTACAGAACATTTCCACATTCAATTTTCAATTTATATTTCTGGTTTTTTTTTCAAAACTACCCCCTTAAAAGCCGTAAGGCCCCTCAACGCTCCTTCTTTCCTAGTACGGACAAGGATAACACTGTTGTCTAAAAAACATGCTGAGAGACCATCATCTGTGCTGAACTGTAAGCCATCAAATAAATTCCTGTTTCCTCTCAAAATCGTAAATATTTGTGCATGTATGAGAGACTCAGGCAATACAGACTTGCATTGCCCTTTTGTTGCACAAAGATGTGCATTTTCCACATGATAACAAACTAGCAGCTCCTCACAGTAGGACAAATTTTTTTGTATGAGCTTTGTGGGAAATGAAATTCCAGCAATGGAAAGATTTAGCTCTGTCACTTGCCAGTATGCAAGCAACAGAATGAATGCCACATACCAGCAATTCATGCCAAAAAGGGGAGATCTGCCAATTCACAGAAGAGGTTTTATGCAAAAGAAGCCTGCTAGAGGCAGAAAGAAATGCTGGTTTTCATTATGCTTGCAGTTTGTGTGCAGTCTTTGCCTTTGCCTTGTCTGTGAAGGAGGATTACGTTGTGGCTTGTTTTTTTTGTGTTGGGGTTTTGAGGGTTTTTTGGTCACTTTGAGGAATTATGGGCTCTGAAAGTCCTAGCTGTAGGTTTGCGGCATGGTTAGCACTTGGAGTGCCATATCCATATGTGATTCATCTGAATTGGATGTTTTATGTGGGGAACATCACTTGACCTTTGCTTGCATGAGACACTGGTTTTCCAGACTCCCTTTTGTTTAACCTTGGTTGTGTTTTGTGTGCCAGCTCTAGTATCTACATTTTCAACAAACAATTAACTTTGGAGGTGATATTCATATCAGTTTCCACTAACTTTCACGTTTCTGATAATCTATCAAATCAGTGTTTCTGAATTAAAAAACCCCAAATTTTCTATTGTCAGCTCTATATTATGAATCTGATTTCTCTGTGGTTTATTTCTTTATGTATGTGAACTACTGTGAACCCTGTTGTGAGACGCTTCATTGCTTTATTCAGTGGTTTAAATGTGGAGTTGCCTGCTGTCCAGATCTGTCTAAAAAGCTACCTATAAAACTGGATTGTTTTCCCACCCTGAGCTGCTCAGCTGCAGTACAGCCAGTGCCCTGGGTAGTTGGTGAGAGAGCAGTGGTGCTCTGTCTGGAGCTACTGATTACCTTCTCTGAATTCTGAAGTCAGTAACGCCAAGGGTTGCAGAAGCAGAAATATAGACTGGGAGACTATAGTGGGTTCAGAGAAAAAAAAAATGTTTGTAAGTATGTAATCAAAATACTGGGCATTTAAAACCCAGACATTTTCTGGCATTCCCCCCCCCGCATCTGTTTCATTTTGGGTCAGTAATGTTAACATTTGAGTGCTTGATGAGTGTTCATTTGTGTCTGTGTGAAGCTGTTGCAGTTGGTTGTGGAAACTTATTTTGGATTCTCTTGGGGGGTTTTTTGTGTGTGTTATTGTAACTATGACCTCTGAACTGAGCTGAAATAAGACAGTGATGGATTGCCTTGATATGAGGGGATTGTCTTAGTCTTACCTTCCTGTTTGATACATGTTCTACAGCTTTAACATTTACTGAAACATCACACTTGATTAGATATCTCTGATGAGGGCTTGTTAGCTCTGAGCTAGACTGCCTCCAGTTCTGGAGAGAGAAGTAAATGTTTCTGAGAATTGGGAAGGTCTTGAGTGAAAAGGGTTTGTTTTCCTATCTTTACTGATTTTTTTGTTTCTGAAAAGTCTTTCCATCTCATTTCCTCCAAATGAAGGAAATTCTACATAATTACTGCATTTAGTTTAATGAAAGTAAACGTTGAACGAGCTTCTCTGAGATGAGAAATATAATAGATTAATTAACACAAGCAAAGCTTTTCTTGTGAAAAACCTAATTGGTACTGTTTACTGCTGGCTAATAACAATCATGCCTTTTATTAGAGACAGAGTTGCACTTCACACTAAAATATTTGTTTTTCACCTGTCAGTGCAATTTAAAATATGAGAAGAATTGTTTTTTGGCAACAGAAAGCATTAATACAGTTGACTTGTAAACAAAAGTGCATGGATTATCTCTGTAGAATTCATAATGTGCCAGTAGAGATCTTGTGTAAAACAGAAGAAATTGTGCTTAAAAATGATCTAACAAGTTAGAATTAAACTTGTTGGAATAATAATTAAAAAAAAATTACTTTGCTCACATTAATTTGCAGGGGGAACCATAGATATTAAGCAGTCTGTGAGCCTTTCATAGAATTGTAAAGACACATTAAAAGTCTTGAAATAAAATACTTAATGTGGAATATTAATTTTTAAAAGTGTTCAGAGGGATTAAAGAGTAGCAATACGGCACCTTAACAAATATTTCACTGTTCCTTATGAGAGAAAACATTTCAAGGAAATTTTTGCCCAAATTCTAATGTTACCGTATCAAGTTCTGAGAGGAGAAAGTGGGTAGAAGGAGGACAGCACTAACCCCCTTATTTTTAAATATTCCCAACCCTCCTATCTCTTGTTTTAGGAAGGCAAGGTCAGCAGCAGCTTGGGGCTCCAAACCACGCTCTATTGTGTGGTGCAGACGTGCCCATGCCTCCACAGGCAAGAAACTTTTTGTTAGTCATAGGAAAATCATTTCCCATTAAAATTATTAGTGAATGTTGTTTTCAGCCTTAATTTCATCATATGTTGAAATCCACTGAGAAGAGAGGGATGTGTGTGTGTGTGTATGTATGTATGTATGTATGTATGTATGTATTATATATATATATGTAAAATATGTATATTTAGGAAAACATGGGGGAGGTTTGTTATTTATTTTATGAGAGATTGGTCAGATTTCTGGGTGAAGGTAACATATGCCTTGTACTTTGAAAATACAGGTGCAATTCCTGTATCTTTTTCTTGGCAAACAAGTTGACTTAGGAAAATTTCCCCCCTCCATCTCCACTCTGCTACAGTTTCCCACCCCCTCAATTGTACTGGTGCAACTATTTAAATATCTGCACTTCAGATTCCATTACTGCAGTACCATGGTTTTGGGGGTTTTGTATTTTTGTTTGGGTTTGGAGGACAGATTGCTATTTTTAGCTTGAATTGTTTCATTAATCCAGTTTATAGTATGATCCTATGAAAAGTCATATTATTCTAGCTGATGGACAGCAGAGGAGGAACATAAGAGGAACAGCAAGGATGAGTGCCTGGGGAAATGACCTGTGAAACTTACTTTGTTGCAAAGAAAATGTACATGAACCTCAGCCTTTTTCTTGCTGCTTGTTGTTCTGTTCTTCTTGGGCTTGTGGCTGTAGCTAGTGTTGGGGAATGCTGATTTACTCATCTGCTGAAGAGAGAACAGTAATTCTGGGTGGATGTCATAGTAATGCCAGGGAACTGGTGTAGAATTACGACAGTGGAGATCTTGAGTTGCTTCTCAAAACTGTTGCATCCTTTAAATGATTTATCCTTCTTTCAGTGCTTCTGCTTATTAGTTACACTGTCTTTGTTAACTTTAAGTTGGTCTTTCTGCAGAATTAAGTGGGCGTTAATTGGTAAAATAAAGATTAACCTCACAATGACCTTGGAATTTAGTAAGGAGAAAAGAGGTGCTGTTCACGTGCTGGTCTCTTGGTCTGAATGGAGGGAAGTAGTCTGGGAATTGTATGGGCTTTAGTATTTAGTCAAGCAAAAGCCCATTCTTGTTTGGGGAAATTGTACATGCTACCTGTCTTCATGTCTTGGTGCTGTAAGTGCCATCAAGTTACAGTAGCAAAAAATATGTAGATACACAAAGACTATTTTTCTCTTTCTGTTTTGTAGCCAAGTCTGTTTACTTCTATGAGAGATTAGTTGATGTCTTTGTATTATTTGTGTGCCTCAGCCTAAATTAAACCATCTCTATTTGTGTTGAATAATATTTTACTTCGAATTTTATACAGCAAAGCACGTCAGCACATGTTGGAGTGTTTTGCTTAATCAAACTCTTATGTGAGAGCCTGTTTATTTCATTAGCTCAATATATTGTCAGTCGGTGTTCAGAAGCATTGCCATGCTTTACATTGCAGTCTGTTTGGGTACTGTGGCAGAAATATCTGGTAAGATAGATCTTTGTTACTGCTCTCAAGTCTAAGCTGGGATCATTATGACTTCTTAGCCTTCCCCTGGGGGAAGGCTTGGGGAAAAAAGTACTGTAAGGAAGTTGCTTTCAAAAGCACTGTTGGCCTAGTTCAGCTGGCAGTGGAGTTTAAGGGAGTTTCATGTTGAGCAAAAGTTTCATGATTATTATAGAATAATATAGTTGTTTTCAAAAGTGGTTAGTAATTCTGGGTGCCTCAGTTTCTCTGTGCCCACTCTGAGATGACTCTCTTCAGAATGTGTGCAACACCCACTCAATGGAAATGCTGGCCCCCTGAGGCTTTTCAAACTGGGCATTCAGCAACTGAGATGTTTCAAGGTGGGTGTTCAGACCCTGAGTGGTCTGTTTCTGTTGAAATTCTCACTCTGTACAATGTAATGTACTTGGGTTTCATTTCCATGGGATTGGCAGGAGCTTCCTGGGCCACTGACCCTTGACTTTCCATTTCAGACTGTCATAGCCTACAGGGAAATGGTTTCTAATACAAGACAAAGGAGTTTTCATCAGGTGTAGTAATCTACCAGACACTCTTGGCTCATTTTACTTTAAAATAAAAAATAAGCAGAGAGAAATGGATAATTGAAGATTTTTTCCCGTTACTTGCTGAATAAAACAAATGTTTAAATCCAGACTGGAAAGTACAGCTCTTTCCTTTCCAAATAAAACCTCAGAAGACTTTACTCAGGTACAGGAAAATGCTTGACCTAAATCCAAGTATTGCAGTTTGATTTGCAGTTTCTTACAGAACCCAAATAGAAAATAAGATGAAACTTTAAAAACCATTCACAGGCAATAGTTCTGGTGCAATCTGTGTCCTTCTGTGCTGGTCTTCCCTTTACAAGTTCTGCCTCACACACTCTTGTCACTTCTTCTACGCAGATTTTTTTCTTCGATAGAATACCAGAAACTCATATTCAACTTCCTTCTTTGCTTGAGAGGACTTGAACTCACTTGTAACCATCTTCCAGAAGAATGGTTTAGAGACAAGGTTGTTGGATATTGAGGAATGTCATAGAAACCCAGACTGGCTGAGGTTGGAAGGGACCTCTGGAGGTCGTTTTGTCCAACTCCCTTGCTCAAGCAGGGCCACCCACCTAGTGTAGGTTTCTCTTTCTATCATTCATGACATTTCATTTTGTGAGACATACCTGCCTTTCAGTGGAGTCCTGGTATCTAGGTGAAGGTGAATGATCTGTAAAACCATTCCTGCATGCTCTGTCTCTAACTCTGTGTATATGAAAGCTTTCTATGCAAGCAGAATGGCTTCATTAGGAAACAGGGAGAAATACAGCTTCAAATACTCTATGACCCAGTTAAGGCATTTCCTGAGAAGCTGGAGGTTTCATTAGGCCTAGCTAATGAACTGCCTGTTACATGGAGGGAAATTTTGCAATTACTGCCTCAAATTCCCCTTTACTCCATCAGTTGCCATTCCCTGTATGGTTGTTGGCCCTCTAATCAGTAATAATTTTTCTTCTCTTATGAACTGCAATGGTTAGTTCCCTTTCCAGAGGGCTCCATAGATATTTTTTGGACATTCTACTTTCAGCCATTTCTCTGTGTGAGGATACCTGCTCTCAGGAGATAAAATGGGTATTCTCCAGTCTTCTGCTGTTTCTTTGTATGACTTCTAATTTCTTTTAGTTTAGAATTTTCTGTATTAGCATTCTGCTGGTTTCGCAGCTTGATAGGTTACATATGTTAAATATGTTACATAGGTTAAATATGTTACAGGTCAGGGAGATGAGATTTTGAAAGAAATTTTCTTCCGTGAGAGTTTTCTGAGAAGCTGTCCATGTATCTGCAGGAGAAGAAGCGAAGATGTACCCTCAGTGCTGCAGAAGCAATCTCCTGTTTAGGTTCTTCCTGGTCTATGTAGCCTGGAGTACCATGTCAGGTTCATGCCTATGTAGACGGGGGGGAAATAAGAGAGTGGTCTCCTACACAGGTCTGTATCCTCTCACTACTGAGCATTCAGACATTAGAGGGACATCATGCTACTGTCTTGTCCAAGAATGTTGTGAATCTATTCTTAAAGAGTGTGGGTTGGTTGAAAGTTTTTTCAAGATCTACTGTCCAATTTGAATTATCAACAGTTTTGAGTAGACCAAAACTGGCAGTGCAGAGTGGAGTCACAATACTTTTGGTTTTCAAAATGAAGGCAAAATGACAGCAAAAATGCTTAGCTGTATCCTGAATTGAGAATGTATATTCTCCACCAGAAGATGGAACTAAATCAAGTGGGGAGCTTGTGTTCATCTGCTGTCAGCAGAAACTTGAAACCTGCTGGCAAAGTGTGTATTTTATCTGCTGCTGGTGCATATGAAGACAACGGCCTACTACTGCTGTTGCTAATGGCTCAAGTGACTGATGTTTTTGTTTTAAATGTTTTAAAAGTCTGAAATCTACTGTCAAAATTTGGGGACAAATGGTATACCATTAGTCTTTTACCTCAAAAGATGGGAAAAACAGCATTAGGCCTTGAATTTCAAAGCAAACTAATATGAAGTGCAAGAGGTAGAACTGACATGTCCTGTTTTCTTTAAATTGAAAGTTTGACTTTGGTCAATACTATACAATACTATAAACGTATGACAGTATGTGTGTATTTATGATAAACCACGTTGTCTTTGCTTAAGCATTCATTTTAAGTACTGTTATACTTCCAAGTTTAGAGCCTTTCTGTAATTTCATGGTATTCCAGAATATTTTGTGTTTAAGATAGTCTGTGGTGGAAGTGAATGCTTATTTGGATTGCTGTGCACTGGCTGCAGGGCACCTGTAATACCCTAAATAAGCAAATACCGATTTGGTCTCTTTTGCACAGAAAGAGGTAGTTGTGAAAAATCTTTAGAAATTTTGCAAACTTGTGGATGTATACAGGGAGCTAAAGTAAATATGAACTCAGATATGAGAAGGAAATGCAAGTTTTTTGGATAGATTTTAGATTAGTGTTAGTATAGGAAGTATTAAATCAGTGCTGACTTGACTCTATCCTGTTATTGCAACTTCTGTTTTAACACTGTGGGTTCATGATACATAACTCAGCCCTGACTGATTATGGTTTAAATCAGCAGTAAGGCACCTCAACGTGATCAGTTTGGTCTCTTTAGAAACGAGAAATTGAACTCTTGGTTGTCACTATATGTAACTTTGTAGGGGAACTTTTCAGAATAATATCCCCATTTCCATTATAATAAGAGATCATAAAATCATGCAAGCTGGAATTTATAACGTGAACTCTGCATATTCATCCAGATAATTTTAACATGATGCACATGGGCCTTTGAAAGTGAAATTATGGCCTTGGACTGGCCTTTCTGTGAGTAAAAAATGTAATATTGCAAAATGTATAATCTCTGAGTGGTGAGGGTAATGACTTGTGAAGAAATGCTTACTAAACTCAACATATTTAGTGTAGATAACAAGGAGACAACTACAATATGCAACTTTGATGGTATTTTGTGGCAGTAGCTAAAAGCACATGCAGATAGTTTGGAATGCATTCCTTAGATATGAATTAGAAATAAGATTAGGATAAATTTTGATTAGATAACAGAAAGGCACTGGTACAGCACTTGCACTTGCAAAGCATTTGATTTTGGTGTTTAGCTGGGTTGTTGGCCTGCAGAGTGCACGGTTTGAGTACTTTGGAGAGTAAGCTGGCTTTGTAGCTGGAGTCTGGCTGGAGAGTATTCACCAGTCAGTGTTCCTACTGTCTGCTGGAAGAGAGTCAGTGCCTTGAATCTCTTTACCGTGAATCTCCACTGTCGTCCTCACAACTGAAATAAAAGCAGCAGCAGGGCTTGCGGAGTGGATAACAGACAATGCCTTTTGAATTGTTCAAAGCTCTGATGTAATTATTAAATTTTGATTCTTCTTGATACTATAGTGGTGTTAAACTAAGGGGTTGGGATTTGTGAGAATGAGTTGTGTAACGGTGGTGAGGAGAAGCAAGTCTTTTTTTTTCTAATTTCTTGTTCCCTAATAAGATCAGGTCAAATGATGTGTTCTGATTAGTTTATGGTGGAGACTATTGTAAAGAAACAGTGAAGGTGCTGGGATCCCTGCCTTGGTGAGCTGTAAAACTTTACACTCCCAGAGTCACCCACAGGTTCTCATCGTGTGCAGCCAAGCTCTGCCCTGCATCTGCTCCTTACTAGGGAGGGGCAGAAGTGTTCTTAGCTCCTTAGGGGAAGGGAAAGCAGAGGAGCCTTGCACAGCAGGTTATTGCTGTGTGTAATGTGGAACAATAAAGGTTTTTAAAAGGCAAATAGAATAGCCTGTAAAGTAAATTTTCTTTTAAATCTTGTTTAGGAGATGGGGAGGTGAGTCGCTAGGAACAACATAGATTTCCTCTTAGCTCTCAGCGCCCTGGAGTATGGATTGGACTGCAGATAGAAAATGGACTCTAGTAATCTGTCAATGAGCAGAAATAGGGTATGAACAACCACTGACCTTTATAAAGTCCTTCAGATCTATCTGTGAACAACCACTGAGCTGTATGCAGTCCTTCGGATCTGTCTGTATGTCCGTAGTGCCTCCAAGGGCAGGCTGTGACCGTGCGTTAGTGACGCGTTCAGCAGTTTCCCAGTGTGTAGAACATACTTCCTGTGCATGAAAGAACAGCAGCAAGGAAACAGAAGTGAACAGCACTGAGACTTAAAGCAAGCCGGTGGATGGGTGGAACGGTCAGTACATGAAGAATGTGGGGCAGGATGTAGTTAATGTCCCTCTTGCCTGAGCTGTGTTCCACCACTTTGAGCTTTATTTTAATGCATCTCTCAAGTTGCATGCAACATTATTATTCTTTACCTAAAGCTTTTTTTAACTGTTAGGAAAGACAGCATTAATACAGCTCTCTTGGTGTTTAATAATGCACTTCTCTTCCCCTAAAAAAAAAAAAATATTTAGGCTACTGTAGTTTCTTTATGTTGTGGATATGATTCATTTTGGCCATGGGAGGAGAATGACAGTTACTTGCTACACAAACCTTTCCTGTGATTCATGGAGTGCCATTTGTGTCAGCCTTGAAGGAGGCACTTCATATGCTTCCTTGCAGGAAGGAAAGAGTATGATCATAGTTACCAGATAGGATATGGAAATTGGGTGGGAGGGAAGGGAAAGGGGAGAGGGAAATACTGATTATTCCGAAGAAAGTTGCAGGAGTGCCAAGATTCTGTCTGCAGTATCCATTCATCTACTTAATGAAAAATGGATACATACCAAGCCTATATATAATTAAGGGAAACGTCACAACTGTAATTGCCATGTTCACAAAATAGAATGGCTTATTATGTAACTTTTTGTGTAAATATATCTTAGCACTTTTCCTCAGTCTCCTGGATCCATCAATGGTATGAAACTTCTGTCCCTGAGTGATGTGTTTCAGATTTTGCTCTCAAGCTGATGGCCATATACAGTGCTTTGTGTTAGCACTCTGCAGAGACAGATTTTTGTGCTCTAACATGATATAGTTGATTAGCTTGGCAGATCAGAAGACATTTTTCTTTCTTCACAAAAAAGTAATTTAAAAAGCTGTACCACAATTTTCTTCCTAAAAGTAACAGCACAGCATGGCTACTTAACTGCTTGTAAAGAAGAATGCTCCATTAAATGGTAACCCCTAATGCTGCGTGGCAGACTCTGGGGTTCTTTCATGGCATCCAGCTGCTTCCAACTGTTTTCTCTGTACCTAGAAGCTGCAGGGTAGAAATAAATGGGAGTAGGAGAAGTGGAAACTTAGGTTTTCTAAGTTCCTAATTTCCTGCGTTGGTTAGGGGCTCATGGCTGGCTGTCCTCCTGCAGTTGGCAGGATTTGGTGTGGTACATGTGGCTGTGTCAGGACATAGAGCTGTGGCTGTTCAGCCATGTAGCATCTACAAAAGGTCCTTATCCAGCCTAGCAGATGCACAGCAACGTTAGAATGGGAAAGCAGAGGTGTAGTTAGAGATGAAAGGAGTGAAATTAGGAGGAAAGAAGAAGAGAATAAAAGTGGATGTGAATTACTAATCGCATATATTAATTGATTTTCCCAGGCAATTAGAATTTTACTGCTTGAATCACCAATGCTATTCGGTCCTCCAATATTTCCCGTGTTATAAAACGCTGGCTCTGTTTTGATTTTCCAGTAGCTGTGTTTATTGGGGATAAGGGGTCTAATTATAGCTGTGAACTATACTGTACTGAGAGGGCATTTAAGTTTCTTCTGACTATTTCTGAGGCAACATGATGAGTCATGAAATATAACTTTTGCAGAAAATATCCTGATTGCCTAATGACTAGGTGTTGGTAGATGAAATTACACGCACTCTCTCTTGTTCACATGAAACCAGGGAAGTGTCTTTCTGAGTAAGCTGTTTGTTCGAGTTACCCAAGAAATGTAAAAGATTACCGTTGCAAAATAGGAAAAAAAAAGTATATGTTTGAGGAGCTTGAAAATACCTGCTGATACACATATGCTTTAGACATTCACAATATCAATATTGTAAATAAAATACTTGCAAAGAAGAAATACTGCCTGAAAATAATACAACTGATCATCCATGTTCCAAATGTTTTATTTTGCAGATGATGAAGAGGATGTTAACAGTATGGAAGAAGTCATGTTAGAATTTGCTGCAATGGATAGATCTCTTAATAATTATATAAGAGCATTTGAGGAAACAGTAAATCAGGTAAACTGCCTCTTCTAATAGCATTATGAAAACACATCCTTATTTAAATATTATCTTTTAATAGACACAAATGTTACACTAAAGCAACACATGGTTGTAAAGCTAGATCTTTGGCAGGTATAAAATACCGAAGTTGCTGGTACAACTATGTATTTTTTTTCCTAGTGTGATAGAGTTTCTAATTCCTCCCCATGAAACATCAGTGGAAATATGGGAAGAGTAGTGCTTCGGGAATGACTGAGGACACTGTAGTTTAAGATAACCTAGTCTTGGATGACACCTGCCTTGTGTATTGTGGAAGATGGAAGTGCAGATGGATGAGGCAGCTGATTTTGGGAACAAACCGGTGGCTGTGGCAGTAGGGAACAGATGTTTTAAAGCCTGCCTGCCACCTGACTATGCTGGTGCTTATAAAGGGTGAGCTTGTTAATTACCCGCTCAATTAACCAGGGGCTCATTCTGAGCTTGGTCTCGGGACGGACAAACCCCCGGCGCGGCCGTGCCGGCAGCGACCGCCAGGGGGCACCGCGGCCGCGGGTTTCCCTTCCCTTCCCTTCCCTTCCCTTCCCTTCCCTTCCCTTCCCTTCCCTTCCCTTCCCTTCCCTTCCCTTCCCTTCCCTTCCCTTCCCTTCCCTTCCCTTCCCTTCCCTTCCCTTCCCTTCCCATCCCGACCAGGAGCAGGCAAGGGATCCACAGCAGAGCCAGGGAGGAAAGAGGCAGTCCCAGGGCAGGCTGGACTTAATCCCTTCATTTCAGGCCACATAATACCTGGAGAACTCAACTTCCTAAGTAACCTATTCTAGTGTGTGTCTGCAAATTGACTTCTTGATTTTGTATGGATTTCTCTAGAAAAGGCAAAACCGCATCCCTGGTTTCCCTTCAAGATGGGAAGTCTGTTTCAAAACTTGAAGGTGGTAGAGCTTTTCAATTAAATCTGCCCTGTTGTTATCTTGCTATTGCTTTTCGCTCTTTTAAAAGCAATAACAGGAGAGCAAAGCAATACATTTTCCACTAGTTCTATTATGAGATGCTTTTTCTTTTGTAGCAAGGTTTTCCTTTAATATTTCTTTTTAAATCATCCTGAGTTAGATGCTTGACTGAAAAATCTTCTTTCAAAAATTAAATATACATATTTAAAAGGAGTTGAAAACTATGTCCACATCAGCAGGTGTTGGACAGCAGTAAATACAGGCACTGTATGCAGTCTTTAAATATACATTTCATCTCAGATGTCATCATAATTGCAGACCTCCTAGTTTATGTTGGATGGTTCAGGACTTTTTCCTTTTATTTGGAATATTCATGATTTTTAAAGCTTTCCTAGTAAATCATAACATAGTTCTCATCATTAGAGATTAATGGTGTATATCCAGACTTGAGTGAAACATAGCTGGTTTATATTTTGATTTTAAGCTATTAATTAATGATGTGTTACTGTTATGATAGGAATTTCAAGTAATTTTCAAGAATGACTTTTTATCTTTTTTCACTATTTCCATCTATCAGCAAAACACTTTTTTTCATCTTTAGGAATATAAAGAGTAAGCCTGTGCCTTCACCAGCAAAGCACCCAAATCCTATTTACTTCAGATGCATTCACTCATGATCTTTTAAGTTAAGCAGAGGTTTAACTGCTTGACTGAAGTGAAGATACTTTTGTGAGTTTTTAGGGAGGGCAGTGATACATTTGTGATTTTTGGGATTGCATTCAGCAGTATCTGTTGTGTGCATATCCCTGCTGGTGTGCAAAAAATAGAAAGTCCTGGAAATGTTGGTTTGTATTTTTTCCCCTTTTTTCCCTAATGGAACTCATTTGTGTTGCTAAAACGAGCTTGTTCACTGTTCTTTCAGTCCTAAGGTTTTAAAAATGCTGTTCCAAGATATTTAACACGTTCTAGCGTCTACATGGATTATAAATTTGGTAATGGCTAATCTCTTAGCCTCTAGCCACACTTCTCCTGTCTCTGCTTCCTACCTCGCTCTAGGGAGTTTTCTCTACTTTCCCCTGCCAACATCCTGAACCTTTCTGAGTATGAGAAGGAAATGTATATAACTACTGCAGTAGAACAGAGTTACAGTCTGTTCTCTGAAAAATAACAGCTCATGCTTTATTTTGGCGGCTAGCTGCATGCCATGCCTCTGGAACCACACTGCCTATCTCCAGTTACCTGTCAGAGACAGCTTAAAATCTGCTTCTGGGAAACAGATACTGTTGCTGAATTTAGGGCTGCACCTGGAAATAGCTGTAGAAAGGCTTGAGTTTAAAATAGCCTCCACTGGCTTGCTCCCTGGTTCCATCTGAATTCCTTACCTGAGGGCTTTCTCTGGGGAGTTGCATCAGGTCATTAATTTTCACAAGAGACTGTTCTTCATACACAGTGTTAACAGGATTTGTCTCCAGCTGCAAAACACTTTTTATCTGATTATTTTGTAAGTTTGTATGTTGACAATTTTTCTGGTCAGTAGTTTCTTCATACAGCAGTGAATCTGAAAGCATATTGTACTCTGTGTTTCACCTTCTAACCACCTGCTTGTAGTGAAATGTCCAACTGGAATTTAGCAAGATAAGGAGACAGCAACAGTTAAAACTCCTAATTTATTATTTTATTATATATACCTTTAAATGGCATTGACAAATACATGATATTGTACAATGAAAGTATATCATGTTAATAGCTAGAAACTAGCATGAGATATAGTCACATGTTTTCTCAAAGCCAGTTTTTTTGTTGATTTCGGCTGCAGTAGGTGGAATGCAGAAGGTGAGACATACCAGCATCCTCTTCTGGTTGAATCAGCAGCCTGTTGAGCAAGAAATGAGCACTTGAGTCACAGTGTTTCCAACAATAGGCTGTGGGAAATCCTTTTTCTGTGGAAACTCCCTGTGCCACTGGATTTTCTTGTACCTGTGTAATGACTGGACTTCTGCTGCTGCTTCTTTTTTCATTTTTAATGGGTATTTTTAAAATAAATTAACCAATATTCAGGTCCTTACCATGCAAAGTGCAGACAGCACTCTTGCTTTTAGTGTAACAACAAAAGACTGATGGAACTGCAGTGTCCCTTGCAGACTTTATACTCCTGAGGTGGACACAAATGATTGGGACCCAGGCTGACAGGCAGTGCAAGTGTTCCCTGCTATAGAAGAGCTATCAAGTGGCCAGAATGCCAGCATATTGTGTTGTCCCAAATATGGATTCTTTCACCCAGTGTGCAGGAACGTGATGCACACACAGAGTCGAGATACTTGATTTTATTTTGTATCTGTGGAGAGAGAGGTGCCGGGTGCTGAATTCATGAAGGTAGCCCACCTTCAGTGGGCCAGGTGCTTATTTTCATACACTTTGAACAGTAAAAAAATGGCATTTCCTGTATATGTAACAGCCTAAATCTGTAGTCTTTGGCTTTGCATTCTCTCGTCTCCACATAAAGATACAGTGCACACTAGTTTTACCATGCATGCTCTGTGAGGAAGGGGAAGTTGTTCTTGGCTCTGTAGTTTGATTTATTGTGTCCTCCTGTTCTTGCTTCTTGAGTCATGGCTGTTGGTTCCTGCAAGTTTGGCTGTTCCCTCATCTTTTATAAGTTCTTTTATTTTTCCTGTACTTCAGTGAATTTTTAACTTCTCCTGGTATTTAATTTCAACAGTTGTGCCTGTTCTCTCAGTCCCTCTGCTCTCTGGATTAGCAGGGGTGTTGGTGGTGGACTCTGATCACTCACTTGGCTTTTCAAGCATTTGGCTTCTTTGGGACTGTAAAAACTGGGGTAAATTTTCTGAAGTCCCCAGACTTCATCTGGGGACTTCATCTTTTATCTTCCCTAGATAAAATTAATTGCAATGCATTGTAGATCAATCTAGAGAACAAGAGAGATGAAAACAACTTTCTAATGTTGCATTATTCCCACCCCTCTTCTCCTTCAGGGAAAGAGAACCTGGGCTATTTTGTATTTTTGCAGGTGAGAGCAAAGTGTTGAATGTAGTAGAGGCATCTCTGGCAAAGTTTACTTAATGCTTCCTTTTGTAAGTTACTGCTTTGCCAAACATCACTTCGGCTCACTTGGAATTGTGTCTGCCTTTTGCTAAGCCTGAACACTGCAAGGGACGATAAAATCCAAACCTGAGTGAGGTGGAAGAAACACATAGGAGACATGTTTCAGGAAAAAATTAAGAGCCATGTTAAGGGAGCACTGAGAGTGGGAAGAGACAGACAAAAATGTAAAAGACATGGGGTTGGGAAGTCATGAGGTCATGTAGACAGATGGGGAGAGACTGGTTGAAAGAGTGCTAGGAATGAGATGGTGTTGAGCTGAAGAAAAGATATTAGAAGTTTCATCAGTTTTATCCCTATTTCTGCTACAGCCTTCCCACATTGTTCTAGGTGAGTAATTTCTACCACCATCTCAGTGGCTGCCAACATCTTTGTTTTCTGACTGTCCTGCATGGAAACTGATTTAAGCAATCATAATAGCAATTTAAATCTAAGTTAATTAAAGTTTGAACACAGGAAATGAAATTAAACATGTTCTTTCTTAGGTTTTATCTGTAAAAAGACACACAAATGATGTAAGTGTATGTCTTGAGAGGGTTTGAAGTCTGGATGTGTTGGTCATTCATGCCTGTGTGACTTCATACCTTGTCAAGTGTTCAGTCTTCCTTTGGCAAAGATGAGGAGTGCACCACGTTCCTTGTACAAGGGTAGTTTTGTCTCTACAGGATATACAGGAACTACTCTTAGATTTGTTTTGTATTTTTGATAATAGTTCTCTTTAAACCAGTAGGTTCATTGGACATGGAATAGGAGGAGGTGTTTGTTCACTGTGTCAGTAATTTAGAGCAGATTACTTAGTATTGGGGTCTGTTATCTTCGTGGCCAAGTCTGTAGGTTTTAATCCTGCAGAGGAATGACTCCCTTCAGTGATACAGGTCATATTCATTCCAAGTGTGCAGCTTGTGAGTGATTCTAAGGAGCAACTGCAGAAAAGTAAAAAAACTTGCTGTATAGTCCAGTCCATGGTCTATGCTTGACTTGCAAACTATTTAGCAGAATTCTAGTTTCTTCACTTAAAACATAGTATAATGCTGTAGTTACTTGGATGGTCTTTCTTCACCTCATAAAAATGAAAGGGACTTAAAGATAACATCTTTGTTACACATCTTTGCCAGTGTAGCTGTGTAGGCCAGGAGTGCTGTTGGAGAAGGTTCTGCCAATGTATCCAAGTTCTCTCTTTTGAGAAAGAAACCTAAACCATTGAAACACTTTCTGTAGTGGTAGCTCCACCTGCAGTGTGGGTTTTGAAGGAATAGCAAGGTCAAGGAGAGGATGTTTCCAGCCAGCCAGCACCCATCCTTGGTGGCACAGCTCTGGCAGCAGAACTAATGTCCAGGGTGTGTGGCAGGTGCCAGCAGTGTCATCAGTGACCGCCACTGCCTGCTAGAGACAGAGCTGGGCTTCAAAATCAGATCGTCCCTTAGTTTTCTGTAGGGCTAAGTACCAGGAAGACTATGAATCCCAAGGGATTCATGTGTTTTTGCTGATTCAGGACTCTCTGCCGGTGACTGGCACTGTGATACCCATTACAGTGTTCTCAGTGTAACAGTTTTTAACATGAAACTTTCTAGTTTCATGGAACAAACAGCCTTGTTTGGTGCTGATGTTTTCTTGATAAGCACTTTGCTCGTCTTTTTCTGCTTGCTGCACTGTCATGACAGCACGTTTTAGGGCAAAATCCACTGATGACATCCATGTCTGCAGCTGTGACCTTTACTGTTCCAGCTGAGTTCAGAGCATTTCCTCTGACAGGTGCAGTGTATCAGTGTTTCCTGATTCTGAAATCTTGTCTGCTAACCGTGAAAATTTTGAGAGCTTCTTTTTATCAAAAAGAGTCCTCTGCTACTTAGAAATGGCCCATGAAGATCTTTGTGAAGTCTGCTACCAGAAATATGGGTTTAGTGGAATGGATATATCTTTTCTTGGGCTGGTAGGGAGAACAGAAGAGCTCTTGTAGTCTTTGCATTTATTTTGACTCTATGATTGTAAAAGCAGGTGATTCTATCTTGAAATTCACTTAGAGTTTGCTGAAGTGCTCCATCAAAGGTAACAAGTCAATCCCCTGGTGAAAGATGTTGTACCTGTGCCAGTGTCTTCTCTCCTATCAAATAGTAAAAAGATTTCTGGAGAACTTGCTTCATCTTTACAGTTTTTGTTAATAATGGGTGTCTCGGTGTTATTTTGGTACCTTGAATGCTAATTGGAATTACTCTTTACTGCTTGTTTACTTGCTATCTACTAATGAAGCTACTTCAGACTGATAATTCATCTTACAGAATAAGCCAAATGTGGACATTGGGTCAAGTCCTTATAATGGCTCAGGTAGAATAGTAGAGAAAAATAATATATGACTCTATAGTTTTGCCTCTGCATATTTATATAATGCCATAGGGCTTACTAAAACTTTTACAGGCAAACTTATTTCTGGCATTTACTAGCTATGGAGTTCTTTAACATTTTAAAGTTTCTTCGGTACAATTTCTTTGATATAATTTCTAACCAATAGTGTATTGCTTGCTCTATCCTACTGCCATCTCCAAACAGTAATTCAAAATATATTGCACTGTTGTGGGCAGGTACTCTGCTTCCTGCAGGAACTGGGACAAGGATGCATTTCAACACATTTCTAATATTTACTTTATAATATTTACTTTTTTGTGTCTTTCTCTGTATGTGTCAGACTAAGCATTTGATGGAAGCCGCTTTTTTATTTTCCCAGAATTGGTGATCTATTTGTATAGTTCGCTACAATAATATGTTAGAGTCTACATTTGATGAGCTGCAATTAAATTATTTTTTTAGTGAGCAGCATATAAAGAAGTAGGAGTAGTGTTTTATTTTATGTGGGTTATATAGCACATCCTCAGTAGTGTTTCTTGGATGTCTCCTAGCAAGTATAAAAATGTGTCCTGCTTTTTGGAGACTAAACCCTGGAAACTCTTGCATACAAACATAGGTTTGTTTGACTTCACTGGGGTCACTTACATTGGTCAAGCTAAACATTTTCCTAAATATTTGCAGTGTCAACAGAGTAGTTGCTGAAATGGCCCTTGGTTTGTGTGGGTAGGAGTAGGGCAACAGGGACCACAGCTGGTTAGCAGCGAGGATTTGGGTGAAAAGAAATGTTCTGGACCTAGGACCATGGCATGGAACTAGTGGTAGCAGGGATAGTATTAAGAACAAATGTGCCAAAGAAATGCTAAGAACCACATTGTAATTTGAAAACTCTTTTTGTTATGTTGGGCAGCAGTGCTGCCCAGTAGGTAGCAAACTAGGCTGCGATTAATGAGGACTGGATACTATTTTCAGGGTTACCATCAGCTTGTGTGGTTCACCTTGACAAATTGTTTCCCTCCATGCCTTGGGCTATGGTCCTGTGTTTGTTAATATCACTTTTGTGCAGTACCAAATCACCTGGTCGCACATTCTCAGCAAATAAGGCAGATCACATGATACTGTGTTTATGCTGGCTGTTTGCTGGCTGCAGAAGGGCAGACACTACCTGATGGAGCATAACTCTGTGCAAAATTAGAATTGGCAGAGTGGGCTGCACTTAATCAGTGCGTCATGCAGCTGGGGTGGTTTTGATCTCATATGAGACACACTGAAACTGAATTTACTGTCTAGTCCAACCACAATCTCAGTCATGTGGACAGCATCCTGTACCTGTCTGTAAAGAGATTTATTTTTTTTCCACTTGAAGGTGTCAAACTGAAAAAAAACTGAATTCAGCTTTTTAATGATTTTATTTTAAGGATTTAAGAATTGTAGTTGGCAGTCTGAACTGTTTCAGAAATTCCAGAAGGTCACAACAGAGAGCAACTGAAAGTCTCTGTGATTTGGATACCTACTTTTCTAGGCAATGTCTGCATTTCAGAGTCAATGTGAGTTAACTCTGTCTGGTTTAGCTTAGCCTAGAGAAAGAAGATAAAATTATGAACTGTAATGAAACTGGTAGGTGTTGAGGTAAAATAGACAGATGAAAAAGCCATCTTAATGTCAAATCATGGATTATTTCTTGGTTGATGAAATTTGTTATTGGAAACATTGGAGTTGTAGTTTCAGTTGCTCAGTAGTGAAAATAGTCTTTCAAATTAACCATCTCATCTAGCAAGATCCTGCTGACAGTTTAAGAATTTAAATGCTGGAGCCAGGGGGTGGAGAGTGAATGCTAAATGCTGGATGATTCTCAGCAGCAGGGGTTTTCACTTGAAATTAATTTCTCCTGTTAATTGAACACACCCAAGTTGATCAGTGTCTTTGGGGAGGCAGTTTCTGGAATGCCTTCCATAAAATGTCTCCCTCCAAATGTTGAGTGTTGTTTTAATTACTGTAATTGTTTCCAGAAATTATATGTGTATGTTGGATATTATAATTTTCCTTCTCTAAAATTTTAAATGTTAGGCCACTCATTTAAAAACATTTACTTTTTTGCCTAGTATGTTTTTAAACTGATCTTATCAATAAAAATACTCAGTGACATAGATTTTCCCTCTGCAAAATTCTTAACAGCTTTCTAATGAATTACAGATAAAATGTTGCTTGCAGCATTAGCTAGATCATGCTTTTTTTGTAGCTGCTACTGCCATGAATTTGTTCTTGTTAAAAGAATTTCAGTCAAGAAGGAATTGGTAGAGGTTGTTACTTTCATTCCTAGCTTCCTCATAAATTATTTTATTTGGGACTTTTTCTTGTTCAGCTGTTCTATACCGGGTGTAAGCAGGAGTGTGCATGCAACATGTTGCATGTAGTTCAGAATGTACCAAATTCTTATGACTTCTTAGTATGGTTTCTTCTGAACGTCTTCACTTTTACAGAACTGCGTATTTAAGGCTTTTGTTAACATGGAAAGAACTGAGTGTTTGTGGAACATTTCTTTGCTTTACTTTTCGATGTTGGGAGTTAAAAGCAACTTTTTGACATTTTTTCATTAAATTAAATAATGAGTTTCTTGTGATTTTTAACGCATGCACTCAACCTGTGTTGCAAGTGTTGTTTTTCTTTCTCACCTTTTTACTTTGCTCCTGTTGATGGGAGGCAGTGCTTTGATTTAAAAGCAGCAGCATGACTTCTTTGTGTCTGTGCTGCTGTATGTAACTCTGCCTGTTCTAATGCCTGTTAAAATTTTAAAAAAATCTGCCCAGTAGTATGTATGCATTTTATTATCTTTCCAACTTGAGGAAGAGGTTTCAAAAAATACCTCAATCCTGCCAGAAATCAATACCAGATGTCATAGTATCTCCCAAACATGGCCCCATTGTTGATAACCTACCGTGAGTTACAAACACTGTGCTTGATAATAAGGGTTGGCAAGTTTAAGTAATTTCTGGGCTCTCATCTTATTTAACTGAGCTAAGTGCATAGCCTGAGCAAGCTGATTTAACCAGCTGAAGTATTTCTTTTATCCTTAGACTTGTGCGTTAACACAGACAGTGAATGAAAAATACTATAAAAGACTTAAGAAAATGTGTACATCAGATGCACTCAAAACTTGCCTATAAAATGTAAAGTTCCCACATTAACGTGTACTCACACATACCACACTGATTAATTTCTCTGTGTTTGTAGAATTTTAAAGCTCAATGATGTTGCTACTCTAACTCTTCTGGAACTCTTCAAATATTGGGGCCTCATTGCGTTGCCAGTGCTTCTGTGTGAACAATTCACTGTGTTTATTCAACTAGATACTCATCCACTGTTCAAAGATGTTATGATGCTATTTTTTCCCCAGCAGTCTGTTGTGTGAGGAGGAGGTGGGCTTGGATGCAATGGAGAGTTTACAAGAATTGCTGGGAAGATGGCAACTCTGGTAGGGAAAACTTACGGGGTGTGGTTTTGTGGGGTGTGATAATTGTTGTAATACAAAGTGTAGGCTGTAGATGGAATGTTTCTCCATGGATATTTTTATCCTTAGTTGGAGGTGATGAAGGGATACAGGTAAAAGCTGGGCTGCACTGGAGGCAGTTTGGTCCAGTTCAGCAGAACAGTCTCTTGAAACAGGATGTTTCAAGAAGTAGCTATTAACAATCCCACTGTATGCCCTTAATCCTCACAAAACAACCCCACCTTTCCCCACTGCTATTCCTTAAATTCCACAGCCCTAATCACCACCTCTACTCTGTGGAGTCATGTTGCTTTTGCTTATGTTCAGTTTGGTGGGCAGCTCCTCTGCCTTTCCCTTTGTTTCCCCTCTTACATCCTGATTAGACTTTAGAATCCATTTTTTGTCTTCTTTTGGCCAAACCCAGCGTTGGCTGTTGTTAGTTGGTCACATGCTCTTGGAGAAGACTTAGTGGTGTTGCATTTTCTCTTGCTGACAGCTGTGTATCGTATCTCTTGGCAGATGAAATCTGACACAACAGTGGAAATCCTGTTGAACAATGTCTCAGGAGAATCTGGCTCATCAGTTGGATCCGCACAGAGCTGCCCCATCAGTTATGACACGATGTGTCTCTGCTAACCCTTTATGAGCTAATTAAACCTGAGTTTAGCAAGTCATCCTCCTTAATCTATTGGTTAGGTTTGAAGATGCCTGGCCACCTTCATCAGTCAGGTTTATAAACAAATGTCAGACAAATCCCATCAATCAGGTTTATACACCCAGCACAGCTCACTGTAGTTGTAATGGTTATTACAGCTCAATGTGGGTTTACGCTTGGCCATTTCCAAACCCCACAAAACTCCTTATATTATTCACTCCTTATACTGATTCTTTTTAGCACTTATTTGCCTGTTAAATTTTTAATAAAAAGAGAGTGTTTTATGGTAAGCAGAAAATCCACCTAAAGCAAAAAGCACCTATAGAGGACCACAGGTGTGGCTTTACTTTTGCTCAAGGAGAAGCTGTCAGTTGATTCAGATAAGGGATGACTATTACAGCAGTGTGTAGACATGGATGGAACAGAAGTGTTTGTTCACAGTGTGTCACATAAAGAGCCATTTAATGAAATTGTGCAGCAGCGGGTTTTAAAGCAATAAAAGGAAATAACTTTTTACACAGTGAATAGTTACATTGTGGAATTCAGTGCCACAGGATGTTATGGACTCCGGAAGCATTAATTGGTTCAAACAGCTACTAGACAAATTAATGGAAGAAAAAATCCTTGACAGCTGTTAGATGCAAAGATTTAAATACAATCACTGTCTTGGTAAATCCCTAAACTGCAAGTTGCTAGTTGTTAGCAAAATATATGGTGGGAAACAGCAAAAGGCCTTTCTGTTTGGTGTTCTTCTACTCCAGCTTTTTGCTTCTGCCACTGTTAAAGAGAGGAGAATACACTGGATGGGTCTTTGGTCTAACGTACCATATCTTTATGCAGCAGAAAACAAACTGCATAGAAAATACAGAGTTCACAAGCATGACTGCATCCCGAAGTTTGTATTGACTGGCTATATAGCTTTAGATAAATCACATTTATATTCTGTTTCAAACGTATTTTGGAACATTGTTCTATCCTAAACTACCTTTCACCACCATAATTTTAATACTTGGAAAGTCTTCAAGGTATCTAATAATTTATCTCTGTGTTCTTACTCATATATTTGATGATTTAAAAAATAAATAACAGCTCCTGCTCTGGGCATTGTTACATAATTGAAAAATTCTTAATCTGAAAGCTGACTTCAAATCCATATAATATAAAACCACATAGACCATTTAATAATTAGGTACTAGCAGATAAAATCCAGTTTGAAGTTAGCAGAGCTACACCCACTTGGACCAAAGAAGGGAGGAATCTTCAGCTAGATCCTTGTCTTGCACCCAGTTTTCTCCCTTAATGCCCAAGAAAAACTTAATAACTAATTCTAAATAACAAATCTTGCTTGTAATATTGATGGGAGGAGGTGAACTACACTTCTAGGTGAGTATCTGCTGGGTCCCCTTCTTAAAAATTTGATGAAATTTCAACTTAAGTACCTGCTCTGATCTCAAGCACACCAAATGGGATGAAATGTTTCCCTGGATAGTTAGGTACCGTACAATGTAGGGTTTTTACTTATTTTAAGAGATCAGAATCTAAAAGTTTTAAGATCAGTCTTTGAGATTCCTGGATTGGTGAACATAAAAATGCCTTTTACATCCCCATTAGCAGTGTGGTCCAGTGGGAATATATACATGGTCAACTAAGTTTTTGGGCTGGTATTACAGGAGATACTGGATAAGAGGCAACAAAGCATGTCTTATTTTTAAAAAAAGAATTAACAGCGCTGCCAGGTAAAAACTCATGATTTTACATGTGCTTTCATTAGTTGAGGAAAGCTTGGCTCCACCGTTTTTGTAACTCTTCTTCCAAGTAGTTTTTGCCTCTATTAGCCTCCTGTTTATGCATCTAAAAGAAACCCAGCTGGTACAACTTCTGTTGTACCATGGCCCCTGGCCCCTCCCCAGATTCTGGTTTCTCCAGGTGCCTCTTGAACTGGGAGTTCGATATGGGATGCAGTATTTCAGCTATTGCCTAATCAATGCTTCATATAGGGGAAGAGTAACTTCGTTGTCCTGCTGGCCACACTGCTCCTAATGTAGCCACTATCCAATTTGCTCATTAGCAATGAAAACGTTGCCTGAAATTTCGCTTGGCATCTACTAAAACCTCTCTGTCCTTTTCAGCAGGCCTGCTACAAGGAACTACTAAAGTCAGTTCCTAGCATGCACTGATGCACACGGTTATCCTGCCCCTAGAAAAGCCGTAGAATTCTTGTTCTTGAACTTGACATTTCCAGTTCTGAACTTCCTCAAGGTCCTTCTTGGTTAAAGCTCTACTGCTTATTGTGTCAAATGCCACTGGGTTAGTTATGTCTAGAATATTGCTGAGAGTGCATCAGGTTTCATCATCCAGGTCTTTGGTGAGAATATTGAGCATGCTCAGCTCTACTGTTCACTACTACAATACTGTGCTTGGTACTAGCTGCCAACTGGAGAGCAATCTGGTGTTTACTGTGATTCTTACCCTCTGAGTCTGGCTTACTGGTAATTTTCAGTCTATCCACCAGACCATTTGATTACATCCACCACGTTCCCCACATCTGCATTTCAGGTCAGTTTATCCCTTATATAAGACAATCAGTTTGATCAAGCATTAACTGCCCTTTGTGAGTCCATGCTGATTGTGGCTGATTACCTTTTTGTTCTCTGCATGTTTGGAGGTGGATTCCACACGGATGTGGTATGAAATCCTTACAGGGGCTGGGGTGAGGCTAAGCAGCCTGTAGTCACCTTTCTCATGCCTTTTCTAAAGACAGACACAGTGCTAGCCTTTTTCCAGTTTTCAGGGGTCTGCCTCAATGATCATGTGTTTTTTTCGGAGATGGCAGGCAGATCTATTGAAGTCACATAAGCCAACTCTTTCAGTGCTTTCACATTAATCTTCTCTGTCCTCATAGATTTGGATATATCAGTTGCTCTAATTCATTCTTAACTTCTTGTCATTAACCTGTTCCTTCTCAAACCATACTGGTACACCTGGAAATCTAGGAGTAATCTTTGCCTCTTTTGAAGATTGAGGCAAAAATGTATTCAATGCTTCAGCCTTTTCCATCTGCACAACCACTAGGTTGTCTTCCCCATTCAGTAACATCCCCAAATTTCCTCTGAACAATTCTGTCTTGCTGCTATTTATATTCCCACTTGTTTTAATTCTAAATGCACTTTGGTTTTCCCAGTGTTGTTCCTAAGTGCCAAAGTAGTGCTTTTGTACTCCTTTTTTTGTTTTCTCTATGCTGTCTTTTTGTATTACAGTTCATTAAGAACCTCCTTGCTTAGTCAGTGAGTCTTCTACTGAAATGCCAGTCTTCTTGTACAATAGGATTATTATTAGTTCCTGAGCTGTCAATAAGTTTCCCACAAAAATTTACTAGCTAGACTGACACCTTTTCCTTCAACATCCCAGGAGATTCTGCTGAGCTATCTCCTGTATAACCCCAAGTCCACTTACATAAAATCCTTAGTCCTATTTCTTGTGCTTAGCTTCCCAGTGTCCTTCTGGATTGTGAATACAATCTGCTTGTGGTCACTTCTCCCAACCTACTATCTGTGACCACATTTGCTGCTTGTTCTTCCATGTTTGTGTACAGAGGTCACATAGAGTATTTCCTTTGCTTGGTCTCTCTAGCATTTAAAAGTTATTATCAATGCGGTCTGGAAATATCTTGGATTGCTTTCACAATGCCATGGTGCCCTAGTGAGGACCAAGTCTGGTGATCGGGTTGTTTTTGGTAGTTGTTTGTGTACAGCACTATCCACTTTGTCCCCTTGAGCAGGTGGTGTGTAACAGGCCCACACTGCTGCATGGCCCATGTTGCTTTTGCTTTTGACCAGAAGTCTCCTGTCAGACACATCTCTGGTTTCACACTGGACCTCTGCATAGGCAAGGAGATGCCTTATATGAAAATGCAGCTGCCATTCTTCTCCATTGCTTGTTCTTCTTGAACATCCTTCATAACACTGTTCCAGTCATGGATGCTATCCCATTTAATCTTTGTGATCCTGATGGCATCAGAACACTCTGACTGTCCACAGACTTCCAGTTCTTGTTTTCTGGCCAAGCTCTGTGTCTTAGTACCCAGACACTCAGGTTAAGCTGTGTGTGCCCTCCCTCCAAGTGGAAATGTGTAACTTTCCCTTTTGGCCTTTCCTTACACAAACTTTCTCCTATCTTTCTTTACCTCTGGGCCAAGGCCCTGTTCCTCATTGAATTTAGTTTAAATCCATCCTCACTAGAATAGCGAGTCTCTTTGCAGAGCTGTTTTTGTCATGGTTTTGACTTCCATGTGTTCATAGCAGTCCATCTTTGTTGAATGAGGCATTGTAATCAAAGAAAACGAAGTCTTGCTCTTGACAGCAGCTGCGCCGACAGGCATCAGTCTGCTGGTTACATCTGCCAGCCAGGCCTCTCCATTGACTACAAGGGTTCAAGAGAGTGCCACTGGGATTTCTGCCTTCTCATGTTTGCTCTGAGCATTCTGTTCCATTTGATCTGCTCAAGGTTTCCCTTGGCTGTGTTACTTCTGTCCTACAAGGGATAGCAGCAAGAGGTAGAATTCAGAAGGCTGTGTAGGTGTTGGTAATTTGTCTGCAACATCAATGGCCTGGGTTCTGGACAAGCAAGAGACTCGCATGGATAATTGGGATGGAGTCTTGTTTCACATGGGGAGCATCATCAGCTGCTAACACCAATGCTTCCTTTAGTACTGGTGCTAATCCAAAGACTTGAGATACTCACTCAGAATCTTATCCCCAAACACTCCCTACTGTTGATGAAACTGTTACCTAGGCACAGCTGGAAAAGGAAACAGAACTGTATTCCTGTTACCTGAAGTCACAGGCTTCCTGGTCCTTCAGTCATACCTTTCTTCTTAGAACCACAGGATAGAATCATAGGATCATTAAGGCTGGAAAACCCCTTTAAGAGCATGGAGTCCAAACACAAACACAATACCACCACTAATCCATGTCCCTGAGTGCCACTTCTACACATCTTTTAAATCCCTCCAGGGATGGTGACTCAACCACTTCCCTGGGCAGCCTGTTGCAATGCTTGATAACACTTTTGGTGAAGAAATTTTTTTGCAATATCCAATCTAAACCTCCCCTGGAGCAACGTGAGGCCATTTCCTCTGGTCCCATTGCTTACTACTTGGGAGGAGACCAACCCCCACCTCACTACAGCTTCCTTTCAAGTAGTTGTAGAGAGTGATAAGGTCTGTCCTAAGCCTATTTTTCTCCAGGCTACACAACCCCAGCTCCACCAGCTTTATTGCCCTTCTCTGGACATACTCCAGCACCTCAATATCAACACTTCCAACCAACTTAGTTTCATCTGCAACCTGACTGAGGGTGCCCTCAATCCCCTCATCCAGATCGTTGATAAAGGTGCCTCCATTACTGAGCCCTGGGGAACATCACATGTGACCAGGCACCAGCTGGATTTAACTCTACTCACCACCACTCTCTGGGCCAGACTATCCAGCCAGTTTTTTACCCAGTGAACTATGTGCCCATCCAAGCCATCAACAGCCAATGGAGTCTTCAGGAGGATGCTGCGGGAGACAGTGCCAAAGGCTTTACTAATATCTAGGCAGACACCATCCACAGCCTTTCCCTCATCCACTAAGTGGGTCACCTTGTCATAGAAGGAGAGCAGGTTGGTCAAGCACGACCTGCCTTTCATAAACCCATGCTAGACCTGATCCCCTGGTTGTCCTGCATGTGCTGCATGATGGCACTCAAGATGATCTGCTCCATAACCTTCCCAGGCACCGAAGTTAGGTTGACTAGCCTGTAGCTCCCTAGATCCTCGTTCCAGCCCTGCTTGTGGATGGGTGTCACATTTGCTAACTTCCAGTTTATTGAGACCTCTCCAGTGAGCCAGGACTGCTGCTAAATGATGAAGAGTCACTTGGTGAGCTCTTCCACCAGCTCCCCCAGTACCCATGGGTGGATCTCATCCAGCCTCAAGGACTTGTGTGTATCTAAGGGCTGTTGCAGGTCACTGACCATTTCCCCTTGGATTGCAGGGGTTTTGTTCTTCTCCCTGTCCTGTCCCTGTGTTCCAGCTGAGGGGGTTGGGTATCCTGAGGATAGCTGGTCTTACTATTAAAGACTGAGGCAAAGAAGGTATTAAATACCTCTGCCTTTCCTTATCTTTTGTCTTTATGTTTCTCCCCGCATCTAGTAACAGATGGAGGTTCTCCTTTGCCCTTCTTTTGCTGCTAATGTATTTATAGAGACATTTTTAATGTCTTTTATGGTAGTAGACAGATTAAGTTCTAGTTGGGCTGTGGCCCTTCTAATTTACTCCCTGCATAACCTCACAATATCCTTGTAGTCCTGAGTTTCCTGTCCCTCCTTCCAAAGGTCATAAACTCTCCTTTTTTTTTTTTTCCTGAGTTCCAGCCAAAACTCTCTGTTCAACCAGGCTGATCATCTTCCCTGCCAGCTCGCCTAGATCCTACTGGTCTCCTTTGCAGCACCCCTGATGCAGTGAAGCCCAGTGGCCTCTTTTGGCTGCTCCTCACTGAGCACAGCAGTGACTCCACAGCTGCCTGTACCAGGGAGGAGCACTGGGCAGCTGAGCAGTCCAAGCTTCAGATGGCAGAATGTACCCTCAGCACTTCCGTGGAGGCTGAGGTTGCCAAAGAACCAGGAAAGCTGCACTGGTGACCATTGGTGACCTGTGCTGTGTTCATCACCGTTTGAGAGCAGCTCCTGTTGGTGACATTTCTGGGATTTCTTTATGCTCCCTGCAATCTATCTGCCGTATTCACTGCTTTGCTTCTGGTTTTGTGCCCTGATGGCAGAGCTCCTTGTTGCTGGTGTTCCCTAAGGAACACTGTCCTCTCTCTGGATGAGTAGGAAGCTGATGGAAGTTGACGCTGCCCCTAGTGAGACTCCCACCTGGCAGGGAGCTCCTTATGCTGCTGGTTAATTCCTGCCCAGTTTGCTTGCCTTGGGATGACATCACACACTGCTTCCTCTTGCTCTGCTGTTCAAAACAGGGGTTGGAAAATGGGTGTGAGTTAGCCATGCTGCTTCAGGTCTAGAATTAGCAGTCCTAGTTTCAGAGAAGCCAAATTAGGGTGATTTATACAGGATTTGGTTTTATGTGCTTTCCACAACAACCATTCAGTAAAGTAAATATATGTTGTTATTTTGTTCTGTAAAGTATTTTTAGTAAATCCTCAGTGCCTCTTTTATTGAATGACTAATGCATTTTGGTATATCTGAATTACATCTGTACTGAGTCATTTTGTTTTGTAATGACATATTTAAATGTTTGAATCTCTGCAGAAATTAAATATTGTAAAAGACTAACCTTTTGTTCTTAATGTTGGTTTGTGCCTGTATTCTATCACCACAAGCCTCTGCAATGGGGAAGAACTCCTGTGAGCTGAAAACTCACAGGATGCTGTATCGCAAAAACCTTTTGGGAAACCATAAATGAGCCAGTATGTTTTTGCACAGCCAAAATTTTGCGTTATTTTTTTCAAATCAGTTCTTCCTCTGCTTGCTGTGTAATGTTGTTGCATTTAACATTTCACAATACTGTTGTTGCACTCTTAGTTTTTCCTAAGCCACTGTTCACCCAACATGTGTAAAATTTTCCCTCGTCTCAGACTGCAGTTACTTCACATTTTGAAATTCAGGCTTTGTTTATGGGAAAGGTTTTGCCACTAACAGAACTAAAATAGTTATATCAGTGTTCTCTGCATCCTTGCTTTTCTTGTGGGTTTTTGTGGGTTTTTTTTAGTAGGATTTTTCCCTTGTTTTGTTTTTTTTTGTTTTATTTTGTTAAATTCTCCTATAGGACATGTAAGCTGAAATAAAAGGATTTGCAAGTTTTATACTGGGATAACTGTAAAGTAAATGTAAACATTTATTGCTTGTGTAGACTGGTTGAACAGCCTTCCTTAAATTACTTTGTTGTATGCACTACTTCTTGAACTACTTCTTCCCTAGTTTGCTATCTTTCTCTTATCAGCTCACAATGCCCTTATAGTCCTTGAACAAATGCCTGTTTTACCAGGCTCTCCTTACTTTGAAAGACCTTACAAGCTTTCACTTGTGCATCATTATCCTGGATTTGTAGTCTGTGTTTCTCCACATAGGGGGTTGATACTGTGTCTCTGCTTGTGTGCCAGGTCCATGGTTTACTTTGTGAGCTCTTCAGGGCAGAGAGCTGTTCATCATGTCCTTGCTGAAGCACATAGCATATTTTTAGAATCTAAAGAGTGATCATCAATCATTGTGGAAGACCAGTATCCCTTTATTCTGCTATCTGTGAATAATGCTTGAGGCTTCTCTCTTGCCTTCTTCAAGCAAGGAATCTAAACTAAGAACCACAGAGAAAGCTGGGTTAGTAATTTGCACAAAGGGGTTGTATTGTGAGAAGGGGTTTGAAAAAGAACGCCCTCCACCACCAAACAAAAAACCACCTAGCTTTCACCACTGAGCAGGAGAGCTGGTACTATATAGGAGAAGAATGGGAGATACTTGTAGTGGTAATTCTGAAATGAATGTGACTTTCTGCTCTGTAAATATTTGTATGTAAAATACTGAGAACAGGATTTTCAAAAGTGCTTACATGATGTAAGAATCTTGCAGAAACAAAATGAGAAACTGAATTCACAGCTGAATGGTTAGGCAATAATCTGGGATGTGGGAGAGTCAGGTTCAAGTACTTGCTGCAATTATCTTTTAATTAGTTATACAAAGTGGAACAACTTCAAACAGGAGAGATCAAGATGTCTTACCCCTGAATACCAAATAGCCTATGGGCTAGGACAACTAATATGGGATGAGCAGAGATTTGAAAACGGGTCACTCACCTTACTGATGACTGTTTTAACCACTGAGATATTAAATCTGATAGTATGTGGATTTCTCTTACCATTGTTTATGAGGAAGGATTTGCCTGGCTTAAGCAACAGACTCAAGGAAAGGGTTTGTGGAGAAGGCACCCATTGCCATTAGAGGAATAGAACTCCCTGTCTCTTAGTCATTCTGGCTTTGGTAGCTTGCTTCTGTGATTCCTGTTTTTTGACAATGGCTTTCTCCATCCATTTTATACAAAGTGGAAGGGATTGCATTAGGTAGCAGGATCTCTAAAGCTTCAGTGCAACAATCTGCATCTTTACTGCAAGTTTATTTTTTATTATTTTATTATTTTATTTATTATTTTTGTGCATCTAGTTGTCTGCAACAAAGTAGGGAGTTACAATGCTGCCAACAGACCAAACAGAGATGCAAAGGATTTTAGCAGGGCTGACATATTAAATAGCAGACATAAAGGCATAATACATGTTAAAATGTATTTAAAATATATTTACTGCTAAAGGAAGAAACCATGCTAATATACTAATTAGCATCATCTTGAGAAACTGATAATTATCTCTACAGGATTTCATGAGTCCGCATCCATTTGATTTGTCCTAATTCAGGGCCTTGTCATCCTCATCTGCAATCTCTTGCCCAGATGGAGCATGGAAATCGACACAAGCGTTCCTAATATGCAAATAGAGATCTGCAGTTCCACTTCAAAGTGGCAGCTTCTGAAGTGGGAGTTTTAATTATTCCATTTAGAGTTAGTGACTCTGCAGAAGAGGGTTTTTTTATTCTACCAGTGAGTTGGGTGTTCTTTTTTTTCCAGATTTGTTACCCAACTTTGCAGTAGGCATGTCTTATTCTGTCATGTGAACAGTGAAATGTTTGACTAGTTAATGATCCAGTTGTTTACTGATTGTAATCCATAACTTCCTCAGGGAGTTGTTTGTCCTGTTCTTCTTGGGTTCTTTTGCATGTAGTATTTTATATAACAAGATGAGATCCCTCATTGCTTGTCACCGGATTCTGTCATGAGCTTGACAAACAAGGTCATATATTAACTGTCCTATATTTTCTTCACTGAAGGGGTGGATAAACATTGGAATGGACTGCCCAGGGAAGTGATGGAATCACCGTCCCTGGAAGTGTTCAAGAAACGACTGGATGTTGCACTTAGTGCTATGGTTTAGTTGACAAGGTGGTGTTCAGTCAAAGGTTGGAGTCGATGATCTTGGAGGTCTTTTCCAGCCTTAATAATTCTATTATGGAAATTGATAATAGTTAAACTACAGGAACTGGCCAAAATAGAAAGTGATCAGCTGGGATGTAGCTGAAGTTTCATCTGATTGTGAATAACTACAGAGTAGAATCAAGTCAAATATTTTGCTGTCACAGGTACTCATAGATCCCTGGTGAAGTGTTAGATGCAATTACAATGTTTAGTTACTTACAGTGAGTTACACTGTTCCACTTCCGATGATGTATTTTCACTTTATGAGGTGACCATAAGGAGGTCACTGACAGTGAGGAAACTGTGCAGCAGTAGCAGTCTCAGGGAAATATATTCCTGGGTACCAGAGGGTGCACTTGGGAGAGAAAGCACTATAAGACCGCGTGAAGAGGTCAGTGTAACCTGCTGTTCCTGTGAGACTGCTGACCCCTGCATGGAGAGGAGGCAGTTGCGTCTGCATCTGCTCCCTAAATCCTTTGCCAGTGACTCAGCAGTTGTTTGGTGAGAATGTAATATATAAAAGGAAGAATGGAGGCATCCCATAATTAGGGCTAGTAATAAGAGAGGAATCAGTTTAGCATGTGATATACAGTGAGTCAGAGAAATGAAGGAAAGCGAGTTTGATAGTTATAAGGAAAGTGCAGTACTAAAAAATTGTGATGAATGGTGATGAGATGAGCTTCAAGAGAAGCTAAAAAAGGGAAAGCAAAGTAATATGAGAAAGAGGAAGGACGAGTTCAAAACCTAAATATAAGAATTCGACTCGATGATCCTTGTGGGTCCCTTCCAACTCAGCATATTCTGTGATTCTGTGAAATTCAGGAAGATGTAGGGAGAAGTTCGAATGGCAGGGGAGGTGTGATCAAAAGAGTTGGCTGGCATAGGGTTTATGCTAGCAGCCTGAAAGAATTTGGGGAGACAAATGTTATAGCGTTGCAGAAACTGAGGAATAAGAAAAAAATTTATCTATTGAGTTTATAAAAAACAGAAAGGAAATACTTGCAGGCATAGAATGATTAGAAGAAAATTACTTCTTTTTATGATTTTAAATCTTACAGTTAATGACAGTTTTCAATCACAGACAACATAAAATTTCTAGGATCGTCAGCCAGCATAATGAGAATGTTTTTGATACTGTGTATCAAAAATAATGCACTGATTTTTTTCCAGCTTTATATCCTAACTCATGTTGGTTTGGCTTCCTGTGTAAGTTCTTAGAGAGACAAATCAGATTTCTACTTTTAATACCTTTTCTTTTCACTCAAATCAATATTAAGTGTATTTAAATTTAAGACTAAGCTTTTTGATTTATTTTTCTTTTACAAACAGTGTTTCAACAGTATATGTGAAGACTACTCCATTTAGGAATTGTTCTGGTTCACGCTTCTGTGTTTCCTATTGCCATGCAGACTCTCAGGTAGAACTGTCTCCTTCAGTCTTGTAATTGCAGTTGAGGACTCTCATTTTTCCTGTTTCTTCTTACCTTGCTGTCACATTTTGAAGACGTGTAGATTAATACTGCAGTCGCACAGTCTCATTTACAGAAATTCATATTTTAAATATGAACTATTTAAAAACTGTTTTAAATTAAAGTTGGATTTTAATTACTTCCAACAACAAAATCAAGAGCTTCTGTGTAATGGGGGAGTCTATACAGGTTGGAGAGTTGGAACATGATTTCATTTTTAGTCATAATTTTATACCTGGATTGATAATTTACATTTAGCTTTTAAAAAAGGCGTTGTGTATCAATTACAAGAGAGTTGCAAAACAAATATCTCTGAATTTTTAAAGACTCTTCTTGTGTGCCTTCTATGCTAGAGTCAGCTACCAGGTTGCATCCGGTGTCCACTTCACAGTTAGGTATTGCTACTATTGTGTTTAATTACAGCTTATTATATTCACAGTTCTTCAGGTTTCCTTTATTGTGGAGAGTATGAAGCAAGACAGTTTTGAGCTAAGATGTGGATGTTCATGTAATGACCTATAATAAAAAAGCTGTTCAGGATTTGTCAAAATCCTGAGGACCCACTTTTATGAGGCTCTGTTTAAAAGGGATGTGCTGAAATCAGGAATTTGGGCTCAGTCATGCAGGACACACAGCTGGCACAGAAACAAACAGTTGTGAAAGCATTTGTGGGCATCATAATAAAGGAAAATGGTTTAAAACAAGGATTTTGAAGAAGGATTTAAAGATATATTCCCAAATGTTTATGAGGAGCTTTCCCACAACAGGAGGACCAGGAGAGAGAAAGTGCAAATATGTTTGTTTTGAAAATCAAAGAGGTAGAGTGACAGAGACTGGCATCATCAGTTATCTGATGGCAAGAACCAGCCTCTTGATGCTGTGATAGATAACATGAAAGGTGTGGATAGACTCCAAGGATTTTGGGAGGTCAATGGGTAGGATGCGTAGAGTGGTAATGTAAACAAGACTAAACCAGGCTATTACACAGCGCTTGTTGCCTTTGCAATAATTGATAACTATAGAGGAACAGCAACTTAATCTATCATACTAGTAGCAAAGGCTAGGTTAAAATGCTAATTTTCTGATCCAGTTCTTTTTCTGAGGCTTCGTTAAAACTGCATTACTAACAAAGATGGGACCTGTAAGTAAAGAGGAGGAAAAGAATTGCAGTTGAAAATATCCTTCTCTATTAGATGACATACTGCTTGCAGGGAACCTGTAAAAACTAGGGAATTTGGATATCCTGTGGCAACCATGTAGCAAAAAGGGTATGTTATCATTCCAGAGTGTGCTGTGCAACAGAAAATAATCACTTGTGCATGTACTAGGAAAGCATATAGTATTTGCCAAGACAAGGGAAGAGGTGCAAGCTGTCAGCCAGAACTGGTAAATCAAGAAGGATAAGATTGGAAGTAAGACCTGGGATTTAGTGGCTAATAACTCTATTGAGGGCAGTCCCAATAGGAAGCTGGATAAGTAAACATCACTGATAATGATTGAAGAATGTGATAATGTAGAAAGGCTCAAGGGAGAAACTTGTCCCTATGCATTTTCAGTAAAGTGCAAAATAAAAGGCAGTTCTGCTGCAGGGCACAGACTGGTACTGTCATACAGGTGAGGTGTTTTGTACCCAGAGCAGTATAAGTAAGGTAGGTATTACCAATTTGTAAGGAAATTGGGGGGCTTGCTGCAGTTGCACTGGCTTGGGTTTTTTGTTTGTTTTGCTTAGCACAGCTCTGAACTATCCCTGAATTCATTGTTCTGTGTTAAAGGTGGAGCTGACCCTGATGGAAGTATTGCCATCTTGATCTAGATATTAATACAAATACATGAATTTGGTGAGTCTAGGCTGCAAATGTCATTCAGGATTTATGTTTTTCAGCCGATGTCAATTCAAATGAAGCATGAATCTGTACTTAAGGTATCTTATTGCTGTTTCCCAAAAGTGTAGAGGTTACGTTTAGTCTTAATGAAAAATGATGATATGACTCACACTGCTGTTTTGGAGAGTATGAAGAAGAAATGCTGTCAGTGCTGAAGAACTTTTTGAGGACAAGAATTTCATCAGATGAGTGAAAAAAAAATTCAGGAGGAGTAAAAATTGAAAAAGTCTGCTTGACTTTTACTGCAGTTATACACAAGGAATATGGAAAATGTGCCTCTGGAAAATCAGCTGATTTTAACAATAATTGCTGTATACGGGTCTTCAAAGGATAAGTCACACTTTACACAGAAATCAGCTTCACAGCTAGGATAAATCAGGAACTGATGAAGATAACACTGAACTGTACTTGTTTTAGGATTTAGCCCTTTATTTTCATACTGTAGAAAACATGGGGTTTAGTGATCTCAGTCAAATAAGCAGAACCATACAAGAGTAAACAGGTTGTTAATCTGAAATCACCTTAGGGCCTTCTTCTGCTCCCACTGAAATCAATGTCTAAATTCCCATCAGTTTGAGTGGGATATTAAAGAAAGAAAAAAAGCTCTAATATCCATGTTAATGTATTTGCTAAATATGTGAATTAATCAGCAGCTTGGTAAACTGGTTCAACAGCCTGATGCATTTGCTGAATCAACCTTGCTAAAACAGATGCACCATCTGCCTCACAGTTTCTAACATGCTGTTAAAACAAAGCCACATTTTTATAAAAATAAAGTTATAAGTTATTTTTGCTGTCATAGGCCTTCATCTGTACTCAGGCAAAACTGCTTATAACAAGATGCTGTGTATCTCTAGTGCACAAAAATTAACTTGCATATAAACTGTGTTTGTGGCAGAACTTTTAAATACAAGGAAAAGAAGATATGCTTGCTCCTTCACTGTGTCTTGAACCATATTTTTTAGGTGTTTTCATAAATATCTCCCAAATACTGTAGAATTTTTTGTTTTGTCGTATTCATACTTAATATGTTGGAAAAAACTACAGAAAAACAAAATGAAGACAAACTTCTGTTTGGTTGAAATCATTAACAAAATTCAGTCCAACCCTTACAGCAAACCACAGGCTTTCAGAAATGCTAAGGGATTAAGGTTCTAAATATCCATGAACTTGCTTCACTTTGGTACTTTGGGAAAACCTCACCTTTAATCCCCACATTTACTGCTGTTTTTGTGAGCCAGTTTTACATCATTGGTAGCAGGTAGTTTTAATACTGGTATTTCAGTAAGATCCCCTTTCGTTGCTTGTTTTTACCTCTTTGCACTTTGCAAAGCACTACACAAGGGGTCTTGAAGAGAAACAAAAAGACCATAGTCGGTACCAGGGGAAAATACAAGCGGGGTGGTTTTTTTCTGTTAAACTGTGTGCAGAGTAAAGCATTTTGCTTGAGGTGAAACTTCTAACACATGGGAACCCCAAGAAACGCTGATCAGGCTGTAAACTTTGCATTTGCACCAGGCAATTTTGTTTCTTCACCTGGTGCTTATTTACATTAATCCCTCTCTATGTATATGGTTCCTTTCTAATTAGGAGAAAGAAAGCAACCAGGGTGGGCCAAAGTCCATTTCTGGCCTTAACAAAATGACTGTTGTGTGCCAGGAGTTGTGAGGAGTTTGTTTGGATATACCCCAGTATACCTGGAAGACGTGTGTTTCCCTCAGTGCTTACTTTATTTATAGATGTTGAATGTGTCCAGCTGTGTTTAAAGTTGGGAAAGGAAGCTGTGGAAGGTACTAGCAAGTTCATTATGGGGGGCACCCTACCTACAGCCACCTTATTGATGTGCTGTTTTGGAACTGCAGCAACCCTGCCTCACCTTTAGACTGTTACTCTGGCAGAGCTCTGGGATATTTGAAACGTGCTGACAGTGATTTTCTGTTGTGCTGGCCCAGTTTAATAGGCAGGATGTGTCATACGTGTGGGTCAGCCCTTATAACTGCCTCTTGGTATTTCACAATTGTCTGCGAAGGTGTTGCTCAACCGGAGTCCCAGCCCTGCAGCCACGATGTGCAGAGGTGTCGACTCTCCTGAATCAGATGTGGGCCCTTAGGCAATCCCTGCTGCAGCAGAGTTGTGTTCAAACTGCTGCAGCTGCTGCTGCTAAGTGATGATACCCTTTTTGACTGCCCTTGCAAATGTTTCCAAGAGCGGTGTTTTATTTGTGCATCAGCAAATGATCTGATATTTGCTAAGGGTTTGAATCCAGCCATTGAAGAATAATAAATGACTGTTTAGGTTGAGCTGAAATTTTGCAGCCTGATTCAGTTACAGTGGTGACTCACTTCGAGTTGGTTCTCACATGATTCACAAAGTGTATGGGTGACTCAACCCACAAATTTACTTAGCTCCCATGTTATTTTCCCTCTCAGTGAAAAAAAATTGGTTATAATAAATAATCACAGCAAACTTTGACTTACCCTGAGGTAAAATAAATATGTGTGTTGAAAGGCTGCATATTTGTAATAATAAATTATTTAGTGAGGTAAGGATGAAATAATAGGATGTAGGAATTGTTAAACAAGAAAGAAATGTGACATGCATTTTTGTTTGCTTTTGTTGCATAGCAGATATAAATAAAGGAAGAATAGTTACTTTATCTATGATAGAGATGCTCAGAGAGGCTGTTTTGACAGTGCCCATGCTTATTGTTTTAGCCAGCCAATTCTTGGTATTTGTTCTCTGAAATAAGCAGTTTTAGATATGTCCACATCTGGGTCAGGTATTTTAAAGTGAAGTCAACTCAGAAAATGTGAGATTCCTAGATTCTGAACTGGGTCTTTTTAGGATGCCTTAGGCTGACCACCCCTCTCTGAGACATCTTGACTGAGTTCCTTTACAATATCCAATTCACAGAGGTAAGAAATTCTGTCCCAACAGGAGCTGTAAGACAGTAAGTTTTTCTTCAGAAGATGCAGAGGCGTAGTATAAATACAGTTCAAATTACTATGAGTTTAGAGTTAGGAGGAAACATCAGCAAATAATTTTTTGGGTTGTCCCAAAAGGCTATAAATATCTAGGTAACTACATACCTCTGAGCTTCTCAGCATTGAGTGACTAATCACCCTCCCTTTCATAAATGAACAACAAAGAATCTGGAAAATGAAGAAATTCTGCCATGTCAGCTGACTTGGTCTTTTGAAAGTTCATGAGCAAGCAGGAATGTTTCTTTACCTTACAAATGTCAATATATTCCATAAATTAAACTTTAAAAGTCCATATTTTGTAGGGATTAAATTACAGGGACAAATAATGCATGGTTTGAAAGACTATGGTGCAAATTCTGAATTCTGTGAAAAGATAGTTCTTTTGCAGGTTGTATCACTGGTTTGAGGAAACATCAACATGATTCAGGTAGGGCAAAAAATTTTTGAGAAATTTCTCTTGGAAGGCACTGGCAAACTCCCAAATACCAGGCTACATAAATGATCTCCCTGAGAAAGGGTACCTAGGAACAGTGACAGGATTAAAAATACACAGCTAAAAGGCTTCTGTGCTAGAGAGAGAAGAATGAAAAGACTAAAAAATAACCATGGAGTGTCATATGCTGAACCACTGCAATGCAAAGGCCAGTGGAGCATTTCTGTGGCAGGCAGAACGCTGCTCTTTTATCACAAAGTTTGCCAAGCAGCCACAAGCTGTTTCAGGCCTCTTTATAGAGGGTGAACTAAATGCACATGTTAATTTGAACTTTCCCTTAGCTAAAGGAGAAGGTAAAAGGTTGGCTTTGTGCTCAAAGCACAGAGCTGGGATTTATTTATTTTTGGTTCTACCACTGTCTCCTTCTGCAACCTGAGGCCAAGTTATTCATCTCTTAATGCTACAGTCTCTCCATTTGTAAAATACATGGTACGTCACAATGGGTGTTTAAGGCTAAATTCTTTAATGTTTTGGGACTGGGCAGGACAATCTTTAAATGCTGCAGTGCTACATGCAGAGTTATGCTAATTAGTGCCTTTTTAGACACTGATCCCTTACTGTATGTAGACTAATACCGCAAACTGGTCCAGTTTTAGTCTATGGTACCTTTGACCTTACTGGTTCTGAGGTTGGTCTGGGACAGAATAATTTATTTCTGATTTGCTGGTTATGGTAATTGATGAAATAAAAATTCCCCAGACTGTCCCTTGGAATACCCTGAGTTAACTGTTCCCTTAGGCTGTGCAAGCTGGCCTTTCAAAAAGCCTGATTTTTGGAGGCATAGTCTTAACAGTTTATGCATGGAAAAGATATACTCCCAGTGGAAGAATCTATAAGTAAAAAAGCTTATCCCTACAGACAGATACTGGCAGAAGCCGAAGACCTGCCATGAAGTGGCTCATTTCATAAGCATTGCCCATCAAACACAGACACCCCTTTGCACATATCACTGTGACCAGGTGGTGTGACATGTGGCCATGAGCAAATAAATGTTTTGATAGGTAAACCTCAGCTATGTTTTTCTAAACAATTTTTTTTAGTGTTTCTAAATGTGTTTTCCTATCATGACTGTTAGTAGATCATGTATGGAATATCATTAATTATCATGTATAACATGTCTGTTCTCTTATTGCTGATCTCCCATGAAAATACCCTTGTGGTTCTTCGCTGGTATGTCACAGCAGATGCTTTTGCTTTTTCTATTGCTGTAAACAAGCTGTTGTGACTGATACTTCTTTTCACCATATGTCCTGAACACTCCCAGTTCATCCTCACATGTAATTTCCAGGATGCCTCGTAGGGTGTGTATACCTCCACCCGATTTCAAAATCAGTGTAGCTCTCCATGGATTGACTAATGACTGCAAGGTGTAACTTACCATGCTGGTTTTGGCTGACAGTGCTGCTAAACGAACAGTTGTTTGCTTAACATGTCTTTCATGGTTCCCATGTGAAGTAACTTTTTCTGAGAAATTCAGCATGCCAATGCCTTCAGGTCTGCTGATAAGCATTTATCTGTTATGCTGTTGAGACCAAAAAGGAGCGTGACCCCAGCTTGTTGCCCTGAATACTGATAGTTTTGCCCTGTCCCTTAGCCATATCGTATGTATTGTCCTCATACATTTTGTTATGCTGATCTCATCATTCCTACATCCATCAAGAATCTGTAGAGTAGGAGTGGGTGGGTGGCGAGAACTAAGAAAACTGTGATGTACCTGTAAGGGTGTTGTGCTGATGCAGTGTATAAGATGTTGTAATTCTGTCCCACTGTGAGGATCTAGGACTGATGGCACATTTTCTTACATTTGTTTTCATTTATGTTGTTGTTTTAGGCCATTCTCAACCCTCTTCATAGAATAGGATATGCAGCACCAAAGAGGAATTGCTTGTGCACAGCAAACATATTTACTTGTTATTATAATGGGTGGATATGCCTTGTTATTCACCTGTGATGTGTTGACCTTCCAGAAGCTCTGCCTGGCATTTCAGTAATAGCATATGTGATGGTACAGTATTGAGTGTGGTCAGGAATGGTGTCTCTACTAATCATTTTAATGAAAGCAGTCATGTGGAGGTGAACAGAAACTGAATTTAAATAGTAAACATGAAAGAAGTTCAACTACAGGAAAGGGCATTCTTTCAGCATCTCTCTCATCTGACTTTAGGTTTCTGTATTAGATGGTTGCCTGAGCTTTTGTCATACGTGTTGCTGTACTGTCCTCGCAATATAATGTATTGCTGTTGGGATTACAGCTGGTGGGAAAGACTTTTTTCCTCTTGATAGCTGGTGAAATTGTTCATGTTGCCTGTAGCAAATAGCATGCTAGCTCTTACTTTGATAGATCTGTGGTGGCATGCTGTGTGATTATAGTTTATGTAGGTAAGGGAGGGTTTTATATAAGTGCTTTCTTGAGGTTGGTACAGATGTCTGTATGCAAATTTTTGTAGCTCCACAGTGAAACAGACAAAGCTGCATATCACAGAATCACGGAATCATAGAGTATCCTGAACTAGAAGGGACCCAAAAGCATCATTGAGTCCAGCTCCTGGCCCTGCACAAGACAAGCCCAAGAATCACACCATGTGCCTGAGAGTGTTACCCAAACACTTCTGGAACTCAGACAGACTTGGTGCTGCAGGGAGCCTGTTCTAGTGCCCGGCCAGCCTCTGCATGGAGAACCTTTTCCTAATATCCAGCCTAAATATCCCCTGACACAGCTTCATGCCATTCTCTCAGGTCTTATTCCTGATCACCAGGGAGCAGAGAGTGATGCCTGCCTTTCTGCTTCCCCTTGTGAGGAAGCTGCTGACTGCAGTGAGGTCTCCCCTCAGTCTTCTCTGTGCTGAATAAACAAAGTGACCTCAGCCACTCCACATATGGCTTCTCTAGACTGTTGACCATCTTCGTGGCCCTCCTTTTGGCTGCTTTTTAGTAGATTTATATCTTTCTTACGTTGTGGCACACAAAATTGCACACAGGCCTTGAGGTGGCCTGTGCAGTGCAGTGCAGAGTGGTGTAATGCAGCTTCTCAGATGTATGTTGGTTTTGCTAGCATAACGCTAGAAGTTGCAGTTGCTGCCTTTTTTCCGCTCATATGTGTAAAGTCTTTTAATTCTGGAAATTGGAGTAGAGAGCACCACTGTTTGAACTAGCCTTGGCTGTGCCCTTCTTTTCGTCTTTCACTCCGAGGGTATGATTGAAGATGGTATGTTGATGCATACCTGCACTCAAATCTTCCATGAGCCAAGAAAAAGACAAAAAGAGCCTGATGTAACTATGTCAATGTGTAATGTGGTGCCTGTGGAGAGGAAAAGGTTATTGACATTGTCTTTGCTACCAGTGGATGCCTATGATGAATGTCCACATAATTTCTTATACTCTTTGTGTCAGTATCAGCAACTTAGAAGCACTACAGGGTCTCTTTTAGTATACGCAGCTGGATCTTCCATATGGGATCTGGCCATAGTGCTCTCATTCATGATGAGGGCAGATCTTAGTGGTGGATTGTTATTTGTCTATGCTTGTGAGTGTGTCTACATGTTATTTTTATGTTAAAGAGAAAATGTTGGAATGTTGGTAAAAACAACCTGATGTTGCAGAAAGGAGTATGTTTGCACTACATGTGGTCCAGATCAAATAATTCTTTTATAATGTCTTGGATTTTAAATGTATTTTGATTTAGTAACTGGTTTTTTGTGCTTGTTTATACTTGAAGGCCAACTATCTCCTCCAGCAGAGTACTGAACAGTTCTGGTTAAGTTTGTGACAGGCCCTCTATTGCAGCAGTTTGCTGTGATGCTGACACAGGCAACTCATTTGAGTGTGTACAATTGTCCCCACTGCACTGGACACAGGATGTTCTGTTTTCCTTTGCTCATTTTGTCAGATTTCATAGGATAAGGACTCTATGCTACTTCTTGGCTTTATGCAGCAGTCTGAGCATCTCTAATGATGTTAGTCTTTCATAGTCACTGAGCTCCTTTGGTACGAAGGTATTCGCATTCACAGTTGGATGTTGTGGTTGGTAATCTTTTATCTCCAGGTGCCTTTGAAAACTTTGCATGCTATCACCTGGCAGTGCATATTTTTTTCTTATTTTTCTTCTTGCCACAACTTGTATCTGCCCAAAGTAAATGTGCCAAACTGGCTCTACTCCTGGAAGAAGTAATAGTTTTATGGATTGCTTTGTTTTGATTAAGGGAAAGTAAAGTTTTCTTGTAGCATTTTATATATCTACAAAGTTCATTTTTACATCAACATTTATTATTCCTTTGGCTCCTGAAATAAAATATATTCTATAGATTTCCAAGGTCTCTGTAAACTTTCAAAGCTGTAAACGATTTGATGAAGTGGACTGTTTTTTTCTCAGTAGCCTCCTTTCCTGTCTTTCACAATGAATAGTAGCATGGTCTGGTAAGGGGCAGAATTTAATGTATGTGGTAGGGGACGAGTGGCTCAGCAGAAATGGTGCTTACCTCCTTTTTTTTCAGTTTGTCCTGTTTTGTCATAATTTTGGGAAAGAAATGGCCTTTGTCTGGCTCAGAAGATGCTTAGCATTAAGGCTTTGACAGATGTCCACCCTTCTTTCCAACTTTGTGCTGTTGCTGGCCATCATTGTACAGCACAGTCCACATCACCTGTAATCCAGTACTTTTGAAGACCTGTCAAAGGTACAGTTCCCTAGAATTTAATGTTGGCTTGAGAAACAGAAGGGAAAACCCCAATTACTGTTTTTAGGGGGTTCCCAAAGTGCTTTTTGCATTCTTAGAATGTCGTAATATTGCCTATGTGATGACCTCCCTTTTATTTCTAAGTATTTATTCTTCAGATCAATCTAGATGTAATTGCTGCAAACAAGTACTTTTCAAGAAACTGTATTTTTGCCTGCCTGTGTGGCATAATGCTTCTTGTTCACACAGCACAAATAAATTGGGGTGGTTTCCTTTCACATTAGCCTATGTATTGCTTTTGCTGGAGTTATCACACTAATGATGCATGTAGATTATAAGCTTCTGTAAAGCTGACTCCAAAATTGTGAGAGAGTGGAGGTTTTAAGAAAACTCTTGATGTTATTTCTGCTTTTTAATCATCTCACATTCTGGACAGAGTTGTATTCATTGTTTTCATGCATGCTGTGTCATGCTGGTTGTTGTTAACATGTTTACTTTCACTACTCAGGGAAGTAAATTTGACTGCAAGGTTCGGTTTTCCCTGTTGTTAGCATGAAAAATACCCAGAAACTGAGTTAAAATGATACTGAGTACTTAATCTCTACATTTCATAGTTACTTTTACTGAAATGAATAATTACCTGGAGGTTACAGCTTCAGAGCAGGAAGCCTAACTGTAGTCAAAAGAAACTGAGATTATGCTAATGAATTTTTGCTTGATGTCCTTTGCTTTGTATTAAAATGTATCGTAATGAATAACATTCTGTTTCTTGTTCCTTACAGGTAAAACGAGAAAAACCAGAAATTATACCAGATTTAGAAAACTTGGTGCAAGAAAAATTAACTACAATTGAGAACAAGAACAGTGACTCAGATTTGAAAAGCCATGAAAAATACATGTATTTTATGGATCAGCTTAAAGAGATGAAAAAACAATGTAAGTCTGATTTAAAAAAAAAATAAGATTCTGTGAATGCTAACTGGTAAGATGTGACTAACTGCCCTAAAATATAGAATTGCCAATTATGGCTTAAACTGGTGTGAGTGTTCTTACTTAAAAACTTATTTAAATTGATATCTGAGTAGAAAAAGGCCAGTGTAATTACTTTGGTAGTTTTATTTAGACTCCCACAGTTCCTGCTGTGTTTGAATACAAATATCATGAAAATCCCATTTTTTTTTGGTAAGGTGGGCTTTGTCATTTGAAGACCTTTTGCATTTATTTTCTTAATTGATAGGATCTTCTAAAAGGATTAGGTAAGCTGTTTTCATTTGTCACTTAAACAAATTGCTCCTGTTTCACAACTTAGGATGTGTTGCAACTCTAAGAAGACCTTTGCTTTAATCGTAGAACTATATTGTTGGAAAATGCTTACTGTATGTGTTCTCAGGTTTATAGCTTCGTGCACGCACCATGAAACACTGCAACTTAGTAAAATCTGGTTTTCTTAATTCACATAATTTTTCTAGTGTTAAAATTTCAAGTTATATCTGCTTGAATTACCAGAAGAGTTGGAGAGTGAACAGTTCTGTTATTTATGCAACACAACAAAATTGTATGCTTTTATTGCCCCACACATATAGCAGCCATTAAAACATCACTCTGATTACTGGTTCTAGGAAAGTTCACGGGCTCTGACACTATTTGTGTCGCTCTTCCCCAATCATGATTATGTTTTGAAATCATATTTTTCTGCTTGCTGTCCCTTGACCCCCTTGCTGTACCTATTCCCTCCCACCTTACATTTTGATTTCGACATGAACTGGTATCTCAGGAACTTCAGGAGTCATAGATTAATGATTTATACCATTGGAAAAGGATATTCTGGACGCTCTCCTGTAGCTCTCCTTGAGTTTTGGGGTTTTTTGGAGCCCCATTCAAACCTCACTGGAAGTAGCAGAAAGAATTTGCCCACTGATTCCACTGGACTTCAGGTTACTTCCCTATAGAGACTTACGGGATGTGAGGACATGTTTGACAAGGTGAACTTTAGATCTGGTGTCTCAAGACTCCCTAGGATTAAAGCTTGAGGGCTTAATATATTTGTTTCTCATCTTTATGGGTTTTAAGATTTTCGATTTGAGTATTAGCACTGATCTTAGCACTACTCTAAGAAAGAACATACCAAGTTGTAGACCACAAAACAGTGTAATTTTCACTCCCTACATAACCATAAAATTATTACTGCCCTGACATTATGTTGTAATTCCTAATTTCCAGGTGTTTGTAACTAAGAAGATAAAAATCTTGATAACTGACTTCAGCTTTACTTTCCACCCTGTAATTGCCTGAGGAAGGGGTGTATGCCCTAGGAATAGATTCAGTTCAAGCTATGGGACTGAGTTCTAACTGGCAGACCTGTTGAAAAAAACCCCAAATTAAATAAACACCGTAAAAATTATTCTTAAAAAAATATGAGAACGTCATTCTGCTACTGCTGCCTGAAATCCAGATTTGTCTTACTAGCCACTTGACTTTTGTTTTGGTTGTGTACAGAGGTCAGACTGTGCCCAAAATGAAATGCATGATGATGTTGGGTAGACTGCTGTGTTCTGTACAAGGACTGTTTATCAGCTGGGTCAACTTGGGGTTTGTAGAATTCATGTTGGTTTTGATCAAGTAAATCCATCACATTTGCTCCTCTTGACATATTTAATGCAATTTAAAAGATTTAATGAAAAATGGTACTTAGCTTTCGCAAACAGTCTTGGATGCAATATAGTGAACATGTATACAAGGGAACAGTCTGGTGCAGCCACCTTCTTTGGCAATGAAGTGTCACCTCAGGTCTGCAGATAGGTGAGAAATACAAAGTTAAGTTTTTGAAAGCAAGCACAATTCTGCTGCCTTAAACTTGCATTAGTGTTGTGTCTTCTGCCTACATAATCTGTTGATCCAATATGAAATTATTTTCCTACACTGCTTTCCTATTCAAAAGGTTCTTTTACCAGGAAGGCTTTTAGAAGTTGTTGAGTAATAATGGGTGACTGAAGTTCGGTGGAGCCTGTTTATATTCACATACTTAAATTTGCTTCTGTATGATACAGTGACCTGGAACCTTTAAGACTGTCTAGTTTCTCTATTTATTGTAGTTATGTCATCTTCTTGCCAGTACCCTTATCTTCCCTCTCTCCTTTTGTGTGTTTTTGTCACTCATACCTAGCCCTTAAAAAGACATGTGGAACCGCATATCAAAAAATATATTCACAAGCTTAAAAATGACAGGTACATTCTTATAGGAATTCTTATAGGGCCTCTGGTCTTAACATCTTTGTGAGAGACTAAACACATGTACTCCATCTGGTACAAAAAGCCACTTCTCATTATTGAGCTCTACATAGTAAATTATTATGTCGAGATGTGTAATTGAGCACTGTCAGTATTATCTAAAGTACTAGATATAATCTTAAGCTGCTCCAGGGGAGGTTTAGGTTGGACATAGAAGGAATTTCTTCACAGAAAGGGTGATTAGACATTGGAATGGACCACCCAGGAAGGTGGTGGAGTCACTGTCCCTGAAGGTGTTTAAGGAAAGACTGGACATAGCACTTGGTGCCATGGTCTGGTTGACATGGTGATGTTCAGTCATAGTTTGGACTATGATCCCAGAGGTCATTTCCAACCTGATTCTGTGATTCTGTGATATGCCATGTTGAAAATAGTATTACTGTGAAGAAAGATTGGACTCAGAGGCAGGAATTTCAGAGCTGCAATACCAGCTGAGCTGGAGAGTCATGAAATCCGTAAAAGACATTATGAGTTTCCATAAACTGGTGATTGACCTTATAGGACACTGTGTACATGTGTTTTTGGTGTTAGGGTTTTGGGTTTTTTTTTTAAAGAGAACATTAAGGTCATCCTGTTAAATATTCAATATTTGTGCTTATATCAAGTCAACTATGTATTCTTTAGTTTCTCCTGTATGAGTTGTGATTTCAAAAGCATGAGCCCTACAATTCCGGTCCCATCTTACAGCATATTACAATGTGTCTGCAAATTTTGGGACACGCTTTAAAACTGCTTGATGTGAGTTACATGTATCAGTAACTTCAGCAAAAACTATCTGGTTATTATTTTGTTTTCAATCATTAGTCTTGCCAGGTTTGCACACAACTTAGTTCAATATTCCTGGCCTGTTTCAAGAACACGTATACAGTTGTGGTCCAATTTTTAGCTCTTTTCTGGGATTTTGTTTTTTGCTAAATCGCATAAAATATAGAAACTCCAACCAGGTTTTCTCAGAGGGGCTTTCCTGGGGTTTTCTTTTGTTTCAGTCTTTTCTATCTCAAAAGAGCAGATGGGGTGAATGCTAAAATGAGTTGCTGTCCAGGATGTGTTACCATTAATCATTGTGTATCTTTTATTCATAGTTCAACGTTTGTGTTCTAGAATAGCTGAACAAGGAAATATTCTCACATTGTCTTGCTACTTAAAAATTAACTAGGATTTTAAGGAGAAAAAATTTCTCAACACAGTTTTTAGGTATAGTGCAGAGTGCGAAGCAGTTAAATACAACCTTATTTTAAGAAAAAAATTAAGAAAAGTAGTATGTTTTCTCTCTTGATATTTGCTGCCACAGTGATGAAAGGGAGCTGCATGGTTGTTCCCTGCCCCCTGACAGGTGACAGGCAGTACTGTAAGTAGCTCTAATACTCAGGGAGGAGAACAGAGCTGTATCACCTTCAGCTTGTCTCCTTCTCTTGGCAGTTCTGTGGGAAGGAGGCCTTCTCAGCTTTGAACTTCAGCAGCAGCTAAGGTGCAGAAATGAAATTGGGCAAATGCATCTCTGGCAGTAAGGTTGATATCATGCCTCAGAGCAGTTTCTGTTCTGCTCATCTTTCAGACAGTTTTCAGGCATTTTCTCTCAATATGTGAGCCTTTATTATGCAGCTACTTCAGCTAGAGTTTGTGCAAAGTGATGCAAAATCTCCACCTCTGATGATATGTGTCAAAACACTGTCAGACAGGTTTTATGTGAACAGAAAGTGGTTTTTCTGAAGTCTGTTTTCAGAACTATCTTAGTTTCCTAAATTCCCACTTCTTACTTTTAATGGAAAACATTTTCATTTTTCCTCTAAGCCTTCTTAGAATGTAAGCAGTAGAAAGGAGTTTGATTAATTTGTCTTTTTTTTTTAACCATTTCTTGTGTCCCTAAGTGGCTACATTATCTTTTCCAAATAACTGAGCACTTGGAGAGATATTCACTAAATCTGATAATACCAGAAAGTTCTAAATGATTGCATGTGTGGTTTGTAAGGAGAATTTTTTTACCTTAACACTACATGACTGATGCTCTCCTTACCCATAAGGGTCCTGGATCTGCAAAGTGCTTAGACATGTTTTGAATAAGTGAAATGCTTAAGCAAGTTGCTTAAATTAAATTGCATGAGTAGATGCTTTGAAATTAGTGAGATTGCTGGCATGTTTCATTTCCTTAGTGGAGCATAACCACAGTGCAGAACCTTGCAGGAGTGAGCCCATAGGAACTAAGCCTTGATTACTGCAGGAATTGTAACTTTGCATTTTGTATCTTCTGTAAGTTTAAAATCCCACCTTCTGTTTGAAGTTGTATTACTTAGTCTTTTTATTTCATGCCAGTATATATATATATATATATATATCTGTCTATCTCAAAGGCATCTTCTGGCACAGATTATGAGAATTTTGCTTTCACAGAATGAAACTAAGATCTGTCTTTAATCTCTGTGTAACAGTTTAAATTTCTGATACTCTGTGAAGAGAGATAATCAGAAGGTATAATCTCTGCTCCTATGACTAGCTGCCACTGCTGTATTTGCTGAAGGTTATTTAGTGCCACATTTGGTGCACAAAGGATGGATGACAGGTCTCATAGCTTTTTTGTAGCAGCTGACAACATGCACTTTGGAATCCTTGATAAATATGGTCTCTGTGAACACCCAACAGATGCACACTTCAGTAGTGATTTGGTGGAAAGTGTTAAGATTTGAGTGAATGACAATATTGCTGGTTATGCCAAACAGTTTAAGGAGTGAATTTGGCAAATGTAGGAAAGATAATATTTTTTTATGGGGGACAAACAATTTTGAGACTCAATAGTAGTTCAGGCAACTTTTTGTCACAGGAAAGCAGTCATTGTAATGTAGTTTGGAAAGTAGCAACACTGCAGTTGTAAAGATCTTTCTTGCCTTCTCCACTAAAGAAAAAAAAAGTCTCTGAGGCTTTGAAAGGAAAAAGTATGTATCATGATTTAACATTTTGCGAGGATGGATTTATAGTTGTTATCAATAAGCAAATATTTTGAAAGGAGATGATTTTAAATTCAATGTTCAAGTAGACGCCATATGCCCTGTTGATTACATGTATTTTAAGCCATGCATATGCTGAGAAATAATTATGTAAAAAAATGTTATTTTAGATGCAGTTTGGGATAGAAAAAATGACACTGTGAAAGGCATTCTCTTTAAATTCATAAAACAGTCTATCTAGAGGTTCCAGGAAAGAGTTTGATTTGCTTTTAGTAGGATAAGAAAACAAGCTGCAATGAGACACTGAGTAGTATAATGCTTGACAAGTTTCATCCAATTAATCCTCACAACATCACACTGAGGTAGACAATTTTACTTCTCACCATATAACAGTGGTGAAACTTGAAGAAATAGTTGGAGTTTCTTGTGTGGAGTCATATAAGTAATTTGCAGATCTGGATTTCTCTTCAGTTGTACCTGGCTTCTTAGTTGGCCTATTTTCATCTTTATACTTAGCAGGGTTGGCAGAGAATCAGCTGAAAAATAGCATTAGTGTATTTTTCTTTATATTTTAATGTAAAAAAATAATTTAAAATCCCCTTACTGACTAATTATGGGAAAACAACTTCAGCACAAGAGCTGAAATTTCCAACTGAAAGTGGGATTGGTGTTATGACAGTTTGGTGGTGTGTGTGGGATATGATCTTTTCATTTATGTAAAATTCCTTCTAGACAGGCCTTTGACTAGTAAAGAAACGAAAGAGGATCCAGCACTTAGGAAGGTCATTTGAAGTTCAGGAGCCCTAGCTTTAGTTCTTTGCTTTATTACCCTCTTCTTGTATTAGATCAAGTCATTTAGTTTCAGAACAGATCACTGGGAGTTAGGTGCCTAAAACTTTGTGGATCTGGACCTTACACCTATGTCTGTAATTCAGTTATGTGTATATTGTGTTTGTGGACTGTGAAAAAGAGACTAAGGAACGTGGACTGGCTCAAATCCATGGTGCTCTGGGCTGGTACCCTATGGAGCAAAACAGCCATGTCCAATTGAGTGCAAAACGCTCAACTGCCCTGAGTCTCTTTTGGCACTCAAACATCATTATTGTCTTTCTGTTCTTTTTTCAGTTCAAAGAGCTGTGTTTAAGACTGCCAGAGTAATGCCTTCATGGCATGATGCTGAGGTAGCAAGTTGCAGCCCCAAAGGAGTGACATGAATATTTTGAGGCATTTGTGTGAATGAGAGCTGAATTTTGGGTAGGGTTGAAGGACTATCCTGATTACAGAAACCTGCCATGGCTTTGTCCTTTTGGAACTGTCCTGTCTGGATATTTTCTGGAAGGAACTAGTTGACTTGCTCAGGAGTGAGCAAGCTCACTTGTAGTTTTGAAGGATTAGGAGATGAGGGCCTGAGAATGGAATGAGTTACTCTATTTCACAGAATTTTTTGAAAGATAAACAAGTTAGAGAAGCAAAGTAGATGAACAGGATGATCACATACTATAGCAATGGGAGCTGTATGGTACCCAAGATCAATATCCAAATTGTAAAATTACCATTACAGCTAGTGTCCTAACTCCAGAATGAATGAAACCATCAGAACTTTTCTTCTGCAGTCTGGAATGACTTTTTCAGGTCAAAAATTTTGTAAATGCAGAAACTTGCGTTGACAATAAATAATTCTGTTAGTGGATTAATGAAGAACATTGATTGCCGATAAGTCTGGTTTCTTTGATGAAATAATTGCTATTCTAATGTTATTGATCAAAACAAGAAGTTTCTTCATTTGGCATTTAGAGATGGAATTTAGACATGGAATTCATAGTTAAAATGAAAGAGGAATCAACCCACCCCCTCAAGCAACTCTTCTCCATTGAAAGTAACCTGGAGTATAAGAGATCTGAGTTTCAGTCTTGGTGATTTACAATCAGAATTTGACTGACTCTTGGCCTACTAAGTGATTGACCTGTAGCTCTGGAATCAGTTTCCGTCTCTCTCTCTGTCCAGTGTGTATTTAACTATATATAAAAATGGCAACAACTGCAGAAAGAAATACTGAGAGACACTGACCCTTTAGCCCTATAGTAAAGCACTCAGCTGAGGGAGGAGGTATCTTATTCAGAAAGAACATCAGATGTAGATCTCTCCTGTTATAAATATCTGCCTTTCTAATCAGCAAATGCTCGAGGGTAAGATCTTCTTATCTATTTCTGTGTCTGTCATCTGATCCCTACATACATTTTTAAAAGATCTACATTTTATTCAATTGCAAAAAAAATTCTTTGCAGGATGTAATTCTTGCTTTTATATCAGCCTGGATTTCAGGTCAGCATTGAGTCTATAAAATCTAAAAAGGAAATGGAGTGTTATATTGAAATAATTTTTTATTATTATTATACACTTAGGCATAATACTTAGGGTAATTTATTGTTACTGCCATGGGATAATTCTCCCTTAAGTGATCACACTGATGGCTGCCAGCACGACATTTTTACTGTTTGTATGAACGTATAGGTCAGGAAGGGAGCTTCTAGATGCACTTCCATTCCCTTGATGTTGCATTCAATCACATTGTCTAATAAAATGCCATCTTAAAATATATTAATTTTTTCCCCTTTGTTTCTATTGGAAGAATGATGAAAAACCTTAGAACTTTGCTTAGGTGGTAAGAATTTTTCTGGCAAAATAAGTCTGTAAGCAAGTTTTTGCTCATTGTTCCTGTTCCAGCACTGCACCCAAGCTTAAAGAGATGTTCTCCCCTAGTGGTGTTTAGTTCAATTCAGTCAGTTCCTGTATTTCTTGACTCCATGGTAATCCAGTTGTGCAACATGATAGCTTCCAAAATCTCATGTCTCGTGACCATATTTGAACTCATCAGAAATGTTTTACAAATTTCAGATTAGTAAGAAGCATAGAGGTAGTTGCTAAACCTTGCCTGTATCTGAAATTCTGAAATGTTCAATAGATGGATTATACCCTATGGAAAATTTGCTTTCTGGTAATAAAATACCAGTGATTTCACTTAGAGTTTTCACTCACTTCTTTCATGGTGTAATAATACATACTATTTTGCTTGCACAAATCTGGGCAGTGAAAATGCAAGGACTGCCTCTGCCAGCTCAGTACAATTTTATTTACTATTGTATCTGTTGCATGCTATTCAGAAAAATTTAAAAGTCAGAGGATACAGGAATTCTATTCATGTGCCATGAGCTTACAGCTTAAATTTCAAGTGTGATCACAAGAAAACAGGTAAAGAACAGCCCAAGGAGAAGAAATCAAAGGAAGAGGAAAGGGAGAGCATCTCAGTATTAAGATTTTTCTATGAGACGCTCTCACTTTGAACTTAGGATATTGAGGAGGAAGGAGGAAAAGCTCAAAGGAGCTTTAAACTTAGGGAACTTTGTTTTATTTACTCATTTTTTCTGTTACTTGAGTATTTATCTGGAGGGTTAGTAGGTTTTTTTACTCTTTCTATATGTTTATTTCAATCATTTATATGTGGGACTTTGTACCACCAGTATGCACAAGTATCAGAGGAAATACTGCTTCAGGGAGAATCTACTTCAAGTAGATTCTTTTATATTGAGTGCCAGTACAAAAAGCATTTGAGAAAGAACAGGGAAGTAGTTCTGAGATAATGCTGACTAAATAATAATCCATTATGGTAACTGCATGGTAACTTTGAAATACTCCAGTTCAGAGAAAGGAAAACACTCGGTGTTTTTATGGATCCTGAAACTATTTGCCATGTGGTGTGTCCTTCAGAAGAGCAGCAGATATTGATCTAGATCTTGCTTTGGTAAGCGTCAGTGTAGGTTCTGAAATCAGTGCAATTTCCCTGACCTATACTTGCCACATATAATAGCATGCAAAATAGTAATGTACTACAAGATTAATAAACATCCTCTAATTCCATAGCAGAAGTTCACGTGCATTGGCTGCTTACCGTAATTTTTGATATCCATATTATTTCCTTTCCCTCTTGAAAACCGTAGACACCAATAACCTCACAGTAGAGCATGGTTTCTTTCCAACTTGACTTGTATGCCATTAATATACTGGAGATCTTCACACTACCCCAAACCTGTTAAATGTTGAGCTGAAATGGAGGACGAAAGCTAGAGAAGCTCTGAGGGACTGCAACACCTATCTTTTAGGTCTGTAGCCCTCAGACTAGATGTCAGAGCCTAGAGTTAAGTGCCTTAGAGGGTTATGGCATACCTGCTTGAACAGCTTTGTTCAGTGACAAATCTATTCAGTCAGCATAGAGTGCTTTACATCTGTATGTCAGTCAGTATTGCATAAGGTGGCTAAAAACGTGCCAACTATAAAGTAACGCAAAGGCAATGAATCGCTTGTACTGTGAGATGGAGCACCCATGCTTGTATTATGTAGCTGGAGAGGAAATGGACTGCGGCTCTAATCTGTAGATTTAGGAATTTCAGACTCTCAAATGATTACTGATGTTATCGGGGAGCTGAAATAGTAATTGTATGTACTGTCTCTCAGGGATAACCTAAGAGATGTTGCTTTCAGTCACCATTAAAACCAAGTCACAAAAGTTGAACACCTTTGCTGGCATTTACACTTACTCTAAAACAGACTTGAAGCATTCAAATATTCTGTCACAACTCAGGAGTGCTTTAAGTTGTCACCTCTCAGCAGTTATTAGCTCTGATTTCAGGCACAGCATCTTACTTAACAAGTGGGGATAGGTTTATCATGTCTTACCATCTCAAATGTGGATGTAGATGTGTGTTACCAGACTTGCAGTGAATGATCTTAGGATTAAAGGCAAGTTGCTTAACAGGTGGTTCCAGAAGGCACTAAAAATACCTAGTGAGGGAGAGAAGCAGTTAGTGGAGTGATAGTGAGAGTGCTTATGTTTTATATCATAGCATTGTGACTACAGCAGTTGCCCAGGAAGTGATGCCAATAAATTCCCAAATAAGCGCCTATAAAAGCCCTTATGAGGAAGATGACATGTTTGACTCCTCTCTGAATCCTCCAAATGTCCCTGACCAGATTACTGGAGGCTGGACAATACCAGGAAAACATTGCTGTCAGCATTCCCTGCCTCGTGACCTCTGTAGTGATTTGCTATTATTCATCATCAGTGTAAGGCTGCTGGATGGGATGGAATGGAATTTACATCTGACATCATACAGTTGCTCATAGGCTTTTCAGCAACCCCTCGGCTGCAGGCTCGTCTGCAGAGGGCACTGCCCTTCAGTTGGTGCAAAATGTGCACCATGTGCAGTTGGAAGTGGAAGGGTGCTGGGAAGGATTTGAAGAGAGTGCATCACTGTGTACTCCAGTAGTTAACTCTTGCAGCAAGAGAAAACTGCGTTTTCTACATCTCCATCACCACCTTCTCTTCTTCCACTTGGATAGAGCTGTGCCTCCTTTCAAGAGCCAAAGAGGTTGCAAGACAAGCAATGTATTCTTAGTTACTCAGGCTGGGGCAGCTCTGGGCAAGTACAGAAGTCAGATCTTCAGATCCCTGGAGAACCTGGGAGAGGCTTACTGGAGATAAATGCCTTCAGGGTTAGGAGGCCACCGAACAGGATTTTTCATAATTTTGGACTTTAGTAGTTTGCTTCAGTTCTTTGCCCAGCCTTAAGTATTCTCCTGCACTCCCTGTTTGAAAGTTTAAGGGTCAAGCCAAGACTTAATGAAATCAAAAGAAGTTTTTGCAGGAAGGCTGTTCATCAGGATCCATCTATAAACTTTGAGTATAAACTAAGTGGCTAGTTTATAACCAGATAGGAAAACATGGGAAAAAATCTCTGCTTATTGCAGCACAGAAGACTTGATGCAGAAAAAATAAGGAGTTTCCTTCAAGGGGAAAAATGTAAAAGCTTTCCGTATGCTTTATCAGCTTCTACAATAAAAATAGTAATTACTGCAATTTAAGACAATGAATAAATCACTACATTAAAATAGGAACAAAAAAGTTTAACAAGCAATCATATGTAATCATTTGGCAGCTCTGTTATTAGTGTGGGCAAAGTAAGCAATTCACCTAACCTTTGCTTTGGGTTTTTTGGGGGTCTTGTTTTTTTTCCTACAACCCAGATTAAATTCCTCTTTCCTGATTTCCAGCAGAGTTTTGTGATGCCATGTCAGATACCTACATTAGTTGGGCTCTTATTTCACAATTCCACAAATACCTACTCACCTAAGAAAACTCGGCTGTGTAGATAGCTGCATTGAAGTCATGCCTGCATATGGGTTTTGTCACATCACAGCTGTGTCATGGGAAGATATTTTCCAGCTCTGCTGTACGCTCTTCGCTACTTCTCTCATTTTACCCAACTGTTCCTCAGCCTCAATCAGCATCCTTCCTCTTTTTTCTGGAGCTGCTTTCCCTTTTCAAGTGGTGCCACAATCTCCTTCTTCCCTTCAGCCCTCCTCTTTGACTTTGCTCCCTGCCAGCTCCTCCTCAGAAGTGTCACGGAACATGTTACCCATGATGGACGTACTTAGTTTCACTAGTGAGGCCTTCATGTCAGTCTTGTTTTGTCCTGAGAAAAATATGCATAACTTCATTATCATGCTTCCAGCTCAGTCATGTACACAGGACAAGCTGTAATTTAGAGGAAAGTAGTGGCTATTGACCACTAACAGTACGGTGGTGTACTAGCTATGGCTTTACATTTTTGTTAGAGTTGGAAAAAGTAGTAGCTGAGTGAGTCATGAAACCCAATGTAGCAAAATTCAGTTGTAAATGAAAGAGGAACATTTCCATATTCTTCATTTGGCTTAATTCCTGTGCCTAATGGCTGTGTATATACCATAAACATTGTGAAGGAGCAACCATGGAAACACTTGTTTTCTTGCATTGCTAAATTTACTCAGGGTTGAATATTAACACAGCGCCTGGCATTACTTTAAAAGCAAAAATAGCTAAAGCGTGACTCACTATGAGTCATTTACTGCTAGTCCTGCTATACTGCCTAGAGCTTGACATTGAACAAGTTGGCAGCCTGCATTGCTGCATTTTTTTCTAGGAACTTTGAACACATTTCATTCTTGTGAATTCTCTTGTGCAACAGTATTGAACACAGCAATGTGTTTATTTTGCTTCCAAAGTCGAATGAATCAGAAAATGGTGAAACAAAGAGTATTTTTCTTGGAGATTCTGGAAGAGATGGATTCTGAGAATTATTTTTTTAGCTGCAATAACGAAATGATTGCATGGATGTTAAAAGTTAATTACATTTTATCCAGATTATGTAATATATATTTTAAATATATTACAATACCTTTATTACTATTATTGATTTGCATTTTCAGCAAAGGCACATGTGGAATCAGAAAGCTACTCCTATAGGTTAAGAACGTTTTCTGTTTGGTTGGCAAAGTTTTATGATGGGAAGGCAGTGAACTCTGAAGGGGCAGACAAAGAGAGGCAACTGTATTCCTATTGGCCTCTGTATTTAAAAGGCACACCCTAAATATGGTGCTTGGTATCTGACAGCGAGTAGTTTGCTGGCTGACTGTGGGAATGCCTAAAAAGATCAGCTGATTTCAGTCAGACGGGAAGGGGTAATGAGAGAGGGCTGAAACCAAAAGCAACTTGCTGAGGCAACCATGTGATGAGATCCTGAAATACACTGGCAGGGCCAAATATCACTCTTCAGTGTGCTAAAATTTTGGTTCCACCTAAATGTCATTTCTAACTAAAAGCCACTTCTTAGAACAATAGATAATGAAATCCTTTAATATTTTCCATAGTTTTTTCTACTTAAAAAAATCTTATGCTATCAGCATACAACTTTCTGGATGTGTTTAAAGGAGGTACCGTAAATCAAATTAAAATACTAATAACGTAAGTTCAAACGGCTACAAAAGTAAAATCCCACACACCTTGGTATGGATAAAAAGCTTGCTATTGTTCTGAAAAATAATATATTGTATCTGTTTCTGTTATTATGAGCCTCAAAGATATCCCAGAGACAGAGGTGGTAACTCAACTTTTATTCAGATAAAAGGGAGAGTTCACCGGCCAATCCTCAGTCAGGTCTCTCAACGTAATGGAGGATGCAGCCTCTTTTATCCCCTTGCCTGAAATGCAGTTTCCTCCCCATTTCTCCACTGGCTGAGGAACTCCGGGGTTACAGCTTTCTCGACGCCTACAATGTGTCCCCCCATTCCATGGTCCCCTTGTTACTGGGCAAACTGCACCTTTCTGTAACTAAACAAGTGAACAACCAGTAACTTGTCCGTTCCCACCACCAAATGCAACCACACTACAAATTTTGCAAGAACACCTATTTATTCCTAACAATCCTCCTTTTTCTTCTTTTATGATGTTCTTGCAAAAGGGAGTATCATGTTCCTAATAATTATCTCTTGGTTTGCTTCATTACTTAAGGTTAAAGTTTCTTGGGAATGAATAGTTGGTCCTTCTGGGTTATTTCTGGGTCATTTCTGGGTCATTAGGCATAGCTACTAATTGCCTCCCCTTTATCACATGTGCAATAATTTTTATGAGACAAAGAATGATACAAGATAGGAAAATTAAGGTATCTAGCTCTCAAAGAACAAAGAATAGTGTTTTCTTTATTCCTGTTCCGACTGGAAGCCATGAAAACATATCTATGTCCCACCCCTTCGAAGTTTGAGCCAGGACGTGGGCTAACTTTCGAATTTCCTTTTCTATCTGTTCTACTGTTTTCCATTGACATTAGTTTGGAGGCAGCAGTCTGAGCTGTCTAATTTTCCACATACTCCCTCTTTCTCTGCTAACAAATAATCCAAAACCATTTGATATTGAAAGATGGCGGTTCTCATTTGGGTTACTTGGTCTGTCTAAGGCGTTAGCTGTTTGGTTAGCACTAGTCTCTAATATAGCTTGGAGTCTAATTATACAATTTAAGTTATGGGTGGATTTTCTAGCTCCATGAATCAATTTATGGGGGTTCCAAGTATCTGGTCCATAATGCTCTGTAATCCTTTGAGGAGTCCACTCATTCTCTTTCCATCTTTGTTTACTCTCTCCTGTAAGGGAGGGATGAAGTTCTTGTTTTTCTCTTTTGAAATTATCATATACTTTAATTCCCAAACTATTCCCTTGAATATGGTTTAGTAAAAAGAATAAGGGTTTAATGTATCCCACAAAACAAATTCCAGTTTTCAGGCAATCTTTTATATGCATGTCAGCCTTTTTAGTGCCCAGGTACCTTTGGAAAAGGGACCATCCAGAGTTCCTCATCTTTTGCAACTTGAAAATAAAGAGTATTTTCCTTCCCTAATGGCCCATGCACTATGTGTATTTTGGAATCATTGCTGGGATACTAACATTTCCAGGCACCTACCATATCCTGCCAAGTACAATTATGGTTTGATAAATTGGTTGCAGACCAGAATCTTTGAAATAGAGTTCTGGTCCCATTTTGGTGTTGCCAAGCCCAATGAAGATTACAGTTCTCATTTGTACAGTCATACCCTGGTGACAAGGTACTTTCACAAATACTCTCTCCTGCTTCCACTCTTTTCTCTCGCATCTGTTAAGGCAATGTTCCTGTTCCTGTATGAGATAACTGCCAAGGGCTGCTATCCTTCTTCCCAATATCCTGTACCATTATGAACCTCACTGAGGTTGCTGACCCACCATTTTGGTTGTACTGGTTCAGCTACTCAGGGCCAGCTCTCTGATCCCCCTGGTCCTCCACAGACCCAACAATTAGTTAGATTAAAGGCTTTTGCACTTTCTTCCCTTAATACTAAAAACTTATTTCTTTCTATTTGCTGAGCGCACAGCTGATACAGAAACAGGACACGGGGTCAAAAGTTTCATCTTCATCTGATTGTCTGTAGGAAGGTCTGTTTGAGTGGAAATTTAGTAGATGCTCGGTAGGTAGATGCAGGAACTTCTTCCTAAATCAACACACATGCTTCTGCTCACGGTTTCTGCATAGTATAAGTTTAGGTTTTCCTTCTTTCTCTTGTAGTTGTGAAGTCCAGACCTCCGATGCTTTAGAAGGTTTCATTTGTGTATGGTGAGTCCACCAACTCTCAGCAGTTTTAACTGCTGTCTCTGTGGTCAGTAACACCTGATATGGTCCACACCACTTTGCCACCAGCGGTGCTTCTTTCTACTCATTAACTAGAACTCAATCTCCAAGGGTAGGGTTTGTGCCAGCTGGGCTTCCTGTCAAAGAGATTTTCAACAGACAGTATCTTGGCCACATACTGCTTTATGAACAGATTAGTAATTTCTGTGCCGCTTTCTTTTTGTAACCTTACCAGATAAGGGATTTCAAACATTATCTAGAAAACTTCTCATGTACTAGTGCCTTGCCTCTACAGGTTAATAACTTTTTTTTTCCCTTAATTTCCCAAACACATGTACTACTCCATATGCATATTTGGAATCTGTATAGACATTAACTACTTTCCCCTGGTACATTTCACAAGCTCATATCAGAGCAAATAGTTCAGCTGTTTGTGCTGACCAGATAGAAGGTAATCTACCACACTCTTTTAATTGTTCTCCTTCAATTATGGCATACCCAGTGTAACACTTCCCTTCTGTTACTTGTGAAGATCCATCAATAAACACATTCTGTCCTCTAGATAGTGGACCATCTGTTAGGTCACTTCTAGCTCGTGTTTGAAGATCTGTAACCTGAATACAATCATTAACTTTTTCTTTTGGGGTTTTGCTCATCCTTGTTTAAACAAGAATCTGAATTAAAATTTTTCCACCTTTGATTTCTAAATCGTCTTGCTCTATTAGACAAGTTTCATACTGTAACAATGGTGCATTAGTCATCCATTTAGAGGCTTTTTCTGTAATCAGAAGAGGATTCCTAGCAAGAAATCCCAATCTTTTCAAGTGTGATCTGCATTCTCAAAGTATTCATTTATTCTCTCCCTTGCTCCTGTAGGATTGTCTAAATAAGACGGAAGCTCTTTCTTCAATCCTCTTATATCCTGAGTTGTTAATGGGACTATTACAAAACCAAAACCTCCTCCTTGGCCCCCCAAATGGAACCTGCCTCCGTGGCATTTGCAAAACTTTTTCTCTAGTATATTGTGTCCCTGCCCTAGTCCTTGTGGGAGATAGGATTGAATTTGTTTCCCCTTCCCCCTCCTGCAGCATTTATAAACCTCTTTCTCCATTGGGACCCCATCCCTTCTTGAAAATTTTCCGCGGGAACCACGACTCCCCCCACCCTGGTCCGTGCGCCCGACTTGGTGACAAACCATGACACTCCCCCCAAGTCAGCGCGCCCTGGTTGCCGACAAACCACACCTATGCCACCTCGACTTTGGCAGGAAGGGAGTTCCTGCCACACCCACTGCAAATCCGTACCGCAGATGCTTCATTTTTGGAGGGAATGGAAAAGGTTCCTGCCGCCTGAGTTTTGGTGGGAAAAGAAGCTCCTGTGGTCTGCAAACCCCCTCTCCTAGTTACCATCACCCCCCATCCCAATAGGCTGTAACTCTTTAGTACTTTTTGCCCCTCCTTGGGCATTTTCCTTTCACTCTCCCTTGGGCTTTTTCTAGAGGGATATAAGGGTCGTCACCCTTTTTGCCAGATCCCTTATCTGGCTTTTTGCCCCGCCTTTGGGCATTTTCCTTTTTCCCTCCTTAGGCATTCTCCTTCCCCCCCTCCCTTGGGCATTTCCTTTTGCTCTCCCTTGGGCATTTTCTGGAGAGAGTTAAGGGTCGTCACCCTTTTTGTCAGATCCCCTATCTGGCCTTTTGCCAGGGGTGTTTTCCTTTTTGTCCCCCCTGGGCATTTTCCTTACTGCCTCCCCCCCAGCATCTTCTACTTTGCCCCCCCATGGCACCTTCTCATTGCCCCCCCTCGGGCATTTTCCTTTTTTTTATCTTTTCCTTTCTTTCCCCTGGGAATTCTCCCTTCTCTCCCCCCAGCGACTCCCATACTACTCACTGGTGAGTCCTTTCCCTGTGGACTCCTTTCCAAATCAAAATGAACATTCTTTCACCCTATCTTCCCCTCTTGTCTGTCTCTGGATGGTCTCGGGAACCCAGTCAGCCATCCGATGCCGGCCACTAATGAAAGGAACTGATCACCAAAACCAGTGGTGTGGTGCCTCCAGCTCCTTTCACCAGCTACTGCCCTTGGAGGGTGAGTCTATCCCAGACCGAGGCCTCATTTGTTCTGAAAAATAATATATCTGTTTCTGTTATTATGAGCCTCAAAGATATCCCAGAGACAGAGGTGGTAACTCAACTTTTATTCAGATAAAAGGGAGAGTTCACCGGCCAATCCTCAGTCAGGTCTCTCAACGTAATGGAGGATGCAGCCTCTTTTATCCCCTTGCCTGAAATGCAGTTTCCTCCCCATTTCTCCACTGGCTGAGGAACTCCGGGGTTACAGCTTTCTCGACGCCTACAATGTGTCCCCCCATTCCATGGTCCCCTTGTTACTGGGCAAACTGCACCTTTCTGTAACTAAACAAGTGAACAACCAGTAACTTGTCCGTTCCCACCACCAAATGCAACCACACTACAAATTTTGCAAGAACACCTATTTATTCCTAACACTATGTATCTCTTCCTTTAACTACAGATGATGGAAATGGAGACTGTAAGGTACATTCATCTGTATGTGTAATAACACATGCTATGCAGGATCCTCATAAGCTAAAGCATTTTCTCTGTCTAATTTGCTTGAACATCAACTTCAGAAATTTCTCTTGAAGTGGTTTCCCTATTAAAAAATCTCATTATGATGACTCAAGAGAGAAATAAGAATGATTAATTAAGCTTGACAGTGGCATCCTAAGCACTGTCCTGATATGCACTATTCTGTCTCATTTCAACATGAATTTGTGATCACTGCACTGAAGAGGCTTCTGTTTAAAATTTAAAATTGTCCAGTAAACTTAATAACGTTAAAGTAGTTTTTCTTTATGTTTTCCTAACAATCATACTAAAAAATGATACCATGTTATTTTCTTAAAACTAAAATAAAAAAATGATCATGTTATATCAAACAGTACAAAGTGGGAAAGGATTTTGATTTTTTTTTTGTGTTACCTCTCTGACAGTGACCCCCAAATCACTGTTAATTAAATGATTTCAGTAGTTACTCATGTTATATGCTCTTTAGCAATCTCTTCGTAGCTACTGAATAGGCTGTGTCTCAGCCATACCTCCAGGCGTGTTAGGCAGAATATAGACATGAGAATTTATGTTAGGAGTAAGCCTGTGCCTTTTAAAAGACAGCTCTGTGTAGGAGGTTTTTCTGCTCTGAGGATCATCAGAAAGACTGGAGCTGCCTAAGGCATGATATCTCTTGGGCATCTCTCTACATGTTGTGTAAGTAACGTCTATTAAGGTATAGCAAATTGTTCCCATCACATATGTGTTGTTTCCCTGTACACGTTCACACACTGACACAGAGTATGGGCAGGGCAGTGACGTGCAGCCTCTTCAGCACATATCAGAAGACCATGTGCTGAGTTCTAAATTAAGCACACAGAAGCATAAGTCTCGCACTTAATGTGAACTTCATTACCAAATATTAACTTTTTTCCATAAACACATATGAAATGCTCTGTTGAAGTGAAACCAACATCCTGTTACGTGTGCATCCTAAAATGACAGACAAAAACTCTCAGTTCTCAAATCACTTTCTGTTCCAGTTATGAATCCAAATGATTTACTTTAATATTTTCACATGACAGACAATCAAAACTTTATGGAAAGCTGTAAGTCGCTCAGAGCACTGAGAGAATTCGTACCCACTTAACCACTACAGGCTGTGAGGATGTCCATCTTGTTGCATTCTTCTCCTGGGTCTTGAAGTGTGCTTGAGGTGCAGTATAGGCACCACTATGTCTGGGAGTTGTCAACAGAAAAGTGATAGGAATTTTGGACTAATAAATATCTAGGCTCTGTGCATATATCCGGGTCCAGCACTACTTTCAACAGCAGAATGGAGGCTTTTTTTCCCCACCCTTCAAATTGATTTTATCAGGTACATCTAACCTGAGGAACTCTTTCATATGTAAGGAATGGATGAGATGCTTAGGGTGTAATTCCTTATTCCCTTGGAGTTCTGATTAATACAGTTATTACTAAACAAATTTACCATGAAATTATTTGCGTAGCATGAGCAACAGATAGCCAGGAAAAAAAACTGTTCTTTGTCTCTTGCGCTATTTTCATGTGACTGTGCCCTGCTAGAACCAACCTTACTGACTAAGGCTGTCCTGTGAGCTTTTAATCTTAAAAATATCCCTTCTTTACCACAGATTGTCTTAGGTTGATTCACAAGCATAGTCATACAAGATCCAGAGGCATTATTGAACTGACTGTTAATCACTGTCACCTTTTGAGAAGAGACCAAATGCTAAATTTCTCATTTCTAAACACCTGCCAAGTGTTTTCCTTTTTCAAAAGCCATTAGCCTAGCAGATTTCACTGCTTCAGTTTTCTGTTTCTTACACACTTAAAATCTATGGCAAACCTTTTATACTTATGGTAGCAGGTGTATTTGGGAAGTATTAGTGGAAAAATTTTCCCTGAGATGAACTACAGACTAGAAACTGGAAACAGATGTTTACAATTGAAAAGATCTTTCAAGTCATGAGATTCCTTAGTCTTTGGGCAGTCAAGTCACCAAAAGACGATGGGAGTGAAAACACATGCTGAAGACACATGCTTTTCACTTAACAAGTTAGAAACTCTTCCGTTAAGGCGTAACTACTTGTGTATTTCAAATCAACTGTGTTATTTGAGAAAATTAAGATGCTGAAGGTTGACTTGCTGCATCAACGCTGCACATTGCAAAGTTAATTTCCTAAAACCACATTTAAGAATCCAAGTCTGGAGCCATATTTTTAGTTTATATATAAACTTGGAGTATCTCCTTTGCTCCCTATTGAGAAATTTGATTATCATCTTTGTTATGTTGCCCTCTGTATGATGGGCAAAGTCTGCACCTCAGGATGAGTGTCTAGAGACGTGTGCAGACATATTGAGTTCCTCTGCCTGCGTTGCTTCTACATCTAGTCAGTTCAGTGCTATGCAAATGTGCCTATTCATATTCTGAATCAGCACTAGTCTCCATCAGTTCACCCAAGGAAATGGGCAAAGGAACTCTGTTTACACCCACCTGTGTAGATGTGCCCGCAGATTCTCCAGAATTCCAGAGAATGGAGATTGTAATTAGAACAATGTGCTCATACATCTGCTTATATAGATCTCTGTACGTGTGGGTTAATTTGCTTTTACTGCTTGTTCCTCCTGAGCAGAGGTCAAGCCTCTGCTTGAGACATCAGCATGATTAATATTCCGCTGAATATCTAGCTCAGCATCATTACTGTATTTTTTTTAAGCAGGTAAAAATAGGTAGCAAGAATGGAGAAGCTTCTAATAGGCTGTGAACCTGTTGACATACCTTCTCTTTAAAGAGGGACACAAAACAAGAGAAAGCATTCTGTATGTAGGATGTATGAAGCTGATTCTAAAATTGCTCGAATAGAGGTGTTTAAAAGAAAATATCATGTTTGCAGTTCAGGTATTGTTTTAGACCCTAGTAAAATACTACAGAATGTGAATCAGTTGATTGTTATCTGTGATGAACAGGTAAACAAAAGATTTATTTCCCAATGGGGTTTTCATATGATGGTGACAAACTCCATTGCACAACAATGGTCACATTCCAAAGCTGCAACCAGGTTCTGGAGGGCTTAATTTCACAACTGCTTACTGTGTCCTATTGCGTTACAGTGACCTTTCAATAAAGAAGGGAGATTGCTGGCTTGTTTTTTTGTTTTTTAACTTAAAAATTCAATGCTCAATGACTATATAGTGCAGTGCCCTACTTCTACATAGCAAATTTTGTCCTTGAAATCTCTAAACTGTGTTCTCTCGTAAAATACTCAGAAGCTTTTGTGTTTCCTACCTTTTTATTAATCTTCTACCTTTCTGTTAATCTTCTAATGTGTAGATCTACTTAAGGTTTGCGTTTATGTTAGTAAGAGAGAGGTAATTATAGAAAAATTCTGATGTTGAGCGACTGACCTTAAAAAGTATGTTTTCCTGATGTAGCAATCATACGTATCACCCTTCTAACTTAGCGACACAACAAAGTTATTTATTGTTTAGTTTACGTGTGGTTCTTTTTTTTCAAGGTGAACTCACGAAGCCCTGATTTCTAAAAATTGTTTGGTTGAGTGAATAGCTACAAAGCAAAAATAAAATCATGTTCACATGATTTTGTATATATAAGAAGGATATAAAAAGTCTTCTAAATATTATTTAGTTCTTGGCTGTAACAATTTATTTTGTGCTAATGACATTCCCTACATAGTGACTCTGCTACAAATACACTCGTACTTTATAGCGTGAAACAGTCATGTAATCTTAAAAATAGCTTAAAAATTACTCTGAAGCTGATAAATGAAAACAATATTCAACAATCTGAGAGAGCAAGCTGACAAGGCCAGACCTACAAGGAAAAATATTTTACCATTGTTCCTAGTAAGTCAAGGAAGAGGGAAGCCCAGCAGACACTGGCCATAACTGGGAAAAAGCAGCTGGTTGGATAGTTGCTTACAACAGCTGGGTCTTAGATCATCTGTGTTGTTGATGTCGGAACATCACCCTTAGACTGAGCAGGCATCAAGTGCATAGTATATAGATCCTGAAGTTTGAGTAAAAGGCTGTTCAAGATAACAATAGTTAACTGTTAAGGCCATTCTCAGCTACAGACTTGCCCATCATCCACATTGTATATGTTGGGTGTGTGCTCAGGTGCACACTTAGGTCTGACTCTGGGAGATGCTCCCAATGAGGAAAGCTTGAGGCTGCTATCCTGACCCTAAGCTGTCAGTCATGTGGGCTGATATAATCAATTGCAAGTAGATTTGTGCATCTGACAACAGCACCTGACCAGCAGGTCACATAATTTCTGCTGTTTGGAATCATGATTTGGGTGCTTTGAACCTGAGCTACAGCTCTCTTGGCAGCTGACAGTGTGGTACCAGCTGGGACACCTGTAATATTTCACTTTCAAACAGTTGTTGACCTTACAGTACAGACAGAGTCCAGGAATTACCCCTGAAATTCAGTGAGAATTAAATTGAATATACCTTCATAGTAGTATTTTTAGTATCAATAGATGTCTTCAGAAGAGTCCATAACTCTAGTGAGATTCCTAGCAGAGAGAAAAGGTCACTTCCATAGTGAAAATCTTCCCCCCCTCACCACCACCCCCGATTTCCACAGGAGAAGGAAGCTTTCCGTGGTGCCAGAGAGTCTGAAAGAAGTGTAAGCAATTAGCAAGAAGAGCTTGAAAATTCCATGGCAAGAATCAGGACTGCTCAGGAGTGGAGACGCTTGGGATTTTTCAGCCTGATTAGCTGCACTGACAGAGAGGTGATGTATGCTAATTACAGCTTCTTAACCTCCTTAGATGCTGTTGCATAAAAGCTCAGAACACCTCCATGTAGAAACGTAAGGCACTGCAGCATTCCCTGGCTTCTCTGCCTTGGTATTCTCAGTCCATCTGTACAAACCATTGACCTGCCTGGATGATGCATAGGAAGGTGTGTCTGCGAGCCAACCTGTCAGTGGTTGCGGGTACAGGAATGGGAAAGTTTCTCATTAGGATGTGTGGCTGAGTAATAGAACCTCCGATACCATCTCTGTGGGTCAGTCAACCTCCGAGAGTGGATCATGGAAGCTGCAGTGCAGTATTTAGCCAGTGCTTTGTAGTGCAGGTCAGACCCCAGTATAAAGAATAGAAAAGAGATTTTTGTGTAAAATGACATTTCAGTTTTACCAGCTGTATTTTCTGTTCTGGTGTGGTTTTGTTCCGTCTTCATTATAACAAGAAATAACGGCATTTGATCTATAATAGGCAACATAATGAATTCTGATTGTTCAGTACGGCTTGGAGAGGGAAGGAGAGATCAGCATAATATTTAAATTAACTCTTTGTAAGTATAAAAGTCTCATCATAGATAATGACTGTCACATTTTTTCCAGGAATTATAATGAAAGGATGTTTTCAACTATTTTTCAACACATTTTTTCCAGGTGGTTCATGGAACAGATTGTTTAAGGTTTAAAATAGAACAGCAGTCATTAGGCAAAAAGTTGGTTTAAGATACTGTCTTTAAAATAAACAAGCAAGGTCTTGAACAAAAGATGTGACTTGAAATAATGCTTTCTGTTCTGTTTTCTTGCTAGACAGTTCTCTTTAAATTGATGGTAGTGTTGTAATACCAAAACGTAATTCCCCTGTAGAAATAAATTCATAAACAATAATTAAAACAATAATTAATTAATAAGGGATGTTTCATATATGTAGCACTAGAGGTTAATCTGGAAAACCTTGCATATTGCATGGACTAAGTCTTATGAGGCACTACAGGAAATATGTGCCACAGCAAGCACTTCACACCATCATAACATATGCCAATTTTATATGACCAATTTTATGCTGGTCAACATTGAAGCAAATGTCATCCCTACTCTATAGTGAACTTCTTCCAAAAGTTCTGCACATGTTTGGTTTAATGTTTGGGTTCAACATTATTTCAGGTGAAAATTAATATTTAAGTGAAACCTGAAGGCCTCAACGTGGAAAAGAGATGTTAGTGCACTTTTTTTTTTTAAATTGCATCTTCCAGCTGGTTAGACGTTGGGTGTGGGGGTCCTTTTGTAACCATTGACAGTGTCATTTCCCCAGATCCTGTTGTAACTCTTGGCAGTGACAGTCTTTTACTTCTCAGTTAGTTTTTCTTCAAGAGTTGAACTGGAAGCTACTTGACTGCTCTTCCTCCAAAATCTAGCAAAAGTACAGTATTCTGGTGAGGTTTGAGAGTAAATACAGAAATGGCTTGCTTTTCTTGGATGAGATGTATGAATTTTACATTCAGAAATATGTATTTTAAGCACATATCAAAGGAAATACTGAGGTACTTGAAATACTGTTAAAAGTGTTAGGAGTGCATGTATTAAGTTTGAGTACACTATCAATTAATTCAGAATCTGTCCAGAAAAACTGAAGAATGCAAAATATATGAGCTAGGCATGTACCCATGTCTACTGCAGGACTCAACCCAGCACCATTGTTCTTTAAATTTGCATTGATGGTTTTTTCTAGTTATCAGGAGGGTTAGTTTAAGCTACTGTTTTTAAGATGCCATGTATGTGTTATGTGCTGTGCCTACATGCACTTCTTTAGCTGTGCCCACTCCCTACTCCTGTTGATTGTTGTGCCAGCAGTGGGGAATTCACTACTTTGAGCATTGTCACACACTCCTTCCCTCCTTTGCCTGTATCTCACTTCCTTGCTTTACATCCCGGTGGTCTCTCCTTTTCTGGTCAATGTCTGATGGATGTGTTCCGAAGTTTTGCTCTCACGGGGCAGTGCCTTCTACCCAGGTCCCAGCTTGAGAAGATCTTCCTAGAAGACCCTCTCTTTGATGGATAGCCTGGCATCAGAGCCCTTTCTAGATGTTCACTTTGGCTCAATATCCGCTGTCCCTGTGATGTGTCACCAGGTACAGAGATGGTCGTCCCTCAATGTAATGACAAATTCTACAACCTTGCTCCTAAATCCTGCCTACTGTTGAAGTAAGAACAACAGGACTTATGCTCCAGGTGATTTCTGCTAATTCTGCTGATAATCCAGCAAGGCTTTCTAACTCTTCTGTATGAAACCTACTGTAAAAGCTGTTCAATATGCAGTCTAGTTTGTGTAATAGTAAATAAACCCAACTGTTTTGACAATATATTGTGACTGCATTGGTTTAAGAAGAAAACCAGAATGGATTCAAAATACCTGCTTTAAAAGGGAGGCAAATAAAACACCAAAAATGCCTTTGCTGCTTTTTTATTGATCTTGTATTCTTGGTTTACTTCTTTAAACTAATTTTCCAGGAAGTAGATTTTGTGTTAAATCTTCTTGCTCACGACTGCTTATGATTCTTTAACTTGTTTTGATTAAGCCATCTTCTCATTAGTATTAGCATGGCAAGGCTGCCTAGCACGAGGCAAATGTACTAGCACAGTTCCTTTTGTTTCTCAAGGCCTCAGACATGCTTAGTTTCCCTTCATTTTCATTTCCATCACTCTCATTATTTTCAAGAGTTTTCTTTATTTTCCTGCTTTCAGTTTTACTCAGCTATTTTTCATCCTTGATCAGTATTTTTGGTTTTGGGTGCTAAAAACACAGCTGTGACAGCTGTGAATTTCCCCAGATTTTCTCTTAAATACAGCAAATCTGCAGCTGTCAGTACCTATTGTAAAGCTGTGGTTATCTGTTGCTTGCCACAGGGTAATGGTTTAAGTCATATTTTGCAGCTTCTCAGGGTGTCCACCCATAATGTGAACAAGTAGTCTGACTTACTTTTTAAGAGCAGGCTTATCCGTACAGGATTTTGCAATACTGAGGCCGCAAGTTCAGTGAACCATTTTTCCTGTCTAGTAGAAACTGAAAATTACTTACATTTCCAGAAAGAAGGGAGCATGTAATGGTGTAAAAGACTGTATTTACTGAAAATTTACAGAACGTAGAAAGTACTGTTTTTGCATTTTATGTTCAGTAGATATGTTGCAATGCTATAACTGTTTTTGCTAAACTTGAATTTCATTTAATCCATAGTCCCTGTTCACATCACAGAGCGATTTATTCATCAGAATGAATTGAAAATGAAATCCCAAGTTCTTCACTTCAGAATTGAAGGGCACAAATCTAGATACATTTCTGACTCTAAAGATTTAGCGAGTTTGGAGGTGAATTTTGCATGACCATTTTATTTCATCTGTTTAAAACAGCAACTGCTGGAGTAGGTGAAAGCAGCAGTTGATAAAAGCAGGTCATGTATTCTGGTTTCCTGCCATGAGAGAGACAGACATGCTGTTTTGGAAGAAGGGATAGAAGCCCAAGCAGGGATCATTATGTCTAAGAGAGAAAAATATTCTCAACTTCCTCATTTAGAGACGTTCACGTATAACCCTGAAGAAATATATTTTCAGTTCTTTAAAATCACTCTTTTGGTGTTCACACTTCCAATAAAGGCATCTTCATTTCTCTGCAGATGATCTCAGTGTGTTCTAAGAAGTACAAAGCAACTGTTCAATGCGAACAAGTTGAGGTTTTACCCTTCCAACTAAGGTAGTGTAACTGGAAATAGCAGTTTCCAGCCCATTGTAAGCAAGAAGTAAAACCAGTCAGATTAAACCACCATGAAGGTGCATTTTAAAGAATGTTCGAACTGTGTGAGCAAAACCTTAAAAAAACAAGCAGAATATACCTTTCTGACCATTTAGCCCTTTCTGTCTGTGATCTCTTATCTCACTAGGTCCTTGACACCTGGGCATCTCCTTGGGCATCTTTATCCTTCCTCTCATGACACCTTACTAAGCATAGGAAAAATTCCAAGACACAGGAGAAGCTTCTGTTCTTCTTGAAGTGTCTTTTCAAAAGTGCTCTTCTGCACTGCGAAGAGAGAACTCTAATCTAATTATGGGTGGGCAGATGGCATGTTGTGATTGTTCTTCCTCACTGGCTGCAAATCCTGTGCATCCTATTATTTGTTACCCTGTCTTTGCTACCACCCCCAGACCAACCACTTGTTTATCTCCTCCACCTGGTTTGTGTGCCCTTTAGGTTGAATGCTTTGGAGCAGAGATTGTCATTTTACCTAATACAGTGCTTTTCTGACCAGGCTGGCATTCAGGTGCTACTGCAATATAGATACTAAATAACTGTAATATTTCTGCAGAGATGGAACAAGTGTTATATGTAAAAAGAGCCTTCTCTTCCAAGATGTACCACATGCAAATATTTTGTGGGTTTAACTATGAGCAGAAGCTTATATACATCTAAATAGAGCTGCTTTGGCAGACTCCCTGTGACAACAGCCAGCATTCTATGAATGTAGTTTAATCAATGAACTGTATGTAAACCACTGAAATTTATTCAGTCTAAACAAATCCAGACTCTTTCACGACAAACATTTAATCCTTCAAGATTGCATAACTGGGGGATTTAGGGATTAGTTAGCTTTGAAAATAGGTCAAGGAGAACATCTACATTTGGTTAAAAGCTAATCAGATGAGGAAATAAATAAAATAGTATAAAAGCTTTAGAAAAAGTCTTTCACAAAATGAGTTTTATGTAATGGTACAGAGAATGTTTTCTGTTTGTCTAAGAGATGCAGAACCTTATCCCCCCCTTTGTTTACACTGATAGAATTCAAGGGAAACTTCACTAAACAAGTGATGCAAGTGTGTGTAGAGATGTATATTTTGTTTCTCTTGTGTCCAGTGCTTTGGAATAACTTCATATAATTTTATAAAAACTTCAAAATTACCATTAAGAGACTTGATTTACAAATACAGAGACTGTCAAAAGTTGCAATGAAAATTGGGTTGTAATCCTAGAAGTGAGGTTTTGAAAGAAAAGTTTGGGAATCCCTCCAGTGAGGCTGTTGACCTAAATCTAGTAATCTCCCCAGCCACTGTAGTCTGAATTCCTTCTTTGCACTACTATTCGACTTTTCTTCCTTACTTCACCTCTTTTTCTCACTGAACAGGCTGGCTGCTTTCTAGGGCTGTCTGACATCCTGATATGGCTCGTATCGTCAGAGGTTATCCAGTCCTGTCATCTGGGTTCATAAGGGCTTTGTTCTGTCAAGTTATTGGAGAAATAAGTTGGTGCTCAAAGTTTAATCTAGGTCTTTGTGATGCACAGAGAAATAGATGGTGCCTCTGAGAGGCACTGTATAAGTCTATGTAACTCTGTGTGTTTAAGTGTTTTAAGAAGCAAAAAGAACCAAGATCTCTTCAGGACTGCAGCACAGCTCACAACACAAAACATGCTCCCATGAAAGGTACTGCAGGCTGAATTTTTTCATCTTGTGAAATTTCTGTGTAATACACTGAATACTTTGCAGTTTATCATCAGCAAAGTACAATATCTCAATCTCCAACATACCCCAGTTAAAACAATGAATGTTCTCAACCACTGTATACAATTGCTATAAAGTAAACTGATACTGTAATTCCTATGAATGCAACCTTATCCTTTCTCTGACAAAACACACATTTGCCCTGAGTAAGGACTGTGAGGATTTATTTAGGCTACTAACAGCTTGTATTATTGGTTATTTGTTCAAGGTTTTTTAGCTCTCTTAAGATTTCATTGTTTCAACGTGATGTGAATGCAATTAACCCATTTGTCTCTTTAAGCAGTTAACCTTGCAACACATGTAGTGTTTTATTTTCTACCTGAGAAAGAGTTTTAGTACGTGACAGTTCAGGCGCATGGTATCGAGCTGGTGGCTTTCTTACAGAAACACTGAAAAACATGCTAAAGGTTAGTTTAAGTTGAGCATTCGGACTTGGGTAAATTAATAATGAAGCTTCTTACTAGGGTGGAAAAATGAGAAAGGAGGAAAAAATACCCAGCAATGCATGAATCATTGACTTGTGATCCAAAATTCAGAGTTGGAGTCCCTTATAGCATTATAAAAAAACTCTACTGTAGTTCTGTAGAACTGATTCCCTCTTTGCTATTTGCTGTTTTCAATCTTATTTTATAAGTGATTATTTTCTATGCTGTGTCTTCTCAGTTACCTGATTCCTCTATTAACCATCTGTTCAGATGCTTTTTTGTGCATCTAGTTTCTTGTCTTGTTTGGTACAATACATAGACTCTGATGCAGCTGAGAAGCAGGAAGATAAATGGCACAGGGCTTTGATTCCCAGTTCTAGGCTCAGATCTGAGCTGCCCAGATGCCATGAGGCTGTTGGGGGGCAATAAATCAGTGGAATGCAAAGGTGGCCAGTGCCACTTGTCTCCTCTGTGAGCCATGCTGGTGCCTCAGAGAGGAATGGTCGTGTTTTGAGGTTTACTAGCTGACCTGCAAAGTTTATAAAACATTGTGGAGTCTGTACAGATCTAACCTTGATAGAAACCTGTGCAATTTTTTGTAAAGCTTATTTTAGAACTGAAATTTCTTGGGTTGTAAATGGGTTTGTAAATCCTATATCATATCTCTTTTTTTTTGTCCTTTTGCTTGACAGATGTGGTGAAAATAGTAAAAAATATGATTTTCATTTGTTGAACTGATTCAAATAGAAAATTTCTTCCATATTCAAAATTGTGAAAATACTTGCTGGGAAAAAATGGACAAGTTGTGGCTCTGAAATGCTACACAGTGACCCAGTGTTAACTTGAACTGTGGTGTTCTTGTTTGTGTAATCATTAGGAAACTGTCAGGAATGGCACTTCCAGCTTCAAGAATCCTAAGACTGCTCTAACGCAACGTCTCCTTGCAAGACCTAGCTCCTGCCTCTCTGGCCTGCAATATTCCCAGTCTTGAACACCTACAGTCCCTTGTTGGGGCAGTGAGAAACTATGAAAGCAACAGAGCCTCTCCTGTGTAATACAGCTTTGAATATTGTGGGCCTTGCAGTAGCCAGATTTCCTGAGTGTGCAGCAGGAAATTTGTGACACCTTGTACAATGAGACTGTTTTGTGTTTGGAGAAGTTCCTTTTCCGCTCAGGAACTCCTCAGAAAATCAGAAACACACTAGTAACATGAAAAAAAGGTGTATGAATACAAAATGGTTTTTTTTAAACATATGAAATTGGTCAGCCTTATGTTTTTCATTGTAGAATTTGTGGTTAGCTTTAGTTGATAATCAGCTGCTCACGAATTTAAGACAGAAACATATTGGGAGCCACATCTGGTTTGTGGGACTTTCTGCAGCATCCAGTGTAAGCTGGCGGGAGTTACATGAAATTGCAGGGTATCAGAGAGGTGGAGAACTGTCATTTAATACAAATGTCTAAAAGACATTTAATTTCTGCTACTGGGGATTTCATTTCAATGTCTATGCTCAAATGTTGAATTAGAAAATTCCACTGAGAAACCGAGATATCCTATTCTATGGTATCCATATTTGTCTTTATTTTCTGGAGTTCACTAGTCAAAACTAGTATTTTCTCAAGACATTACAAATTGAGATTAATTCCAAGCATTAGATTTAGTCATGAATCCCCTTGTATGACTGTGTACATAAAAATGTAGAAAACAAAATATTTATTAGTTCAGGACACTTTTTGCAGAAGCCAACTGTGGAGTCTGTAGCACGATACAGACTGGGCTCCCTTACAGGGGCATTCAGTCAGAGCAGCAGCATTTGTTTCATTCTGCAGTGATATGTGCTTTTAATGTTGACTTTCATATTCACTTGTTCAGGATTCAAATTTTGATTTTAGCTTTCAGTTACTGTAGAGTTCACTGCATCACCTAATGTGAACTAACATAAAATTATAATACATTAATGGGGGAAAAAGAGAGAACACAGCCTTCTTGATACTTTGCAGTCTAAAGACAAACAAATCAACACGAATGTGTTTGATATACAAAAGAAAATGTCTTAGGCTAAAAATCAACAACCTGAACTGCAGTCCCCAAGCCAAGCTATAGCTATAATTGTTTCTCTGTTAACTTGAGCAAATAAAATACCAGTCTTTTGTCTTCTGACAAACATGGAAACACAAGCACAATGACAGATCACGCATAACTAAGTGTTGTTCAGAACATAATAGTCATTTTACAGTCAACTTTTTATATTTGTTGCGTCACAAAGATTTATTGAAGAGATAAAAGTGATTATGGAAAACACTGTCCAGTAACTATGGCAACAGTTACTTGATCTCACAATAATTAGCTTAGCATTTGGTTGCACAATACTTTCACAATACCTCCTTGGTTGGTTCATTAAACAAAATTAGCTTTTGTTTGAACTTTCATCATTTGTTGTTTTAAGATTAGTGTAAGTTCAAAAGAATTGAAAAATATATTTTCAAGCTGCTATTATATATGAATAATTTATGCTACAAGTGAATTTGTTAACGTCATTATATAGTAACACTGAATATATTATTTCTAGATGTGTTTTATTGGTTTAACTGAAAATTAGTTAATAAATAGATACAGGTGTACACACAGTGTCAGTGTGGAAGGTTTGTGAGGGCCTGAATGAACGTCAGTATGTGCACACACATAATGTGGACTTAAAAGGCAATTATGAAGGCTGCAAAGGCAACCTTATAAACTGCCTGAATTAAATTTCTTATTTTATCCCCTCCTCCTTTCCCCCATAAGCAATCAGATAGCCTTTAAGTTACACAGTCAAAGTTTACTTTTTCCTCTCATTTTAGTATTTTGTATTCTCTACCTTCTTGGCTAGAGAAGTGCCTTTTTCTTACTGCTATTACAAGTATTGCTTACAGTCTATGAGTTATTCAATACCAAGACTTCATTCTGTTAAGATATAAACATAGAGAACAAAATGCCCATTCGTTGTTTACTACAGACAAATCAAACCCTGTTCCTAATGCAGAGTTACTATTTCTGTTGTGCTCATTACTACAGTATCTGCAAGCATTAATGAATTTGTTTTTACATTATCCATATGAGAGGATTATTATTATTCCCACTTGACAGATGGGAAACTGAAATTCAGAGGGATTAACATAAATGTTTTGGGTACCTTTTGAGAAGCCCAGGACATGGTTTATCAGGGTTCTTACATGGCACACAGTTCCCACTGACTTCAGTGTTTATGCAAAGCAGACTGCAGTCTTACGTCATGTTTCATAGGTCATCTCAAATCGCTCCTTTTCTAAATTTGGAATAAGGAAACTCCCTTCCCAACTTCCCTTTTCCTTTTCCTATCAGTCTTCTATCTGTTCTGTCCCCCTCAAGCTGCTTTTTCAACCTTCTATCTTACCCTGTTCTGATCAGAAAGCCTCTTCTTCCACTTAGTCCACTTAGTTTAGGCAGGGGAATGATCATCTTCCTTTTCTTCTCTCTGGACTCATGGCCAATCTAGATGAAATCTCAGTATTACTAAGCCCAGAAGGAAATGTGCAGATTTTGGCTTTTCAGATAGTTAATGTTGGGTAAAATGGACAGACCTTATAGGAAAAACAAAAATTTATTGCAAACGCAGAGATGACTTGGGGTCAACTTCAGGTCCCTGCTTCAGCACAAAGGCATATTGGAGCTGTCCAAAGAACGTGTTGTCAGAATTATGGAGGTAAAATTGTATGAATTTCCTTAGCTTTGTGATTTTGGATGTACTTTTTTGACTGAAATTCAGTCAGTTTCAGTCCAAGTCAGTACAATTTAGCAAAATTATAAGCCCTGTATTGCTGTATTACTAAAAGTGCTATTTCTAAGAAAACTGCTGAATGTGATCTGAATGTTTGTGTATATGGCTGAGAACAAAATGCCCTTAATTTAATTTATTTGATACCAGCTTTGTCAGATAGCTTTACATTGGGACATGAAAGAAATGTATGCATCTCTTTTTCTTTATTAATTAATCTTTTTTGATTAAATTGCTATAATTTTATTGTGTTCTATACAGTAGTGTTTTAGCTTCTTCTTCACAGGTGCAACAGAAGAGTAGCAGTAAAATCTGGGGAAAGGCAAAGTCTTGGGGCTGGTACAGAATATAGTTGTCCTCTGTGATGGTGTATTCTAGGGTTGATCCTCTTGTAGCGCTTGCAAGAGTCTAGCAGCAAACTTTGAAAAGATTACAGGTTGAAGGTTTATCTATATATTAACAGCAAAGAATGTTATAGTTAGAACTGTTTCAACAACAGGGATATTTTCCCATTTTTTTGAAGCAGAAAAAGACAAGGTAGTGACATTTTCTGACAAGCAGAATTCTAGACCCATCCCCAAAGACCGCCCGATGAGCTAGTAAATAATGAAGAGAGTATTAGGGGAAATCCAGGATACTTGGCACCTTGTAAATAGCTTCTTCTTTGTGGGAAGGCTGATCTATAGATCCTCATCCTGCTAATATCGGTGTGATTTGTCTATTGCTAATGCAGTAGTTACCACTTTCAAATGCAAGCTTTACATATTGTAGGTGTTGGCCCTTCAAGAACAAGCTTCTCTTAAACCCTACAGCCTCACAGACCACAGACTGAAAACCATTGACCTACAGCCTATCAATGAAAGGAGCCATACCTTGCAAATCCTTGAAGAAAGAAATGTTAGTTTTAAGATATTTTTAAGTGGCATGGATGCACAAAGCACCACAGTAGTAAATAGCATTTCAGGATTGGTATTATAAATGGTGTTATACTGCAAAGGGAACTTTCAGAATTGAAAAATTCATGAGTGCTTTACACAGCATAATTATATATATACACATATAAAAGGCCAGTATATTTAATTTTAATTGTCTGGATTAGTATTTTGAGATTTTTAAAGGGACATTCTGTACTTGCTAATTGCTGACAGTTTGGCTGTGAGCTTCCCAGGTGTGCAGACACCTATTGTTCAAAATACTTGCCTTTGCAATAGCTCTGTATTTGCTGCAGCAAAATACACTCAAAGTTGAGCTTGCTCTTAAAAAATGCTTTTGCTCATAGTAATCTTGGATTCATAACTATCTATATCCATAGGAATTAATAGTATTCAGCTCCCCTGGGGAGTGTTTCAGTTTGAGTCTTAACTTAAATGCTTCAATTCTGGTAAACAAGTGGAACCAAAGGAGAGATGAATGCTGGAATGGCTTGAGAAGGAATGGATTGGAAAGTGTAAAGGGAGCGTAGTTAAAGCTGTGGAATGGGAACCCTTTTTAATCATAAATTAGAACAGAGTTGTATTTGCTGCAACCACGTCCATATGGAAATTCTAAATTTACAGGAGAGTCTGATTTCACAAGATAAGCAATCATGGATTTACCTGTACATCAAATAACTTTGCATTTGGTATATGCTAGTTTATCCTCTTAGCAATCTAAGAGAAAATATCTGGGCAAAGGGACATCGTAGTTGGAACATTTCCATTGGGTTTTCTGTTCTAGGTATGGAAGTATCTCATGTGAAAGCTACTAAATAACAACAAATTTTGATTCAAAAATCTACATACAAGGTCAGAGTTTTTGAAACATGTGTCCAGTTTGGTTCTTCTTTTCTTTTTTTTTGAATTGCATTTCAGAAAGGTTTTCCTTTTGGATTCGCTCCTTTTGAGTTGTGTATTGAAAGAGCCAGTGTAGTCAGCAGAATAGGAGGAACGTAAGGGCATAATGTATTAATGATTTTTATTATTCTCAAGAAGTGTTCTCAAGAATCACTTTTAGTCATGAATTTGGGCACCTGGAAGATTTTAACTTCCTCTTCTTGAGTTTTAAGGAAGTTTGTACTTACATTGTCTTCTCTTTCTATGGAAAAATAAAATATAGCCCTAAGTTCAAAAAAATGTGGTGTTTCAGTAACTATTGTTTCTTTAGTCCCCAACCAAGTGTTTGATTCAACAAAATCCTTTTCTCTAATAGATATTTTTGCCCCTTAATGACTGTAGAAATTGTGAATGTAGGTTATTGCTCAGGATGTGTCCTGAACATGTGATTCTAAATGTTTTTCCAGATATTATGCAGATGGTGTACCTGGAAGACACTGGAGATATTTACCTGTGAACACCTCTTTGAAATTTAATTCCAAACATGAAAAACTTCTGTTCTATAATTTAAATTAATGTAAATCACAAATAATTTTTTTTTAAATCATTAAAACAAAAAAACAAGTCATCAGTTATCTAAAATTATCCCATTATTTAAAATGGGATTTTGTTTCATGTTCCTTAGCTTCTAATACATAGGAGACCTGTACAATCAAATCTGTTCTTTGGAACCTTGAAAAGAGTAAAAATAAAAAGTCTTAAATGTAGTCCCTAATGTATGTAGTTCTTATGGACTAATCAACAGTGACAGGTCGCTGCTCCAAGCAGCTTACAGTACAAATACTTTATGGAATGTGATGTGCAAGAGAAAATGCACATTGTTTGTTAATTCTGGAATTTTCACTTGGGTGCATTTATATAGGATTAGCTATGGATTCTGTATCCACACAATATAGAATGCATTTTCAGTCTTTTCTTACAGCACTGTGAGTAAGCCTCTTATTTGGAGCAAAAGTGCTTAATTGAATTTTCTATAAGCTGAATCTTTCTTCTGTTGTATTTCCTTTGAACTATTCTGGAAGAACATGAGCAAAAAGTCCAGGTGAAACACTGTGCACAGTTGGGTGCTACCTGAATACAAATAAACCTGGAAAGTAACAAATAATAAACTCACTTTCTTCCAGCCACACAAAATGATCAGAAAATATTTCTTCTCATAAAACATGCTTGTGAGAAATGTTACCTGTCTGTAATCAAACTTTATCTGAAGCGTAGACTCTGGTTGGCAAGATAACAGAGTGTTCAACATCGAAACCTGTGTTCTCTACACTTTGGCTTGTGAGTCTCATAGTTGTTAGCACAACAGAAACTGGACCGTAAGCATATTCCTGATGTAAGCAGCAAAACTGAGTGTCCACCTATTGTGTAATCAAGGAAATATTTTTATTGCCCTGTAAAAAGTGGAGTTTGGTAGGTGAAACAAGGCACTAAATCTGCATAGCTCACTGTGCCACTGGCCTAGGTTGTTGATACTCTTCCATCATTCCCTGCCTTGGTCTGTTAAGTCTCCTTTCACCTGTGCACTTGGTGCCTCATGAAAGGGAGTGTGGACTTGCAGAGCTAAACAGAATTGAGATATGCACTCAGTTTTGGAAGGGCATGCTGAACATCAAAATACAGTTCAGCAGTGTCCATTGCTTACTCTTGATTTCATCATCGTTTTTTCCTAGGCCTGCTTTTATTCTATGGTGGAATTACAGATTTATTCCAGCTATTGCAAGACGAAAATGGCTTTGCATGAAGCCAAGTGCATCTGTGAAATAATCTCTTGACAACTGACTTGTCTGTTCCTAGAATCATGTTTCTTAAGCAGAAAGTGGTAGAATACTCAAACGATCCAAAGCAGCTTCTCACTTACTAACAGCTGCAGATGAGGAAACACAAAGAGCTCAGACAGCAAAAAGACACCAATAGGGGAAATAGAAAGGTTATTATTCTGTTATTAAAATGTAAATAAATGCAGCAACATAGAAGCTGCTGCAATATTTATCTACCAAGATGAAAACTAAATAGAAATGCTGGGATCTTGCTTACATAGTTGATAAATGTTTGTTCCAAGTATTACCCAAGAGGAAAAATGAAAGCCTGACAGTTAATTTCCTGCAGATGAATTACAGGCACTGTTAAATGGAGAGTTTTGCTTCAGACTTCAGCAATATCAAGGTTTCTTCCATTTGGAAAAAAAAAAGCGTAAAGAACAGTTTGTATTTCCCTATCAATGGCATTTGGAAAGGCTCTGGGCCAGGTTTGGCTTTCCTGTGTATTTTGTACTAGGTGTGTTGGCTGTGCATTAATTTCTTCACTCTCAGATCTAGGTTGCCTCATCACATTTCTGCTGAATGGCTGAAAGAACGTTTGATTGTGGTTTATTGCTTTGGTGACTGAGGGACATTGCTGATATGTTGGAGGCTATTCTTCTTGCTCTTCACTGCACTTCTGAGAAAGGCTTAACAGGTGCTGGCAGAGAACTGTATGTCATCATCAACTGTTTTGAAATGCAACAGCCCTTAAGGCCATATTCTGCCTCCCAGGTAGTTTATTATGCTGCTTTGTAGAGCCACCACTTCAGAATTTAGGAAGGAGGCTCATCAGTATGCTGGTGAAATACAGACGTGTCTCTCTTTACTCAGAAGAACCTGAAAGTTCATCATCTCCCGTGAAGTAATGCTTGAGGGATATTGCCAGCTGGCTGTGTTAAAGCTGCCTTATTTTCAGCCCTGGAAAAACTAAAGTGCTGCTGATGAGTGAAGGTCATTGATAGAGGGAAGTTTATTCTTTGTTTATCCAGGCTACGTGCTCACAAGTAACGAAGCCAAGCTAAAGATCCCAGAATCTTTTAGGACCTTGCCCTATTCACAGAAAATCTTCTGTGTTGGATTGTTAGGATGTATTTTTTCCCACTGCCCAGTTTGTACTGTCTGTGGTTTATTTTGCTTGTATCAGAATAGCAGCATACACCTTATGCATCAGTGCTCATAGACGAACTTTCCTGTTGCCTGTAATTCGTTGATTCACCAACACAGCTGCTCACCAGTTTGGAGGCACCTTTACAGATACGACTTGGGTTTGGATTCTTTATACTAATTGTTACCAGAGGAACAGGTTATCTGTAGAGTTGCACCATCTCTGTTTAATGAAGTGGATTTCTAGCAGCCTGTTTCACTTGAGCTCTTCGTGCTGGTATGCATTACCTTCACATTGGGGTGTCTAATACATGAAAACTTCATTAGCTTCATCTGTGGGCATATGTACTCATGCTGCCTGCCACTTTGGCAGTCTCTTGTGTTGTCTCCTTAAATCATCAGCTTGATTACAATTTTATTGTATTGAGACAGTTAGCATGAAAAAATTCTGTTGACAATTTGATCATGAAACAAGAGGCCTGAAAAGCCCAAAAATAAGAGAGTTTGGCACTGTCACAAGCTTGCTGTATTAATGTTTCTTTGAAAAATTGCTTGGGTGCCCTTCAATCTGCAGTCTTGCAGCCTTAAATCTCCATCTGTTCAGCAGCCTATTGAACACCGTACACGGTGATTTCCATTGTATGTTACTGAACTTTTTAACATGCACATTTTATTTTTGAGCAGGACATGGAATTCCCATACTCTCAGAACTTCAAAGTATGAAAGTTTTTTCAAAAACTTTTATCAAACCTAAGACCCATTTTACACTGTTTATTAGAATAGATTGTAAATAAGTTGAGCAAATGACAACTGCTCCCACCAAGGTGAGAGTTCATAAAGAGAAAACTTTTTTCATACCTAATGAGAGAACTTCATGCACCAAAAATGTCTTTCTTAGCTTCACATCTCTGTGACGTGCCAGAATGCAACTGCACTGTAGATTCATAGTGAGGCAGTGTGAAATAGGTGCTAAAAATAAACAAAATGTGACTCAAATCTGCCTGGAACTTCGGATCCTGTAGTGAAGTGTTGATCCAACTGAATTTGATCAGTATTTTCCAAATAATTGCCATGACTTTATTTTTCTTTTAAAGTTTCTATCAGTAATTATTTACTATAAATAACCATGACAAGCAAGCTGTTGGAACACTTAATATGATTTTGATTACATGCCTGCTGGAAAGAAGAGTTTAAATAGGAGCAGCAGGAAGCAGCAATAAATCAAATGCATAAAACTTAATGACAGCAATATTTTGGCAGAAAATCTTTGATTCTGTTTCAAATGTAGAAATGTTTTGTCTTTCTATTAATTTTTTGAAAGGAAGGATGGGTTGTTATACTCTTGCTGGTTATCTTTCTTTTTTCTATCCTAATAGAGTCATTAAGGCTTTTTGCTCTTCTGGAATCTTCCTAGTGCAGCAGTGTGTGTCAAGGAAACTGTGACTGCGGAGACACTGGGACTGTTTATTTTAAAGACAAGTACAGCTTTGGGACTGAAATGTATTCCTCTAGGACTCTTTTCCTCCTCTCCATTTGAGTTATCCCACACAGCCAGTACTAACTTTAAATTATTCTATACTTTCTATACTATGGATACTAATGGAAATATGTGAGCTGCTTTGGAAGAAATGCTGTTTTACAGTAGTATCTATTTTGTGGATGGATACTGGAGACCCAGAAAAACGAGACGTACTTAAAAAAATATTTTTGGGGCCTTAACTGTCAGGGGTTTCAGTGGAAGTTAGGCATATCTTTGTCTTTATGGATATAAGTTGAGGTGATTTGTACAGGAGCTTTCAGAAAATGTGTCAGAACAGCATCAGAATCCACTTCTCTTTTTTCAACTTATCCTTTCTCAACCATAATCTTTCCTTATTTCCCCTGTCAGTCTGTCTCTATACACACCTTAAAGCAGAAGATGTACCTGGAGAGTACCTGCTGCACAGTATCTTTGGCCTCAAGGAGCCTTAGTAAAATGCCTGTTCACCAGGAGTAAAGCTGTACAAATGAAACTTTTCCCTAATGAACAGAGACATAATTTTCAGAATTAGAATGCCAGAACCCATAAAGCTTTCAGAAAGCCTTAGAAGTATTTCTGTTCAGGTGGTGAACAAGTTAACATTGTTGAATTTTCTAAGCATGAGAATAATTTCAATAGAGTACTATTGAACTACGGAATTAGTCTGGTCTCCTGACCCGTGGTACAAAATCTGAAATTGTTGAGGTTAATAAAGTCTTTATGAGATTTGGAAAAATTAAGTCCCTTTCTATGGCACACCAGAAGCCTTTTATTTCAAAAAGCAATTAAATATGGACCAGGAGAGGATAAAATAAAGAACAGAGATGAGTAACACATTTTGTCATCAAAGAGAGTCAATTTGAGGTGAGTTAGGGGTCCATTCAGAAACAAGGTCGTAACATGATAATTTATCTTATTGAGTAAATTTAAGAAAAAAATAATTCACTTCAACCACAGTTGAAAAACTGTGTGAACTGTAGTAAACATTACCATAGACCAGTTCAAGCTACACAGATAAGTTTAGGAGTAATGCCTACAGAAAAGAGGACTTAAGTCTACATAGGTGCGATTAAACTCTAATCCTCCTGTCTGCCCACAGAATGGCTGGGAAATGTCAGCTGGGTCCCACAGCCTGGCACAAGCCCAAGGAGTGGAATGAGGGAATTCTGCTTGGCAGCTAGCAGTCTCCTCTTTCAACAGACTTGGTACAGAAAATCGAGGCATCACAGAGAGAGAAATTAAGTTCTTTTCTGCAAGAAATTGTCTTACTTAAGTCAGTATTAAATACACTTCAAAGCAGACACAGCTCATGAGGTCAAGTAGATGTTACAGTCAGATGGTTTTGTTGTTCTGCACTTGCGTCCTTTAGAATAACTCTGTGGAGGAGAGCTCTGACCTTCCCAAGCACTGATCCCAGCAACACACTGGGTTCCTTGTATAAAGCTGTCTTGATCACAGGCTTTTTCTCTTCTTTAGAAGCAGAAATAATTTCAGCCTAAACCACTCCAGAAAGATGTTTTGTTGCTAACAAAGGGACAAGAAGGGCCCAAGACAATGAGTGCTTTCTTTTCTGCGTCCCCAAAATCAGGCCCATCACAGTACAGAAAGAGGGAAAGTCTCATATTAAAAAATGAATAGAGAAAGCTGAGAGATTATATACAAATTATGTATCCTCACTGTGAATGCTGTATTCATCTATAGGGATCTTATCTTCAAAGAGAAGGCAGTTAGAGTTCAGACAGAGGCAGGAAAAACTATTAGAAGCAAAGAAATACTTTCCCTTATGAAGAAATCTAGAATGGAAATGACAGAAGAGAGGCCCATAAAGTGATAAATCATGACAAGAAAACAGTATAATTTATTTGTTATTTTGGATAGAGATATGCTCTACAGCATTCAAGTAGGTTCTGTTTAAGCCTGCAGAGTGAAGCACTCTTTCATTCTAAATGCAGAACCTCAGGGTAATTGAATATTAAAATAAAAAATCAAAGTGTGTTTTTTGAATACTTTCTCAAATAAACCCAGAAAACTCTATAAGTAGCTTCCAGAAACAGTGTAGTTACATTAGGAAATAAAAGATATTCTGAAAACCCAGAAGCCAAACCTTTTTAGAAATTCAAAGACCAAACAGGAAGAAGTCATGTGAGAAAGGTTCATTTAAAGGTGTAAGTCTATGACACTAAATAGTGATCAGACTGAAGGAATTCATCATAAATATGTGAAAAGGAGAGTCTTATGAATTATTCTAGTAAATACTCAAAAATTAACACCTGAATCATTCTGGGTTGCATTTGAAAAGATAGCAACATTTCTAAAAGTAGATCTCATTCAAAAAGATTATTGGAGGTCAGTGATGCAAGGGAGTTACTCAGGACCGCAGTGAACATCAGAACTACTGTGAGAAAAAAAAGCATTCTTCTCTAGTGATTAGAGAAAAAGCAGTTGCATCTGTAGTGAATAAAGATGACCAACAGTTCCAGCACAAGTAGCAGAGTGCATGTGCGTGCATTCACACATGCAGGGCTGAATTTAGTCACAGGGTAATGATCAGCCCAAGTTCAGTGATGACTTCTACATTGCTCACAGAGAAAGGAGGTGGAAAGTGTGCAGCTGGAGCTGGTTGCAAAAGTGCTCGATGTCCTCTCAGTACACAGAGTAACAGGTTCAGATGACATGCTGAGTCACAAGTTTTACAGGAAATCAGCAAGGAAATAAATGAACCTTTAACTGACATTTGTAGATGTTTGTAGCAATAAGAGAACTGTTGGAGGGTTACAGAGAGAAACACAATGTTGTACTTTTAAAAAATGGATGTAACATATATTAAAAGCAAGGGAAAACAATTTCTTGATTTCTGCTGTGAAATCCGCAAATACTGCATGCCTTTGTGCTGTAGAGATGCTGTGAGCAATGTCAATAGTACTGAGTACTGCACTGTTTGTGTGCTTATTTATGTTTCCAATCTGTAGAAACTAAGGCCCCCTACCTGTATTTTGCTGTTGGCATAGTTATTAGGCAAATCTTCAGTATTGTTTGGAGGGTTTTCTTGAGTGATTGCTTTGTTCCTTTTGAATCTGTTTTCAAGTTCCTCCCACACCCACCAATCTGTTCCCATAGCTGGACTATTCATATTTATGTAAGTATGCATTCATGATTTTCACACGAATAAATTCTATTCATCTCAATTAAGATGCGTATCCCATCAGACTGGGTGCTACACATACACATAGTAAGAAATAACCCCTGTTCAGAATAAATTATAGCCTAGATGCAGAACAGACAGTGAGAAATTCAGTTCTCTTCCTAATTTCTGTAAAGCAATATCCCAAAGATTACATTTGATAATGCCCAGATCTTCTGACTCCCAACCTATTCCTTTGCAACAAGACTGATGTCTGCTTTGGGACACTCCTTGTGAGAAATCTTGACAGGCTCTACTAGTTTTTTTTCAGGTTGTTTTTTTGGTTTTTTTTTATTATTATTACACACTTGGAGTCCTATTTTGAAGTCTGAAAACAAAGTGGAAAACGGTAGATGGAAGGTCCAAATCTAAATTAACCAATCAAAACTGTTGTGTAAGAAATTGTAAGCAGAAGACTAAGTGTCACAGAAATAATTTCTCAATTGAAGTCAACTTATTAGATTGGAAAGTTTATATTAAAATAGAGAAGCAAAGCGTAGTCATGTGCTACTTACTCATTTTCAACAGAAGTTTCATGAAGCACGCTTTATTTCATAAGTCCTTGGAAGTGAGGTTTCACATCCTTTCTGAGCCTTTTGTAATATGATGTCTCTTTGATAACGCTTAAATATCCAGCAATCCCTTTTTATAGCAGCAGTTTTATCATTTTACTGTTCAGAAAGTATTAGCACTACAGATTATATTTTAATGCAGAAAGATCATCTTCTGTAAGGCTGTAGTGGAGGGCATCTGTAAGATCTTCCCTGGGCAGCACCAGTTCAAGTTACTGCTCCTCTGTTCTCTCTTGCACCTTTGTCTGTCACTATTCCCACTGTGAGATTCTCTGCACTGGTGGGCTTTTTAGAATGAGAACCAGCAATAAACCCCACTACTTAGTTATTTTCTTTCACTGCTACTGTTTGTATTTTTTTCTTTAGGTTGTACATAAAACCCCATTGAATATATTGAATGTATTTTTGAGTTTCTTTAAAAGCTGGAAACTGGAAAAAAAAAATTGTAAAATTAGTTCCTTGTCAGCAGGTTCACTGAGAGCACATACCAGAGGATGAGTGAACTTTCAGGATTGCATTGCTTTTATTGTCCTTGACCTCATGTTGAATATTCTCATTCTAATCTAGTATTTGTCATCATCTATACAGAAAATAACTTCTTTGGTAGTCATGTAATAACAAAAACAGTGGTCATTGTCACTGTTGTGCCCAGACTGGTGGGTGTGCTCATGGCTTTACAGGCCTGTGCACCTTAAGTGCAAGATAACTACTACAAGATAATTACTACTGCTTATATACCTTGTTTTTAATCACTAGGCCTTGACGTGTTTTACAAAGGCATCTCAAATCTCAAATGAGGAAATTCAGACACTGGAAGGGAAAGTGATTTTCTGAAGGTCACCATTCAGTGCATTCTCAGGAATACAGGCTAACGGCATGGAAAAGCCTAGGAGGAAATGGGTCTTTCTGTAATTCTGGTTTTGATGGCTCTAGTGAATGAGACATTGAACCACACACTGAGTCACGATGATAGAATCAAATGTTAAAGACTGATCTATTTATTGCTCTGCAGCTCTCTTGTGCTGTCAGTAACACAGACCTCATGTTGTATTTTTTTTAAAGTATGAAATTGTATAATTAAAGGACTATTTCATAATGCATGTGTCAGGTTATCTTCGGGAGAGAGTGATGTTTTTAAAATATTCATGTGCTCCACTGTGATCCTTCGGAAGAGGCAAGTAAACCAATTCAGAATTTGTAAAACAAATATAAAAACTTAATTTGGCTTCAAGTACAATAGTCAAATTCAGATTTTTTAGATTCCTTTCTTTGCATAACTTCCTGGAGAATTTAGGAAGAAGTACTAAATTCCCAAATTTAGATTCTGAAAATAAAATGGTAAAATCAGTGTGTTTCTTTTTCATAGTGTTAAACTAGTTTAGTGTAATCATGTTTTATTTTTTTTTTAAGCGTCACTGCAGGAAATAAAGAGACAAAAAAATATAAGATCATTACAAAAGAACAACACAAATATATTTTCTCTGTAAAGATAAATAAGAAATGTAAAATAAAGTAAGAGGAATAAGCTAAAATAAGGCAGAAAATAAGGCTAAAAGTTAAATGATTGACTTAATAAAAGAATAAGCTTACGTAAAGTCTTTTAATATGAAAAAAAGCCAAAACAAAACAAAACCTGAGAGGATAGTTGTGAAATAACTGATGCATGAAGTTATGTTTAAGGCATTTAGAACATCAAAACCATTAAATAGATGTTAAGCTATCCTCATAGGAGATGATAGCCTTGTCAAAATTAGATAGCTCTTCCCATTCATCTATTCAAAATTATTGTGAAACATTTGGATGGTAATGGGAACAGAGCACTGGAGGACTCTCATGTAGTGAGTACAGTGCAGCTATTAAGATTTATTTGATGTTTTACAGCACTGAATTTTAGATGAGTAGTCATAAGAGTCACAGGAAGAAGTTAATTGAGTTTGTAGTTCTCTTTGTAACAACTGAATAGATTTCTCCTTCTGCCTGAGAGTTCTGTGATATGTAGAAATACCGTTAACGAAGAAATTACATACTTTGGAAAGTTATCCTGTTAACAGATATTATTGATATGACATCTACTCTCTTCTTTAGATTTCAAGGCTTATAAAAATGTAACACAAAATATAGACAGTATAATGAATATTAATTTGGGAAGAAATATATACAGAAATTAGTTTATGTTGGCTACTTGGGATAGATAATGTCTTTCTGAGTGAACTTACAGGGGCACTAAAGACTGCCAGCAAATTTAGATAAATGCTTTTTTAATTGCCTGGTTTTAAAACAAAGGACATGACACAAGTGGTGTCAAGGAGTATTCTAGCAAGATGTTTCAGAAGAGTATTGCACAATTCCAGCACTTCAAGGTGGAAGTATTTAATCACACTTACTGTTATGAAATATTTTGTTATTCAAGTCAAAAGTACAGATATGAATAAATATGAATGGAATTATATTTGGAGGTGGATAATCAACTTAAAAGATTTTTAGTTTGATAATATCTTGAATAAGGACATTTATTTACTTAGACATGGGGTCAAAAGGGTACATTTTAAATCAGCAGAGAAACCACAAATATTTTCACATAGCTTGACATTTTTAATTTCCATGCTTTTTTGATTTTGCTTTCAGTAAAATTATCAGCCATATATGTTATAGTAAAGTGTTATTTTCTATTTGGGAGTATTTTTTATTAAAGAATATGTAAGCAGCTCATAGAACTAGATTTGTCACAGTCTTCATTACCATAAATCCGTTTTATGGTTTTCTCATGAGAAAAAAAAAAGTGATTGATTCTGTAATGTTCTGCCTGGTGGTTTGTATTTTATATTTACAAGTGTTTCTTGTCTTTTTCAATACCCGTTTCTTTTCATGTGAATGCTAAAATTACCTATCTATATAAGGTTGTCTATAGAGAATTTATTGCCTCCTGACACCAGTTACATGCACAGAGTGCAACCTGCTGAAGTCTTCTCTTTGCGGTTCATATGGTCATCAGAAACCAAAATAAAAACATATCCTTGTGTCATAACATTATACCTTGTAATTGGTACATCTTGTGCAATTCCTTCAGAGGGGATTTCCCTTTCTTTCCTGTAAACTGAAATCTTTCGTGTAAGCAGTGTTTAGACATACTCTTTTGTAAAACCGATCTTATCAGGATTATACAGAGCTTCCCACTTTTCTACAGGGGTTAAGGAGTGCTCACCACAAATGGTATGACTATTTCAACTGGAAAAATGAGATATTTTCAGAAAGGTGTTTTTGTAAAAAAGTCTTGATATTTGATATTTTTTTAATGGAACAAAAGCTATTGTATTTCCATGAAGACCGTATACTGAGTAGCATATGTGGAGTTAGCCAACTCCCTCTTAGGGATGTAAGGAAGCCCTTGTTAGTTTATTATCCATTATTGCAATGGCTAATAAACAGGCTTGAGTATTTTGTAAGTTTTATTGATGTTGGAAAATGATTCATTGAAATGTCACAGAAATAGCCTTATAAAACTTCAGAAATATGTCTCATTGTTATGCCTTACTCCTCCCTTCTTTTCCACCTACCAACCTTCTGCTAGCCCACTACCCCACTTCATATGTATTTTCATGCCAGAACAAGACAAAACTCATACAAGACTTGCAAGAGAAACATTTTAGCACTTAAAAAATACAAGAACTGGCATTGCTTTTTATTTGGTAGTTGTTCTGTTGTTTTGTTTGGTTTTGTGGGATTTTTATTGGTTTTGATCTCACATCAGATATATTAGGATTAGAATTGGTTGAGGAGAAAATCTAACTTTTTATTCTGACTCAGAATGAAAACTAGCAAATTTGTCTTATTTTCATGGGGGAGAGGGGTGTGGGGGTGGTATGTGTGTATGAAAAGAAATGTCAGAAATGTTTGAATAATTGTATTCCATTCTAAGCAATAAAGCAGAATGGTGCAAGTGGCTCTTCTCACCTCTTGAGATGATACCTGTAAACCCACCGGGGGATTGAGGGGGGGTCAAGAACTGTCAAATTTCCTTTCAATATGTTACCACAGACAATTTAATTCATATGGATCCATGCAGAAAATATTGAAAAGATAAAATTATAATGAGCCTGCATGTTGTCAGCTGATTTGGAACATCTGGGTATATGGTGTTCCCTGCCACTAAGGCAAAGAAATACCAGCAGAAGCAACAGTTTGTAGTTCTGTTCTCTGACCAGCTACTAGTGAGAGATTTTCCCAGTGCTCAGGTTCTGGAATTTCAAGTTTCATTTCAGACTCAAGGAAAACTATGTTGTATTTGTAGAAAATTTCCTGTTGCAGCCTTGGATATTTCTTCCTGCTACTCTTTCCAGGTTTTCCTGACATTCTTCATCCCAGTCCCTGCTTGTGCCTGTCACTCCCACCTCTTCTCTTGCAACCCAACTGCTACTATATTTTTCATCTTACCATCCTAATTCTTGCCCAATTCATCTGCTTTGTACATTCCTGCCACTTCACTTACTCATTACCCAAATCTGCCTGCCTTTTCCTTTCTTCTCTTATGCTCTAGTTTCCTGTTTTCATTCAGTCACGGTCTCCGCAGGCTCAATTCTTGGCGACAAGTTTCAGCATTTTTCGTCTCTTCTTGTAAAGCACTTTGTCCCTCTTCTTGATCATTCTAGTTGCCCTTTTTTGTATATTTTGTAACTCCACTTTGAGTTGCAACAACAAGAACTGCAGGTAGTACCCTAAACGGGGGACATCGGTGCTTGATGTACAGGCAGGAAGGTGCTCAGTGCCATATTCCTAAATGCTATTCCCAGTGATACCCATCAGGTTCTTGGCTTCCTTGAATTGGAGGCACGGTTTAGATTGTTTTCCCCTAGATTAATCACTTTACATTTGTCTACATTGAAGCTCTTCTGCCAGCTTTTTTACCACTTACTTCTGTAAAGTGTTAATGTAGTTCCTTGTTATCAGGACTGCACTTGGCTACCTGAAAGAGTTTACCAGCATCCTCACACTTGGAGATGTCACCACCTTCCCATTTCTCTGGGTCATTAGTGAAAATGTTGAATAAAATTGGTTCTAGCCAGGATCCCTAGGAGGGATCACAGATCCTACTGTACATAAAAGCAGCTTTCCTTAGTCGTTCAGAAATATAATTTTTTAATAACCTCTGAAGTGGAACCTCCTACACCTCAGCTCCTTCTTGTGAGGAAATCCTTAGAAATGTTAACTTCCTAAGTAATAATTTATTAAGATATGAGCAAATTTCAATTTTTTTTTTATTCTTGCTAAGCATTTAACGTGCTCAGTTTTGTGTGGAGATGCCAAGTGTCAAACCCATGACATGATAGTATCCCTTTCATTGCCAAATATCTGATACTGGATATTCTTTAATTCATCACAACACAGTTTTGCTAATCTTTGTAATTCTTACTGTATGTCTTGGCTTAATTTAATCTCAGAACAGACTTGTATCACATTTGCTGGATTTAGTATCAAAACATACATATCAGTCAGGCAGCTGGCTCAGAAAAGTTCTGTCTAAATCCTTACAATTTTGCAGTATTGTATCTTATGTGCTATAATTCTGCCCATAATTTCTTTTAGTAACTTCATACTATGAGTCTGCTGGGAAGTGATGTAAAGGACTAAAGGTATGAAATTTTGAAAACATAATTTTGGGACAAAATTTACAGTGATAGTGTGAGGTTTAATTAATTCAGATGAAACATGATTCTTGAAAATTATTCTGATCTAAGGGAGGTCCAGGAATCCTTATAAAGTCACGTATTACTTGTACAGTTTTAGAAGGGCAGAGAATTTAGAAAGGCAGAGAGTATTAGAGGGTCTTTGTATTTACTGGAATTGTAGAAAAGTGACCTTTCACCATCTGAGCAGGACAAATTAATTCACTTTTTTGTCCTGCACTTAAAATTCTTCTTCGTGTATCTACCGGGTAAAATATGTAGTGATCCTTCCCCCCTCCCATTCTCTTACTCTGCCTACCCCGGAGCATAGTTCTCTTATATAATTTATGGTGGTAACTAATGGAAGGACCTAGTCAGGGAGCTGTACAGAAACTGAGACTTGTTAAAAATCAAGTCTTAACTTCTGTTTGGCCTCTTCTGGCCTCCACAAATGGCAGAGAGATTGCTCCATGGCCTTGCTGAGCTTTGCCAGGAACCATTGGCAGGATGCAGAGAGCAGATCCTCTGAGAGAAAATCATTAAGAGCAAACAATGCTAATCCATGTTGTGAACAAAAATATTTAAAAGCTAGGAAGAAGTTCAAACATTTTGAACTATGCTTTTAGAATTATGGAAGGAATACTTAACTTTCTTTGCAGTTTTCCTTTGAATTTCAGGAATGATTTTGAGCCATCTGAGATCAGTAGTTTGTGTTAATATGCTCTTGCACTGCGAAAAAACTTAGTTAACTGTAACTGTTTACTTTCAAAGATTTTGTTTTATTTTCAGTAACACAAGTCTGCAGAAGTGGGCTGTGTAAATAATTGCATTCATATGTAGATAAAGAATTACTTTTGTTGGATCATTTTTTATGAAGACAGGAAAATAATGCATGGATAAATACTTCTGAACTTGAAGATAATTAATGTTCTAATCTGAGGGCCAGTTTTATCATAAGGTTTCATTTAATGCATGCAATACCATTTGCATGCAACCAGCAATACCATTTCTTAGAAGAGATGCTGATTCACTGTTATGGCATTTACTGGTATAAACTGACCCAGTGTTTAGACATGGGAGTAGGTGTCCTGATTTCTTAGAAACATGGAGGCCCAAGTGAAAGAAATTCCACATAACGAGCACCCAGAGAATGAAGACATTTTTGTTCAGGTGCCTAAAAATCAGTTTGCAAATAGTATGTTAGACAAATTTCAAGCTATTGGTCTTTCTTCTATAAGTTTTCTATTTATACTCTTTATCTTCTGACTCTCATGAGTTTATATTCCATATTTGCTTGTTGAATAGTGGTGTAAACACAGTATTCACTCATTAAACTCCCAGTTTTATGAAGCAAAACAGATGACTTTCTTAGAGGTAAGGGGCCATCATTGGAAAGGCATCCCTGACTTCTTGTCATCACCAGGTTCCAGAATAATCCCTTGGTATTCTTGGTGGCCCTCTTCAATTTCAGGCAGATGATATGGTTTCTCTAATTCATATTTGGTGTTGGACTCTAAAGAGCTTAAATATTTTTTACTTTATTATCCCTCATTTCATATGCTCTTATGCAAATCTGAACAGTACATTCTGACCTAAAAATTGTACTTCAGCCCTTTCTATGTTCACCTCATTGTTGAGCTATGTGAAAGGGGGAGAATAATGGAATCATGGAATCATAAAATGGTTTGAATTGGAAGGAACCTTAAAGATCATCTAGTTCCAGCCCTCTGCCATGGACAGGGTCACCTTCCGCTAGACCAGGTGCTCAAAGCCACATTCAACCTGGCCTTGAACACTTGAAAAAGATCATCCATAACTTCTCTGGACAACCTGTTCCAGTGACTAATCATTCTCATGATAAAGAATTTCTTTATAAGGTCTAATCTAAACCTACCCTCCTGCAGTTTCAAGCCATTTGCCCTTGTCCTATTGCTCCATGCCCTTGTAAAAAGTTCCTCTCCAGCTCCTGTAGCCCCTTTAGGTACTGGAAGGTGCTATATGGTTACCTTGGAGCCTTCTCTTCTCCAGGCTGAACAACCTCAAGTCTCAGCCTGTATCCACAGCAGAAGTCTCCAGCCCTTAGAGCATCTTTGTGGCCTCCTTTGGACTTGCTCCAACAGGTCCACACTGTGGGAATCTTTAGCAGTTACAAGATCAGTGGTAGTTGTAGATCCCTTTGCTACTTAGCTGACTTTCCTGGAGCACTATACAAGACTCTTCAGCAACTAACTTGGTGCTCTCTCTGCTAACACAGTGGCTGGGCACCTTTGCTGGAATCACTAATAAAAGAATCACTTTTAATTTTACATAGCAGGTCCTCGAGCAAGGCATTAATAAAAAGTTATATAAAACATCAAAACTAACAAAGACAGGCTATAATCTGGGTTAGTTTGAGTGTCCTTGCAGTATCAGCTTTTGAGGCAGAGCTAACTTTGGCCATAGGATTTAGATAGTTAACTCACTCTGTTCTGATATTATTGTACATTTGTAATTAGCAAGTTGGACTACTATAACATAAAAATATAATTGGTTCTAATACAAGAACCTTCCTGACCATCCTACACTAAAATTTCTTTATCAGCTCTCCCAGCCCTTGTGTGCCTGCTGAGAAAGGAGCCCACATTGCAATTTGTGTTCCAAAAGAGATTTGCACCCTCAGAAAGCAAATCCTTGTAAACTGGACTGCATGGCAGACTGGTGTGCCATCACAACGAATAGTAATTACAGGCATGCTTGAAGCAAGACTTTCATAAAACTGAATGAAAAGTATGATTCATTTCACAGGAAGACCGACCCACCCATTCAGCCATTGACATGTCTGTTGTCTTCTTTTGCTTCTTCTTTTTCTTGTTTCAAAGGGAAATAGAATGTCTGAAATAGAAGGCCTGCCTGAACATATTCCTTTTCTGTATTTAAATCAATTTGTAAAATAATGTTTTGATTATAAGGTTTCCTAATTTCTCAAATGTTAATAACTCTGCATTTCCACCCATCTATTTGTGTACTAATGAAAAGTATTGCTCAATGGATTAAATCTCCTGTTAACCTCTGATAAGAAATATGATTTCTAATCACATTTGAGTATAAGTTGCTAATACTGTTAAGTGCTCTATCTCAAAAGATTTACATACAGCGTTAGAGCTGTGCATTATCTCAAGATAGTTAATTCCTTTTGGAAAGAAATTTGTGATGTTGTACTGCTAACTAAGATTTCAGTTAGAGACTTGGTTTTACAATAGTATAATCCTCAACCCACTTTAAACATTCAAGCATCGAATAACTAGATCTTTACGATGTTGCATATGAGAAAAGATGCCTGTGGCTACCTTCGCCAGACATGTTTGCAGGATTAAAGCAAGAGTGCAGTGGGGTGGTGCTAATTCTACTGGTTTCTACCAGTTTTTAGCCCTTTTTCAGGGGTTTAGATCAGTGTGAGCAGGATTCTAATTATGCTCTTCCAAATAAAATTTCCCCTGCATCTTCAAAAGCACTTTTGTATTATTTGATATTTGTAATTGTATTTGATTTTTCATGCATGTATATGCTTTGTCTAAGTGTTACTTAAATTTTATATTTTGTATGATCAAGAGACTAGACAAAATTTTTCTCAGGATGTTGGCCATGACAGCAGCGTATGTACAGAGGCATTTTCATCCTTCAGTGAGTTTAGGGACAACAAGATGACTGTGAAATGCAATTAACAAGATGGCTGGTACTGCCCTTGTGGAGCTCACTTCATGGTCAGGATTGTAACAGAGAGTCAAATTCCCTTGTTAAAAACTAAACCAAAACAAAAAGAACCCAGTCCATTTGTGATTCTGTCGGAAGACAAGAAAGTATTTCATAAGTTTCTTAGAAATTTACACTTCTCAGAAGTGAAAAGAGATAAAATAATGTACATTGTAAGATCTATTGCTGGGTCAGTATGCAGACAGCAGAATGCATAACTTATATGGCAGCATATAATAGTGTATATGGTCAGTACCAATATCTCAAATGCAGCCTCAGTTTACCAAATCCAGCTAATCAAAACAACCAATTAGTCAAAGATGTATTCTTGTCTCCAGAGTGAACTTTACTCTTGTGGAGACCTCATTAATGGGCTTTGGAGACCTGTAATGAGGGAGAGCTTAATTATTCAGATTCATCAGCTTCAAAGGTTTTGGATGATCCCACATAAGCCTGCTCAATCGGCATTCCAGAACATGTGCAACCTGTGTGTTTGACAAGTGGTCGTGGTTTGTTTATGCATGCACTTTAAGCTTAAATGCCATGATTTTCAGTAATGTTTTCCATTAACTGAAGAGGTCCTCTCTTCTAGACAACTGATTTTTAATGCTTATTTGAGAAGTTTCACTTTATATACTGCACGAGTTATTATTAATTATGTGTATAGTGCCACAACAGCACTGCCTGTTTACTATATAAAGATGTGTTCCCTCCCCCAGAATGCTTGAGATCCAAGATAAGTGAGACAATGAGAAAGCCATACAAGAAAAGGAGGGTGTGGAGTGAAACAAGAGACAGATAAGATGTAAAAAAAGAACCTGACAGATAGGCCTCTTGCAGGAGTAGTCTCTGTGAGCAGTTTGCCTGTGAGGACCTTCCGACTGCTGCCGCACCTGCCTTACGCGCGGTGCAACTCCATGGAATCACCCACTTCCCTCTGCTCAGGCAGCACTGCACTTGTTTTCCCAAAAATGTCCCTTTGCTTTTCTTGTGCCACCCCTTCATAAGAAACACTCTCCAGAAGGAAAGGAGCCCTGTAAAATGAATTTTCCTTCCTTCAAACCCCTTGTAATGACTTCTGTTGTAGAAACACCAGTAATCCCTGAACCAGTGCTAAACTAACACTAATAATATCTTTTTACTGATTAAAAGAAACTAAAAATGCTCTGTAAGTAAAAGCTGTATGCTCAGCTAATCTGTAGAAACAAACATGCTGCTTGTATACCATCACTCTCGCTCCACCATCTGTTTACTGCACATAACTATTATGTTTTGTCTTTAGTGAAGTGCTTCTTGGCTTTTAAACTTACACAGCTTAGCAGCTGAACACATAAACTTGTAGCAGTGAAAATTATGAAGAAGAAAAGTAGAAGGTGCTTTTGACAGAGAAGCAAGATTCTGTTCTGAACCTAAGCAAAACATATCCCAAAGTAGACAGCAGATTTGAAAATAGCACCAAAGAGGTACAAGAAGACTGAAAGTCGGAAAGAGGAAAGACATTTTTTTTCTTTTGACAGAGATCTGGGAATAACGAACCCAGCAGCTCCTCTTTTATGACATCTCCAGCCATCAGCATGAGCCAGTTTCCATTTCTAACCACCAAGTAGCTTTCTGTCTGGGGAAGACTGGGCAAAATTCTCATTGACTTTTATCAGTGAGATTCCCAGTGCAAAAGAGTGAACTCAGAGATGCCTGTGATCACAGAGAGCATATCAAAGTCAGAGTGCTGAGGAAATGACCTGCTCCTTCTTTTGAAGAGCTCTTCTGATGGATCAACCTCTATAGTCTTTTACAGAAAAGTAGGCTAAAGCTTTTGATGGAAAAGTATGAGTAGAAATATTAACCTGTTATTCTGTCTTCGACAAAATAATTCCACATCTAGGATTTAGCTAAATGTGTTGGGCTAAAAGAAGCTGTTGTAGACTTGGCTTGTTTTCCACCTTTGTTATAATTTCATTTATTTCATTGTTCTTGAGATGGCTGCAGTAGTTCTCCAGCAAAGTCTTGTCAGGGAAGATGCTTAGAGACCTATGGATGCTGCCAAGGCCAGGGAAAATATGGAGAATCTAGGTGTTCCAGAAAGAACTTAGGGACTGCTGCAAACAGTGCATCTTAGGTGTTCCACAGGAACAGCAGGAGAGGTACTGAAGCAACCACATATACATGCAAAGTAAATAGTTTGCTCTGCCACTGCATTAGCAAGGAAACCACTTCAAACAACTCTCTCTACCTAGGGAAAAATGTAGTAATAATAAGCAATAGCATAAGTCTCCACTCCTTGCCCCAGAGGTTGTCTACTAATTCTTAGGAGCCTTTGCACTCTGCAGGCTTCCTTTTTCTATCCTCATTTGTCACTGGAAAAATATTTGTATGGGTCAGAGACACAGTGCAATTCAGAAAAAAGTATTATTAGAGAAAAAATGAGCACTTCTCCAGTGAATCCCTTTATATATGAAAAGTAAACAACAAACAATTCCTCTTCTCTGAGGAAAACAGAAACTTGTTAAAGAAGCTAGACATCCCTCCTGCTTGTGAGTTGCTGGAAGCCCATTGTGCTGATGCTTCTGAAAGGGAACTGAATGCACTTGTGAGGGTTTTCTTCTCTTTCATTTCAAAAGCGTTTTCTGGTTTGAGATCTCCCCATAGCTAATTAAAACAAGAACACAGGGCGACATTAGTTATGCACCAGAGTGGGAGTCAGAAGATGTAAGTTCAGTTCCCAGCCCTGCCACCGACTTCCTGGGTGACCTTGGGTAAGGCTCTTGATGTTGATTTTCAAAAGACCTCTGGGGCCAAATTTTCATATTGAAGTTTGATTTTCAAAGGAGCTCAGTATCTACTGATTTCCATGATGTTGATTATGGCCAGAATTTCAAGCGAGCTCAGCAAGAAATATGCTGAGCTCATTTGAAAATCAGGCTCTTAATCTTCTTCTGCCTCAGTTTCTCATCTCTGACAGTGCTGGTAAAATATTTCCCTTGTCTGTCCTGATTGTTTAGGCTGTAGCTCTGCAATGCCAGAATTGTCTTTTCATGAATGTGTATAGTGTCTTGTACAATCTTGTTTGATCTCTGTTATGGTTTTTAGGCATTACTGTAATGGTTGTTACACCAGTGTTCTGTTTTAGAAAAAAAAGAAACTGTAATCAGAAGAAGGCTTAATTATTGTGTTTTTTTTTGGATCTGGGTGAAGATCTGTACTAATTTCTTTAGTTTACTTGGGAGGATGTCACGTGGAAAACATCAAAAGCTGTATTTAAAATCAGGATATGTATGTTAGCTGACTTCTCTCGTCCAGTAGGGACAGTTAATCTATCAGAGAAGCTGGTTAGATCAGTTCAGCATGATTTGATTTGGCAAGAGACATATTGACTGCCTCTTACTACCTTGTTATCCTTCAGCTGTTTACAGTCCAATTGTTCAATAATTTGCTGAAGAATATTTTCAGGCACTGAGTGGTGTGGAATTCCATGCACCTTCCTGCCTCCCTGGTTACTAATGTGATTCCGTTTGTAGTTCCTACTGCACCAGCTCTGTTTGCACTTTTCCCACACTTGCTTTCATGCTCTTGCAACATCTCGGAGCAACATAACATTCTCTGTTGGCAAAGGTATAGAGTGCTTCTTCGCTTCATAAATGCTGTTTGCTTCCCGGGACCCACTACAACCCATTCCTGAAATTCCAGATCAGCTTTGTCAGTGATAATCGAGCTCCTGGTTTCAAGCTCTGTGCTGTACAAGCTAGAGGCCAAATGTAGTAACCCAGGAATGCATGATTGCAAAGACTGTCACTTCCCAAGTAACTCTGCTTACTGCTAAATGACTGCCCTTTCCACATACCTGTGGGTGTCACTAATACGGTGACTCTTCCCTGTTAGGTTTGTCATAAATGGGTGGCCAGCACCTCAAGCAGCTGAAAGTTTGGAAGCAATCATTTCCTATGTTTACAAAACCAGCAAACCCTCACTGCTGTTTTCCAGATTCCCCTGTACTCCTTGGCTAGAAATAGTTATTATTCAAGTATGTGCCCTCTGAAGAGCCTTTTTGATACTTTATATGTTTTCCTTTATATGAAATGAGATGCTGTACCATGATCAGCTCTGCAATGAAAAAATTAGCAGGACACCTCTAGGAAGTGTATGGTTGCAGCAGTTTTTCAGTTAAGGCTGAGTGTGTTTTGTGATGGGGAGAGCTTAACTGTGCCACTTGTCTGTGACTAGCATTTTCTACTGTTGCATTTTTTAAAGGATAGAGTCCCTCTGTGGTCTTTACTGAAAGTGCTTTTCAGTTTCTTGATCTAACAAATAATTTTCCAAATTGTGTTCATGTTCTAGTATTGGCATGCATGCCATATCAAGGTAGTATTTGATCCCAAAGAACTGTTAATTGCCAGTGCTGGTATCTGCAAATAAAAGCTTGGAATCAGGGAAATACAGGTGGTTTGGTTTCAAGAGATCCTTAGAGATCATTTAGTTTCAATCCCCCTGCCATGGGCAAAATCAGGTTTTTCAAAGGTCCATCCAACACTTTCACGCATGGGGCATCCACAACTTCTCTGTTCCAGTGTCTTACCAACCCCATAGTAAAGAATGTCTTCCTCACACCCAATCTAAATCTATCCTCTTTCAGTTTAAAACCTCTGCCCCTTATCCTGTCCCTGCAGGCTCTGACAAAAAAAGTCTCTCTCCATCTTCCTTACAATCCTCCTTTATATATTGATTCAGTCCTTAAAGGTTTTCCATAATCCCTTCCAGTTACTGAAGCCCGTTCCCCCATATTTTTACTAGCTGTTGCCAAATGTATAGAAAAGGAGGAATCTTAGTTGCCTGTACAAACTAGAGAGCCCCAGTGACACTGAGCTAACCTAAATTCTGGGTTGCAAGGCTGTGCTTGATTTCTGATGTGAAAGGAACATTGACAAAAACAGGCTGTGCCTTATCTTCATTTATTGTGAAATGGTGATTCCTTAGCGTAGCTCTGTTGTCTTCAGTTTTGGTTTCCTTCCTTAATTAGTGCAGTTGGATTGTGTCACTTACATTAAACTGTTTATTTTCAGATATAAAACCTCGATCCTTCTCAGCATACATATATGTGTTTCTGCAAGAGCTGATGTGCCAACCAAAGAGCACAGGGGAAGTTAACAGTTTTTAAGGGGAGAACTATAATGTTATTCCATTCTGGTAATGACTATAAGTTAAAAATAGCGAGAGTGATGTTAACTCTTGTGCTAGAAAGATGAAGACTGTGCAGGATGCCATGTGATTTGACTATGTGTGCTCATTATCCCTATTATGAAGCACAAGTGACACTGCAACTGCTGTCCCATCAATTCAACATGAGCTTCCCTTGTTCTGCTTGTCCTGCTCTGCCATTCTTTTTTCTGCTGCTGTGTGCATCTGTGCTGAGAGTGTTCAAGTCCTCTCTCTGTCCCAGTTCTCTCCCCTATTAAACCTGATCTGGAGAGGAAAGTGTAGGCATAGAGACACCTTCTGGGTTTAAAAGACTTTGCCTAGTGCTTGACCTTAGTTAAGCCCCTCACAGTCTTCCTAGCACGCTTGCTATAAAGCACAGTCATTTCCAGATTGTCTGTTACCTGCACCACACAGAATGGCAAGGTGAAGTCTGAAATGCATGTTTTGCCATATAAGTGACACCAATAGAATGATAATAGTTTTCTGATGCATGTAGCATTAATGAAGATGCACTCTGCTAGTTATATTCCTGGCAAATGAGAATCTGAAGAAAGTGATTTAAAATAAATATCAATCAGGCTTAAAATTAACTACTAATTATCATCAGAAGCTACTAAGTTTCTGCAGTTATAATCCATGAGTATTTATAGCTCAGGGCTCTACTGTTAGATTTTTTTCTACTGACTGCCATTCAAGAAGCCTAATCTTATATCACAGGACAGGTTGAAAAAAATAACTGTTCAGCTGTTCCTAACCGATGAGAGCATTATGTTTAGCTGCACAAGCCCCTGTGACATTGTTTTGGAGGATGGTCTTTATGTTGGGATTAGAAACATTTTTTGTTTCTTTTAGGGAACAGTTTACCAAGGATAATTACAGTGAAGATCTGCTCAGGGTGCACAGCATAGTTCATGCAGAATGTCTTAGTGCATACACATGCAATATGTCACCCTGCCTTAACCTAAATGAAAACGTTGCAGTTTTATGGTTGAGCAATGGCAGATCTGTAAGTTCCTCTCTAAAAAAAAAAAAGAACAAAAAAACCAAACAAACAAACCCCCCCCAAACCAACAACTCAGTTTTATTTATTTTGTTTTTATATTAGTTATATGTTGAATTCTTTTTCTTTTCTCATGTAGTTCAGCAAGGTAGCATTATTTTATACATATGACTTACTAGAAAATGATCATGTGTTCTCTAGTGCAACTGTCTTCTCAAAATAAACAACTACATATTGTGCAATTACTAGAAGATACTGGTTTCTGTGTTATACTTTTTGCTTTTAGTGTGGAACTGATGCATTCACTAAAATGTATTTGGAAACTCTTCATAGCTTTAGTTACTTAGGGGCAAGGCAGTGTGGTCTAATGGTAAAGACAATGGTCTTGCACACACAGTGTGTTGGTGGTTTGGGACATATTCCTGCTCTTGCCTCAGTTTTCCACCAATGAAATGGTCATGGTAGTATAATAAACAACATGTTTGTGTTTAAGAGAAGAAGGAATTGGGTGTCAGTATTTCTACAAATGATTTGTTGCTTTAGGAAAATTCCTCTTCTAAGGAGTTTTTTGGGGCCGTGGGCTGGTGACCGAAGGCAGGAGCAGAGCAGGAGATGCTGCCCCAAGCAAGTGTCTGGAGCAGTGACAGGCTCTTCTTGCCCATCCCAGGGGCCATCTCAGTAGAGGCATTCCAGGCAGTGCAAAGCTAGAGAATTTAGAATAACTGGAGTGGTAAAGTTTATATGTAAAATACAGGGGGAAAAATTATTTCTATAGAAAAAGCTTGGAAAATGAACACAACTTCTCTCTTTATGCATCTTAATAATAAAGCTCCAAAAGGTTATGTGGATATATATAGTGCATCACTGCACACTGAATTATATTCACTTGATGTTATATTTCTAAATGAGGTAAATTCATTTTGGAAGGAGGTAAGAGTTTTAGAAAGCGCTCTGAAGGATTGAAATGCATCACTAAGAACAGAATTGCAAATGCTGTCTTCATTAATATTAATTTTGAAATAAAATATCTCACCTGAAAGTTTCTTTCAAGTGCTTTAACATCGGACTTTAGGGTGTGGAGAGAATAATATTTTGCTCCTATCATTTTGTTCTCACTTTTTCTTATTTGTACTCATGTCTTTATTTAAGAGTGATACTGTATATCTGTCTTTTCCTGGTAAAGAGAGACATATCCCTCTCTCCAGCTTCCCTTGAGTGAAAGGGGCAGTGAAACTGGTATTCTGTACTATAAACCTGCCCATACCCAAAGGTGACAGATTGCTCTTTCCTACGCTCTCTCTGCAGTTTCAAAAAGCTGCTGAGTCGGTGTCATCCTTGCCAATCACAAAATCAACCCATTAGTGTTCAGGGATTATAGCTTCATGTCGTCCCACTGTATAGCTCATAAATATTCCCGCCTGTTCCCCAACACATGACACACTCCACGCATCTGTGTTCACTACTCTCCTGGCACCAGGGCACATTATTTTAAGGTGTTTTTTAAGGTGTTTCCAGCAGAGCTGTTTAGGATAGGAAAACAATGAAGTCTCTGTCAAAAGGTCTTGTGAGGAGAATGTCAAGAGGCAGATTAAAATGATAATCTGAATTATAATTTTCTAGAGGTATGATCATTTGGGGTTGCTAGGGGCTTTTCTGCTCACTGATTCCATGGCAGCCTGTTGGATGGACTGCTACGGACCAACACTACCTCGTCCACTTGCCCGATCACTGCTCATTTTGGTTTCTGTCCCTCTGTTACCCTGCAACAGTTCTGTCCAGGAGTGTTTTCTAGCAGAAGCTTGTTCCACCTGAAAATCTGTCACCAGTTCACCATTTCAGAAGTGAATGACTACAAGAATGCACAAATGACATAGTGAAATGGGCAAAGTGACCCCCACCTGTAGAGGTGATGTTACCTTTTGTTAGGTACCTGATGTTACATGATGTTACCTTTTGTTCAGAGATGTCATAGATATGATTTCAGCTTGTAGAGAATACTTAGTGGACTGTTCTGAGAAAATTTGAGTGAAATTTACAGAACAGACCATCCAGGGACTGCTAGGGATTCGTGCATAAACAGATGTGGCTCCAAACCACTGTCAATACTGACAGCTGTCCTCTCACTCCTCCTGCCCAGGATTAACAGTGCCTTCCTCTAGTCCAGTGTGGAAGTGGATTAGGCTAAACAGCCAAAAGGCACTCCTAGTGCAGAACAGGAGCATCCACACACTGTGTTAATGCCAAGTAGTTAATGCATTCTGCATTCACACCCTCGCTTATTTTGCAACAGCTTCCCTGTGTAGGCAAGCCCTGCATGTTCATGTCATTTGATGGTTAGAATTGCATCAGTGACATTCCAGATTCTGACCACAATGTTAGTAATGGAAAGTGGTTCATCTTCTAATGAAATGGTACGCTTTTTTTTTTCTGGTTGCATCTTTTGCAACTTTTTCTTTCATGTGCCTGGAGTGAATTTCTTCATTTTTTAAATGTGTGTGATATTCTTCTCATCTCTTATACATGAAATGATGCTCTCCAAGCATGGAAATTGCCTTTATACATCCTACTGCATGAAGCAGTGATTGCTCAGCCTTTTTTCTTCTGAAGACCAGGAGAAAGCCCAAGTAATAAAAATGCTCTTTACATATACTTGCAATTTAGTAGCTTGTGTCTGATGTATTTTTTCCTCATAAGATATTCCAGTTTTCATCTTGCTTTGCTCGTGTCATCCCGAACGCTTTTGCTCCATTGTCACATGCCTGGCACACTCATGTAGACCTAGAGTTTCCTGGTCATTTAAACAGTCTGTTTATCAGTTCAGTTTATTTTCAGCAAGTCTTTGGTGCTTCACTTGCTTCTTAAGTTTACATGCCATCATGGGTGATGGTAGTTAGGATGGAAGAATATGGCCACCTTAGATTTTCAGAAATAGTGGCTTCTCTGAGCTTACTGATGACCCACCATGACATATGTTTAGGTAATCTTCATCTCCCCCAGGAGCTTCTTCAGATCGAGTCCAGGCTGCAGCTATGAGGAAACTGCAGTTTGAAATGTCATCCACAGGCTTTGAAGTGTGGATTTCTCATGTGTCTTTGCAATAACAGAGGGAGCAAGAAAGCTGCCTCTATGTTTGCCTACCAAACTGTTTGAGTTATGTGGTTTATAATCAAAGATATTCTTTCTGTTCACATTTCTAGATACAGCTCCCACTGCACAACAGTCTGAATTTCCCAAAATCTAAAGGCACAGTTAATGTCTTATGTCTCACTTTGAATAGTGAGTTGAAGGTTTTGCAGGGTACCTCTGGAGTTTGTTTTGTTGGAGTTTTTTTCCCCTAGGATTTGAAATCACATTTTATTTATTAATACATTAAACAGTAAATTATATCTAGCTGTAACTCTCTTTCCATCTCCTTCACTTACATTTTTGTAATGAGTGTCCCATAACATTTCCATCAAAAAGTTTGTTTTCATTGTAAAGTCATTCTGGAAAACCAGCGTCAAGCAGCTCTACCTGTTAGTGAAAGAATAAAATGGGAACAGTATTGCCATTTAGAATAGTGTATTTTAAAAGACCTGTGGCTTAGTGGGACAAAATACTGTAAAATATGCAAGTGCTGTGAATTTGATGACACTAAAGGAGTTTTTAGAGGATTGTTGCTTAGTGGAAAGGAGACTATCCTTTCCTTCCCCACCATTATGTAAAGGAACTAGCAATTTGCTAATTTGTTCATCTAATTTCTTTTTCACATTCCAGGAAAATAAGAATGGCTTATATTTACAGGAATGTCATTTTATTTTGGATTGACCAAATGCATATCTATACTTTTAACACAAGAGTTTGTAAAACAGGGCACATACAAGGCACTTGGCAGTAAATTACCAGCCAGTCACTTGGCCTGGGCAGGAACAAGTAAATTTGCAATTGCAATCTAGAGCAACATGTTAGAGGCCACCTTCCTTAGATCAACTTTGTATTGCAACACCAGCAAGTAATCAAATTGTAATGTACTTCAATGCAAAGCCTAGTTTGGCTTGGTTGGCAAATTAAACTATCGGATGCCTCTGGCAAAAGCAGAAAGCCTTTGAACTGTTTGACTGCAGCTGTAGCTTGCACATCTTATTTTCCCTCTTAAAAATCAAATTAAACTGTAACCTGCAGCTTCTGCAGTAATTTTCAAGGAAAATTAAACTGTTGCTAACCTTTCTAGCAAAGATAACTGTCTTTAATCAAGCTGAAAGGTCCAGGCCCAAATTCCCCTCTCTAAGTTTAGACAAACTCATTGGAGGAAAACTCCAGGGCTTATTAAAGGCAAAGATATTACCTGTGACTCAGGAAGTCCTTGGCCACAAATTGCTAGAGACTGGAAAGGTTTGCCAGGAAGGTATTCTGTGCTTCCCCTATTCTTTCACTTCTCCTGCAGCATTTACTGCAGATCCATCCCACAGGAAGGACACTGGACAGTTGTTGTGGTCTGCTTCTCTGGATCTGAAGACTAACCCAAATTCAGAGCAGTAATGGGCATGCTGACCTACTTTTAAGCATTGCCCAGGGTGGTCTTGGCAGTGTCAGATCCTTCCTTTCGATTTGTCCCTAGCCTTCCTCAACCCAGATGCCTTCTGACTCTCAGAGAACAACTCTTGGACGTGATGATGTCCTTCACCTCCCCCACCTTCCATTTTTTTCTGTGCCCTGCTGGCAGGAACATTTGGCATTTGATTTGCCCTCATAACATTCATGTTTTTCTTGGAGCTCTGAGAGAGAGGATTTTTCCCAGCCTGGATGAGTTGCTGTTATTTCTATGGAGTCAGCAGTACAATAGACCATCCTGGGAGCCGAGGCCTTGTCTGTCTGGTGGCTCAGGCTTACAAAGAGTCAGTCCCACATGCTTAACGTTACCTTTTGATTTCCAGGATTAGTGTCTGACTGGTGGCAGGTGAGAAGGCAGAACAGCCCAGCCCAAAAGGAAAGAAATCAATTAAGTTTACACTGCAACATGTATTCACTGAGGGCCAGGTTAGAGAAACAGGAATGGAGGAGAAGGCATTGCTGGCACTGGGAGCAGTGAGCAGACAGCAGTCTTGTGATCGTGGAAGTAACAATGTCAATGGAGAGTATCTTCCCTCTCATGTTTTTTTAACATGTATGCTATCCATGCTTAATATAAGTCACAATCTAGCAGTTAATGTCTCTGCACTGTGGTTTTCTTATTTTTAAAAGTTGGCTTAAAAGTTCTCAGTTTCTCTAAGCAGAGTAGGTAAAAACTGAGCTAAGGCATATTAGTCACAATATTATCAGGAGATGAAAGTGATAGAGATATAAAGTACTACCAGCTTTTAATTAAAATTGAATAAGTAAAAAAACAGTTGGCAGTTGCAGAATTCATTATGATGTGTTGCCAAAAATAGATACCTTTATGAGAATGCAGTTTTATTACAATAGTGGGCACTAATCAGCTGTAAACATCTTGCTGAGATAGCCAGATAGAAAATGTTACTAATACTCATAGCATGTCTCAATTGGCTGGAATGGAAAACTAGAAACTGTTAAGACATTTAAAATGTGATCTCTGACTACCAAAATAGAGGTATGCACTTCTGTTACTTATGGCAACATCTGAATTTCAGGAACAATAACAGTGTTTTCTGTGTCTGGTTTAAATTTGCAAGGAAAACTCAATTTTACCAAAATGTAACCTGGCTTAGCTGAAATACGCATGACCCAGTGTTTTTATTTCTTCTTTCTATAGAATAGTCAGGCTTGCAATTTAGATCCTCCAAACTTTTATACATTTCATTTGGTAAAAAATGCCTTTGCCCTTAATGGAAACATCTTCCAATATGAGTTTACATGTACAGATCTACAGTTTAGAGCACCTTACTGACCAGTTTGGGATGTATGTTTGCATCTTGTGTAATCTCTGCAAAATTTACTGTCACTGTAAAAATCACTCTCCTCTCTCCTCCTGTAATGTAGAACATCAAGCAATAACAACAAATCTGTGGGTGGTTTATCTGATTTATGCTAATTTGCTATTGACATGCTTGAGGTATCACTTGCATCATCCCAGTCTTGCATATTTATTATTAAAAATATTAGCTGCTTATGAAAAGGAAATATTTTAAATAATGATTCATTTGTGCTGTGATCACCTCTTGAAACCAGGGCCCCATTCTGGTAGACTGTATACAAAATCATTGCAAATGAAGTGCAACCTGAAGTGTTTCAGATAAGCTTGCAGCAAGAGGACAATTTGAATCCAGGAAGATTAATATACCCCACCTACAAGGAGCAGGTCTCAACTCATGGAATTTCAACCATTAAACATGAGGCTTCTAAATCACCTCCAAAGCCAGTATGGGAAAGAAGTTACCGCAGCCTGTGATTTAGCTCACATAATTTAAAGACCTGAAGCCTTCATGGGAGGCTTAAGCACCAGTATGTAAGCTTGAGCTTATATTTTCAAACTTGGAGGCTTCACCATAGTCTCCTAAATTCTTGTGTTGGTTCCTAAGTGAGCATACACGGAAGTGATGAGGGAAGTGGTGACTCCTTAGCAGTCAGAAGGTGCTGCACAAGGTGAATACTCTTCCCGAAAAAGCCACTTACGTGCCTAACTTATAGGGCGGAGCTTTAGAAGTAAAGTCACAGGCACAAGCCCCACACTTTAAAACTTCACCCACCTTCCTTGGGATCTAAATATTGATAAATAAATTATCCTTTGTAAGCAATCCCCTGTCCTAGATCTTGCTAGTGCTGATGCTTTCTGACATCACTGATTGACACGGTGCCCTGATACAGTGGAACTACATGCCAAGTTCATGGGCTGAAACAAAGTACAACATAGAAAAATGAGTTTCCAGATGTTTTCCACAGGAAAGATTAGAGCTGCAGTATGCCAAAATTTGCAGATATGTGGACTTAAGGAAATTCTCAATTTCTTGTTCTTTGTTGGCATTACTTATAGAAAAAAAATCAGCATGATATTTAAAGCATCCCATGCCAAAGCTGGTACCTACCAATATTTGCAATATTGCTTAGCCTTGCTGTCTCAGTGGGATTTCACTCATTGCTTTTTATTTCAAAACCTTCATTTAAAAAAACCCACTTTTTCCATCCAAAAGCTGTATTTACTTCAAATATTATGTCTTTATGGTAGAATAAACCTTATATATGAGCAATCTAAGATTAACATGTGACAGAGGTTTTTCTTCTGAAAACTGGTGACTGCCGCAATTCTATTTCTGGTGTCCATACCATTGCAGTTTTGGTATTTAATGTTAAATTGTGTCCACTTTTTCCTTCTGATTTGCAAGTGCTTGCCTTTGTTGGGGGGTCAGAAGGTATGTTAATATTCTTGGAGATTAAAGCCTTGAAATTATTATTGAATTAGACATTTGAGCTCCTTTTCCCCCAGAATCCACACCCTGTTGATTGAATGAGGCCTTAGTAACATACACAGAAATATCCATGATGCTTGCCTGAATATTCCCTTGGTATTTACAGAAGTAGAATCATAGAATTATAGAGTGGTTCAGGTTGGAAGGGACCTTAAAGATTCAACTCCAACACCTAGGGTCAGAATACCTGGGTTGGAAACATTCCAGAATGCTTTGAATATTGGAAAGGAAAGAAGGGCAAGCTCTGTTTAGGAGGAAGGAATAATCTGGAAATAGACCTGGCATACTGAGAGGTGCTGTGGTGGAGTGATGGCTGCAACACCAATGCCCAGAGTACCTCAGCCAGAGCTGTGCTGGCTCACAGGGCAGTGTGCTCAGTCCAGAACTGGGTGTGAGAGATTTTGGTTGCTCCACAAGTGGTGTCTGCTGTTATCATCTGGAAGGTGATGGTATTAGACAGGCATGCAGGACTGACCATAAGTTAGGAAACACTGGTCCTTAATAGTTGTGGAAGGCTGAATGCCAGGGATGCAAAGATCGGCTAATAGTGTGCAAAAGCAGCACAGGGAACCCAGGCTGAGACACTGTAGAAGGCAAATCATCAACTCTAAACCCTCCATGTTCACTTGTTTTTCTCACTCCTCACTTGGCAGTCAAAGCCAGCACAGACCACTGAAGGATGTCATCCTCTCTGAACTCTATGTTGCTACATTACAAACTAGCTTGTGTAGCCAGAAAGAAAAATGTTCTCTTACCTTGGGACACCTTGAGGACTGCACCCCAGGGCAGTGCTGCAAAAACATTGCAGAACTGCCCCAAAGGAATGGAAAGCTATGGCAGGTGTTAAATTTGCTGTTATTACCAGATAAGATTCAAAGACAAACAAACGCATTCAACTAAAATCCTAGATTTAAAATAACAGAGCGAAGTTAGAAGAATATAAACCAACATGTATACATTTCATTAAGGTTATACTTAGCTATATGTGTATCTGTATATCTATCTATCCATGTAGATATATATCTCTTCCTTACCTGCTCTTGTGTCTCAGCTTTTGACTCTGGCTGATAAGTTTCTGCATGGAATGCTGGACTGGTGTGCCCCTGGGTACACAGAGTTGCTTACACCTTGCTTTCTTCTTCGGGTAAAGGTGGGGACCTGCATCTCCTCTAGCTCAAGGTGTATTTATTCTTCTTTGTCTGCGCTTCATTCCCTGGCATTGTGCCATCGGATGTTTTCTGGGAGATGTCAGTATTTCATTCTGCCCCTCCCCCTTAAGGTTGCTTCAATAACATTTCTCTTGTCCATAACACTTTTTAGCTTTTGTTTTTCACTAATTATAGTCTCGTTAAAATACAGCAGCATCACTTACAAAATGATGTGTTATGATAAATAGTACAAATTCCTTTTAAAGTATAAACAATATAAACAGGCTATATAGTGTATATATATAGTATATGACACAAACACAAACTGATATTGAGGGTAGATCTGCCAGATCTCCTCCACTTCATCCTTTCTTAGATTTTGGGGACTCATCTGTGTGTTACTAGGTTTTGGTGAACTTGAACAGTGAATACCAAAGGCTTTGCACATCTTCAGGCCAGTTTGCTCTCCTTCCCAGCCCTCCTTTCTAGCATTGGCTGTAAATAACCACACACACACACACACACACACATACACAAAAGTGGTTACCATCTAAAAATCCGCATTTTTAAAAATACGTTATAATACAGTATTTCTTGCAGTGTCTTGTTCGTGGAGTGGTGCAAAAATACATTGTGGAATCTTAGATATCACTGTGGGAAAGAGCTTGGCAAATGTTGGATTTTATATGCTTATTTTAAGTATTAGCTATATTAAATACTAAATAATTTTTTTCTTGTTTCCCATTCTAGTTCGTCAGATATCAGATGATGATGATGAGACCATTGAACAAATCGATGAAGATATAGCTGTGACTCGGAGTCAGATGAACTTTATTTGTCCCATTACACAGGTAATGCTATCACCGCTACAAAAATCGACTGGGAAATAGTTATTTCATATTCTACATTGGTTGGTTTATTAAAAATCTGCAGTATCTATTAAAAAACAGGCAGTATAAATTAGAAGTGTTATCAGAGAAGAACAACATCACTGGGAAAAAAAGCCTAGTAAGTAGGAATGCAGTTTTCCAAGCAGGGCCTGATCTTGTAATTTGCTTGGAATGCCATGTATGAATGGCAAACACGCTTCCTGCTGTTTTACATAAAATCTCATAAGAAGCATTTTCATGGGCATTATCAGTTCCTTTAAATCAAACTTTATTGATTACAGATGGAAATGAGGAGGCCGGTGCGAAACAAGGTCTGTGGACATACTTACGAAGAAGAGGCCATTGTAGAAATTATCCAGTCTCGAAAGCAGAGAAAGAAAAAAGTCCGGTAAGCTAAAAAGAATGTGTGGAAAAGCTATTTGCTTTGCTGTGTAAGTGGAATTTTACTCCACTTGTTCTAGGAAACGTATGTGGATTGGCAAGGCTGCAGGAAGTAATACCTCAGCGTCTGCCCAAGTCTCAGTCTTCTCATTAGTACTGTACACGTGAAAGAGCTTTTCATTTTAATGAAAACAATGTGTAAGAAAATATTCAGAAATTGTGTGGGGAAGTTACAGCTGCTTGTGGTACCTGAACAACAGAAATAAAGAGATTTCATATAGCCATGAACAAAAAAGAGAACCTTCAGCTTCCTAAAATTTAGTTGCTGATTTTGTTCCCACTGCTTATGTAGCAAGTCCTGAAAATAATGAAAACAAACAAAACAAAAATCTCCTCTGTGCACCCTCTTTTGCAGTTATATTCCAATACACCTGAGAAATATTAAAACACCTAAGTGAGTGTGAAAGTGAGGCATATTAAACCACAACATTTTAGGTTGTACAGAATTTAAGAATGATCAGGCAGTGCAGTACAGATTGTGCAGTTCCTGCTATGATGCAGTTAAATAATTCTTTCTTTATATCATCAAAGCAGCCTGTCACTTTCCACATGGAACATATTTTTTTGAGTGAAAAGATGTAACAGTTGAATTTTTCAACCTCAAATTCTCCCTGGTAAGTTTAAAAACCAGGATGATTTTGACTTAAAGAAAAAAAGTTAAAAAAAAGAAAATAAAAATGTCTCAGACACTTTTTAGAGCACGTTGAGAGGACACACCATTTCATCATTAATTTCACATTTGTTTTTACACCCTTTATGCTGGAGCTTCATGCTTTGGGACTGATGACGTCGTGGAAACTTACCAGTTGTGGACTTTTAAATAAATGTGGAGTTTTCAGATCCTCAGGGTAAGGTCTCACAGTGACCAACAACCTGATTTCCCCAGAGATAATGCCACAGGCAGCTTATGTCTTCCATCCATTGCTCTGGCATTCATTTCTGTTGGACTCTATATAGTCCTCCATGGGGGTTATGAAGGTCGAGCGGAGTTTTATTCCACGCTCCTTCCCTGCAACAGGAAAGCCCTGCTATAAAATCAAGCATCAGTTGGGATGTCCAGCCACTACCTTAGTGTCATGATAGCTTGAAGTACCTTGCCTGAGTTATGAGGTCTAGGGAAAAAAGTGGAATGGGTGCAGTATCCTGGAAATAACAACAAAACCAACAACACGGATGGACAGAAACTTGGCTGGAAAAATGAGCAGGAGTTGAGAAACAACTCACAAGTTGGAGAGATGAAAGTGAGTGTTCTGGAGGATAGGGAGAAGCTAGGAAGCATGTGCTCAATAGCCTAAAACCATAACTAAAATACCTTCTGTGATACAGAACTGAATGTAGGTGTTCACATCTAAGTATTTCCCTGTGTTGTTAAATCCATCAGGAGAATGTCATGGTAGGAGAGATTGTTGTAGTGGATCAAAAGTTTTAGGACTGCTGAAAAACAAATAGCGTCACATGACTGAATTTTATTTTACCTTTTAAGAAATAAAAGCCTTGAGAAATTCTAGAGTTAAAATAATCATGTAAGCTGTACAACACCTAGCTTTAAAAGCTACCTTATACCTAAATGGAAGTTATTTGTGCAGTCTGAACACTGGCTTTTAGCTTGCAGCCTTACCACTTTTACAGCAGTTATTCCAGTGTGCTAGAAAAGCACACACACAGCAATATCACAGCTTCACTGTAGCTAAATTAAGGACTACTTGGTTTTCTCTGCCCAGTCTCACCGACCTGCTGTAATTTTAAACTTTTTTTTTTTTCTCATGAAAATGCAGTCACTTTTGAAAACCATCATCTGCTGTGGTGGGAAGGCAGGCCAGTGGATGCAACAAGTTCCCCATTTGAGTACCCCCTTCTCGTGGTGTTGCTACTTAGCTGTGCTCCTGCCAACAACACTCATGTGAAAGCAGGTGTCCTGATAGAGCAGAGCATGGTTACAGGGATCCTCGCTACCCTGACTCTGAAGTGAAAGCTGTTGCTCGCTCTGGAGACACAGAGTGGCTGTTTCCTCACACGTACTTTCCAGTTCAAATCCACAGGATCCTTCAGTGCCCTTGGCAGTGCAGTAGCTGCATGTCAGCCCTGCAGCTGATGTACACAAAGCCACCGGTGCTGTGCTGATAGACTCGTCATACATTCCTTTAGGCAACTCTTACGTCTCTCAGTTTGCTTAGTATTTTCCACTGCCTGGAAGGACATGCTAATACTTCATGCTTACAGGAAATGTGGGAAGCTTTCTGAGCACTTGTTATTCATTAATCTGGCAAGCTGTTGCTGTATTAAGGTGATAAATGGGAAAACTGAGGCACAGAGCAATTAAATGACTGGTCTATGACAAACACAGTAAGCTATGGACAAATCTGGAGTAAAAGTTGTGAGTACTGAGTGTAAATAAGTTCAGCACCTCAGAAAAAAGCTACTCTTAAGAGAGAAAAAATTCAGGAAAAGTGTTACTTCTGACTACAGGTTCCATCTGTGCGTGTTTGGGCCACTGCCAAAGGAAAATGACCTTTGGTCCCTGAATATCTTTCACCCTGCTTTCTTTATCTGGCTGTTTCAAGTAGTTGTAAGACATTTTGTATTTGATTATCATCTAGAGGCTGTTAATTTGACCCCATTTCTCCTTTCTGAGCTTTCACAGTTCCTAAAAGGTCAGGTTGATCTTTATACCAACTAGATAGTCCACTGATTCACCAGTTAGTCTTTGCAAGTCTCATTCTCTTTATCTGTTTTACTAAAAATAATTCCCCTATTTATCTGTTAGTGAAGATTATACTTCTCCACTGCAGATTAGTAAGGTAAGAGGTAGTTACCTGGAGCTTGTAGAGGACTGCGAAGAGAGAAAGCAGCACAGAAAGGTGTCCATGCAATGCTGATGTCATTGCTAATACAAGCAGCTTGTGTACATGAAGCAAGAGAGTGATCACAGGTGAGAGGTTCCATCTCTCACTGCCCTCCTTCCTTCCTTCCTTCCTTCCTTCCTTCCTTCCTCCCTCCCTCCCTCCCTCCCTCCCTCCCTTCCTTCCTTCCTTCCTTCCTTCCTCCCTCCCTCCCTCCCTCCCTTCCTCCCTCCCTCCCTTCCTCCCTCCCTTCCTGCCTTCTGCTGATGATTCCCACCAGTTTAGATAGATTTATTTTTTCCCACAGAGAGCTGGTGAAGAGGAAAAGAGGTAAGGAGGAAATGATAGAGAGAGTGAATCCCAGATAAATACAAAAACTAGCGGATGTTATGCAAAAGCCTGTATCTGACAAATACAATTCTTCCGATTTAATGGAGTCTCTCTTTTCTTTTTAACAGATGCCCTAAAATGGGCTGTAGCCATGATGATGTAAAAAGATCAGATCTTGTGCCAGATGAAGCACTTAAAAGAGTGATTGACAGTCAGAATAAATAAAGCTGGTCAACACTGGACGAGTGAGCTGGATATGCTACTGCCACAAAGAAAATTTGTTATTAGAGGTCTTGTGAGATAAGCTGCTGATTATATGTAGGTTGTGAGACTGTTATTTTTTAAGTGTTAAGTGTTTAATTTATAGGCAAATCATTGTTAAGTGTTTCATTTATAGGCGAAGTTGAAGGCCTCAACTCTAACTGAAAGTATTTTTTGAACTAATGAATGTAAGGAATTCAGTTTTGTTTGGGGTATTTTGACCTTCCTGAATTTCTAAACACTTGCATTTTATAAATAAAACATGCTTTGCAGCATTTAACCTTCCTTGTCAGTGTGCTAGTTTTTTCAGCATATTAGAGGTGCAGATACTGCCAGCACGTAACAGTGAGCGCTTTGCTCTATGTTGCAGATAGTTTTGTTACTGTCTCTGTAACTGGGAATACTTGGAGTAGGGCACTCTGATCAAGGATTTACCCTGCTTGGGAGCACACCCATGTTTTAATGGAAACCTCAGGAAACCTTAATAGAGATGAATTTTCAGAAAGTGTTGCACATCTATACCTTGTGTGTGGACACAGAAAACTGCCACTCAGCTTTGAGGATCTTGGCCTTGTTCTTATAATTTTTGAACTCTCTGCCCTAACTTAGGCTTTTCTTTTGAGATTCAGTAGCATTTATTTCAAGTTTTTTGTATTTGGAAGTCCCAGAATGCTTTACCTTAATACTGTATGCTAGAAGACTACAATTATTTATAAAGGTATTCCAATAACAAAATTGTAGATAATACAAATATATTGTAACCATATGCCTTGAATTGAAAACCAGTTAATCTTATTTTATATAAGCTTCAGATACCTAAGCTTTTGGGCACAGATCCAGAAAAGAACTTAAACTTTGTGACACTCTGTTTATTACCTAAATTGCTCTGAACATATCTAGCAGATAAGGCATTACATATATGAGTTAGAAATAGCTGCAGGTAAAAGGAGCTGCCTTGGCAGTCAGATGGCAATTATCTCTTGTCATATGTGAAGCAGAAAATATAGGTTTGTTTGAATTTTGGAATCCTTAGTGGGCTAGGTGGTATCTTCCTATGTCATTTTTCCGAATTTACAATCTGACATTTAGTGTAAAATGTAGCTGAGGCACCTATATGCTAAGCTTTTCACACTGGGTTACTGGGAGAGCTAACTGCTCTCCTTTCATAGACCATTATTAACCCCAGTTACACTTAAGAGTACAAACCACTTCAAACTGAAAATTGTTACTTTGTAATTGAAGAATATTAATCTGCAAGCTGATTTCATAGCTGAAAAAGAGAACTGAACCATTATTATTTGCACTGAGCTTTTGTGTTCAAAACACTTCACGGGAATTGGCTGGGTGATTTTCCTGATGTGGTCTAACCCCAAAGGTCCATCTTTTCACAGCTCGGCAGCGAGCGTGGGTGCTTCTCCCTGTGGAAGGCCAGCTGAATTAGCTGAAAGAGACCGGGGGGTGGCTGAGCAGTAGGTACTTGTTTGTGTTTTTATGTGTAAAATCAGGTCCCTTTTAAGACACCTCATGTCTCAAAGCTGTAGTTTTTAAGATGGGTCACTGATTTTCAGTTAAATACCACAAGAGAGGATGTTAACTATAGTCAAAAAAAAAAAAGGGGGGGGGAAGTGTCCTTTTTGTTTCATCTTTAAGTTGGTGGTTAAATTTATTCTCACACCGTTTATAAGCAGAACACTCAGAAACAGGAACTTGCATTGGTTAAACAAGCTCTGCAGTTTCTGACAGAGGTGCACTAACATTGTCCTTCATGGATTTAATTCAATCCCTGGTGATAACCAGCCTCCCAAGTTTTCAGATGCAAAGATGTGCAAACATTTTACATAGCCACAAGTGTCGCACCTCACATTTAGTTTGTGTAGGTATCTGGATGCTTGAGTGTGCCTTCCAATAACACATAACATTCTAAATGGTAAATTATACCCAGATTAATTCATATTGACAAACTGGTGGCAGCAGGTTTGGTTTGCTACCTGTGGCATTTGTACCAGCATAGCTTTAGATAGCTGCAGTTCCTGATATGGTTCATTGCCCTCATGTTCCAGTGAGTAATGCTATAAGGGAGATTGCTGTCTTGGTTACACCTTGTTGTCCTGTGTGAAAGAGAGAGGCTTGACCCATCGCAGTGCTGCACTCAGGCTGTGTTAGCTAATCCACAGGTAATAACATGAACTGCCTGCTTAAGATGATGCAGCTGGGAGAAAAAAAACAAATCTGAAGCGACACTTTAGATGAAGAGAACAAATAGTCAAGCAGTCACTTATTGCCACTCTAAGAGGAAAGGTATTTTTGAGTGTTCATATTCGTTCCTCAAAATACATCATCTTTCTTCCCCTCCTTTGCTAGTCTGAGCCAGGCAACACCAGTGAATCAGAGAGCCTGAACAGCAAATGCAGGTGCAGCCTAAGTTCTGAAATCCTTCTCAGTTTCAGCTGAAAGAAATGGACTGATTTTTGGCAGCACTCACCTGCTTAGCTTTAATAACAATCACATGTGAGGTGAAGAGGCATGTGTATTTAAATAGAGGTAGGTTTCTTTCTTTTATCAGCAGAGGTACCTCTTTTCAAACATCTTATCCAGAAAAAGACAAATACTCATGCAGTTATGTTAGGGTTGCTGATGAGAGTATTTAAGTCCCATCAGAATCAGGGATGCACCTCATAGATTCAAATGCTAAATAAAACTGCCTATATTTACTGAAATCAATGAAGTTCTCACCAGAATGTTTGGCATTTCTGAAGTCAAATTATAACATAACATCCAAGGAATCCTAGTATGATAAGTGATTTTTTTTCTCTCAATCTGGAATTGGAGCCATCCTGTTGATTTTTCATGGCTGGTTCTCTCTTGGTGGTTCTTACAAGTGATTTTCCTCCTTATATGGAAAGATTTCAGGGTTGGCCATCAGCATCCATTGCAGCTGGCACTTTACTAGGTGGAAGGACAGACTAATCTTGGCAATTGGGGAAGGCTTCTGTGCCTGTCAGCTCACGTAGTGGAAGTTACAAACCACTACTGTTTCAGGGTGGCTGCAGTTACTGACAGCTTTTTGCTCTTTCATCTGCAAAGTCTGGGGTTTGTTATGCAGTCATGACCTCTCTGTTCCCATATGTGTCCCATGTCCCCCATAAACTCTGCTCGGGATAGAAGTAGCTTGAAAGAGTTAAAGAATAAAAATAAGTGGCTGTGATGAATAAGCTGTATGATCTGTATGATTCACAGAAGTGGAAACTCAACAGCAGTTAAACCTTCAAATCTTAATCTGCTTTGGCTATAATATATCATATGTAAACAGGCATATGTTCACAGGGTAATTTGTGTCTCATTGTCTGACGTCAGAAATTTTGCAATGATATTTAAAAAAAGAAATTCAGAGGTCAGGTGTTTTTTTTCTTTTTTCTGTAAGGTGTGCTTTACAAATGAGCAAACCTCAGAGTAGCTGAGAAGGGTCTGTCACTGAAAACTGGTGAGAATCTGTTGCTGCCAGAGAAGTTCACATTGTGTTTTGAGTGATTAAAGAAACATCTAAGCAAATATTGAAATAAAGAAAAGTCAAGAGAGATCCACACAAACAGCTTTCAGTGGTACCCTGAGGCACGAGCCATTAACACAGCTCACTCTCTCACTTGAACAGATTCCTCCCATGAATTCTCCATTTTACAACTAGAGAGACTGAAGTTTTCAAATCAGTGGAGCCATGATGTATAAAGATAAAAACTAATCAGGCAGGCATCTCATGGAAGATTTAGCACACTTATGCTAAAAGGAGTGCACATTCCTCTGAATCAAGGACATATTCATCATCTCCAGAGCTGTGATCTTATTCATTTTAGAAGAATCAAAAAGACTAGGCTAAGTCAGTGCTCCCTTGAGAAATACCCAGAGCAAAAGCAGGGGCTGCAGGAAGTGATACCGATGACTCACCAGCCAAGGCCAACACACTGCCTTATTTTAGACAATGTCCTCTTGGACATATTCATGTTTCCTCATGAGTGGCTGATGACAAAGGTGTTACCTACCTGTGGTCACAAGTACCTCGTGACGTTTTTCTCAAGAATACCTCTAGTACTGTGGACAAAACTAGCTTAGAATTCACTGTGCAAATAAATTCCACTGCCATTTCAAGTGAATCTTAATCTCCACTTTCCCTAAAAATCTCCATGTGTGGATTCTGAGGTGCTGTGTGGTCCATTAACTGAACATTTCCATAATGGATAGGGGTCTGTTACACTGAAGAAGATGCACCTAGAAAAGGGCTTCCTGGAGTGGCAAATGTTAGAATATCCCAAGGACAGGTCTTCTTTTCTGTAGCTACAGCCAAAGCCTTAAGCTGATGGCTCCTCACTACAGGTACAGACTAGTACTCACTGCAAATTCCAAATCTTCCATAAATAATAATTTATTTTCTGGCCATAAAGTACTTACTGTTAATACATAATGTTTCAAACATACAACATGGTCACAGAATGCTCAGAGGAGAATCCTAAGTGTAGGTGCCAGCGGATTCTAGGCTGCCAGCCAGTAACTACAAAGAGCAAAAACATTAGATTGATTGTTGAGCCAGTGAAATTCTGGGATGCGTGTACATCATGCAGTAGATGCCCATGTATGTGCTTAGCCTCTTGATGCATGAATAATCTCACTGACTTGACAGGACTGTAGCAACGTGCAGAGAACACAGTGTGTTTCATCATTTCAAAGGCTGTGGTGGGCTGAGAAGAAAGCCTGCCTCACTCGCTTGTTCTGATGTTAGTCCAGACCCAAAGACAGAGTCTAAAAGCACACACATGAATTGAATTGCATGGGAAGCTTACCAAAGGAAGTGTTTGCTTGTAAACTCAGTATGAATAGGATCTTCTCTGACCGCAAGGGAAACGGAGACACTCATTCACTGTCCGCTTGTGCAATCAACTTCTGAAGTAAAAAACAGGATTTGAGGTTTAAAACCTGAACCTTCACACGTCTTTCAAGCAACAGAAGAAGCCTTGATGCTTTTTAGTTCGCAAAGGAACAAAGTCAGGAGGTGCTGCTCATAAGACTCCTTGGATTTGATAACAACTGGCTTATCAAAAGGGAATCATTCAGAGTTCCGAGCAACAGCAGCCCTCAGAGCAGCTTTTGTGTAGGCTTGAGGGGAGACATCTGAACACCATTACATTGCACTCCTTTTGATGTCACTACATGCTTATCATGTGTTTTATATCTTTGCAGTGAATCTGCTGCCAAGTTCCACAGTGTCTCAGGATGGTTGTAGGTTTATCACAGATGCCTTTCCTGCCTATAAAAAGCATTAATTTTAAATTCTTTATCACCTGGCCACAAAACTATGCTTTGAGCCCCGTCTGTACAGGGTAATTCTGTACACTAGTAGATTATGGATGACCCGCTGGTCTTAAATTGCTGGCTTTCAGTCTAGCAGTAGTTTAAGTTTCATTGCATGGCATGAGATAACTTGTAAAATAAATATATTTATTTTTCATCATTTGCCTGATAGTTTAATATTAGCCAAAATATTTGTGTGTCTCGTCTATCTCATCTAGTAACTAAAATAAAGACATTTTCATTTCTTCCTATAGCAAGCAGCCAGTTTATTTATAAGTGTCCTAATCCAACAGATTTACTCTGTGTGTCCCATGAGACATATTATCAAAGTTACCAGACCTGTCCCAAGCACTTGGGAAGTGGGGAGATGGTTACACAATTCTCATTGCCTCTGGCTGCTCTAGTTATAGAGATAAAGGGTCAGAGAAGTGGAGCAGCAGAGATAATTTTGTGAGCATCTAAGGAAAAGCAGCTGCTCAGGTGATTGTAGGCACTGGCTGAGGGCAAGATCGCCGTAGATGCTTGAATACTGCACAACAAAAATCCCCTTAAATAAAACAACGTGACAGGAAAGGGAACATCAATGTCTGACCACCAAAAATTCTGGATTCTTCAGTCTTCATCTTGTAGATGCACTATGCTGCTTGTCTGGTTTAAAAAAATAGAAAAAAATATATGAAGAGCAATGTTCACCTTGCCACAGCTGTGGCAAATTTGTGCTGGGCAAGACCCTTCTGTCTCCTGGGACATGCTGGTTCTGTGATACACATCCCACAGGATCTTTTTTCTGCTCCAGTCCCAGATCCTTGCCTAGCAGCTGGGACTCCAGGAAGAGAGGAGACAGCAAGCAGTCCTGTTTGCTTTGACCAGCCCTTTCCAAGGCAGGATCTACTTTTTGTAACAATTTTACAATGTCCTTTGACTGAGAGCTCCTCAGACTTCCATAGCATTGGGAGGGTGCCTGTGGCACACTGTTGTCCTTTGCCAAGCATGAAGACTACTGATCTGTACTCCCAAAGGCCACCCCTGCCCGCCTCACAGGAGTCCCCGTTGAAGCATCCAGGGCTGGGTGATGGTTCCTTGTATTCTGCTGGCTCACAGCAGTTCATTGTTTTTGGCACTTGGATAGCAGGACTCATCCACAGAGTCAATGTTTTATGCCAGCATTATGTCTGTAAGTATAATTCTGCAGTGATCTGTGCTCCACAACGTTTTACAGTGTTGTCCATTGGAGATGCATAATTCTGCCCTGGTTCATTTGGAAGGGCTGTAAAGCCATTCAGGCTCAAATTCACCACAGGCACAGCTGGGGATTGCTGTGGTAATATTAATTTCATATGCTAAGCAGGTAGTCCCCAAAAAGTCTTTTTTGGGGAAGGGGGAGATGGACTGATGAAGGCTTATGCAGGGAATGAAAGGAAGACCCACAATAGCTTTTGATTTCAGGAAGAGACTAATGCAGGAGATAGGCCTGGATCCTTAAAAGCCCATGGTGTGACCTACAAAAAACAGGAGGCTGCTATGGGCAAGGGTGGTAGCCCCACATACTGCAAAAAAATCATCTAATACTGAAATGTTGCAACATTCTTCTTCACAAACCTCTCCCTGGAGTTCCTCCTGTTCTCAGTACTGGTTCCTAACCAAACCAGGCTTGCATGCAAGTGCTGAAGGAGATGGGCAAGGAGGACAAGTTTCAGCCCTTTGAGAAGCAGCCTGCTGGGGAGGTCATCAGACACCATCCTTGGCATCCCTTTTCTTCTGCATTTTGGGGATCAGCCAAAATTATAAAAAAAACAGAAAAGCCAAAATGGAAATCACTTCTCTGCTCTGCATTCTGAAATCAATTTGGTGGGGATGGAGTGGAATCTGGATATAGACCTTTTCTTATGTTCCATACCCAAAATATAAGACTGAGAATAAGGCAATGACTGTTATTAACTTGGTTAATAATTGCTACTATATGTTTATTCGTGGCATTAATGCTTTGAGTACCTGACAGCATGCCAGGCATTTTAAAAAAGCAATGAACCTTTCCTGCAGTCAAGAACTACCCCTACCACCTGAGAGATTTAAGCTTTGGATAATCTCAGCCCATATAAATAATTGAAGTTTAGACTGTACAGGCAGCTGAGAGAGGGCACCCACCAGCACTTCTGGGATGAACTTCCCAGGTGTTATCTTTTCCTGGCCTTTGGGGACTGCATGCCCAGCTCATGTGCTTCAGTTAGCAGGGACACCCACACAGACCATGAAGTCTGTGGCATCTCTGTGAGAAGAGGCTGCCCAAGCACCAGGAGAATGTGGCAGGACTGGGGGTCAATGCAGTGTGTACCCCTCCGCTCTCCTGTCACACACCAAATGATTTGGGGGGGGCCAGGAGAGGGGCTTTCTTCTTCAGGACTAGTGGGTGCCATCCCCCATTTGGCTGTCAGTAGCTTGAACCAAGCTTGAACCAACCCTGGTGCCACTGTGCCCTGATGGCATAGGGACACCATAAGGTGACCAGCTGTGGACCTAAGAGGCTTTAAATGGGTGGGAGGCTGGGAAGAGGAAGAACGCAGCTTCCAACAATGGAATGTATGGCCCTTCTCAGTGGGGACAGTGATCTGGCACAGGAGCTGAGAGAGAGGGATCTTTGGGAGGCTGAGGACCAAAAACAGGTCCTTACCCCAGGTACATCACTTGGTTTTTACACTGACCCCTTCACTCCTGCTCACACTGTCTGAGATAGCTACAGGGGACACTGTTATACACAAATAATGCAGGTTTATGCAGGTCCTTGCCCTGTCCCTAAAAGCACTGACACCACTCCCCCGCCCCCCCAACACACCTTGTGCTATGTCAGATGTAGGAACCAGCCCACACATGCAGCATCCTACCAGCTAAGCTCACCCAGCAACAGCATTCCAATCATTAAACTTCCAGGAAGGGGAAAGTAAAACAAAAGGCCTGATGGATACTTGTGTGTGTTTTACCTAGAAGAGGAATCCAAAACATCAGCTTGCTTTGAGAATTGTGGCAAATCACTCAGAAACAATCTGCTGGCATTAAGGAAATTGTATTTCTGGGAAAAAAAATAAAAAAGAAAAGGAAATGCAGGCCCTGGGATATCCCTTTATGGCATATGCGTTTTATGTTTAAATGCATTAATGGGACTGCTATGCCATGACTCATCCCGCACAAGAGTTTCATGTGTTTCTTAAAATACACTAGAAGTAGCTGAAGGCATGCACGGGTTTGCCGTGCAGTTATCTGTCAGGAATCTGAGCAAATACCTGCACGGGTGGCATCAGAGGCTTCAGACCTGCAGGAGGGGGGTTGGGGTGTGCTGTCCTGGGCCCTCTCTGCTGCTTATACAGACCACGGCTGGAGAAACCAAAAGGGGACAGGAACTGAGCCTACTGAGTAACAAAACACAGGCTCACTCTGTTAATATTAGGGAAGCCTAAGCACTGAATTACAGAAAATTTGCATATATGTAAACAGAAAACTGGAGAGTTTCCTTCTGGAGCACTCTTGTCAAAACTACAGCTGTCTGCATTTTTTCCAGGGATGATTTGTTGTCTGGTTTTCTCTTATTTTTTTTTCTTCCATTTACTACCAGTCCCGGCTGCAAGTCTATTTACTATTCCTTTAAACCCACACTTTTGAGCCTTGTGGAGCTCGACTCAGTCTGCTCCTTACAGGTCACTTCAGCTGCTGGCTGCTCCCTGCTCTCCAAGCTATTCCTTTTTCGGACAGCAGATAGTTTTAACTTTGGAAACACCCAGAGATGAGTATTTCTGATGGTGCACGTTACGTCTACGCTTATGAGCAAACTGTGGTTAGCACACAACAGCTTCGTGATGCAAACCTCGGGGCGAGGGATGGTTATTTAGTGATTAGTGAAAAGCAAGAACTGGGGCTGGGAAATTCAGATATATGGAAGAGAAGCTCCTGGAAAGGGAAGTGGACTCCCTTTCTCGCCGCAATTATTCACGGTCGAAGGGGGTCGCAGCTCCGTCGGGTCCCTCGGCGGGTCTCCCACCACCCCGCCAGGCTGTGCCGTGGCCGGGGGCGCGGAGAGCGGCGGGCGGAGCGGAGCGGGCGTGTCCCAGCCTCCCTCCTCCCATTTCCCCGTGCGTCAGGGCCGGGAGGAGGAGGAGAATCACCTTTTTTTTTTCAATTTTTTTTTTTTTAAAAGCCTCCAACTACTTTAGCGCGGAGTCGGCAGCAGATGGTGGGCACGGCCCGAGGTTTCGGCGGGGAGAGCGAAGGGATGCGCGCAGCGCGCACCGCCCGGCTCTAGCTCCGCGCCCGCTCCGCTCCCCCGATGAGCCGCCCCGCGTCCCTGCTGCCGGCCGCCCGCTGCCGCAGCGCCCCGGCCAAGCGCCTGCAGCCGCTCCACGACGGCCCCGCCGAGGAAGCGCCGGCCGCCAAGTGCCCTCGGCTCGCCGACTGCGGACCCCCGGACTGCCTGAGCGCTCCCGGGTCGCCGTGTGCCCCCGCTTCTCCCGCCGGCGGCGGGGGGGGCGGTGGGTCCCAGCCTGATCGCCTCGTACCTACTGCTGCCGCTGGCCGAGCGGGAGCAGGTGTCCCGGGCGCTGAGCGTCAGCTCGGGCCGGGAGCTGCGCTGCAAGGTGAGCGGGAGCGGCGCGGGTGGGCAGCGGGTCCTCCCGCCGTGTCCGAGCGCCCGGCCCGGGGACAGCCCTGCGAAACATCCTCCCGCTGCTCCCCGGCTGGAAACGCCCGGCCAACCGCCGGTGGGGGTTTGCACGCTCTGGGAGTGAGCTGAAACTCCGGGTTACCTCGGAGCGCCTTCCCCCGAAAGGCTGTGGGGATGGTGATTTGGTTTAGTTTTTCCCCCTCTCTTTCAACATAAAACGAACAGGAAGGGTCTCAGTAGCCGCTTAGAGCAGCGCTTCTGCCGATCCTGCCGAGCCCTGGCTCCCCTCCAGCTCCCTCGTCATTGTTTGGGGAGAGTTGCTACGCGAGCGGCAGCTTTCAACGCCCTTGAGAATGAATTTGCGTTTAATTTCCTCTATACAGGTGTTCCCCCTCAAACACTACCAGGACAAGATCCGGCCTTACATTCAGCTGCCGTCACACAGAAACATCACTGGGGTCGTTGAAGTCATCCTCGGGGACACCAAGGCCTATGTGTTCTTTGAAAAGGACTTTGGGGACATGCACTCCTATGTGAGGAGCTGCAAGAGGCTGAGGGAAGAGGAGGCTGCCCGGCTGTTCAAGCAGATAGTCTCCGCTGTAGCTCACTGCCACCAGTCAGCCATCGTACTTGGTGACCTCAAGCTCAGGAAATTTGTCTTCTCTAATGAAGAAAGGTAAGCGGCTGTCAGCAGCCAGCCCTGGGGTGAGTGGGGAGGGAGGAATGCCGCATCCAGAGACGCAAAAAGCGTCCCAGGGAGTGGAAACGGCCCTGTCAGCTGGGCATCACCTGCGAGCAATCCAAGTAGGTCCCCATCACGTGTGTATAGTAGGTCACAGATCTAACCAGCACGCACTCTTAGTTAGATCTTGACTGATGAAAGGGAGGAAGCTCGCCGGGAGCTTCGTGTCATTCAGCAGAAGTTCAGTGTAACCCGCTGGCAGACAAAGGGATGATAGTTCGGATGCTTGTTAGCGCCAGAAGATGTCATGTGTGCCACTCATTCAGTGTCAAATGAATAAAAGGCAGAGAGCGAGAGGAGGGAGGCTGAGGCGTTGTGCAGGGAAGGGGAAGCAGCCCAGCCGGGGGAGCAGGAGGAGGTGTGAGGAGCTGGAGCTCTGGTCCCTCCTTGGGAGAGCTGCCCCATGACCATGGCAGAGCTGCAGCACTCGGAAAGGGTCTGGTCTCCTTGCTGAACCACCCTGCTGATCAGGGCGAAGCTGCTAACAAAAGACCAGCTGTGTCCTTTGAGGTTTTTATCCCTCCTCCGCTGCTGTACTTTCCGTGCCTCCTGTGCCTGTGGATGTGGGCACACACGGGAGGGGAGGTGGGACATGGTTAAATACTGCTTTGGGAATCCTGAATCAAAGAAAATCACTTAAGTAAAACTTAGCCCAAAGCCTAGGTTTATAGAGGAGATCACAGTTGTTAAATTTAGATGAGAGAAATAATTCAATATTTCCCTGGAGTGTTTGCTGCTCTTGCACACATGGCAGAGTCAGAAATACATTTTTGATCAGCAAAACTGACTGGTTGCTTATCCCATGGAATGCTAAAAACCTTACTAAAAGATGTAATGGAGTTGTACTTAATGTCATGAAAGGGTAGGTGATATTACTGAAGTGGAAGAAAAGGGCTTTTGCTTGTTTTTTTAACTGGGCTAAAGCTTCTTCAGGATACCCTTTAACAAAGGTGATAAGAAAATTAACCAGCACTGCCCCTCTGAAACAGAAACAGCCATATGTTGACACGCAAAGAAAGCAATTCCTTTGAAGGAAACTATTGCAACTTTTCCCTCCCATAAGAAGATGAAACATTTGTTGAAATATTACATTGCACACAGTCTCTCTCATTTGGAAATAACGTGTTGCACAGGCGAGTGTCATGTGCATTGCATTTGGCAAGAAGAGGGTTAAGCAATGGCAGGCGACGCGGGCTCTCGCACAGGTGCAGTTTCAGGGCTCCCGCAGCCAATCCCGGGCCCACGGTTCTCGTTGAGTCATATTTTCCGTTTGCAGAACCAATGGGTATTTGCCGAGGTCAGGCTGAGGACAGGCTGCAGCCAACGCATCTACACCCCAGCGGGGCTGCCAGGCAGCGCAGAGCTCTTCCAGGGCCAGCCGATGGCTTCCCTGCCGATGGGACCTCCACTCACTCTCCAAAACAGGACGTTTGTGTGGACCCACGTCCACCTGGGGACGGTGGGTGCAGTGGTACGCTCCAGAAAGGCAGACAGAATAAGTAACAGATTAAAATGAAAAAAACAAATCAAAAGCTCGGGAGAGCCGATGATCCCTGCTGGTGCAGAAGGGAGCTGGGCTTTGCGGTTTACAGCAGCTAGGCTCTGTTTGCTCAAAGCCTGCACCGCACATAGTGGTTGTACTGTGTCCTGTCACACATTAACCCCCTGCAGTGGCACTGCAACCTGCGTAGGTAGAAAGTGACTTGCCGGTGTTCCTCAAGAGCCCTCTGTGTTGTTAAAATCCCCGGCAAATAAAACAAGCAAGCGTTGCTGAGTGCTGACCCGATGCACGCAGCTGCACTTCACTACATGCAGCCAGGAGTCCATGCAACTTCTCCACTGCAAATTAAAAAGTGTTTCCTCTCCTTTCTCAATGCTGGTGCGAGGAGAATGTACTGTTTTTCATGGCAGGGACTCACTGTGCTTGCTCGTGACTGCATGTTGCTATTTCTCACCTGTGGTTTCCTCTCCTGCCCTGCCTAGGACTCAGCTGCGTCTGGAGAGCCTGGAAGACACACACATCATCAAAGGCGAAGATGATGCACTCTCAGACAAACACGGCTGCCCAGCGTATGTCAGTCCTGAGATCCTAAACACGACAGGGACTTACTCTGGAAAATCGGCTGATGTGTGGAGTTTGGGAGTGATGCTCTATACCCTGCTGGTGGGACGCTATCCCTTCCATGACTCGGACCCTAGCACTCTGTTTTCCAAAATCCGACGTGGACAGTTCTGTATTCCTGACCATGTCTCCCCCAAAGCCCGATGCCTCATCCGCAGTCTCCTGCGGCGGGAGCCCTCCGAAAGACTCACTGCTCCAGAGATCTTGCTTCACCCTTGGTTCGAGGCAGTCTTGGAGCCTGGATATACAGACCAGGAGATAGGAACTTCGGATCAGATTGTTCCAGAATACCATGGAGACAGTGATGATATTAGTTCCTTCTTCTGCTAACCCCAAAACCTCCTAAACCTCGTCAGTTCCCACCTTCGGCATCTTTGTAGGGTTTCGTTTTTCCACGTCTGCCAACTCAACAGCATCTGAAAGTGCCAGTATGGTCAGAAAAGTGACCTTGTTTAAATGAACACCAACCTGGAGATCTCCGCTCCCTGAGCATACTCAAGAGTTCAATCCTCTTGCTCTGCTGGTCGGTCCGTCCCACTGGCCCCAGAGGACCTGTGCAACTTTGTGAGAACTGGCTCTTCTCCTGCCTCCCCCATCCTCCATCAGTGTAAAACTGGTCGCATCTTGGCTGCAGAGTCTTACGACTGGCAAGCAGTGGAATGGAAAGGCGGCCCCTTCTGCTCTCCTGTGGTGGCTGCAGAGGTGTGGAGCCCTGGCCATGATGTGTAGGGGCTGGGGGGCACGAGGTGTGCCTCTACCTGAGCAAATCTGACAGAAATGGTTAAAAGGGGAATCTCCTCGGCGTACCACACCAGCCAGCTCACAAAGCAGCTCTCTGACTGTAAGCACACATTAATGAGGGAAGGAGGTCTTTACCCACCACAGCCAGCTGTCTGCTCACTGCTGCTCCTCCAGCTGATCTTGCTTTCAGGGGCATGAAGCTCCTAGATCCACCTGTAAGACAAATCACTGCTGTGGGTCTTTCTGAAGCAGAAACCATTGGATCTCCCAGCTGGATCCCCTTGCTGACTGGGAAAGCATTTTAAATAGACTTCAGCCTCATGTTACCACGGTGTAGCCTATATAACTTTATGCCCTCAGCGAGCTTGTCAAGTAGCAGGTCTCGTTAGCTCCGAGTGCCAAAACATATCCGTTTACCAAACTGCAACACTATCAGCTGGGGCGCCTTCCCCTGGAAAAGGATAAGGGGTGTCTTGTACAGTACCTGTAAACGTGGCCATGTTTTCCAACCAGCTCAACTCTTAAAAACATCACATCACCTCTCCTCTTCCCTCCACCCCCCAAAAAGTTAGTCTTAAGAGTAAAATCTCCTTACGCCCTTAGTTGATTATTCGGGTATGCTGTTTGCCTCCAGCCCTTTTTTTTTTCCCCCTGCATGATTATTCATAGTCTTTCCAATGTGCGTGGATAATGAATATATCTAAATCATTAGCTTCCTGGGTTGGGGGTAAGTAAAGCTTAGTCCTGCCTAAAATTTGTGCTTCATTTCACATTTGTGTCCAGTGCTTTTGCAAAGAGATGTCCATTCACCTAAGGCAAGAGTGCGACTTCTGAAATGGCCGTGAGGTGGGTGATGCATGTTTCCAACACCCCACAGTTCTTGTGAAGTCATTTTAAGGGTTAACCCTGGCTGCAGTCCTACCACCCGTTGCAAGAATACCATGTATACCTCATGGACTGTGTACTTTGTACATACCTTACTGTTTGGGGTTTTGTTTTCCTGTTTTGTTGTACTTTGTTTGTCCTAATAAGAGGTGTTGAAGAGCAATTTAATGTGAATTATTGTTGGCAATACTAACTTGACAGAATCATGAGCATTAAGAGCAGAGCGCTCCAGCTCTCCGTTGCACTAAACCTCTCATGATTGCTTGACATTTGTATCTGTGATACAGTTTAACCCTTCTATGAAAAACAGTACATTTGTATATATTGGTAGAAAATTCTGCCAGAAAAGCTAAAAACACTATGTCCAACTTGTACATATGTATATGTCTGTGGAAACCTGGATGAAAAAGTCTGACTTGTAGAAAGTTTTAATAAACTTGGTTTCATAATGTTTGTCCCCATTTCTGGTGATATCTCAAGGGGAACGCAGCTTCAGTATGTTTGGTTTAATCTGAAAAAATGGGGTTTGGCCTCAGAGAGGATCAGTTCCTTTATGGTCCTTGTATGTGTTCCATTGTGCCTTAGCCCTGACTCTCCCAGCTCAGCCTGGGGCTGAATCCCCAGGAAGCTGAGTTGGGACAGGCTCCTGCCTCTTGTGGGCTAGAAAGGGCTTGAGATGTCCCCAGAGCTACATGAAATGGGGTATCCTACTCTTCTGATAAACAATGGGGAGAGGAGTTACAGCTCTCTGCCTCTGAACTTTAGAAGCTCTCTTGCCTTTCAGCCCATGCATTTGTTTCCCTCTGCACCCCACGAGCAGAAAGAAGATGCTGTGGCACAGCAGGGCTGTCATCCTGCACCTGTGTGCCTGGCAGTGTGATGCTCCAGCCAGTGGAAAATTGGATCTCGGATGTCTAAAAGTGAGCAGCCAGCAGCAGAGGCAGTGGCTGAGAGCATTGACATTACAGGGAGCTGGAGCCCGTGAGCAGGGGCTTGACCCCACTACTGGGAGGCAACACAGAGGCCACTCAGTGCTCCCGTTAAAAATGAAGGGAAAGATTATTAGAGCTGCTTTTCTTTGTGGTGAGAATAGAGGAGTATAAATAGCTGCAGTATCAAGGTTAGAGAATGTGCTTTCCTGAAAGAGATCAAGCCACCCTTGCAATCCACCCGGAGCGGTGAGATCATCGCTCACAAGTGGAAAGGAGGAGGAAGAGAGTCTTGATTTTTATTTATACTTTGCCTCATGTTTAACTTTGTCCTTTTGCTTGAAATCTGTTCAGCAGAGCAACTGCTTCTAGGCAGCTCCTTGAGCAGGAGCAACTTTAAAAACATTTTGCTTTTAGAAGGGGAGTGGAAAGGAAAAAGGAGGAAACAAGAACCTGGTCAGTGATAAAGCAAAGTGCACTGACTTTCATTAGGCACCCTGACTCCCACTCTGAGAAGCCAGTGATCTGTGCAGTAAGCATGTTTTCTTAGCACTTGCTGAGTGAATGTCAGACACCAAAATATCTCAAGTTACTTTACTGATGTTATTCTTGCAAGACTTGTAAAAATATATGTGCCACAAAGCCTGGCTGATTAAATTACCTCTTGCCCTACCATGCTTTTGGGCTTGGACAGAAGCCCTGATGCATCCTTTCAAAACGACTGCAGGAGGTTCATGTTTTAATGAAACCTTGAAAACTTTAAAAACACCTTTTTTTTTTTCCCTTTACAGTGAAGTCACTCTTAGTAGGTGAACGTGTAGGTCATCCCGTGACTGTTTCACATGAGCTACGCTGCAGAGCAATTAAAATAAATGCCAAATTGTAGTAACATCTGCAAACAGCCTCTGTGTTGCTTTAGGGATTATAATGCAACATCCGTTTGTACAGCAGAATAAATTGCTATTGCTTCGTTACCCCATCGTTTGTATTATTGTATACAAAGTTTCAGAGCGTGTTGAAAGAACCAGCATATTAAGTGATTAAACTTTGATGGTGGGTGTGAGAACTTTGATTTATGCAATGCATACATTTCTTTTTGAGAGAGTCATAATTTGTCTATTTTTAAATGGTCCTTTTGGCTGTGGACTGCATGAATCTCATGTATTTCACAGACCTGGTCACCATTTTCATCCTGAAGTTGCAAGATATTGTTGGCCTCTCTGAAGAGCGCTGGTTGCCTTCAGTCCTTCTCCGTTGCTGCTGAAAACACAGAAAAAGTTGAGGTTTTCCACAACATCACGGGCTCCATCCTAAGCTGGCATTGAACCACCCTCCAGTCTGGATAGATCTTACGTCCTAAAAATGTATTTTTATTAGCTCTCGATACTTCAGCTGCATTTTGGGCACCAGTTCAATTATTCTCTTTTGAAGTAGCACAGCAGAATTTATAAACCAGCTTCCTCTGAAAGTGCCAGGTAAAACAGCCAGCTCAGCAAGCTCAGGTTTAAGGTCAACATCTCTGCCAAGCAGGTGATACTACTGAGGTTATTTGCAGTTAAGAAGGACTGGTAAAGGTTCACTTCTACCTAGGCTAAAAAGTGCCCTGATTTTAGGAGAACACCTTCAGGTCAGTCAAAGGCACATCTGCATCAATGTATTATTTATGAAAGAAAGGGGGGAGAAAGAATAGTTTTTTATACAGATATACAAGAGGAAGATTCATTGCCCTTGGCTGGATCACAAAGCCAGTGCAATGCTCTCCTCTAGCTCTGCTTTAATGCACTGAGGGCAGGTCTGAGAGACAATCTGAGAAACACATTTTATTCTAGCAGTGCTGAGAGCACTCTGTCAAGCAAATCTCTACAGATTATCTCTTTATACAAAAGCAGATTTTTTCCCCCACTTTTTTCATGCTATTGCATTCTGTCAGGGAAAAAAGCCCAATATTCAGCATTATGGCACTGCACAGATTTAGCACCACAAAGAAATATCCTATGCAAATGCCTCTTACAAATATGTTTTCCTAGCAAGCATTGAGAAGAATAGGTTGACATATAACCACAGTCTGAATTAATCCCTTGCAAAAAATGGCTTTGTTAAACGCAACAGCTCTCAGAACTATTGTTGATAAAAGTACCGTGAAATTTGCAACAGTCTTGCCATGATTCCTCCAAAACTTGCAAAATCCTTTTCTCCAAGTGAAATCCAGAGTTCAGATTTCAGACAGAATCAACTTTTGTTGCAGCAAAACGACAAATCCTTCAGGATATGAGTTCGCAGCAGGAGCTTTTTTTTTTTTTTTATGAAGCGAGCTATTTAGAAAATGCCTTAAAGAAAACTCATTAGTTTTCATTGCCCTGCATGTATTTATTTACAGTATTTAACCAGCTAAACAAGCTAATGTGCAGCACTTCATTTCCTAATTTGGCTTTGAAGCTGGAGCAGCCGAAGTATCAATTACATTCTGTCAAATGCAAACATTAACATAACTGTATGAAGCAATCATGTTTCTAACAACAGCAAGCACTGCCCAGAGGACCAAAATAAATAAAATTCATAGAGCAAGAGGTAACGCTTTTCTTTAAGGCAGGATTAGGGCTGGCGAGCACCCGGGTGCTTCCCTTCCCTCTCTGGGGCCGTTCCTCTCACAGGGCTGAGAGGCAGCTCTGGTGCTGAGGTGCAGGTGATTAACAAGGCACTTGCTCACCAAGGGCACGGTCTCATCACTGCGGGTGTGGATTTCTGCATGCAACTCCCACTGTTATTAATGGTTAATTAATGTGTAATTTGCAGAAAGAGATGAAACTGGGACCTTGGCGGTGTGTTGTGAGCACACAGACGGGCTTATCATTCGAAGAAATATCAGGGTGACACAAAGGGTGGATGACAGAAAATAAGTGTGGCATGAATCAGCTGCCTCGTGTTTATGATACGGCGCTGTTGTGGGAAAACATTCACCTCCATCAACTACCGTCTCCTGCCAACAACAAAAGTCGAGTTTGATAAATTATTAGTGGAGATGTTCTCAGTGGCTTTGCTTAGATTTTACTCCTCTTGCGCAAATTGCAGATTAGGAAAGGATTAAGTAACAACAGTGTGGCTAAAGTATTACACATCGTGCTGGCAATTAGCCAAAGAATGTAGCATGCAAAAGCTGACATTGCCTAAGAAATCAAATATAGCTTCGGTCACCACAGAAAATGACTCTTCCCCACCACCCAAGGTAGTTGCTCAGTTTCTCCTGTGTCACCCAGTCTTGCACCAGCAAATTGTTCATTACAGAACATTTTTTTTTCCTTTTCATGTAGTCTTTTTTCCTTTTCTTAACTTCCTGGTAGTGAAAAAGCCATAAACATTTAGATGAATCAGAGAAACCATAAATATTGAGTGTAAAGCCATTGTTGGGCCCTGTGATAACATCCTTGTCAAGTCTCAACTTGTCAGATTCGCAGTCTCGCTGAGGTTCAAATGCCGTTCGTTTCCTTTGCCCTGTTAACAACTGGGGACAAAGCACCAACATAATTTGGGGCAAAAGGCTGTGCAAGACTCTCACACCCAATGACAACGACTTTGCAGATGGGCAGTAGGATGACTGGTGTGAGTGTTTCCCCCAGTGAGTAAAGGCAGCAGAATTAGGCTCAAAAAGGTCAGGCAGCAGCCTCTGCTGCAAAGCAGGGTGGCAATGCCCCTCAAACCTCAGGCAAAAGTCTAAAACCCACCTGGTGCTTGTATGAAATTGTTGACCGAGAAGCATGGTGATGAACCCTGCTCCTCCCCAGCTGTGTGCCTGTGCTCAAGCTGCCTGGATCTGGGGGAAGGCAGGGTGCTGTTGGGCCAACAGGTCCATCCAGCCCCAGCAGGAGCATGTGCAAATGCCTAATGCCTACAGATGTGCATGCAAGTATAGCAGATGCCCGTCAGGCACCCCCTGTGATGTTCCCCTGCAGCACAGGGACACAGTACCTAAAGGGGACCCACAGGAAATATGGAGAGGGACTCGTTATCAGGAAATGTAGTGATAGGACGAGGGGTAACAGTTTTAAGGTGAAAGAGGGTTGATTTAGGTTAGGTGTTAAAAAGAAATTCTTTACTGTGAGTGTAGTGAGACACTGGAACAGGCTGCCCAGACAAACTGTGCATGCCCCACCCTTGGAAGTACTCAAGGCCAGGTTGGATGGGGCTTTGACCAACCTGGTCTAGTGGAAGGAGTCCCTCCCCATGGCAGAGGGGTTGGAGCTAGATGGTCTGTAGGATCCCTTCCAACCCAAATCATTCTGTGATTCTATAACACTGTGGCCCACTAATGCCACTGTGATTGGAAGCCTTGCTTGGCTGCCTTTGACTCTGTCTGTATCTTGAGGTCTCAAAATCCTGCAGCAATGAATTCCAGAGCAGAGCTTGGCACCGATGCATTAAATTACCTTGCTCAGAAAGGGAATATGCTCCAAACAACAGCAATATGACTGGAAAGACTGAATGACCAGCCCAGTTTTGGGGGGTCCTCTTGTCCCCCTCACCCACCATGGGGACCAGAAGTGATGCAGAGCAGCTGTGCTCTGTGCAGGTCAGTGGCCTTTAGAAGCAGCCACAGTGCCTGAGGCGATGGGGATTTAAGCCCAATGGACAGAAAGGCTTAATCAGTGAACTCATGGGATTTTTTATCATGGTCTTGTGATCCTTAATATGTAAGAGCCCTGTCTGCTAAAGGCAATGATCTCCAGGAGACTTCAATTTTTCACGTAAGGAAGAACAAGCAAATGTCTAGTTTCTCTCTGTTACAAAGAGGGATTTGAAAGGATATGTCCTGTGAACTCTTTGGACTATTCCCCACTCGTCACCAGTGTCCCAGCCAGATGCTCTGTGCTGCAGAGGCATGCTTGACTGGCTGCCTCATTACAGCAGGAAGAGCTTTGTCCTTTTATCTGAGCAGCTGGCAAAACAATAAATCAAAAAATAAGACAAAGTCAGCAAATAGTTTTCTATCCCCATGTGTGAGGTTAGAGGAACTAACCTCAGAATGATTTCCTGACTTGGTAACATTTTTTTCAATGTCCTCTTCTTCTTTCTCTCTGGGTGCATCAGGAAGAGCAGGATCATTGGTTTGGATGGGGAAGGAGCACCTTTAAATGCGGTGCTGTGGCCCAGACTCTTCATGTGCATGTGCCAACAGCAGCCAAAGCCCTGAGAAATCTCCTTCCAGTGTGAGGCAAGGGTGGCTTTGCAGGGAGAGTGCTCTGGTCATGTCTGGATGGGGCTTGGACTCCAGCCATGAGGTACCACCATGCCTGCAGGCTCCTTGGGCAAGCCGTGCTGGCTGCAGACAGACAGCACTGCCTGTGTTAGCCACTTGCAGGAGATGGTCTATCCTGGGATGTCTGTGCTGGAGAGAAGATGCTGAGGTCACATCCAGCTTCAGACCCCAGGACTGGGTCTGGCTCAGGGTCACTGGCAGCGTTTGGGCTGCCGGGCACAGGCAGGGCTGCTCCGCAGGGCGCCGCAGGCTGGGCTGGTGACCCGGGGCTGGCCCGTGATGCACATCCTGCTCACGCATGTGGGCATGAGTCAGAGCCCGAGAGGAAAAGGCCTCACCCAGCGGCAGGCAGAGTGGTGCAGGGAGCTTGGGCTGTGTGCTGATGGAGGAGATTGCTTGTTACTGCTGACAGCCTCCCCCGTCAAAATCCCTGCAGCACGGGGAAGGGGGTTTGGAGCTAATCAGGGCTCCCACCTCACTGTCAGAAGTTCAAAGGAAATGCTGCAGGAAGGGTTTGTCCGGGTGGCTCAGAGCCTACCTTTGGCACCTGCGAACTTAGAGCTGAAGGAGCTGCTGGGGGCTCCCAGCACACACATCCCAAGCTGCTGCCAGTCTCTCCAAAGTGAGAAGATGCAGCAAGACTGATCAGACCCACGTCTGTTCCCCTCTGCTCTCATGAGACCCCACCTGAAATACTGTATTCAGCTTTGGGGACCCCAACATAAGAAGGACCTGCTGGAGCAATTCCACAGGAGGGTCCTGAAGATGATCAGGGGGCTGGAGCGCCTCTCCTGTGAAGACAGGCAGAGAAAGCTTGAGCTGTTCAGCTTGGGGAAGAGAAGGCTCCAGAGAGACCTTGAAGCATCTTCCAGTACCTAAACGCGACCTACAGAAAATATGGGGAGGGACTCTTTATTAGGGAGTTAATGGCAGGACAAGGGGGAATAGTTTTAAACTGAAGGAGAGTAGATTAAAATTAGATATTAGGAAGAAAATCTTTACTATGAGGGTGGTAAAGCACTGGAACAAGTTGCCCAGAGAAATTGTGGATGCCCTGTCCCTAGCAGTGTTCATGGCCAAGTTGGATGGGGCTTTGAGCAACCTGGTCTAGTGGAAGGTATCCCTGTCCACGGCAGAGGGGTTGGAACAAGATGATCTTTAAGGTCCCTTCCAACCCAAACCATTTCATGATTCTATGCTGTGCAAAGGCCTCTGGAAAAGCAATATAGTCTTTATGCCTCTTCTTTCCATCACTTTGACCTCAGTATTATTATCTTCGGCACCTGCCACCTGCCCTTTACCCAGGTGCTAATCTTGGATGTGCACTGGGACAGCTGAGTGATGGTCCAGCCACCCCCTCCCTCTCCCCTCCTCACTGCTTTGCCAGGAAACAGGTGTCCAGATCTTTTGACCCTTGCAAATGATTGCATTTAATTATTTCTGGAAATTTTCCACTATGGTTTTAGAGTGATTCTTCCAGAAATCTGGTTCATCTTTGCTAGGAAGCCATTGTGTGTCTCAGGCAAAGGTCAGGATGAATCATTTTGGAAAACAGTCCAGCTGCAATGGACTCCCAGCGCTGAGGGGAGTGGAAGCGTGTCCATGGTTTGCTGCTAAACACAAAGCCCTGAACACCCCCAGCACTTCTCAGAGTCAATGGGATGACTTGCATAGAGTAACAGATGCTGGGTATGACTGTAGGCAGTTCAAAAGCTGGTGGTAGATGGATCACAGCGGTGGATGGTCTTGCAGCTGTGGCTTTAAAAGGGTTATTGATTCATTTGGAAACAACTAGCATGAGTGACTTTGTAACAGACAGGATTATTTAGTCTCACCACATGCCAAGCATAGAAAAAGTACAGTTCAGCACTGCGATTCTTCCAGTGACCATCACATAAAAAACCCAACTGGATAAGGCACTAATGGGCTGGATAATGCCACTTCCCTTGTGTATGTTTGCAGCTACCAAGGGGCACGGGCTGTCCTCAAAAGCAAAGGGAGAAATTCTTCAGTTAAAGATCTATTAGGGAGGAGTTAAGCTGGGAAGCAATCAACCAAAATTAAAAAAAAGCATGGGGATAATGATACAGCCTTGATCCAGGCTGCTGCAGCCATGCAAAACAAGGAGAAATAAATCACTCTGAGTGTGTATAGAAAACGCATCTTGGAAGACACATAAGTACAGCTTCTTATATCTACTTCTATGCTGTGCAGCCTAAGGGAGCTGGAGCTTTCCTTTATGGGCTAGCTGAGGATGCTCCTGGTGAGAGGGATGAACAGCATGATATCAGTGGAGACATCTCAAATCCCAGTTGCTCTTCCTTTTCTAGAAAAATGTCAAAAAATGCCAAGGAGTTACAGAAGCAAAGACAGCCAGGGATGAGAGTGACCAGCAGGGTGCTGAGCTTTCTGCTGTGAGCCCGTGTGGGTCCTACCCCACTGGTGCAAATTCGAAAGGCTTCACTCAAACCAGATGCCTCTGAGCAAGCAGAGAGCTGCAATTAAACCCTGGCAGCCCTACCATATTTTCTGCAGGGATGATCCGGTTTCTGTGCTTGGGGTATCTGGTTCCACAGATCCCACATGCAGAAAATCCCCACCCGGATCACAAGGGTGTATCCAGAAGTTTTGCTCTGACATGTACTGTAATGCAGCTACATTCAGGATATACTCAGGAGTTTTGCTCTGGCATAAATTATAATGCAACTACTGGAGCAAATCAGGTTTGGCCTGCCCACTGCATTGCCATCCTACCGACTCAAACCTAGAGATCCAAACTCGGCATTCACTCAGCAGAGCCTGAGGAGCAAACCAGAGACAAATTCTCTAGCGCATGCAACATTCCTGTGTAAATCAATGGGAACTGTAGAGTCTGGCCTGAAGTCAGGATTTCGGGATTTGACCCAATTTAACCTTGGCACAGTTGCCCAACTCCAATTTTTTAATTTTTTTTTTTTTTTTTGGTGAGGCTCAACAATTAACTTTCAAAACAACTTAAAAAAAAAAAAGAAGCAGCTAGGGTTCAGAAGTGCTGTGCTAGCCAGCAGGGTTTTCTTAAAGTTACTTCCACTATTATGGTATTTGTTGATGTCAGCATTTTGTGCAAAGTAAAGAGCCGCTCTGGGCTCTCTGTCCAGGGCAGAGCCATACGAGCCAGGGCAGAAGTTGCGCCTCTTCCCATACTTGACACACAAGCGGGTAGTTCCTTTTACCAAATTCAACTGCTGGGGTTTTTTTACACACTGGAGTGAAATTCAGCCACGTGCAAAATGCAAGGACGGCTCATGGCTCAGATCTGATGAGTCCCAATGTGGAAGGTTTAATGGAGAGGCTTTGGGGGGACCAAGGGGTGGGATAAGAAGATGGGAAGAAGCAGGATAGGTTTACACCCTTGCAGAGGACTGAGCTTTCCTTTCTGTCCCTTCTTGATTCTATGCATGGAAAGGGTGCTGTTTCACAAGTTGTTTTCAGAATCTCTGTCAAAGAGCTGATACAGATAATAAAGGTCTCTTTTTCTGCTCACCTTCCACCCACAACAAAAGGCATCATCTCAGTCTTAAAGATTTTATTGTTTTAATTATGCATCTTGGAGTTCACTGTGCCACTACTTGTTAATATATTTAGTAGAGCATGGGGGATGCCAACACTAATGGAGCTTGAAGACTTTTGCTTCAAAGGGTCAGATCCTGACTTGTAAACCTGCACTGGGCAGTCCTGTGGTTCCAGATTGAACCTGGGCAGTGGGGATGGGTGTCTGGCTGTGGCAGCAGCTGCTGTGATGGGACGGATAAGCCCAGCACTGAGGAGTCCCTGCAGCCCTGTTGTGCCCATGTGGTGGGCTGAGCCTGGCTGGATGCCAGGCACCCACCAAAGCCACTCTTATCACTCCCCTCTGCAACTGGACTCGGGAGAGAAAACATAATGAAGGGTTCATGAGTTGACATAAGGTCTTGGAGAGATCACTTACCAAATATCATCACAGGTAAAACAGACTCGAATTCGAGACATTAATTGAATTTATTACTAACAAAATCAGAGTGGGATAATGAGAAGTAAAATAAATCTTAAAACCACCTTCCCCCAACCCTCCCTCCTTTCCAAGTTCTACCACCTCCCTCCCAGCAGTGCAGGGAGATGGGGAATGGGGTTATGGTCAGTTCATCACCTGTTGTTACTACTGCTTCTCAGGGAGAAGTGTCTTCCCCTGGCCCCAGTGTGGGGTCCCTCCCACGGGAGATGGTCCTGCACAAACTTCTCCAACGTTGACTCCATCCCATGTGCAACAGCTCTCCACAAACTGCTGTGACGTGGGTGACTTTTTCATGGGTTCTAGTCTTTCAGGCACAGGTTGTTCCAACGTCGGTCCCCCATTGGGTCACAAGTCCTACTAGGAAACCTCCTCCAGCGTGGGCTCCTCTCCCCATGGTCATGCAGGTCCCTGCCAGGAGCCTGCTCTAGCACACATTCCCTGTGAGTTTATAGCCCTTTCTTTGGCATCTACCAGCTCTGGCAGGGTCTCCTCCACAGGCTGCAGGTGGATCTCTGCTGTCCCGTGGTCCTCCATGGGCTGCAGGTGAACAGCTGCCTCACCATGGTCTTCACCATGGGCTACAGGGGAATCTCAGCTCCTGGAGCACCTTCTCCTCATCCTTCTGCACTGACCTTGATGTCTGCAGTTGTTCCTCTGACATATTCTCACTCCACTCTTCTCTGGCCACAACTACCTCTGTGCAATAACCTTTTGTTCCTTAAATACGTTGTCACAGAGGCATTACTATAATTCCTGATTGCTTGGTCTTGGCCAGTGGCAGATGTATGGACATGTGGGAAGCTTCTGGCAGCTTCTTGCAGACGCCAACTCTGTAGTCCCCCCTCCCCTCCATACCAAAACCTGGCCACACAAATGCAATACAGCCCGCTAGACAAATCCAAGTGTATTTTCAGGGAAAACTGCTTTTATTTCCCCTGGGGCAAGCACATGAATAATTTCTTTTGGGTTCAGAATAAAATCAACAGGATGGCCAGTGGCAGGGTGTTAAGTAGAAGTGGGTTTTAATCCATTTAAGTGCTTTGATTAGTTTTGGTTCCAAATTCCCTTCCCTCCCTTCCATCACTGCAGATGAATCTGGATGGCTCCCTAGTAGTTCAAAATAGCTTTTGAGATTTAGACTTAGGGTCTGAATTTCTTCTTGTCCCCAAAAACATCTTCATAGCTTACTTCCAGCAACGAGACATCCTCTATACTTTTCAGCCACAGCTTTACTTGCAAAGACTGTGAAAATGGCCATTTTTGAAAGCAAAATCAGCTCATGGAGGTTTAAGAGGCCTGGGAGCACCCAGCTTCAGCACCAAGAGATGTTTCGGCACTGGGAACACTGCATTGTGTTAGGGTTTGTGTTGGCACAAGATGTGCTCAGTGCTTTGGCAGGGGCAGGAAGAGCGTGGATGTGGAGGGGAGACCTGGGACTGGAGCAACTGAGGGTGAGAGTTTTTCAGGTGATGTCAGGAGTGCCTGGGATACTGGTCATGTTTTGTAATTGTGTGGGTGATGCTGCTTTGCTCCTGCTGCCCCTTGCCTCAATAAGTGACTGCAGCTCGGCCTCCGGGATTATTCAGACTGGGGAAGGGAGAAAAAGGGGTGGTGAAGCACATGTTTGGATGACTGTGAGGTTGCACCCTGTCTAATGAATGCCAAGAAGCACCCTATAACTCACTCATTGGGCTTTCAAGCATGAGCAGACAATGGGAGGGGTTCAGTAATAGAAAAAAAATCTCAAATTCGTGTAGGAACTTTTTACTTTTAGCCTTTTACTCCCCCCCTCTTCCCCGCCTGTGACTCAACACCATTGCTGCACGACAGCATAACCCCAGGCACACAATCATCCTCCAGATATTACGACTGTCAGGCAAACAGATTGCTCACTCCATCCTGCACTGGTCTGAAAGGATTACAATGTAGATTAGCATCAGGATTGCCTTCCTAACATTCTCAGCCTCAAAACAGGTGTAAAGGGAAAACACGTGAGGGAAATTATTTGCCGGTGGAGAATCTCTCCAGGAGGAATTGTTGGATAAATACTAACTGGAGATTGGGATCAGGCAGCTGCTGAGTTGGGCTTTTCCCACTTGGAGGTAATCTGAGAGCAATGTTATGAGCTGCAGGCCCATGCAAAGCAAAAATGCCATTGCATACATGCATGAAAGTGATTACCTGTTCATTCACACACTGTGTCCTGAGAAGTTCTGGTAAAAGGGAATAAAATAATCATAGAATCACAGAATGTTTTGTGTTGGAAGGGACCTTAAATATTGTCTAGTTCCAACCTCCCTGCCATGGGCAGGGACATCTTCCACTAGACCAGGTTGCTCCAAGTCCCATCCAACCTGGCCTTGAACACTACCAGAGATGGGACATTCACAACCTCTCTGGGAAACCTGTTCCACTGTCTCACCACCCTCATAGCAAAAAATTCCTTTCTTATATCCAATCTAAACCTACCCTCTTTTAGTTTAAAACCATTTCCCCTTGTCCTATCACTACATGTCCTTGTAAAAAAGTCCTTGTCCAGCTCTCTTGTAGCCCCCTCTAGGTACTGGTAGGTGCTATGAGGTCTCCCCAGACCCTTCTCCACTCCAGGCTGAACAGCTCCAAATGTCTCAACTTGTCAGCCTGGAAGAGAGAACCAATCACACTCCTTTGCCAGTGAAATGAACAAGGTGTGATACCCACTACTGGAGGTGGGTTAAAGAATGGAGTGAAAGGCATGACTGCAGAGAGTGTCCTAAGGATTCATGCATATATACAGGCTCTTGTTCAGGTAGTCCTGCATGTGTTGAGACTGTTTGAGAACTGCAAGTGCAAAGAAAGAGCTGCAGGTCCAAAACCAATACGTATTGCTGTGAGCCTGGTATCTTTGTTACAGATTATTAACTCCAGCCTGCATGTGTGGTATATCAACTTAGATTATTTCCTGTAAATACATCTGTGCTGGAAAGCTCAGGTTGGATTCCACATGTATTTCTCGTCTGCTCTTTTCATCTGGATAGACTTGAGCAAACTGAGATCATGTGACTTGCCAAAACCACCCAGTGAGTCACTAGCTCAGCCCAGATTAGATCTCAGGAGCTTTCTGGCTTTGATCTAGCCACAAGACCACATGGCCTTTTTCTATAGTCTTTGATGAAAGGCTACATAAACACACATAAGGGAGTTTACTAAATTTTTTTGGAAGTTCTTAAAAACGTTTTGCCCCTGCAGCAAGCAAAATTGGAATGGGCCGTAAACGGGTGCCATGCACATGTCTGCTAGAGTAAAAAAAGTAACAGGGACTAAGTATATGTCCAAACACCTGAAAGGAACACTGTGCAAATGACAACAGGATGCTCTGGATAATGGTGCCGTGGATGCTGTACCTGCCATATGCGTCTTTCCACAAGAACTGGTTACCTTATAAAGAAACGTTGTTGCGTCATCCTTCAGAAAGTATAAACACATTAGGCAATGTTATTCTCTAAAACATCAACACATGAGCTACTTACAATGGACTAAAAAGTCATTGTTGCTTTGAGGATGTATTTGTCCCAAGTGATTCATAACAATCCATGGCACTGCGGCTATGAAGACTTCTAAAGGATGCCTCCACTTCCAGGCAAGTATCCACGGAAACAAGCCCACAAGTTTGCTTTGTTTGCCTTCTTTTACCTAGGATAACCTCTTAAGCTGCTTTGTAGGCAGCCAGGCCTCCCAGATGAAACAGATGTCTAACCCTTCTCGATGCTGGGCTTTGCTTGCTGTACCTGCTGTGCTGCTGACCACCACGATCTCTCCTGCAGGAAGGGCAGCAGTTTCCTTTGACAGGGCTGGATGAGAATGAGGACATCTCAGTGACAGTAGCTCCTATAGTACAGTACTAATGTGGTTCCAGAGGTGGCTGCCAAGAATTGCTTCCCATGCCTGCCTGCGCCAGGAGATGTGTGGAATGACAAAACCGAAGCTAGCAGAGTGCAGGGGCCGTGTCACTGTGACCCAGGGATTTGGAGCAGGACCCAAGAGCAACTCAGATACCCCTGTGCTCTCAGGATGGGCAGCTCAATTAGACAGAGTCTGTCTTCTGGCAAGAGAAAGCCAGATCATGACCACCAATGCCAGAAGACTGTTTAGGCCTGCAAATCACCTTTTTTACTTTCTTTCTTTCTTCCCTGGCCTCCGCTCTGGCCTCCCTGTCCCTTTGAAATAGTCTCTGGGATGTAGGGAGACATCCTGCATTATTTTGGATCCTGTGTAGCCCACAAGGCCACCTGGAATTCAGCTCTCAGTTTTCTGAGAGACCCACGTCATTAGGGAAAACCAGCGTGTGTATGTCTGTGTCAACACATAACAAAACACATTGTAAGCACCCTGAGCTCAGGAACTAATACGTGCTCTGGCAGGAACACAGTTGTACCAGCAAGAGCACAGGGTCATAAGCAAAAGCAATATTGTTTCCTGTGGGACTAATAAAGACAAAAGACAAAGCAACTGTTTACTGTACTAGTGAGGAGACTGTTTGGGACACTGAAAGGGGAATACAACAGATACTGACACGGTCGTTAAGTACAGGTAAATGTTCAACCTGAAAAGCACACAGAAACTCAACCCTGAACTGCACATAGGTGTTCTGGGCACTAAGGCAAGTGCCTATCTGAGGTGTGTCACAGAAGCTTGTCTGCTGTCCTCCTCTTATACTGCTATTAACTCATCCTATCTTCTTGATTTGAATCAATTGAATAGCACCCGCATTGACTCATGCTTTCTATTCAGGTCAGTTGTAGAGGTGGAGAATCAAACCCATTTTGAAACTCAGGATCTCTGTTCTTCTGCTCCAGGACTGGCCCTGTACAGCTGCCAAGTTCTAAAAGCCTGCACAGCATTTGTGCCCAATACCAGCAGGAAATGTCTTCCTTCTGGTACTGCAAGCAATGCGATGTGATTTATGGAGTGAAGTTCCACTTAATAAAACTGGAAATGAGATACTGATGGGTGGCTGTGAAAAGACCACCACACTGCACAAGAAAACAAGGTGTTCAGTCCTCCAGTCACCTCTTCACAGCTCAGAGGAGGAAACTCCAACAGGATTTTAATTCACTCTTAGTTGGATCACTTCATCCAGCCAACAGCAGTTCCCCAGGGTTTAAAAAAAGGGGGTTCACTGCTTAAACTTCAGACAGCTCTGACTAACTCAAAAGACAGCCTCCTTCTGACAGAAATGGAAGGACTAATCACTCAATCTAAAAATTAGAAGTTGTTTTTGTACCACAGACCATAATTAAATTACATTTATCTCATGCAAGTAGATTAGAGCACTAATTATCAGCCTATTTATTCAGTGTACACACACATATCTGCGGACATAAACACCCATGTGTTTCTATGTTCAGAAATACAGGCAAAGTTGAACCAAAAACCCAAGGGGATGTTATTGCTGCCCTGTGTGGGGAGGAGGATCTCCACATCTGTGGTGCCGGACAATCTTCACTTCATCAATGGCTTTTAATGCTTCAGACATCTGTGCTTGTCCATGAAGATGGTATCTTGGAGGTGGAGGATTTGGCAAAGCTTGTGGTAGAACAACAGTTAAGCCATAGACAAGCGTATGGCCTGGTAGGACTGGAAGAGATTGCATCGAAGATTGGGTTTCTGCCAATGAAACATTAGTAGCCATGGGGCAAGTTAAGCCCTGGCGACCTTGTGGTCAAACTTCTAGCTGTAACCTCTTTGGGAGAAAATCCAAGTGATGCTCATGCCCTTGGTGAAGTCAGCAGACCTGAAGAACATGTGTCATTGTCAGAAGCCCAAGCACACGCTGACAGACTTTGTCACTTCTTGGAGACACAGGCTGGTACATCATATTACTTCACTGTGACTGATGGAACTGAGACATCTGCGGAGCAGCAGAGAGCACCAGCCCGGAGACAAAGATCACAGACTTTTTTAGTAATGACATGACTGAAGGCCTGCTCACCATACTGAGGGTGGGTTAAATGCACTCTCTCACTTTGGTGTCATTACAACACATTGCCAGGTCTGTTCACTGATGTTCCCACTTCATACAAATTATTGCTAATGTGACCAGGTTTTTTTTTGCAGTCCCCTTATGTCTGAGTAGTCAAGGATGTGCTGTGTTTATGTGTACATGCATGTGTGTGTTTGTACGTATATAAAGCAGTTGCTGGCATAGTTGATTGGGAACATAAATGGAAAATGTGAAGTGTTAATGAAAACTGGAAAATATCCAAGACTATTCTACTGGATGCTCAAAACTCCATGATATCATAGAGAAAGAAAATAGATATGTGGGTTAAGAAGCAGCCTGTTTTAAAAGAGATGCAGAAAGAGCAATATAACATGAAGAAATGAGGTATAAATCAGGCAAACCCCACAGGAAATAGAACGACGATGATTATAAATTACAAGTTAAAACAATGTAAGTGATTGATAAAAGGAAACCAAGGGATTAATAGACTATCAACAGCCAACAGAGTGAAAGAAATGCAGAAAACATTCACATAATCATGTCAGGAACAATGCTGCCTTTTTTCCCAAACTCATCCCCATGGCTATATAGATCAATTGCCAAATGTAGAGAGTAAAATCAAAAAAAACCCCCAAAAAGGCAGAAAAGGCAGAAATGTTCAATAGCTATTTCTACTCTGCATTTAGGAAGGAGATGGATATTCATCCAATATGATGTTGCAGATGGAGTACAGCATTTACCATCTGGAAAAATGGAGGATGTGAGGCAGCATCTGCTAAAATTAAACATTTTTCACATCATCTGGCCTGGCAATCTTTGTGTCTTAAAAGAGTTGTCTAAAATGCTCAGTGAAGTTATATATTTGCAAATCTTGGGGAATTCCAAAACACAGGAGACTGACAGGGTAGCTCTGGGACTTAATAGGTGTAGAGGGATACTCCAGGGAGCAATAGATTGGTTAGTAGGACAGTATCCCTCAACACAATCACCAAAAGTTCATTCAGGCCTCCAACAGCAAGCCATTAGAGGTTAAAAATAAAACCAGTGCTAACCAGCAGGGTTTTGTGGAAGATAAGTCTTGTCAAAGAAACCGGTTGCCATTTTCTTTGGATGCAATTAGAGATCTGGTTCACAGTTTCTTGGCTTTCTCCACCACATGACAAGTTGATTAACGAGCTCACATTATGCAGGATGAATAGGGCATATGCTAAGAGTTGGCTGAGTGACAGATGTAAAAAAGTAGTTATTAATGGGGGATTAATGTGGAAGCAGCAGGCCAGGGTTGTTTGAGGGGGTGAAGTCAGCCACAGGGAGCTCAGTGTTTCTGCAGCTTCGGTCTGTGTGACTCAAACATCTCCATCCTACAGCAAAGGGTTAGAGACCCTGATGTTACATATTTGTCTTGGCAAGATCTAATCTGTTTGCACACCACTAGGATTCATCTGAGCAATTGTCTCCGTTATCCAGGTAGGAAAGCAAGGAGGTAGCAGAGATGGGCTGCTATTTTAGGAAGCTGTGAGAAGCAGCAGATGAGAGAAACCAGTTGCTTTCTTAAGGGGCAGTTTGTGTGTGCAATATCAAATTTCTGGCCTGACAAACCCACAAAGGCCATCAAGCAAATCAGTAGCAGATCTGGGAAAAGAGCTCAGCAGTTGCTGGCTCCTGGCCTGACCCAGGGTGACTCACTTATCTTACACATGTTGCATCTTTTCCATGCAGGGAGCAGGCATTGACATCAGTGTGGCCAAAAAGATCTACTCCTTCTGGCCAGCACTGACTGTTTGCTCTCCTCCCAGTACATGCATCTACTTCCACCATCCAATAACTAGAGAAACACTTCATTTAACGCCCTCATACCCTGCTACTAAATGTTTGATAGAAGATTAAAGAAACAAGTTCTTGTATGCTAATATACTTTCCAAGTATTTGCTCCTGATTTATCCCTTCACTTGCTTTGTTACCTTTCCTGACAACTTGACTATTCACAGGAAGTGTCACCTTGCAGGATATCATATAGGCTGATGTGACTGTTAAACACAGTCATAGGAAGAAGCCACGTAAGGTAAAATATATTATATGCATTAATTTTTTGTTTTTACAGCGGGCAGAGGAAAGCCTGTGTCTCAAGGTTTGCCAGTACCCTGTCAGCAGCAGCTGGTACCCGGTTTAATGCTGTGGGCTGGCTGTGAGGCTGCAAGTAGAACCCTATTTTGTCCTGGGAAGGCTGGAGAGGAAATGAGAAATCTCCTGGAGTTGTGGTGGCACTTATGTCAGAGCTGCCTTGCACCCTCCCTCCAAGTGCTGCTCTCAGCCAGGCTGGTGCATGGCAGGGAGAGAAGCCATAGCTGTTCTGAAGGTGATGGTGAAATAATCTTTATGAAAAAAGGAAGTGGAAAAAGAGGTAAAATAACTGGTTTGCAAATGTTTCATTATCTGTTGGAAAGCAGCAAGATTCATGTTATTTCCTCTTCAGTGTCTCTGCTTGACATAGGAGAGCTGCCAGCTATGACATCTCCCCTAGGATGAACAACCCAGACAACAGGAGAAACTGACAGCTGGACCCTCTTGGGCCTTTCATTAAAAAAAAACCCTCAAAGCAACAAAACCCAAAAAACCCCCTATGATTAATAACCAAAACACAAGGCAGGAAACATCACGCTGGGGATGCTCTGGGAAGGGCAGGGTTCAGCACTGTGCTTCTGTGCCTGCTCCCCTGATGGATGGGCCATTTTCCACCCCTGACGAAGGCAGGTTCCTCTAGGGCTGGGGCTGGTGGCATTGGGCACAATGGCAGAGGCACTGAAGATGTGGAAAGAAATCCCCTCTGGGTGCAGCAGTCCTGAGGGGCAGGGGAGCTGAAACTCATTGCTTGCCCACACAGCAGCTGAGATTGCCGTTCTCAGATGGCAATTGTGAAGCCTTTTCTGGCTGCAGCCCTGTAACAATATGTCCTGGCATTTGCTTTTATCAGTAACAGCAGTCTCCATGCTGTAATTATAGCCAATCATCCGGGAAAATCAGCAGAAACTCTAACCCCTCCAGCCTGCAACCCCAGGTATGCAAGTGGCACAGCCCACTGCTGCCTCCCAAGGTCCCAGCACAGGGCTGAACACACGGACATCTCCTTACAGTGGCAATGGCCAGCTTTCCAGGAGGCCCTGGCACTCACTGAGAGCATGGTCAGGGTAATAGCCAAAAGAGATGTGGCAGGACTGGGAGAGCCCCCAGGGATCCTGAGGCTGGAGTGCTCCTGCAGCATTGTGAGACTCTTTCCCGGTCATTGGAGACAGTGGGCAAGGAGGCTTTGCTGGCAGTGTGCTGGGGACCAGGGCACTTGCTGAGGTGTCCCAATACCCCCATTTGTTCACTCACCACACCCTTGGGTGAGGAAAGCCTTATTGTTCCCGGTTATCTCAAAATCACCCACAACTGCAGCCCCAGCCAGTGTGACAGAGATGCAGAAAAAAGCACAGATGCCAGGACTCATTTCTAAAGGGCGGAGGTGGAGATCCCCCTGCTTACATCAGGATGAAGCTGCAGAAGTTCTCCTGGATGTCAGGACCATGTGCTGCCTCTCCTTGTGCTGTGGAGGAGAAGGGGCTGCCATTCTTCTGTCTTTTACAACCCTGGGCATCCATCCCGGTGGATTGGGGTAGTTTCAGAACCTGCCTGCCCCTGGACATCCACTAAGAGGGCCTGGCAGCATTTACCCATTTTCCCAGAAATTACTTGATTGTTTCTATTTTCAGGGGTTTGGCTGATAGCTCTTGGTTGAATAAACACCCTCTTTACCTCCTTGAGGCAAAGATCAGTCCCCATTAGATGAGCACTCACATACTGTCCTTCACAAATGGATGGCCAATTCTCCTCCTTCCTCTCAGGTACCTGTTTGAGTGGAAATTGCCCTTTCCTGGAGAAACACGGTGCTGAACCTGAAATTAAAATTAAACACAATTAGTGTGTCTCAGTACTGACTCCTGATTGAAATCATTCACTGGGAGAATGGGTGGGGGGTCCTGACTAATATTTTTCCTCTAGGCAGAGCTTAACATGAATTTCAAGAGCACCAGATTGATGGGAGAGTCCTGGAGCGGCAGCATTTCTCTGTCTCCATCTGGTACGCAGACACCCCAGTGTGCTGCATGTTAAGACATCTCCTGCTATATTTGTAAATAATAGTAATTGCTCTGAGCTCCTTCAGAAGCACTAGAATTAGGAGGAATGAGGAACAAACTCCAAAGCTCTCCTTCTGAGGTGCTGCAAGCCCAGGTTCATCAGACATTGTCACTGAGCACAGAAAGTCAGCAGCTGCAGCGGCGCTGCAAAGCCCTGAAGACAAAATGCAGCCATGCCAGCAGGACAGAGCCGGCAGCCCTCACCTGGGCTCAGACCCCCCTAAAACTCCTCAGCAGTAGAGGAGGACATCAAAAGGCTCAGTTCTGAACTCAGCTGAGAAGTTAAGAAGAAAAGCCTTTTTTATTGAAGAAGCAGTGGGAAGCAGAGGCTCTCGGGGAAGCTGAGGAATGAGCAGCCCTGAAGCAAACAGTAGCCCCAACACCGCAGCCATAGGAAGGGGCTCACATGGGTGTGGACTCCACAGCTGAGCTACATCAGGAGTTTCTCAGGAGCAGTACCTCAGTGAAATCCATGAATCAATCCAGAGGATGTAATTAGTGCCTTCGGAGGCTGTGAGTAGGCCAGTAGCAGCCAAGGCTGTGATGCTGGATTCCAGGAGCTCTATTACTGCTACAATCAAATTGTGCCATTTTTTTCAGATTGTTTGCTGCTGCTTTTTTTGTTTATCATAGAAAGAAAAAAAAATCAATAATTTTCAAAGGGCATGCAAAAGAGCAAAGAACTTTTTTTTAATTAAATAAAATACATAATTTACAATATTAAAACTAATGTTTATGGCAAAGCATCCTTCTCATTCATTCATGGGTCAGGCACAATTCAACCTCATTTATGCCCAAGCACTAAGATTAATTCAGGTCTGTGCGGCTACAAACTTGTCACTCACTGCCTCAGCCACACGCATAAGCCAAGGGCTCTCCCCATCAGTGACACAGGTCTTCATGCTCTGGTCAGTCCTACAGTGCTGCCCATAGCACAGGACTATCTGGGGAGGTCCAAGGCTGGGTCTGGCAGGCTGAGCCCAGCTCTGGCTGAAGGCAGGCAGTCGCACACTGACCCAGTTGCTCTAATGTGGACACATCCAGACTGTGGTGGCCAGGAGCTGCTCCAGGGGATCGATGCAGGGCAGGAGCACATCTGTGCCATGACACAGGGTTCAGCATGGGGCTGCCCAGTGCAGCTGAGCCCCAGCTGGCACAGCCACAGGGCACAGCCAGGGTCTGGATAGCTCCAGGTTGGAGAAGCCAGGCTGTATTTACACGGTGCTGCCTATGAGCTCCCAAGCCCCAGCTCTTGGCAGCTACAGCCCGATTTGTCTAGACTACATCTGGACTCGAGCTGGCTCCTGGCCAGCTCAAATGAATCTCTCAACACCGTGCTTCCCACGTGTCAAACCCTGGGATTAACACGATCAGTGGGAGCTCCCATCTATCTGCATCAGCCATCTGCATCAGGCAGTGCAGTCAGTTGCATAGATGTTGACAATACATCCTGAATTTTCTATAACACTTATCTCCTGAAACCTTTGAAGTAGACACATTTTGTTTTGAGTCTGCACCTCATGCAAGGTTCCTTGTTTCTAACTTGGCAAATCTGCAACATAAATACTAACAATATGCCCTATAAATATATATATTTTCTAGCAGCCAAACCAAAATTGAATGAAGTCCATAAGGAGGCATAGACAGCCTTCACTGGTTTTACAGTGGGACATTTATTTTCGTTCTGAATAAAAAAATCATTGTGATCTAACAAGAAGTTTTCAGGTCATAGTTGACTCTCAGGCTATGTCCATATTAGTATATTAAGCAACACACATTCCTGGGCCCTGATACATGTTCATCCATGCTATTGAATAGTTAAAATGTTCCACAGTGCAGTGCTGGATGGTATTAACCAGCAGGCTTCCAAATAATTCCCAAGCACTGTGAGTTGATACAGGCTATTCATCTCCCGGTGAGCAGGTTGGATATGCCTGCTCTGTTTTGATGGATAAGGGAGTTTACCTGTATGGACATGCTATTCCATGCCAGTCGGCCTCAGGGCCAGAAATGGTCCCAGGAACATTTATTTTACTAGTATTGACATAGCCTTTGGTGGTGGCCACTTATTTAAGTGTACGTAAACAGGTAATTAGGATTGCGCAATTGTTTCTTGGACTAATTGCATATGCCAGATCCTTACAAGAGGGTGAGTGCTCAGCACCCAATATGGACCATTTTTTTTAGAAAAAAAAGAAGCGGTAATTGTGCATAATAAACACTTAAAAACCTGGCTCCAGGGGTCTCTTTAAAGCTGCCAGAATTCAAAAGGAGTAGTCGAATTTGCTGTTTCTATGGTGGTTTGGGTTGGGTTTTTTTTGTTTGTTTGTTTTATATTTATTGCAGTTTCTGAAATTTGTGGCTTATTGTGGCTGGCCAGATGGATGTGAGAGTAAAGAAAATTGGCTACTCAACTTTTTTTCAGAGAAAATTACCAAGCTAGAAAGTGGAATCCTTGAGAGTCCAGGAGGGAAAAAGAACAGGAATAGTTAAAAATGGAGGCCTGGGGCTATTGGAGCACCATGAACTCGGGTCCATAGCACTAAAATCATAGCAACAGGTGATTTAAACTGATTATTTGAATAATGTTAATTAGCGCTATAACAAAAACCTTTTTTTCCGCTGAGGATCATAATAGGGTTTTTTTTTCTATTAGCAAAATATGCCTTTTTCATATTTCTTCAGTTTATTACATTCCTTACTGCCTTTTAATGCACATCAGATTAATAGCAAGGAAGATTTCAAATGCAACTTGATTCATTTTAGCATGTTCTCTTTTGATCAGCCTGGTTACTTGGGGACTGCATTCCTCAAACTCTTTCCTGCTGTGCTGGTCATTCAGCATAACCCCAGGACCAGGATAAATCCTGGACTGCAATTTCTGTCAGACTCATGACCCCACTTGTAGTTGCAGACACTCCAGTTGGGTTCTTGAGCCCTTTAATTGGGCATCATGGTGTTGGTGTCAAATTTTTGAACTTGTTCTTCAGTTCCAGTTGGCTCCAGTTTAGGTGTGTAGATAAGGTTGAGGGTTTTGTGATTCAGTTTATCTGTTTGCAAAATGAATATAATGCTAATTAATTAATCATGAAAAAAATCTTATTCTGTACAGAGTTACTTTTTTTTTACCTCCTTAAAGGATTTCAGAACCTCTTGAAAATGTCGCAAATAGTTCCCAGAGGTCTCTTTATCTCCCGCTGAAGTACAGCCAGCTCTGGAGTGACCTGTGGCAAATATTTAACATTCCAGAGCAACAATTTAGGCTAGGAAGTGGAAAGGAAAGCCTTGTTCAGTTGAAACTAGAGGGAGATTTCAGATAGGCAGGAAGTAGCTACCTCAGTTGTGCTTTGATTAATTACAGCTACCTCCCTGGGGTAGTCAAAAGCTTGGTCACATTTTATAAACAGTCATAAGAGGAAAGGAACTATAGAAAGGGAATTTCAGAATCATCCTTCACAAACATGAATGTGTTAAACACTATCTGATAAGAAGACAGTGTTTTGGGTTTTATTTTCAAAACATCCCATGTGTAAATGAATAATGCAACGTTCAGTTCAACCTCTTGAGCAAGTGGCCATGTACATAATGAGCTGTTTACTCAAGATACTTCCATCAAACACAATCAGGTTGCCTAACTACGTTTGCAAGGCCCCCCATTGCAACAAGTACTGACTGCAAAGGCCTCGAACAAAAGTCTAAGGAAGGATTAAAGCTAAATGTGACATGGATAGATAGTGAACATTGACGTACAGAAATATTATCTCTGGGAAAACAGGGATGGTGACAGGTGGGCTGCTGGAAAATAAAACCTGACAGGGACCATCAAGTGTCATACTGGAGGAAAAACATGTCAGTCAGGGGAAAGATGAGAGAGGGGAAAGTTTAAGTGGGAGATTTTGCCCTTTTCTGCAACTGATTAGATCCAGTGCAGAGCCTGGAGCAGTTTGATTTGATTTGACTGCTCAAGGCAGCCTGGCCTGGAAGTGCACATGTTCTGCAAGAGCATGCATCATTTACTTTTAAGACTATATCTGATAAATGAGACCCATAATATAACGTACCAGTTTATCTCAAGAACGCCATAAAGCAGAGCAGTAATCAGGAAAAGATTCATAACAAAATACCAGGACATAGATATATTATTTTGAAACCAATTGCTCTCTAGTACAAAGTTGAAGATACCTGCAATATTAAAGTTCTTGGTCTTTCCAGGTTTTGGCACAAGAACCACCAGTTTCTACTAGTCAGACATTATTCTTCAAGCGCTGACACTTAAAGGTGGGAATTGTGAAAATATTATTCAAATTTGCCCATACATTAGTAGGTCAATGTCTTCTGTCTTGTGCCAGACAGGAGAGCCAACTCTTGAATCAGACCTGGAGCTGGGACAAGAGTCTCATAGGCCTGGCAAATCCTGAGGTTCCAGTTTGAAGCTCTGAATACAAATTCCTGAATACTTTCCCTGTGGACTCTTCCATGAAGCAAGCATCCTTGGGCAGTATTGACCGGTTGTACATTTAAAATGGGGAACAGAGGAGAGGAGAAGGAAGAGGTGGAAGGATGTCCATTTTCCAGACCCTAGAAAACTCTGGAAAAACTATCAAACAAACTGTTTGCAAACCCAAGATGGGCAGCAGTCAACATGGATTTATTAAAAGCAACTCATGTAAACCGTATCTTTCCTTTTACAGCAGGGTTTTAGGGGATAGGGAGAAGGTAAGGATCTTCCAGTCTTGATTTTTTTCTTGATGTAGTCCCACACAACAAACAAATATGCTCTAGAATAAGTCACTATGTAATAGTGACTTTTGGCTTGTGCTTGGAAATTATACTATTAATTTAAGTATCACCATCTGTATGGAAAACTGTAGCCAGTGGAGTTCTGCAGGGATCTGCCCTGGGTCACCCTCTTCTATAACAATCTGGATGATGACAAAGTTGTGTGTATGCTAGAAGCCAGGGTCAGAATTCAAAATGTTTGTGACAAGTTGCAAGAAATAGACTGAAAAAGGAAGGGTTCAGTGGTGCAGGTGCAAAATGCTACATCTGAGCAGAAATAGAGCAACTAGACCAATTTGAGACAGGGAACAATTGTTTAGCTGGCAGTTCTCTTTCGAGAAGACTCTAGGGTTATAGTAGATCACATGCTGAACATGAATCAGCTGTGTCATGGGATTGCAAAAAAGGCAGACATTGTATTGGGTTCTGGTAAGAGGAATGCAGCTTGCGAGACAGATGAAGTCATCCTTCTGCTCTACTTATCATTGGTGAGGCCTTGGCTGTGGTATTATGTTGAGTCTGGGGCACTTCAGTAAAGATGTGGGTCAGCTGGGGAGAGGCCAGAGGGGGGGAAATGGGAATGATGAGAGATCTGAAAAGAGTTAAGTTGTCATGCTGAAACTGAAAAAAATGTGGTCAACCTAGAGAAGATTGACGGGGAGAACAGGAATATTCTCCAAACATAGAAAGAGTACTTAATTTTTTTTCAAATGTATAGTGCACTGTAAGAGTAGCTTAAATTTCATTAGAAAAGATTCAGGTTAGTCACTGGAAAAAGCAACCAACCAACCTAATGACCTAAGATAATGGAACACTAGAATCAATAGCAGAGCTTGAAGAACAAGCTAGACAAACAGGACAGGAATTACATAGGTGCCATTTATTGTTTTTAAAGGGTCTTATTTTGAAACAAGAAGACAATTTTTAGACATCTTTCTGCTTCAGTTTACTTGAGGTGCATGGGACAGCATATTTTAGGTAATGCGGTATCACAGAATGGCTGGAAGGGGCCTTTCCAGATGGCCTAGCCCAACTCGCTGCTCAAAGTAGGAACAACTAGGAATGGTGGCTCAGTGCCATGCCTGGTCAGGTTTTGAATATCTCCAGATATTTAGACTCCACAATGTCTCTGTGCAACTTGCTCCAGTATTTGACCACACTTTTTTATTTTCAATTTATTGGAATTTACCGTATTGTCTCTTGTGCTGTCACTGGATGCCACTGAGAAGAGTTTGGCTTCATCTTCTTAACTCCACTCATCTGGTATTGATTTACATGGACAAGATGCTTCTGAGCCTTCTCTTCTCCTGGCTGAACAGTCTCAATTCTGTCAGTCTCACCTCATATGGCGGATGTTCCAATCCCGTAATCAACCTCATGACCTTTCTCTGGATTCACTTCAGTGTAGCCAGTGCCCCCAGCACTGGACACAACACTCCAGATGTGTCCCACCAGAGTCGAGCAGAGGGATAGGATCAACTCCTGATAATGCTCCATTATCCAGGTCATCAATGAAAATCTTGGAGTTTTGGCTGCAGTATCAACCCCTGGGGTATACCACTAATGACTTCCAGCTGGGTTTGTGACAGTCATCACAACATATTAAACCCAACAATTTAGCAATCTCTCAGTCCATCTCACTATTGAGTTGTTTAATATGTACTTCATCAGTTAATCTATAAGGATTTTATAGGAGACAGTATCAAGAACCTTGCTAAAGTGAAGATAAACAACATCCACTACTATCCCTTCATGCACCAAGCCACGTGTCTCATCACAGAAGTCTATCGGGTTTGTAAAGCACAATTTCCTGTTCATAAATCCATGCTGAATACTTCTAGTCATCTTCTTGTTCTTCAGATGTTTGGTAATGGTTTCCATGATTATTTGCTCTATCTCCTCTCCAGGGATAGAAGTGAGGCCTTACTAGTTTGTAGTATCCTGGTTCCTCCTTCTTGCTCTTGTTGAAGATAGTAGTGACATTTACTTTCTTCCAGTCCACAGGAACTTGCCTGTTTACCCTGACCTTTTAAAGATAACTGAAGGAGACCTCACAATGACATTGGCTAGCTCCCTCAGCACTCGTGGATGCGTCTCATCAGGTTCCATGGACTTGTGCATGTTCACTTTAAATTCCCTAACATGTTCTTCACCCACCGATGGTAAATCTTTCACACACCTCTGATCTCAGGGCCCTTGGATTCCTGAAGGCATGTCTCAGCAGTAAAAAGTGAGATGAAGTGGGCATCGAGTACCCTGGCCTTTTCCATCAGGTCTCCTGCCCCATTCAGACCAGGCCTGCATTTTCCCTAGTTTTCCTTTTGCTGCTGATATACCCACAGAAACCCTGAAGTCCAGGTTGTGATCCTGCTTTTTGCCTTATTCTCTCCTCTCAGGATCCTGTACTCTGCCATTTTATGTTCACTGCAGTCAAGACTGTCCTGACCTTCATATCCTGGATCAGCCTTTCCTTGTTTGCAAGCATGAAGTCTGTCACTATATAAAGGTGTGTCAGAGTGTGGGGAAGCGGGACATTGCCATGTGGAAAAAGTCAGCAGTCAGTTTAATTCAATGAACGTGGTCTGAAAAAAATAGAGAATTAGGTTATGGATCTCCTTATTTCAGCCCATCTGTCTATCCCATGTGTCTACCACCACATCCAGACAGGAGTTAGCTCTGAATTAATTCTTCCGTGTGGCAGAAAAGCAGGCAGAGTTGGGCAGATGTTGTGTTGGACTTTCGAGTTCAGTCCACTATAGTCCATCTGACTTACCTTTCCCAAATTCCTCTACCTTGACTAGACAAAGAGAATCATCAGAAACTTCTGCTGGGGCTGTGAGAGGAGGTAATGTCTGGTGAAATGATGAGGATGGGGATTGAAGAGGACATGAATAAGAGAAAAAAGGCAAAAAAAGGTAAAAAGAAAAAAAAGAAAAGAAAAAAGACGGATAAGAAAACTTTTCTGTGTGTAGAACACTGGGATCCAGAAGGATGATTCAAGTCATACCTCCACTACTGACCTATAATATACCTTTAGTTAAATCCTGTGGTATGTTTGGACTGTTCTACCCCATCCCTTCAGCTGCAGGAGTGTTGAGGGCAGGAGAGGAAAGAGGAAGGTTTTGTCCAAGGAAGATCTATCTGTGCCTCCATGCTGCCAAGCCTGCACACGTTAGGCACGTGTCTCCTATTGTGTGAGGTCAGGAGTTATGTGGCTCTGTAACTCTTCCCTCTCTGCCTCAACCTGATGCTTAAGCTCATCAACTGCCAGAACTTTTCCTCATTCTTGTAAAAAGGTTGTGACCTCAGGCTCCAGTGATCTTCTGTCTGAGCATTGGATTAATAAGGCCAGCTTTGGTCCTTATTCTCCATGCCTAGGAATGGACTGAGTTCAGTGCTGTGGTGGCCCTTCTTTTCCTGGCTTTGAAGAGAGGGAGGATGTTTGGGTGGCCGAAAATGAGTGAGGTGAGTTGGAGGATATGGAGGTGACTTTGCCAGGAAAATACAATATGTTGGTTTATTTTTCCTGTTTCTGGGGAAATCTTTTCTTTTAGGGCAGATAGGAGAGGTTATTCCTGTGCATTGGTAGCTGTACTTTACATAAACTTGTCCAGTGTTTGAGTGGGTTGCTCTGAGGTGTAGCCACAGAAATAATAATAGAAAAAAGAAGTCAGAATTCCCTTGTTCTGCAAATAAAACATGCAAAATGAAACCTGAACAAGATATAAGGGAGAGGAGGATGGGCAAAATTATCACCCTCCATAGTCAAATGGCACAGCCCCAAGAAGGGATATGGCTTACACTTGCACAAACAGGCGTTACCTTTTGCCCTTGCTAGAAATGACTCAGCTGCAAATATCCTCTGCAATTGATTGTTACTCTGGAAAAACAAATGATTTGAACTTTGTAGAAAGGCATGTGCAAGGCACCAGTCTGACAACAGGACACAAGAGAGATCAGCACTCTGCTTGCAAAAAAGGTCTTTCTAAAGACCACAACAGCTTTGAAACACACTGTAAGGCACAGAGTAGACCTACAGGCAGGCAAATAAAACCTGCCTCTCCCCAAAGTTAATGAAAGTATTGCCACTGGCTAACTTCCTGGGGAACAGGCTGGGAACTGTACTAAAGCCTCTAGACTGGGATTATATGCTCTGCAGCAGTACTAACTGGCCTTGGCATGTGAATAAACAGCAGGAACAAGCTATGCAATAAGCAGTGGAGAAATATTTACCTCCCTGAAAAGTCAATATTTTAGCACAAACACATTGGGAGAGTTTATGAAGGCAGTTTGTTTGTAAGCAAACTTCAAAGCTTTTTATGGGTTAGTTTTTTAGCTACTATTATTTACATTTTTTAATGGCAAAACAGTTCCCAGAAGACTGAATGGGAAGAGTTTATGGCTCCAGCAAACCGAGGGAGTGACACACAGCACTTCAGTGCAGGCTGTGCAGTGGGAGCGAGCGTGTTAGGGTGCCGGGTCAAGCTGTTTTCCAAGGAGACATTCAAAGTGATGTCCTCATCCTCAGCCTGGGATTCTGGCTTCTGCTAAGTGACGCGATGTGCAAATACCCTGCTGATTAAAGAGAGCTTTCCAGTGCTCTCTTCTTCTGAAAACTGTGCATATTGATTCAAAGTTTAGTTTGCTTTTTTTTTTTTAATCCAGTCCAATTCCACCCTTCAGTCTATGCCAATAAAAGAATACTTTTTGGTATCCTGAGAGCTATTTTATGATTCCTAATTCTTCTGTCAAACAAATGAGACTCAAGAAAGGTGACCTTGGACATGTAAGGAATGAGGCCAGGCCACCCAACTTTAGTAGTGAGTGTTGCTTTAGTTGATAGAGATGTTACCCTAAATTATCCATAGCTCTGCCTCTGAGTCTAGGAAATAATTCAGCATTATTACCTCTTTCCATTCCCAGTACAGGGAGCTGAGGTAACCATTTTCCCAGTTTAGCAAAGTAACAAAAGCTGAGTGATGAAGTGTCCATCCTGAAGTTACTTGGCAAGCCAAAGACTGCAGCCTTATTCCTCAGCCTCCTTCATGTCTTACTGTACAGAATCCCTGCTTAGCTCTGTAAAATTGCTTAGACACAAACATGAAGTGCCTCTTCCTCTGACTTCCTTACCAAAACCTCTCACTGTAATCTTGAAATGCAGTAAGAAAATGGATACAGATGTATGCTTCATATAAAACCCTGTGGCTCTAAATAAATAGTTTAAATAAAAGATGAGGTGCAAAACTGAATGGTAGTGGAGAGATCATTAACCACATGGAACTGTAGAGTCTGCAATTTTTCTCCTACCTCACAAATTATTTGTTTCCTGCTTTGACGACTTCAAGTGTAAATGTGATATTAGTATGGCCTTCCTGAGCACCTCTGTCCCATAGATTCCAGAGAAAAAATATGCTGTGACTTGCACTGCTTTGCTGCATATGAAAAGAAGATCTGTTTCTCACATGTAGTGCTTCAGAGCTGCACCACTATAGCTGTCCCGATAACTCTGAGAAAATCCTGTGCTGTAGATGGCTAACATGACAAAGAAGCCAGGGTTTCCTGGAGTATCTCAGTGGTTAGGATACTGGCAGATGACTCAGACACAGAGGGGTTTAATTTTGCTTCTATTCAGTGACCTCGCATAAATCATTTCCCACCCTCTGAAAGTGCTTTGAAAATGATGGCTGACAAGTGCTATATAAGAGCTTGGTGTTTTAGCAGGGCCTGGTAGTCATTTCAACACAGCCATTTTGTAATCAGAGAGACAATGGTTTATACTGGTGCCAACGTATTTCATTAGGGCTCTCCAGTGCTATGTGGTTCCCAGTGGTACAGCTCACTGCTGTGCCACGAACACCTCTTCTCTCTTTCCCACTGCCCTGAACTCTCCATGCCTGTGAGAGTGATAACTCCAGCTTTAAAGGAAAGCTAATATGACTGGTGGGCAGACACAATTTTTTGGTTCCCCTGACCAAAGGAAAATGTGAAGCCTGGGAGGATGACAGACAGACAGAGAAAGGGAATATGAAGATGGAGTTCAGGATAAAGCTTTCTGACAATAAGATTTGAAGCAAAAAGCTCATGCAACAGGGACTTAAAACACATGGAAATTCCATGCTTGCTTCTGAGAGCTGAATCAGTGGGAACTCTTCTTGGGAGCGGAGTGGAAAAGAAGCACTCGACATTCAAAGGAGTCCCCACATCTGGGGCAGTGGATGCTTTAGTGAATGTCTGCTCCTTATCCAAGCTTACCTGTGTGCAGAGAAAATCCAGTATTTTACACTTTCTTCAGCTACTTCAGGTTTTGATTATTTCTGGATACTTTTGGCCTTTTGATTGCCATGAACTAGGTGTCCGTGATTGTGCTCAGGGAAAGAGAAAGCTCAAGCTTTTACACTGAGAATCAGGTGGAGTACAGGCGAGACGTATACTTCGCTTTTTGTCACACTGTCTCGCACGTGGGAATATTTTCACAGTAAACTGTCCAGATGTTTCTTAATCTGTATCCTTTCCTGTCATCCTTCCTGTTCTTCTTGGTCATCTCTTTTTCTTCTGCAATCCCGAGAGGTTTTGGGTTTTGTTTTCGTTGTTTTTTTTGTTTGTTTTTTTTTTGTAACGAGGGGACTTGCTTGCAGAAGTCCAGCTGTGGGACAGAAAAACATGACCTCTGAATGGTTTTGCCTATATGGCATAATTGCATTGAGTGTTGGCTGGCTACAGAAAACACAGATCAATTAATTACCAATGGAAAGCTGCTCCACACTTGTGCTGGTTTAAAAGTTAACCAGCAAGGCAAAATGAACTCAATTCAAAAGAGAGATTTATAAGTCAGAATAACAATTTATTAAAATAATGCAATAAGTACAATTATACAGACAGACAATTGGTTTTAACCCACAAAACCCAAATGTACAAACCCAGCACCCTGGGGTATGAACAAAAGTGGTGTACCTTGGCCCACCCCCCGAGTCCAAAGCAAAGGGAGAGGGGATAAAACCTGCTGGTGGGAGAGCTGCTGCAGTCTGGTCAGAAGTGGTGATTGCAGTCCAGTCGAGGGTGGTGGTCTCAGCCTGGTTGGGAGCAGCGGTGGTCTGCTGTCTTCCTCTGGGTCCCACGAGAGAGAGCCTCAAGGCTCTGAAACTCCCAGTTATATACTCTCCAGTTCAGGCGGGAGTGCTCAGTCCCTCCCTCAGAGTAGGGAATTCCATAAAAGGGCATGCGGATGCTCAGTCCCTCTTCCATAAAAGGGTATTAGAGCAGGGAATTCCATATAAGGATATCAGAGCGGGGAATTCCATAAAAGGGTACAGGAACATCTTCCCACCTTGCAGGCCTCTACTGACAGCAGTTTTTGGGAAATGGCATGGAGGCTATAGAATACACAGTTTTGGGTTACACCCATCCAGGGATGAATTGGTCCCAGCCGTTCTAACCAGGACAACACTCTAGAAAAAAGGGCAATTTTTCCAGCAAAAGCTGTCTATATGCAAATCACCACTTCTATTGGCATTAGAGATTAAACTGAATGGGTACAGGGGACATGTCTGTCAAGGATATCTCTCTGTCTCAGTATCAGGAGACAGAGAGCTGAGTAAGAAGAACATTGACCTGCTACATCTCTTGTCTCTCTGGAGAGCAAGCAAATATGCATTTTGGAGCTATATTACACCAGTGTCCTTAACTAACACCATATTGCTAGAAAGGACAGGAAACACTAGAGAAGAGCTCTTTTCCCTATGCCCTACCTGCCTCTTTCACACCTGAATGCTTTCTGTTGTTGCTCATTGTTTCAGGCAGGTTCCTGAGATCCATGGGTTATGTTTTTTATGTTGCTGCCCGATAAAGCACTCTGAGAAGCTATGATCTAATACTGTAAATAGTTTTGAAACACTGCACTTGGAAAGGCACTCAGCCTGATGTGATGGCCCTAAGAATCTCTTTTCAGTGTTTGCATTTCAACTCAATGCTCTGCTCTGATTGCATCTCTGTGAGTGCTCCTTTTCATGACACCTGGAGGTCTAACAGATATCTCAGGGTTACAGCTAAAGGATCTTCTGATGTCTTGTGTATATGTGCTACATTCTTGTTTTTCTAAAAACCCCATGTGTCTCTTTGCATCCTCTACCATGTAGCCCTGAAAAGGAAATTTTGGCTCAGTGAGGTATAAGTTTTATTTACCCTATTGGGAAGACAACACTTGTGTCGAGCACCTTGAGTTTTGAAATCCCATTTTCAGGATGAAGAATTAGGAAGAATTCCAGGATGAGAAAGTGAAGAAATGATTTGGCAGCTTCAGCAGGACTGCAGTGAGACTCAAGCAGGCATTAGATTATTGTCACCTACTGTGATAAGGGACCCAAACATGGGTTATGTACTGCATGTTATCGTATGAGATGGCCCAGGTACGTCGGTTTGTTTTTCAATTCCGTTTTGCACACCTGCCTTGCTGCAATTGTGAAGTTGAGCAGTACCCCTTAAGATTTGATTTCTATAAAGCAGTTTGAGTTTCCTTCAGCATGCACGACAAACTTTATGGCAAGAACTTTCTGAAGGCCTTGATTTAGTCCTCCTTCACACGCAAATTATATTCCACCCCAGTCCCAGCAAATGGGAATTCTGAGAGATGCAGTCCAAAAGCCTTGTTTTCCAGTGGGCCAAGTGCACAGAGCTCTATAAATTTCAGCTGGATTTCAGATGTCTTGTAAAAGAACAAATCCTATCCAACCTGCAGTGCTCAAGCTAAACTTTCACACCAGTGTAATTCTATGGATATGCAACAGCACAGTCTTGAGTTAATACGGGATTGAACAGGAATTTGCAGAGTTCTTGTGTCAAAAGTGCCCCTGTCCTGATGGTCTGGGCCTGTGGGTGACTGTGTGTGCTCCTCACAGTAGGGAGCTGCTCCTGCACTGAACACAGCCATGGGTTTAATGGATCTATCAGCAATTGTAGTTATTTTGCCAATATAGGAAAGGGTCTCATCATTTCGCCCTACAGGTTCTACTTGGAAAGTTTTTTAAGAGCAGCTGTGACTGAAAGGAGCCCTTTTCACTATCCAGATCCCCAGGTTTCTTCTCTGTCTCTTTGTGGGTGTGTGGTGGACACGTAAGGTCTGTGCTGGGAAAATCCCCAAGACACGAGGGACAAGGGCCCAAGATGTGAACCACAGCTCAGTGGATGAGGTCTGGCAGGTTCCTTATGTGTGACTGGGCTAAACCTCATGTGCTTATGTGTGCTCTGAGCCAAACTTCAAGTGATCCACACCAGGGTGATGCAGAAGTGACACTCTAGGCTGTGAATGCAGCAAAAAGTGTAGAGCTGGGCCCAGGTAGAAGTGGAGAAAGGATTGGACAGCACTGGACTCAGTTTAAAAGTAAAGAAAAACACCAACTTGGCAAAAAAAAAAAAAAAGTCTGCACAAATTTGTCTCCTTTTTTTTCGTTGAGTTTGCACATTTCACTTCTACAGGGAGAATAACAGCTGCAATCTTTCCTCATCACAATTGCAAAGAAATGATCATCCCCTTTTGCTGCATTTCCTAACTCCCCCAGTTCCTCTTTCAGGTTTATGCCTTTTCTGCATGAGGTTCTCTTGGCGACATGGAAATTAATTGAAATGAGTGTGACTAAGAGGGGAAGACCCAATAATGTCAGGATTTCAGTAGTAGCTCCTGAGTTGCGTAAGTACTATTTTTACAGCGATTGCAGATTGCAGACAATCTCATGAATCATTGCAAATGTACACAGCTAAACACAGGCTGTTTCTTCCCAAAGGCTGGGCCTGAGTGGTTAAATCTTGTGCATCCATGGTGCCTGGGTGCTAATAATAACCACTGTCTTTAGACAGCACCATGAGCTGGTGTCACTCACAAACATGATGGGGCCTGATCTACAGAGCTGTAGTGAAACCACAGCACTTATTGAAGCAAATCTCCTGCAAGTAATAACCAATTCCTGTAGCCTCCTTGGACTTCCTGCAAAAACCTCACCCCCAAAAGCCATTAAAAATGTCCCTGCCAGGAGTCTAGAGGCAAAAGCATGTCTAAATCCCCACATGCTGAATTGTTCTTTTCCTTCTTTGTCTGTACATTATTTAAGTGTCTTCCGTTTGCCTTCAAGGTTAGCTATAACTCTTACAGGTTCCTATTTGAGGCAACTTCTGTACTCCAACTGCTGTTTGTCCAATTTTCCAGGGGAGGCATTTGAACTTTCTTACATCTGCATGCCTTGCCAACTGTACTGGGAAATTTTTCCTGAATTGAGAGTGGCACATTGTTCAGTGCCCATCTGCAGAATCATCAGCTAAACTGTTTCTTTAGGAAGAATTAAAAGAGGAAAAGGGAGAGAAAAAGCTACTGTCTTTACTAAGACTACTGTTTTTGATACAGCAGTAATCCTTATTAAGTTCCTCTATAATCTTTATTGGTATTACCACTTGCTTCCCTCTGCTCTGCACTCCTTTTTTCCTTCTTTCAATATGAGCAAGCTGGGATTTTTACCCTGGTGTGTTTCTTTATTCACGCTGACCTTGAGACGGCATATTTTATTTTGGGAGAGGCAATATTAATCAGTGTGGCTGCATGAGTATCTCTAATGCCTCATGGAGAAGGCTTCCTGTGCTTCCAGTCTCAGCTCCTCCTGTGCCTCTTGGCCCTGTGGCCGCATTACATTACCCTTACTTACTGTGCCATAGTCTCCGTGCTGTCTGCACTGACAGGATGCATCACGGCAATTTGATGACTGCAGTGCATTACGGACACAGACTCCAGTCAGGGAGTCTAGCTCATGCAGCAAGAAGCAGGCATGAAGCTAGTAAATGATGGGGACTGGGAAGCAAAAATGACATTAGCTGGGACAGACGGGTACTGAGACGGATGAGAGACTCACCGTCATGCAAAGGCTATGCTTGGTCCCTTTCATATTACTGTAAGGCTTGTTGCAGGCATTAATGGGGTCAGGGAACCATAAAACACAGGGTCAGAAGAGACTTTGTCTTCATTCCCCAACTAAGAGGTGGGAGTCAGTGACTCAGTGACAAGGGACGAAGGAATGTCATTCTTGAGCCATTTATGTGACTTCCAGGCTGTAGCTCAGTGGATGAGATTGCTCGGAGTTGGTTTTACAACTTTGCTGTCCTCCTCCAGGCATTTGTGAAGCATAAGGGTGCATGCTCAGAACATTGCAGGCTGAGAACCTGTTTCCATTGAGATGCATATTTACAGTTTGCTGCTGCTCTTAGACCACATTGGTTTCCTGTTTTCATCTGGCATTTCTGGCTTCAGAAGGCCAAATGTGCTGCTCCTCTTTCCCTATCTATTTGCCCTTGTGCTGAAGAGCAGCAGAAGGACACACTCTGAAGATCCTTAAATCTAAAGGTTAAAGTAGGTTGCTTCTTCTAACCCTATTATTAGGATTAACAGAGAGAGTTGCCCATAAATCATGACAGATTGTTTTTATCTTTGTACAGAAGATGTATAGCTGTAGTTATAGAGTTTAAGAGGTTGTGAAGCTACTGCAAGCATGCTTTCCCAGCCAGAAGCAAAAGATGCTTGAATGTAAATTGGAGTAGGATACTTTATTACCCTAATAATACATCTATTTGTGAAAACACTGTACAGCAGTGTTGTAAAATATTCTGCTTTTAAGAAGAACATGCATAGCCACAGGGAACACAAAATATTTTAAATCTATGCATGAGATAGAAATATGATAACAACAACGCAATGGAGATGTGCATGTACATTTACTATGGTATGTAACTGTACTAGTTTCAAAGCAGTGGAGATGCAGTGAACAAAAACTGGGCTTGCGGGTTAGAGGGCTGGGGGTCTGGCACTCACTGCATCAATACATATCAATGCTCAGAGTCTGATATGATACGTACCTTCAATAAAATTTCTCCATCTGTGAGACTTCTGCTCCCCTCTGATCGTCTGCATGTTTGCTTCAATAATTTTAATTTCTGTAATTTTGAAGAAACACCAGGATTTTTAAATTCCTTGAAATGAGAGGTTGTAAACCTTCCCTCCAATCATTTCTTCTATGTCTTGCTGCCTCTGAAAGCTGGGCAATATGTTACACAAAGGCTGCTGAGAAATGAGATGGAAAAATGTGAGTGTTGCTTCAGTGTTTTAGAGATGTCTCACATGTCCGGTGAACAAGGTTAATGCAATTACTGCTCTAATGAATCTCCAAAATACTAAAGATGGTGATGTGAGAAATGATAGACCTTAACTGTCACGTGCCTCAACATTCAGGGTGTATTCCTTCTTGGATTCTTAATAAATGAGCTAATTAGCTACCCTTTATCTTAATCGTACTTAATAATAATTATAGCAGCCTGGACCATGTAGGGATGAGGGATTTGCCATAGGAGCTACACAAGGACAAAACCATGGAACCCAGAAATTAGCTGTGTAATTAAAAGCAATCTACTCCCTTTTCCTCCACCAAAACAGCCCATCAGGACCACAGCCTGGGGAGGAAAGTGGGGCTGAGAGGGGCTGGCTGAAGCTGGGTGCTCCTGGGGGTAGATGGGAGCTTGTGGCCCTGCAAGGGCCCTGTCAGAGCCGGGACGGTTTTATGCTGGAGCTGGGATGGTTTGCTGAGATTAAAACCTTAAAAATGGTGTCGGGGGTCACTGTGGAGACCAGTCCTCTGCTGCCCATGTCGGGAGTGAGGGGGGTGCTACCGCAGTGCAGGGCAGGCGCTGGTTGGGAGGAAGAGCTGTCTGGCACAGTGTGAGTCACCAGCACTCGCCCTTTGTTGTCCCACCTGGGCACCGGCCAAGGCACTCAACCATTTTCTCCGAGGTGATCCGATGAGATTGTGGCGCAAGGCGGGCAGGCCGCCTGCCAGCAGCTGGAGATTTCGGTTTCTGCAGATGCTGGTCCCAGTCCTGGCCCTCGGGGCAGGTGGCTGCTTGGCCCCAGTGGCTGTGTCACCATCCCACATGTGCCATCAGCACAGGGGCCTGCCAAGTCTGTGGGTCAAGCGCCAGCCACCATCCCAGCCCTCACCTCGCATCTGTGGCTGTGGTGGCAGCAGCATCTGATAGGGGGTCCTGGCTGGTCTGCACTGCAGCCGCAAATCTGAGAAGGGTGTCAGATGTAGAGTCCCACCACCACCATCAGGCCTTTGGCTCGGCAACACTGTCAGCCCTGCTCCCTCCAAGCCTCTGCCCACAGCACCCCTCTCCATTGCCTGCCCATGGCTGCAGTGTCCTGTGGCTCCTGAAGGTGCCTGGTTGTACAGTTGGGGCTGTGGTCACGTCCATCTGTCCCTGGAAACATTTACCACTATCCTTTCTCCCTGCAAATATGTGAACAGTAGCCCATGCTGCAATCCAATCTGCTTTTCTCACCAAGATAGCTGCACATCCCAGCTCTCAGTAATCCCAGTGCCCACAGCCACTCGCTTCAGTGACTGCTGCATGCACAGAGGGTGAACTGCTTTCCTCCCCACTCACACTGATGTCACACTAGGCAGCTCCTACAAGCTGGTGAAATGCCTGCCTTGATGCACTGAAGGGCTCTCAGCACCTGATGAAAGCACCTGGGGATTTGTTGGTTTTGTATGGCCCCTGTGTGCTGCTGGAGGCAGAGACCCAGGCAAGCTGCCAACAGCTCTGTCTTGGTCATGCTGAACAGTCTGCTGAGAAAATTCAGCAAGGAAGCAGAGGAATAAGGCCACAAACACTGGAGGACGTGTACAACCCTGCAAGTTGGAGCCCAGTGCATTGCAATGCAGTTTGAGGGGGAGAATGTGAGTTATAACTTGCTCTATTTTTTCACACCAAACTATAAACGCCTAAAGATGTGACTATTCCATTTTTCTGCAATGAGTGTGTTACAGACCAGGTGCTCTCACCTGTGAACCATGATGCCTTTGGTGGGATAGGTGAGCATCAAGGGAGTCTGTACCTCCCATTACACAGAGCAATATTTTCTTCCTCATACCTCTTGTTGACAAAAAAATATTTTGGGAGCTGTTAAAAAGAGAAAAAAATTTGACTATTTGCCTACATGGCTCACAGTTAAATTCTGTTTGCTGGAGAAGTAAAATTTTCTTACTGGATGAAATCCACCTCTATGCTATGGTGCAAGGGAATGTCTCACCATTTGGCTGAGCTGGCATCCAATTACTTGCTTGGGGAATATAAAAAGAGGTTTATTGAGCTCTGAGACAGAATTTATTTCTCTAAATTTAAGGTGAGCCTGTGGTATTGAAGACGTCAGGGACAATGATACATGGTTAGAAGTTCACAAAGTGAGAAAGAGCATGAGAGACAGTAATTTAATTTAATGTGTTTAATTTGTGGTATGACAATGTATTTCGTTATCCACAAACATAGTCCACATAGGCTAGAAATCCTCTGGGGACAAGATAAATCAGGAGAGTCCTTGTTTAAATGTCATCTGTGGGGATATCCACAAAGTGAGGCAACTGGTAATTCCTGGGGAATGTAGTAAAAAGAGAAGGGTAAAGTTCTCAGATTCTAAGTAGTTAGTTGGTATCACTTCTCAACTGATAGCAATACTGTGAAGATGGCAAGGCGTGGAGATTAGTGGAGCAAACCTCTGTGGAAGACAACATTTAAATGCCTCGAGTCAGCACTAAAATTTCATTTGTCCTTACTGACATGTGTTGCCGGGACTCTGCTGTGGTGTGCTCTATCATACCACCTCCTACTTGAATATGAAATAGTAGGTTTCAAAAGGCAGCCTCTTTCTTCATTGGACGTTACTCCATTTCAACAGCATTATATTGCTATGTACTCGGGAATTTCTGAAATATTCTGAGGGAAAACTGATGACTGTTTGGAGCTGATTCTGGAAGAACAAAAGGACGGCAGCTCTTTATGTTCAACTTCATTTCTGGTACACTTCAGGGTGTGGGGAAGTAGCAGGATTGCCTTTTTCCTGAAGCACCCTTACAAGCACCAAGCAGCAGGTTGCCTTCCCATGACACATACTATGGCAGGTTACAACAGGGTTTGTTGGTTATGTCACACAGCGTGATGTAGTGGTGTGGTAACACAGCATGACAGCAAGATGAAACGCAAGATCCTGTGTCAAAGAGTCTACTTTCAAAACATAACCTGCTCCTTACCATCCCATGGTGCAAGAAACTTTTCACCCAGATGTCACATGCTCTCTTTTTGGTGTGCCCTTCTCTTTGGATTGTATCTCTAGAGCTCTTATTTACCATGGCTGAGCAGGAGCTGAGGAAAAAAATCAAAAAGACATAGGGAGAAGACACTGTAATTTTGCTCCTTCCATCTCCTCTCCTACACCCATAAAGAAGAACAGAAGTGCATTAAGAGCTCTGAATATGTTGTTGAGCATTTCTGAACACTCTGCTTGTCCCAGTATTGTTGCTCCAAATTCACTGGATTTTGACTGGAAGCACAGGTCAAAATCTAATGCTTATGAAAAAATATCCAAAGTCCCCCAGGGAGTATAGCACAAAGTATTCTCCCTATACTGCTCTGGTGATGGTCCCCAGCTCTGTCCTGGAGGTATGTACTCTGTGGGCAAGACTGTGGTATTAATTATAATGCCTCAGGTAATGGGGTAATTGTGTAATATGCTAAGGAATAGTACCCCTCAAAAACCCAATAACCACTTTCCATTTCATCTTGTTACCTTTTCCAGGCAGGATCCAGCAATTATATTTGTATCTGAAGTACAGCCTTGAACCTAAATACCTTGCCTGAATACATTCATTTATATCCACAGATTTAATGGGTATAACAGTTTATTTACCAGTTTCTAATGACCTCATTTGTACTCAGCTCCATTCCTTGCAAGGGTGATGTATAAAGGCAGCAGTATCAACAACATCAACATTTCTTCTACTAAACAAACACAGGTAAATGTAGAGAGGTGCTGAGCTGCTGTAAGTAGAAGTACACCTAGAGTCTTCATGATCTAGAATCATGCACATAGGCTTGAAAGGCACATTTAAATGTCTAATTACCATCTTAAACCCTCAAAACATCTATCTCGTTCTTTGTTTCTGAGGTCTAACATTTCTTCCAGGAATGTCTCTGTTGCTTCATTACTTCTATCTTTTGCATCTCTGGATTACTTTGTGGAGAAAGCAGGCCATGGTTTGCTTCTTCATTAATGAAATTCCCAGAGTAAGTGTACTTCGACCTGTTTCTCTGTGATGGTCCAGTCTGATTCATAAAACAGCATATGAAACAAAATACCCTCATGTCTGAGAGGATAAGAAAACTGGGAAGCACTTACGGCATGCAGGAAGCCAGGGCTCAGATCTGCTTTTGGCTGGCAGTAAAGCTCTGGGGTATGCATGCAACTCCATGTCAGTTGGGACTTTGGGAATCATTATGAATGCCTCTGGATGGTGGGCTTCTGTTTCACATTAAAAAAATAATTCTTTGGAGCTGGGACCACAACGTGACTCTCCCAGATGTTGGTATGGGGCTCTTAGTACACCAGCCATTTAATTATAGTCAAGATGAATTCATAGAAAGACTTCAGCAGTGAAGTCTCAGCCCTAGAGAAGAGCAAGCCCAGACATTAAACAAACTAATCTACTACAAATTAGGAGGTATATAAAGCTAGCAAGCATCAGGCTTTCACCAACAAAGTTCTGGCAGTCCCTGACACCTCTGCTTCTAGGCATGTCTGATTTGTTTCTGTTTCTGCTTCTGCTTTGCTTTGAGTAGAGGAGTGTCTGCACCTCTCCACGATCCACAATCGCTCCTGCTTCTATTTGTCACCTAGGGCCTGAGCCAGAAGGCATCATATGAAATCAGAGAGGAGGTCTGACCCAAATCTCCCACATGACTATTCCTGTCACTGGGTAAGGAGCTGTCTCGGGGTGGCACGTTCTCCACCCTGCTGCTGCGTGTGGTCCATGAAGGACGGGGTGGGTGTCCATGGCGCCAGGGAGAGTTCTGCCCCACAACCAGCGGTCAGGGCAGGGAATGGAAGGAGGGTGAGGTTCCAGGAACCCTCCCGGCTTGTGGCATGGACTCTGCCGTGATGGGGCCTGACACATGGTGGCAGCAGAGCTGGTACCGCCGCAGCGGGAGCCCCGGGAATGGAGGGGGGGTGGGGTCCGGGAGGATGCTTCTCGGGAAAGACCTTGGCAAGCTGCTGTCTCAGTGCTGGATGAGCACATGTGGACAGGACGGACTCCCAGGGAAGCCAAAGTAACAGTGCAAGCGCCCTGGCTATGACCAGGCTTCCTCAAGACAATCCTTTATTAGGAGGGATTGGAATAAGAGGGTGGACAAAAATCCTGATGCACAGATTAAACTTCTTATTTTCTTTGTAAGCATGCAGAAGACTAATAGATGTCTTGCTGTTGTTTTCCTATCAAACAGAAAAGTACATGTGACTCCATGTTCCTAAAAGCCTCTTGAGAGGTGGCAAAGGTGCCTAGGCAGGTTAGCTTTACTTTCCTAGAGCCACTCATGGGTGGGAGCTCATGCTGTAGTTTTGTTTTGTTATCCACAAGGACCTCCAAGCTGGCTGAGCAAAGGCATCAGAAGTCCTATAGAGGGAATTTCTCTGGGAAATGCACTGTAAAAGTGCTTCTGTGATGTGCGCAATAAATGACCCTTTGGAGAGCGAGTGATATTGGGCTTTCTGCCCCAGGGTTTGCCCTTTTTATGCTTGGGAGACTTGGTTGCCAGAAGGAAGCTGGGACATTTCGCTGCTGCTAGACTCTCTGGGAAAATGTGGTTACGACTGCCCGAGTGGGCGGTCATGCTCTCTTTTGTCTGACAAAGGAGGTAAATAAGATGATACATTTCCTGAAGAAGCAATTTCAGAATGCCTGGATATAATATTGGGTAAAGTGGTAGGGCGGTCCAATTCTTGGTTCAGTTTTTTGTTAGGGATGTCGGAAGTAGCCACTTACAAAAGCTTGTATAGAAGGTTTCTTTGGGAATAGCTCAGTCTTGATGGGATGGAGGAATATGAACTGCAGTTTTGTTTTTACACTAGAGAGGGCTGGGAATATTAAAAATTACATATATTTAAAACCTTCTTGTTTGCATATTGAGTGGAAAGAACTCATTCTCCAGTAAAATCACCAGGTTCTTTAACCATCGGGGAATTTGAGAATATAACTGATTAGCAAAATAACAGAAGGTGGGTTGCTTTTTTTAAAATGGGCTCAGTTTCTGCCTGTCATGTAGAATAATCTAAACAAAAATAGAAAGCTTCTGTGCCAGTGTTTCTGAGATTAGATGTTATGGTATAAATTCTGTAAAATGTGGAAATATGAAGGGAAATATATATGTAAAACAGAATGCATTATTCCCAGAGATGTTTACAGTACCAGAATACATTATAGTCTAACCTTTTAAAATCCTGTGAGAGAATGATCTTCCAAGAAATTTCCCCAAAATGTTCCCACCAACTCCTTTCACAGTGGCCACTGACCAGTTATCAGGTATCTCCTTGGAAAAGTAGGGGTTTATGTTACTCTAAATCTGGCAGACAAAAATTCTGTTCCTCCAAATCCTCTTCATTTGCAATCTGAACAGGAAAAAGAGAGATGTATGAAAATCAAGAGAAAGACATTAGGCATATATTTTAGAAACACTGGCAGGGTTTCCTACCAACCATAGCACTATCTGGTTATCAGTTTTACAGCGGCTCGAATTTGACCTTCATGCAGAGAATTAGCTTCAAGCAGGCACCACTTGAATGAGTAAATCTTAGTCTGTATAATTTTATTATTCCTCTGACTATCACAGTCAGGGACATTAGTAGAGAGGGCACACTTTGAAGAGGTTATTACTGAGCACTCATCGTTTGCTTAAATCCTCAGATCTTTTTCATGTAGCTATAGAGAGAGCACTTTCATGAGCTTGAAGAATTTTTCTTCTGGCTGCATTTTCATTTCCAAGAAAACAAATAAGAAGGACTTTGAAGAGATGATTAGCCTATGAGCTACTTTATGGATTTTTTTCATAGTCTGGTTCCTTTAAGCCTCTTGTATGGAACTTATTTTTGTTTGGAGTAAGACTGTAGATTGTAGTCAATACAGACAGGATATTTTAAAATAGCTTAGCACTGGTTGCAGTGTTCTCCTGAAGTTTAATGGGAGCATTTGCTTCTAATTTTAATGAAAAACAACAGTGAGGGCTCCTGAAAATCCGATTTTTCCTGCTTGATGAATCCTGAGTGTTCACACAGGAGATTTATTTAAAGCTCTTTTTATGAAAGAACAGACCCTGTTTCATCAAAAGTAAGTTGGCACTAAGATATTCGATGGCAAAATCTAGGCCAGGATATTCAGGGAAAATGCTTTGCACTGAGTGTGGGGGAGAGGGAATGGCCGTACCGAGGTGATCATGAGAAGTCCTAATGCCTCAGTTTCTGCAGGTGTACATAGGCAGAAGTGCCCAAGGGCTGACATGTGGAATGTGTCACAGCCTCTGCTCAAGTCGCATTCAGTCACGGGATTCTCAGATTTGCGTTTTTGGGGTATATTTGGCTACACAGAATCTTTGGAAGACAGCTGGGACTGTCCTTCCTATAAAAGCACACTAGGTAAAAGGTTGTTGGTGTTTAGAAGATGGCTAGTGCCATGTAGTTGCACATACACTGTAGCAGCATTTCTTTGTCACGAGGGAGTTTTAAATTCAAGGCTGTTCCATTTCCCTTGTCTCAGAAATCTCAGAAATCTGAACCCAAGAACTATAACTGTATGATTATGGGGGGGGGGTGGTGATGTAAATTGTTGTGGTTGTTGCTTTTCTTGTTTTAATGAGAAAAGGCTGGTTTAGGAGCTTTACTCCAGGAACAACTCCTGACTGACAAACTTGGGAGCTCATAAGTGTGTTCTTCTGACGTGGAATCAGACAGAAATGTCTAATTTAAAACATCTCACATTCAAATAACTTCTGCTGGACATAGAGCTTCATCCATTAAAACCTTGCCTAGGTTCTTGGCAGACTTGCCCTGCCTTGCCTTTGAGAACTTTTTGCCTCTGTGTTCAGGAAACATGGAGTGGTCCAACAAAATTTTTCCCACCTTCCCACCCAAATATTTGCAGGAACCTGAGCCTTATAGGTGATTTTACATTGCCCCTTTCCCCTCTTCTCCCTTTCTTGTGAATGCTAGCAAAGAAGGCAGTCAAGAACCCATTACAGGAGAAAATCTGCGCTGTTCTTTGTTCTTGATGTCTTGAGCGTTATAATTTTATTTTGCAGGTTGTATGTAGAATTTGGTATTCTAGAAAACTATGTGTATAGTTTTCTCATAGAGGCTGTGAGAAAACCAGTCCTGGCCCTACCACTGATCCACTGGATGGACTCAACTTGGATTCCGTGTCCTCATCTGCAAAACAGGGAAACTATAGGACCCTCTCCATTGTGCTCTACTTCAGATAAGGCTCTGTGGTCTGGCTGACAGCTCACTCTCTCATTGCAGCCCTGGGGAACTTTTGCCCTCTTTTTCTTCTCTTGCATGTGGGCAACTCTTTGAGTCTCTGACACAGCAGCAGCTGCTGCGCCTCATTCTGGTAGCAGCACTTTGCCCTTCTGGCAGTGATCTTAACTTTTTCCTTTGGTTTGTCTTAGCAGGTCCAGGAGAGGGAATTTGTGCTGCTTTGCCTGGCTAAAGGTAACACAACGGATCTGAAGTCTGTAAATGATGAGGACCTCAAAAAATAAGAGAAAGGGGGAAAATAAGACTCATAATTTTTAAGATTACCAAAATGTGGTGCAAAGGAATCATCCTTCATGGTTTTTGGTTTCCTTAAGTGTCCTGGTACATGGGAACCACAAACTATAATATGGTAAGCGAAGCAAAGTCAGCCAAACAGATAAATTGATGTTATGAATCTGGGACAGGATATGTCCGACTATCCTTTGCAACTTAACTGATAGGGTTTGTTCTATTTATGGCTGAGCTGTTCTGTGATCTCACAGGAAATTGCTTTCTGTACACGCCATTCTTAATAGATTTTTAAATTCATGCCTGCTCTAGGAAAGTGGATTATAATACAAGAGATTATGCATTTTTCCCCAGCTTTTAAAGAGCAGCCTTAATGATGGTTATTGTTGATGAGGACATTACAGAGCATTCGTGCAGCAAACACCTTGAATAGCTTAGTGTTGAAAGCTTTAATTTTCCATTTAATAATAGTGAAACTAGTTAATACTAATTTTATACAATCACTTCCTAAGCTTCTTAGAAAGCATGCAGTCATGGATTTAGTCTGTGCCACGGGGGAATGCCATACATCATGAGGCTCAAAAAACCCCAGAGTTATTAGAGCTATGTGTAATATTTTACATCCCGCCTTGGATCCACTTGGTAAGTCCTTTGATTCACGGGCAATGATGACTTACCCGGAGATGGCTGCAGTGATTCCTGCCGCCGGCTGTCTGCCCCACCTCCCTCTCGGAAGTGTTCATTCGCACTGTGAAGGTAGCTCAGCACTTTGGGAGGCAGCTGTTGAACCAGCACAGTTTTCAGACCAGTAATATTAAGAGAAAAACTGGCACCGGCTTTGGCTCCCCTTAATACACCAGGCTGTAATTTACAGTTGTTCAATTACTGCCACACCAGCAGCTGAGCTCTCTCGAAGCAGTGGCAGGCCTCAGAGGTGAAGATGGGAACCCCTACAGACATCTGCTGCCATCCCTATTCATCAGCCAGATACCCAGACCTAGACTGGGGTTTGTAAACATGCACGGCAGTTCTTTTGTGTTTTCAACAAGTTCTTTTCTCGGACCAACTTCTAATCTTGCCCCGTGATACCCTGCTGGGGGTCTATGGTCTCACTACATCTGTGGGTATTTCCGTGTAGGGGAGGCAGTTCTGACTTTGGGACAAGGACCCCTGTGGAGTGCTGGGGCCTTGGGAAGGATGAAATACACTTTCTCGCACAGGGCTGATGCAGGACCAAAGCCCTACATGCGTCTCGCTGAAACCTGCTTTTGAGGTTTCTGTGGTAACTTCTTCAAAAGCAAATGTCAGAGGGTAATATTGGGCTGGGATTTCACAATTCATTCTTACCTAAGATGCCCAGCCAAGGGGCAGAGTCAATACCGTGTTATTTAACCAGCTTAGAGAGACATACCAGACTGCTACTGGTTCACGGGAGAGCCTCTCCTTCCTATGGCTGTCTTGCTGTGGGTGCCAATAATCAACACCCGGGACTGCCTTGCTGCTGAAAATCACTCACATTCTCTCTCTGTAAGTCACTCAAGGGCTGATGATCTTTTGTGAGCAGCTTGTGCTTTCCGCCTGCATTTGATCTCAACAGCATGACAGAGCATCATGTTTGCCATCCAGTCAGACAATAACTCACAGCTGCTTTTATAAAAAAGGGGAAGAAAAGGGGGAATGAGGCCACTTTTGAAGGCTTCAACAGCTCTTGATTTTCATTGAACATGTCCTTTTCATCCCTTTTCAGGTGCTGTTGAGGGACAATTTTTTAGAAGTGTGGCTCATGTTCTAGTTGTGCCTTTCAGAGCAAAGACCGAATATTTTTAATGTGGGAAGAGCAGGTCAGGCTCATGGTCAGTTGTGGTAGCCAGCCCTGTCAGCCCAATTACTGCCCTCCCCAGGGCAAAGTCTGATGGAGGGGCAACCTCCACCTCCTGTGGACGTGCTATCTGTCTGAGCCCTCCACTCTCTTTGAGCGGGGACAGATCTGAGGTGGGAGGAGAGGGGAGGTCAGGGATGGGATGCCTATCCCATTGGGATGTGCTGAGAGGGGATATGCAAGTAGAAAGGAGTGTCTGGCAGATTAAGAGAGTGGAGCTTTTCTGGGGCTGGTTGCTGACAGTGGTAGAGGTTGCTTTGGTGTCCAGGCTGGCAGGAAGGGATTGTGGGGACAGAGAAGGGACTGTGAGATGACCACCATGACATTGAAACAGGACAAGTGGGAGGCTTAGAGACTAAGGCACCCTGTCTCAGTCTGTGTTTAAATTTCCTGTGGAGCACCCCTGCTTCTCCCTACAGCCTCAGCTCTTCGAGACTTTGAAGCAGGACACACAAAAGCCTACTGTGAAGTTCCCATGGTTTTTTATTTGCTGTAGGAAGCAGAGCAGTCCTAGTTGCATATTCAGTAGTAATTTACATGGTTTTGGTTGGTTACGCAAGATATGTGGAGTTTCTCTTCCCCTAACTTGAATGTCTTGCACAACTAGTCAGCATAGTGTGAATTGTCAGTGTGAATTGTCAGCCCTACAATCAGGACTACCAACTGCAGTTTGCCCTGACAAAGGAGACAGCAGAAACACGGGGGGGGTTGAGAACAGGCAGCAAAAATAATTAAGCACGAACAGACTTCCCTCAGGAAGAAACTGAAAAGAATAGGACTACTTTGTTAGAGAGCAGATGACTAAGAGTTATACAAATTAATGAATGGGATAGAGAAAGTCGTGGGGGGATGGTGGTGTTCGTGTTTACCCTCTTGAGCTATAAAAGAACAAGGCAACATTCAATGAAAGGGGAAGAAAAAAGTATCAGGTGACAAACCCCGCTTTGCTTAGGATGGGACTGAGTTGGGTTTGAGAAGTCTGTCTCACTGCAGAGCATTGATGGATCTTTGGGACTGCCCAGCTTGCAGGCACTTAAGCTGATGAATCCAACAGTGTTGGTTTCTTTAAGAAACTGCTTGTTTGCTTGGAAAATGAGGGTATAAATAAGAGATAGTATGTATGTGAAAGTGTTCAGATTTATTTTTCCAACTACTGGTTTCATGAATGCAAGGTAAAATTTCCATTCTGGACTAATATATGATTTTTGATCATCTTTCTCTGCTGCAGCACAGTGCATTTTATTGGTTCCAGCAGTTCCTCCTCTGTCACTATCTGACAGTTACATGGTCATCTTAGATGACATTTTCCTTTGTGCTAATTTTCTGCTATTAACCTCTTAGTATGTGACATCTGATTATTGGCTCTTTTGCTTAGTTAAGTTGTTATATTGTGCTTAGAGTTGTAGGTTGAAACTGGAGTTATGCTGGATACTTCAGATATATGGGAATGCTCAAATACCCAAAACAACTGTGTTGGGTCGCAGCAATCAATTTGTCTCAAATGCAGCAGAGGCTACCAAGGCTCTCTACTGCCTGAATCAACTAGAACTTGAATTCTTTGAGGTATTCTACTGTGTCTTGCACAAACATGATCTGATGCCTGAAGGGTCCAATTAGGAAAACAAGCTGCTCACCTTATTGAGATGATGCTCAGCTACCAGAGTAAATATGAATGAGGTGGAAAAAAACTGATTACTAACTACATGGGAAGATAAAGGCCTTGGCAGAACTGGACTAGTGCCCAAACCAGCCTCAGTAATGAGAGAGGGTTTTCCTTGCTTGTGTAGTGGTCACATACTGACATATAATCACCACAGAAACTCACTCTGTGCTCTCAGGGCTCTGGGACAGTTCTGAGACCAGAAGTCATGCCCCAAGTGGGTTACAAGTGGCGTCCTGACTCAACAGATACTGAACTGTTTGGATGAATATTTAGAGTTATGAGAATGTCAGAAACTAAGTTATAACAGGGAAGTGTTTGAGAACTGCTGTGTGGAGAGCTTTACCCTGTTGCATACCTGGCATACCTGTCCTAGCAAAGTCAATGAAGGCATACCTGTGCACTGAGTTGAGCATGTGCTTAAGTGCTTTGCAGGGTCATTGCTAGCACACATAACTGAGACTCAGATCTTGGGCAGTTTCTGGTGCTTCCTCCCCTGTTCTGGTTCAACCCCAGATGGCAACTGAGTACCACACAGCCACTCCCTCCCCCTGCAGAGGAATAGGGGAGGGAATTGAAAGGGGTAAAGTGAGAAAACTTGTGGATTGAGATATGGACAGTTTAATATGCAAAAGCCATATGTGCAAGCAACTCAAAACAAAGCAAAACAAGGTACTAATTCACCACTTCCCATGGGCAGGCTAGGTGTTCAGCTATCCCCAAGAAAGCAGGGCTCCATCATATGGAACAGAGCCTTAGGACGGCAAACACCATCACTCCAAATGTCCCCCCTTGTTTTTCCCTCAGCTTTATGACACCATATTGTACAGGATATCCCTTGGGACAGTTGGGGTCAGCTGTCTTTGCTGTGTCCCCTCCCAACTCCTTGTACACCCCCAGCCTGCTTGCTGGTGGGGTGGTGTGAGGAGCAGAAAAGGCCTCGACTCTGTGTAACTGCTGCTCAGGAGTAACAAAAACATCTTTGTGTTATCGATATTTTTTCCAGGAAAAAAATTCAGAACACATCTCCATACTATTTACTATGGAGAAAATTAACTCTATCCCAGCCAAACCCAGCAACCCCCACCCTCCTTTTAAAAATCTTTCCATCTTTGGATGCAGTAAAAAAAAGCACTATTGGAAAAACTTATAAATGAAAATATATTTTCCACTAAACATGAATAACTGATATCAAACTTTGCAGTGCTTTGGACATTTCAGACAGTTTACCAGATTATAAGGCAGGAAACTGTGCAGCAGCCTGAAGCCACCTGACATTAGTAGGGAGTGAAGATCCAGGGGGAATACCAGGGGTATATTCTCTCACTACATTTTCAGTGATGTTCCAATGAAAGTGATATTTGGCCTAAAGAATTTAAAGACAATATTTTCAGAGTAGTTGCCTGAATTTTAAAATGTGATAAGTGGCTTGACTTTCAGAGACACCGATCTCAATGGTTTTATCTGGAAGATAAGGCATATTTTGTAATTTTTAGGGTCAAGCAGGTGATCTCATCTAGCTACTTGAAACAGGCCATAGCATTTAGCTTAGCAACTCTTTTGGCTGAAGGAATTCTTCGTCTTTGTGTAAGCAAACACAGCAGAGCTCAGCAATATATGCTAGTTTTTCAGTTCCTTAATGCCTACAGTCAACAGGACTGATTGTCCTGATGGTAAGATTAAAAACAAGGAGGTAATTCTTGTTAAGTATTCCTCTCCCTAGTATATTGTTCTCTCTGATGTACTGGATCAGTGCACACAAGCAGTACTCAGCTTGATCATGTTTTCTTTTAATAAAAAGATATTTTTTCAGTTTCCAGGCTAAAAGTCCTTCATGTAAACTCTTTCTACCTCTTTACTTCTGTGGCCTCTATGCCCAGGTCTCTGCGTCCTACCCCTATGGTGAAGCTCATGAAGAACAAGTCAAGGCAACAGACTGGAGATCTTTGGACTTTGTCTTAACTGAAGCTGAAAGAAAGCAAACTGAGCAATGGTTATGAGAAACAACTGAAATGGGACTAGAAAGTTCAGTTGGAGTAGAAGACTACAAGGGAGGTTTCTTCAGTCAATATTTGATGAGAAGGTTACTTTTTGGGAGAAGGATAGAGGCTTGGTGAATTATATGCTTATTTTCTACTGTTTGTAGGTAAATCATACCACTTACTTAATCCTTCAAAAACATGAGACTTTTTCTATTTGTTAGCATGCCCATGTTCACCGAGCAGCAACCCTGTTTGTTGATCAGACTGCTACTGCTTCTAAGTGTTGCTTCTGTGTGTCTTATCAATGAAAAATTACTTTCATGTAATTCAAATATCATATCCCTACAATTTTAGAACAGATCTTCTACTTGGATCAGAACCTTTGTCATCAAACTGGAAGGAGAGTTTACTGTGTTGACCAGAGGAGGAAAAAATCTAACAGGATTATGAGATTTATTCCTCCTGATTGCAAAATTAGTGGACCTTTGATGATTTTTATCTTGTGTACTGTGCACATGGCTCAGAAATCTGACATGAGAAAGACTTTAATATGTAGATGCCAGCCCAAATTTTGTCAGTACAAACGGTGATTGCAAGCAGATGTATATTGTAGGATTTTCTGGGATATATTTTTTGAATGTTTGAAATTCACAGCATGTTTCAGTCTTTGGCTGTGTCCTTAAAAATCAGGACTTACCAATGAAAAAAGAAGATGACACTTCATTAGCAAAATGTGTTGCAGGTCTTTTAATAAAAAGACCTCCATCATTGTTGCAAAGCATGTTCAGTGCTGGACCTTCATTCACCTCGTCTTGTTACCTTGTCACCTCATTCACCTTCTGCCTTGTTACTGCCCTGCTTAAAAGTCATTGAAAATCTAGCTTCTGCCTAAAATTTGTTTCTTTTTCTCCAGTTATGTTCATTGAATTGCAGTATATCTGCTGCAGAAGGAATCAAGTGAAGGGAACTGTTTTTTTTTGGTTGATGTTTTTGTTTTTAGTTTTTTTTGTGTGTCTGGACCCTTTGGGATTATTGCTATAATTTAAACCTTTGTCCACTAATAATACGAATCTCCCATTTAAATTCACCTCTTGAAAGCATCAGTCACACGGTACTAAGGCAGGTGTGATGATCTGCATCTCAGCTTATTCAGACTGATAACCATGTGTGAAAACATTTGAGTTGAGCAGTGTGAACACAAGAACCAGAATGGCAAAAGAGTCATGATGGCCTTGATTCCAGCTTCAGGGTTTAGTGTTGAGGCTGTGTGACTAAGCCATCACTGGGTGTGTGACACAGATTACATGAGTATGTGTCACAGGGAAGACATCTAAACCTGACCTAGACAATTTGAATCTTTTGTATTAAGTCAATGGAAAGAAGAAACTGGGGTAAAATGACAGCTTGTGACTCTCCATATAGTGAGCCCATGGTGATTAGAGCAGACCTTGGTGTTTCTCTTTTGGAGAGTGAAGTGAAGGAATCCCACCCACAGGGACCAGCTGCCTGCTGTGCAAACCTGACTCACTGATGTAGCAGGGTCAGCACTGTCACATTTGCTAGAAGCAAAGATACTGTATTACATTCTGTGGATTTTGCTTATCTGGAATATTTCTCAGAGCTGTAGCAACTTATTGCAGGCCCACAGTAACCAACTGCTGTTTTCTGAGGAAATCTGAGCTTGTGCAATTCACGTCTAACAGACAGTGTATTCAAGGTTGAGACAGTGCAGACTTCCCATGCACCCAGGAAGCCTCTTTTGCAGGCCACTGAGTGTGAAAAGATCCTTATTAACTCCTCTGCTTTTCTGGGCATCTCTTGTAAATGGAATGATAAGGGCTGCACAAAATCATCTCTCTTGGCAGTATACAGGCCTCCTCCTTGAAATCCAGCTACTTCTGGCTACATTTGCACCAGAACTGGAAAATCAAGACATACAAAGAAAATGGAAGGAATAATTTCCAGTCTCTTGATATTGCTCCAAAGCTGAAAGAAATTCCACCCTGAGGATCATCTTTGAGTGTATCATTAGTAGTTGGCTTCTTTAAATTCCCCTAGGTGGGCACTTGCATCATTTAAACATTAAAACTCTCGGGTTTATGCCAGGCTTTTGCTTAGCTACTAAACTAAGTAAAAGAGTTCATGGTAATGAGAAGTAGTCTTTGTCTAGAAAATTCAGTCTAACATGAGCGAGGAATGACAGAGCTGATGGAGGGAAATGGATTCCCATAGAGATGAAGGTCAGGCAGTAAGCTGGTGTCAGATTCAGGACCAGAACCAAGTTCTTAGTGTACTGGATCAGGCTGGTCTTAGCTTCTTCTGTCAGCTGGTGGGCTGGAAAGAGGAGTTTGAAAGAGGTCAAATGGAGAAAAGGGCACTTATGTGCTTCACTTATTTTACCAATAGAGGTTACTGGGAGATGAAGCACTCTAACAAGCAAAGTAGTTGCAGCAAAAATAGTGGAAAAGGGAAAAATAAATAATTTACAACATTTTCAGCCTGTTGTTGAAGTTTCAAAGCATGTGTAAGTAGAAAGCACATGTTGCCAACACTTGTGTTCACCAGCAAGTTTCTCGCAAAATCAGCTGACTTAGCAGGTTCTGGTGTCAAGTGTTGCAATGGTCAGAGTCTGTTTCATTTCTGTGTGAAATATGTCCAAGGCCCTCTGGCCTAACTCCTTATGTGCTCATAGACATTGTATCACCTAACTTCCAGGCATCCTGCCGTCTCATGGCACCCTGACCCTGGGTTAGGCACTCAGACTTCCTTCTCATGCAAAGATAGGGGAGGAAAGCTCAACAGTTAGGCCCCTTGAAAGGGGTGCCTTCATCCAGGACAGTCCTGACAGAGACTGTATGAGAGGAAGACCTCTTCTGCTGCTAGAATACTTGCCCATTGAGGAGGGGCACGTCTTCTCACTGGTATCAAGATACTCAAAGCTAGGTCCGTCATTTGGGAAACAAGACACCTGTTTTTTAGTTCTTCCATCTCTTAAGTTGTAGGAAAGGGGAATAAATCTAGACATCCCCCCTTCAAAAAGCAATCAACTACATATGGCTTAAAATGGGATGGCAATAAATATAAAATCAACTTCTCACTAGTGGTCTTCTGTGTGAAGCCTGGCTGTGAAGTTGGGTCCATGTACAGAATATACCTGGAATATACCTATTGGTTTGTGACCTTGGAGACAAGTGGGAGACTATCTAGGTTCCATCCTGCCCAGACAGGATTTGGGCATTAGTTAAGATGCTATCAAAAAGCTTGATAGTGTCAGAAGCAAGAGGTTGCTTCTGGCATGAACTTGTTTGCCTGTAGCTCTAGATGTCAGCTGAGTAGAGTTTTTGAAGATCTTAGTGATAGTAAGATGTCTTCTGAAGCCCTGCTGAAAGTAGGCTTTTTTCGAGTCACACCTTCTTTGTCCAGTCTTGCCATGGATTTAGTTGACCTTGCAAATAATAAATATGAGTCTTGTTTGGTACTAGCAAACTCTGAAGGACAACATGTTAGTCTCTATCTCAACAGAAATAATACCCTTCACTAAAGTTTAAAAGGCTGTAGATTTTTTTTCTAAAACATTATCTAAAGGCTCAAACTAAAAAGCCTGACTGGCTAGTTACAGGATACTCCTTTTGATGGAGAAAAGTAGTTCTGCATGTGGCAGGACAACTGTCTCCTCTGTACTGAGATCTATTTCTTTTCACAGAACAGGAATATGTTGGATGAGGGAGAATTACCCCGAACTTTTTGTTTACTTCAGAAGCGTAATGTAAGCTTACGGGCAAAACCCTCTGACTGCAAAGATTTTGAGGGATCAGAAGCCCTGTTTTCTTCCTTTTTGGGCAAGAAAATTGACTTGTGTGTGTAGAAGTACAGTGTTCTGTTGTCCTTCAAGGGTACAGGCAACTGTCCATTGCCCTCTGCTTTGCACAATCCTTTACAGCAGTGCAGAAAGGATGAACTATCATTTACTTGGGACAGCACCATATCTACCTCCGTGGTGCACAGCTGTAAATGGCAACACCTTGTCCAGGACAATGGCAGGCTGCACAGTCCATGCTGAAGAAGCTGAAGAAATGAAACTTTACTCCATAAGGAGATATTAATAAAATGTAGGGCTCATTTGGAAGGGAGCTGATAGAGGAATGCAGTCTTTGAAGAAGTTAATGACCCATCTACCCTACAGGTGAACAGGTCTGAAAAGTGTAGTGATGTGCCAGCCAAGGTATTGCCTCATATCCCTGCTATTGTACGATAAGATCAGTTTATGGTCCTCTAGAAGCTGAAAGCTGAATGTGAATTTAAGAGCTTGGAAACTGGATGGGGTCTATAACACATCAATAAACGTAGAAGAGATGTCAAATTGCAGAGACATCAGAGGCTGGCAAATTTACTGTAGGGTGTCCTTGTGGGATGCAGTACCTGTCCCAGTTGGTGTGATGTTAGCCAAACACAGGGAAAAAAGCACAACCTCTGTGACAAAACATTCTGGAACACTGCTGATTTAGGTCATCTTTTAGGACTATTCACTAGCTAAGATTTAAAATATCCAGTAGTGGTACTCCCGAGTACTGCAACATCTTCTCCAGCCAGACCCACTGAGGCTGGGGTCCTGGAGGTGCTGGAAACATTTTCCCTATAAAGAGTTAGTCCAGCTCATTTTTCAACTGAACCTATCTAACTCACGTTTCAGTACCCAAGGCTTTCAGCTGATGGAAGCACTGGGATATTCTAGGGACGTTGCTGGTCACTATTTCATATATAGCTTTTTGTCCAATTAATACACTTTGTCCTTAACCACACAAACAAAACTCTGTACTTATGGGAATAAATATGCAAATGCAACCGGTCCACAAGAAAGCTCTTATTCTACTTCCCCCTTTTTTTAAAAAAAAAACCAACAAGAAAGTTTCTTCTCCTTACAATCCCAGATCTGTAATATTCAGCTGATTTGATGCAGATACCCCGATTTATATCCATATGAATGAGTAAAGAATCAGGCCCTGATTGAGAGGTACGCATTTCGACAGCACCACATTACAAGAGTTCTCAATTCCCTGATCCTAACCCTGGAATGCAACGAAGAGTCAAAGTTTGGCAAGGGTTGTAGCCAGATGCAGTGTGCTTCTATGTTCACACCCTCCCTAATTATTGCTCTTTAAAAAATAATAATAAAATGCAAATAACTTACACCTGGTAAAGCTGGAAAGGCAAAGAAAAGCAGTAAAGAATCTGGAGGTTGTGGGAGTGCTGTTATTATTTTTATTATTATTACTATTAATCAGATGAACACACACCTGCCCAAAAGTTCCTCAAACATTGTCTGCTGTTGCTTTAGTAGGCCCTGAGAATACATTGAGGTAATGTCCTTTGGTTGCGCTACTTAATTGAACAGATGATGGGGGGGGAGGAAGCTGCGCAGGGAAATTTGCTAGAGATAGACAAGAAGAGTTCCCACCCACGCAGTAGGCATGTACTGTAATAATGGAATAATTATGTGCAGTTTGTTTATAGCTGTCTTCCCCTAGCATCGACGCCTTGGGCTAGAAGTGAAGCAGGATGGGTCCTGCAATCAGTTTTCACAATCATGTTTTCGCTGCAATTTGTCTTTTATTCCCCATTAGAAAGCAGAACATGTCTGGAGCAAAGGCAGTGGCATCAGCCCTTCAGAATACTGCAAATTTGCTTGAATATGGGAAGGGATGGGTGTTCATGAGTGACTGGTGTGCATTTGTCCCATGATCTGTAGAGCCCAAAAATCTGTAATGATGGTTCTCACTCCACAATCCCAATCTGTCCAGAGTTACTCAGAGCTGGATCACTTTTGGCCTGAGACATTTGCCAGCCTTTTAAATAACGCGTGTTGGGCTGTGGACAAAAACCAAAGCCAGATGGCTTTGTGTGCTGAGACAGCTAAGTAACTGTTACTGCAATGGGCTGTACAGCAGGGATTTGTTCCTGGTGTTTCTGAAGCAGGTTAAAAATTTTTCTTGTGGATTCTTCCTGATGCTTGTTAATAAAATCGATCATGTCTTGGTTTTACATTTTGGCATGAACTCACACTGTGCTGATGGTAAAATTATAATGATTTTCCTTCTGCTGCCCCTCTAAATTTGTTAGAGGATGTTGTAGTCTTCCTGCAGCTGCCATTTTGTGTTCAGTTCAGCTACAATCTGCCATGAATGTGTACACAGCATTTCCCTTCCAATGGCACTTAGGAAAACATTTCCAGACAAGTGGAGTATCCACATGATGGCTTTATCTTTCGCTTGCAGCAGGCTGCATACCATGTCTGTGTAGTAAGGTAGAGAAATGGGAAGTATTCACAGATTAACTGCAGGGAGTCAATAAAGAGACGTTGGACCAGGAAACAACTGGAGACAATTTTTGACATGACAGTCACACCTACATTCACACAGGTTGTGAACTTTGACACCAAATGGCTTATTTCTTATGCATTTGTGCAGCATATGACATGATGAGGGGTTTGATTTGAGGTCTAGCGAACATAACTGTGTGTTGGAAACTCAGAGCAGCCTGCAGATATCAATTAAAGAAATACCTCCACAACATTTATATGCAGAGCGGATAAGAATGTGTTCACCACACACTGACTCAGAGAATGCCTTGGAAATTGAATAGAACTTTATTCAAGGGGTCAAAGATGCAATAATCATGAGATGACAGTGAACAATATACGAGGCAGCTGTTAACATCATCATACATGTGCAGCAGAGGTCCCTTTCCTCAGGATGTTACAAGCTGGAGTGCTATTTTAATCAGCTAAAACTGTTGAGAGGAATGTTGAAAAGTATGATTTTGTTATCAAAACTGTTCTAAACAAGCTGGAGTGAAAAATCAACTTTTTCTTTTAAAAAACAAAAAAAATTGCCATAGATCTTATTATAAAGACAGTTTTGGATTACTTGATTTTCCGTTGTTTAAACAGTCCTGGTCAATGCCTTAGCTTTGGTAGGAGGCTGCTGGAGACGTGGGGCAATGGAAAGCCTGCAGGGTTGCGGGGAGATGCCAGCCACTTCTGTGGGTGCTCCTGTTCCCTGGAGTTGAGCTCCTACTTGACTGTTTAAGTGGAGTAGGAGGAATGAACCGAGGAATGAGCCAAGCAATGGCTGCACCAGCCACCTTGACTCCGACTGGGAATTTCAATGGAATGAGTGCACTTTTGTGCAATACTCACTTAACCAGCCCTTTCTGATGGGCAGCCTTTCTGCTGAAATGTACGTGTTATGTGTCATAGTTCTCTACCTTGGACCCCATCACAGGTTAGGCTATGTGGTCATTTGCAGTGGTAATTTTCTCTTCTTATTCCAACAGCACATGTGGGAAGTTATCTAAAGCAAATGGAAGAATCAAGAAAAAAAACCAGCAAGGTGTGGTGGGCTAACAGAGATTTAGGAACTAGCATTTTTCTGTTTGACTTACTATCAGTGATTTAACAAGGGGTCTTGAGTAAATCACTTCATATTTCTATGACTCAGTTTCTGCTTCTGAAACAACTGTCTGCTGATCTCACTGGGGCAGTTTTAAAGCTTAATTTACTTATACTTTATAGCACTTTGAAGATTTGAACTACACCATATTATGGGAATCGTTGCGAGTCATAAAAGAGAGTCAGTGTTGCAAGAGGACGTATGATAATGAAGCCTAAAGTCAGAAACTTAATGCCTCAGTTCCTTGCTGAATCAAAGCCCAAGACTGTGAGTTCTTTGAAACAGACTCTCCTCAATTAGAGGCTGCTCAGAGCTGAACATAATGGGGCTATGACATACCTGGGGCCCCTGAGTCCTTCTGTAACAAACGATTAGGAACATAAGTTTGAAGATGGCACCAGCTGCAGGACTGCTACAGGTCCCTGTAGGGTCTATCTCTTTCTCTCACGGCTCTTAGGTTTTTTATTATCTTCAAATCTCTGTACCTTACTACTTGTTCCATTCTCCAAGTCCTCAAAGCATTGTTCAAGCTATAAATAAAGAAGATAAAATTACAGGGTACTTATATGCATGCTAGCTAGGAAGTTGAATGGGCATGAAAGGGCTTCCTGGTTTCCTTCCAATTCAAAATGTTATTGAGTTACTATGTAATCAGATAAATGAGTTGTTAATCAAAGTGATGTCAGCTTGGGACATACTATAGAAAAATGATTCCGTTGTAATCAGAACTGTATAATTAAGCAATGAGGCATGACAGGGCTTGAATTATAGCATGATAATTTTCACCTCAGTGTTGCTGCTGAGGGCCATGGCTGTCTGCCATCCAAGTACCCGATTGTGTCTTGCTGTACAACAACTCCAGCACTGAAACATCTGAGGCAAACCAGAGTAAAAATTGTTCTTTCATCTCACTCCCCTGCACCCTACTCTGGGGTGAAGCATTTCTGTGATCAGCTGGGTCAGGCTGAGCGCAGTGTTTCTGCAAGCAAGTTTGACTATGTATCTGCTATTAGAATATGTATGGTGTGAATGTATTTTGTTTAACATGAGTTTGACATGACAGAAGGGTATGGGATCCTTTATAGGGCCAATGATTTGATCCATAGGTGCTACTAGTTTAATTTCAGCAAAATGCCTAATGTTACAGAAGAAGGCCACAAAAATGATTAGCATTTCCTAGACTTAAGCCCTCTTCTCCTGTAAATCTGAGAAGTTTATATGAGGAATTAGTTTAGACATTGACAGTTCTCTATTTTTTTTCCCTATCACCTTTTGGATAGAGAGAAAACTGGACAGGCTTAAAGGAGGAGCTTTGAGGAGACATAAGAATAACATGGGCTTTGGTAACCTCTTACATGAACAGTGGCGTAGATGCCTTGTGAGTTAAAAGGACTTCGTATAGAACACTGACCAAACCCTGCAGTCATAGCTTGGGCAAAACTCCCATGGAAAGCACTGGATATTTGTCTGAGTCAGCAGCTGAAAATTTGTTCCACAGAACACTCAGTTTGGAGGTGAAAATACCAGGGCTGAAAAGTTCCCTTTTCTAATGGAGGGAAAAAATGTCACCTAAGAAATATAAAACTGTGCCACCTCATTTTTCCCCATCAAGTACTGGCTTTGCTGAGTGGGTGGGAAATATTGTGCAATTTACCCTTTCCCTCTACAAACTCTCTCCTGTCATGTCACCATCAGCCTTGCCCTGCATGGGCATTGCTCATACTTCTGCTTTAGGAGTGGGATTTGCTGATGAGCTGATGTTCCGCACCATCGGCCGCCTGGGCAGCACTTTATTGGTTTGCTTGTGGTATACCCAAATAAATCATTTTTACACCTTCTCCAGAGCCTCTTCCCTGTGATGGCAGTGCATGCAGCCTTTCAGGCACCTTTGTCTCCTTGGAGGTGGGGCTGGGCAGCTTGCCCCAGTGCTGGCAGGCACGAGCAGCCCAGCGCAGCTGCCTCCTGCCTCAGGACAGAGAAGGGCAGCGCTGGGCTCCCGTGGCTGCTCAGCACACCTGTGCTGGACAGCTTGGCTCAGGCCCTCTGTGACGGATGCAAAAGCATTTATGAACTCCAGTCAAGACCAGTGAGGCACATAATTCTCCCCGTGTTGCCTCTGTTGCAAAAATGATGTGCTCTTGGCAATACCGTCAGTAAACTCTGCTCCTGAGGCTAAACACATGCAAAGCAAAGCTTACCTTCTGACAAACAAAATAAAAATATCCAGATCTTAGCTGCAGTAGCAAAAATTCTCCTGGCCTACTAAAATTATGTCATTGAAAGAAGTGTCTCTGTGTCTGCTGGTGTACCTGTAAATCAGTTCAAGTGAATGGTCCTTTGGAACTCATTTCAGCTGATATATGTGCTCTTGAGGATGAATGAACTTTTGAGCTGCTAATATTGCCATCTCTCATAAGTCAAATCTCTTCTCCAGATACTTGAATCCCATGATGATAGTAAAAAGTAGGAGTTTACAAGATACATCAGCATCAATTTTTTGAGAGCTTTCACCTTGGAAGGCAAGCAGCGTCCTTGGGTTGAGTGCCTGTCAAACGAGAGCAGTTGCAATAGAGGAAGAGAGGGATATTTTTTGCTTTTGCCTTTCAGTGCTGGCATAGGAATCTGGCTTGAGAGATCCTTCATTAACAAAAGAAGAGGTATGAAGAGGGCAATTATGGTAGAAGCTTGTCTCTTGCTTATCATGATATCCATGTTTTCTTGAATGTGGACACCAGAGAAGCTGCAGTTATGGCATGCTCAGATTCCTGCCTGATTTCCTTTCACACAGTAAGGAAAGTAGCCAACCTGGGGGAAACTTGAAGTCTCTCTGGACTGATAGCCTGGACAGGAACAAGGTTTTCTGGGTAGTATATTCCAAAGACTTGTATCCCTGCTAGTTACTGTTCTTATATCTGATGACAAAAAGGATCAATGAAATTGAGGGAGACAGACCCATAGCTAGTGTAAGAGGAGCAGGTTTTCATAGAATCATAGATTCATAGAATAAGCCAGGTTGGAAAAGACCTCTGAGATCATCAAGTCCAACCTTTGACCCAACACCGTTGTGGTTACTAGACCACGGCACTAAGTGCCACATCCAATCTCATCTTCAAAACCTCCAGGGATGGCGAATCCACCACTTCCCTGGGCAGCCCATTCCAATGCCTGATTACCCTCTCTGTAAAGAATTTCTTCCTAATATCTAACTTAAACCTCCCCTGGTAGAGCTTAAGACCATACCCTCTTGTCTTACTGATAGTTGCCTGGGAGAAGAGACAAACCCCCACCTGCCTACAGCCTCCTTTCAGGAAGTTGTAGAGAGTGATGAGGTCTCCCTTGAGCCTCATCTTCTCCAGGCTAAACAACCCAATCTCTCTCAGCCTCTCCTCATAGGACCTGTGCTCGAGTCCCTTCACCAGCCTTGTTGCTCTTCTCTAGACCTGCTCCAGCACCTCAATATCCTTCCTGAACTGAGGGGCCAAGAACAGGACACAGTATTTGAGGTGTGGCCTCACCAGCGCTCACCAGACTTCCCTGGACCTGTTGGTCACACTGTTCCTGACACAGGCCAGGATGTCATTGGCCTTCTTGGCCACCTGGGCACACTGCTGGCTCATGTTCAGCTTCCTGTCAATCGTAACATAATTTATGATGTTTTGAACTTCCTGCCACATGATGTTCTTAAAACAAATTCTTGCAGGAGTCTGAAAGCTTGTGAATTTGCCTACACTACTCAGATAGAAAAGTATTGACATTCAGAGGGCAAGTTACATATCAGAGATTAAGTAGATGGAGTTAGCAGAAAAACCAACACACATTGCTGACATTTTCATACATGCTAGGATTTGCATGGGACTGCCCTTCTAGTGTCAGCTCATTGCTAAGCAGCCAAGTGACAACTTGGATTTGTCTCTTGCATGGCGAGATGTTTGGATGAGTGATTCTTGTATCCTCATTAACTGTGTGCTATGTGCAGCAGATGCATGGTGGTTCTGTGGCATAGGGATTTGAGATGGGATGCCCAGGGCTGATGAGGGGTGAACTGTCTCCAGAGGGGATTATCCTCTGCAACTCCAGATGGCCTTTTTTGTCCACTGCCACTTTGATTTTTCCATCCCTGATTGACAGCTTTTGTTTGCTGCAAATATTGGGATTTGTCAGTAGGCTTGGAAAAGAAGAAATGGTTCTTCTGCTGGAATAAGGAGCATCTTGGCATCTGTGGTACTCTCACATCTCTGTTTTTGAGGCACTGGAATTGCTAGCAGAAACCAACAGTGGGTAGCATGGCTAATTTAACCCAGGCCATGAACTGAAAGAGAAGCACGTGTTTTATACTGGAGGAAAGGAATGTCTCTGACACATCCACGTATCACTGTTAACCTAAAAGGTAGAGAGATCCTAAAATTGCAATCCTGAGAGGAAATCAGATACAGAATTCTCCTTCTGCTTTGAATTCCTAGAAGGAAAATATTCAGCTGATGACATGAGTACCAGTCTTGACCTTACTTTTTTTCCCCTCCTAGACTTTCACTGGATAGACGATCAGGTGTAGGCTCCTCTGTGCCTGTGTGAGGCGTGCTGCTGGGACAGGGAAATGGCTCGTGTGGTTTGGGCTTTCCATTCAGGTAAGATTACTAAATGATTGAGAACTTCGAATTCACAAAATTCACTTTTGTTAAAAAATTTAGCAGTGCCACCTGCAGGAAAGTGCGGGGAAACCCAGCGTTTGCCCGAGGAGCTCAGGACCAACTGTCCTCTGTTTCCTCTGTAAGAGGAGATCTGGCTGTCAGTGTGGGGCTCCCCTGATGAGCTGGTTTCTCATCGACATCAAAGGGAGATCTGCATCCACAGATAAAGCAGAATACCTGAGAACAGAACTTTGTCCAGAAACCACTCTTTGATAGCTATTGCCTTTTGATTTTAAAAGCCTCCTTCCCCCACCCCCCCGAAAAGTTTTCCCAAACACAATGCGTTGCATATATAAACTCTGATCCAACTCCCAGTGGAAAAGACGGCAGCTTTCCATTGAGTGCGATCCAGACTTTAATGCCTTTTATGTATGCCAGTGAAAACTCTTTACATTGCATACTAGTGCTCTTTAAAGGCTCTCAAGTAGATAGACAGATTAGATTATTTAGCACTATACAATGCAGCATAAGTGGTGCTGGTGAGTCATGAAATGGCATTCTTCCCTCTGACTCAGAGCAGAGGCAATGCCCGAGCATGTTGCTATGGGGCTCTGTGTTGTTGGAGGTACTCTTTTTCAGACAAGAATGTAAAAAAAAGGTTCTGACCCACTATTCTTGTTACAGACCCCACTTGTCTGTGAGTGCCTTGGTTGAACTTGGCAGAATTCTTCACCCTAGAACAAGTTATCCTCAGCTTCCAATAGAAAACTATTGTTCTCCTTGCCAGGAGGGAGCAGGGTTTTGAGCTATCTGGAACAAAATGTTTTAAAAACAAGAATGGGTTATTGCGAATACACTGTGGGGTTTAAATCCCTAATATTGAAGGAAAACCTACACCATTGCTTACTGCACATTCATATTTAGCATTCTGGTTTTGTTTACCACTTCAATGACTGTTTTCAATTACTGCTCCCTGCATGAAACCACTTTACTCAGGCCTGCTGCATATGCAGAACTGACTTAGAAAATGATTACTCTGTTTTACAGTGATTTTCAAGGTGTCAGACTGGTTTTTTGTACCCTATCTATAAGGCACTTGGTGTCTGGAGTGTGTGAGAGTCTCTTGTTTAAGCCTCATCCATCTTTCTGGTCAAAAGATTTCATTGCAGCTCTTTCTCAACTGCGCAGGGAAGAGAGTTTCACCTGGCTCTTTCATCTGGCCACTCTCCTAACCACCAGGGTGTAAATTACTTTCTCAAAACCTGATGTCTTGACAAGAATATTTCAATTCTGAAATTGTACTTTGTGTACTGACCAGCTCCAGTATTCAGAAAAGTTTGCTTAACAAATTACATAAGTAGCCCTGAGATGTCCTCATGACTCCTGAGCAGAGCTGCTCAGGCAAAACTCAAGGGCACCTCAGGGCACCTGTATTCTCTTGGTAATGCCACAAATTCCCTTCTCAGGATTATAAGTGGTTCCCTACATCTCTTCTTGAAAATAAATCTATGACAGGATAGGGAGTGCTGAGTATTTGTCAGTGAGGAATTGGCCTTGTTTAAAGGGTGGTGGATGAACCTTAGGTATGATGCCATCCACTCTGTATCTTTTGACAGGCTTCCTTTCAGCCTCAGAGAAAGTATTTTAAAACTAATACTTGAGATTGCAAGGAGTTATTCTAGGTTTGGGGTATTGCAAGCTAGGTGATCCATTCCTCTTTGGAAAGGACCACTGAGATGGAGAGGTCTGCTTGGAGGCACACCAACACAGGTGAGGTGGAGACCAGGTGGTGAGGCCAGGGAGGAACAGCAGGAGCAGCTTGTTGCTGAACATACTTGTTTTACAGTATGGCATTCCAGTGACTACCTTTGCCCCTTGTAACATTTGTGCCAGCCCAGTATGATAAACCACTTGTTTTATCTTAATTTATCTGTGTTCAGTTCTTCATCTTGCAAATTCTTACGTGGTGTGTTCCCTCAAATATAATGCTTCACCTGGACAGGCGTCTTAATTATCTTCCTGTGCTGTGGCTATTTTCTGTAACTCCAATTAGCATCCATTAATGATTCACTATGAAATCCAGAGCATTCAGAAACCCAACCTTTTTATTAAGAATCAGTTAATCAAGACAGATTAAAGGAACGATGGCAAAATGCTCAGTTACAGAGCTTAACTTGGAGAAACTGTTTTCAAGGGGAAGAAGCTTTATTTAGGAGTGTACTCACTGATCATTTTACGTAAAATTCACAGCAGCTTAGGAGGAAGTCCTTTGGACTGTAAGCTCAGCTGTGTAGATGCTTTCTCAGAACCTAATTTCCTTCATACGACCTCGGGAGGAGGATGGGGAGACGACACAAATCTATTGAAATTATTTTGGTTGCCTGGGGAAACATTCAGAAGCTCCAAAAGGAAAGTTTTTTTACAAGGTCACGTAGCCAATAACATCTCCTGAAAGTCCTCTTGCTTAAAAAACCTGTAGAGTAGGCTGATTAATGCTGAGCAAAGCAAGGAGACTGACAATGGTCAATGCCAGAGTTATGCCATGGAGGGATTAACTTGCATTTACTGTATAACAGAGTGCTTAACATAGGACATTTTTCCACCTAGTCAGAGATTTTTAACATCTACTAAGGGGCTGTCTTTGTAATGAAGAATTGATAAATGAGAGAAGTTGGGAGAAAAGTGGTAACCTATGCATGCAAGAGACAACTGATTTGGGATCGAGGAAATTAGAGAACAGAGCATGTGACAGAACCAGGTGCCTGACGGAGATGCCCAGTGTCAAGGTTAAATGCAGATCTTCTTCGTGTCCTCAGTGCCTTCTCAGCTCTGTGACAATTGCATTGCAGCTGCTAAATCACAAATGCAGCTGGGTGAATTTAGTACTGGAGAGACTTGAGTGTGCTGAGCCGAGCTGTTCTGGATTTATACTATGTTAGATGAAAACAGAGTTTTACCTTGAAGTTTGTGGTTTATGTGATATATGGCACATACCACCAGTAACGACAAAAAAATCCTCTACTGCCTTCCTTTGATTTATTTCTGATTTACACCCAAAGACATGAAACTTTCTCTATATTTATATTCTGGTAAATGAAAACACTCTGGGATATGTGATCAAGAAGGGAAGTCCATCAATTCTGTTCTACAAGACCAGGCCTAAAATTGTTCAATATTTTGGTGCAAATTTTCTCCCTCACTAAGCTGACTATGAAGTATTCAAGGAAGAAGACATAAAGATGCTGCAGAACAAATATGTGGTTACTAGACTGAAGTTTGCTCACTGTTAAGGAGGGGAAAAAAGTGAGTGTGAGATGACTCACATACATATCTCCAACAGATCATGCTTAACTACTCTGAAAAGCAAACTGCAAATGATCCTTCCCTATGTGCAAATTCTACCCTCTGTCTGCAAACACCTGTTGGTGACTTCAGTGCGAGCCACATATTGGGAGGCAAGATTTCTATCTCCAGACTTTATCAAGAGGAGAGTTTGTTGCAGAAGCAGAAAAAAAGGATTACCTCCTGCAAGAAAGCCCACACATCAATTCCTGTAATATCCAGGCTTCATTTTGGCTCAGTCTTTTTAATTTGAACTCTCCCAGATAGACGAAGACGTTACTGAGGGATAAAAATACTATCAGATGAATGACAGGGTTATTAATCTAGGTAAAATGAAAATACAGGGGGGAAAGCATGTGCAGGAAGCACAGGGTCAATTCAGTGCATTATTGGAGAGGGGAGGTTACAGGTGCATAAGTGAACGTGTCCTGAGAATATGCTGGTGATACAAACATAGCTGTTGTGCCATGCCACTGTTCCTCATGCTCTTTCCTTGGGGAATATCTGTAGCCATAAGAGCAGTGCAGTCATAGCCTGTGTTGGCTGCTCTGCCCTGAAACCTGGGATGTTCTAGGGCTGAAAGCATCCAGTCCTTCCCCCAGGAGCTGAAGAGCCATTTTGTCAAACTCTAGCTGCTGCAGGCTTACCTCCATGCATTGGGAATATACCTGCACACCTGCTATGCTGTGCAGATTCTTGCTGAATTAGAGAGCTGGGGACTCTCTGCTCACTCAGGCTATGTCTCAGATTTAGCACTAGAAAACAGGTGCAAATCTGTGAATGAAGCCTAATCTTCAAGGGCAGAGAACGAAAGGATTTTATATGAAGGTAGGTTTGTTGCTTTTTAAAGGAGGCAATTGCATTACCCTAGCAGAAATGAAAAAGAGTTCTCACAGTTTTTTTCCACAATTGCTATGAGTAATGTTTCCAGTCGCTTGGTTTGTGTTGTGCATAATGAAATATAAATACTGCGTGGAATGCTTTGTCATAGAAAATATTTATTAATAGCAGATTTGCAATCATCATCTTGTCTTTGATTTGAGCAGGTTTTTTATTTTCATGAGGTTCTTTCAGGCTGCTGAGCTGTGACTGATGTGTGTTTATTTCAGTTGAGTCATCAGTATCATTAATCCTATCTTATTTACCAATGTTTGTCATTTTATAGCGTTTAACTGGTAGGGTGACTCACCTCAGAGAGAAATGAGAACATGAATATAACAGGCTTTTTTCCTTCTTCCCCTTTGGCTTGGGATAGGAACAGAGAATGACCTTTAAGGCACATCCTGAGTCATGAAGTTATCGTATTTACCTCTGCTGTTGTGAGATTAATAATTACAAACATCTCTATGTACAAGGAAAAGAGCTTGAGCTTTTGTCCACACTAGTGCTTGTCTCTCCATGGCTTATGTGGAGGGAGACATTTTCAGCAGGCCACCAGGATGAGGAAACTCTTAGTGCCTCTCTCCCTTGCACAGGAGCGAAAGGAGGCAGCACACAAGAGACTGAGGAGGAGCTGGGGAGGAAGGCTCCTTGGAGGAGCCATCCTGCTGGCCCTGCTTGAACTTTGTGAAATTTGCTCAGGGCACTATGAAACATTTGCATTCTCTTTTCAGTCCAAGTGTGGGAACTGACTTAGCAGAACCTCAGCCAAACCTGCTTCTTCACAACTAGAAACAACCTTTTCCTTTTCATATCTGCCTGACATTAATTACTGCAGCTCACTGCTTGCATCGCAGCAACCTACAGACAAAATGCAGCTCTTTTTTACCAGTGCTGCAGAAACAGCATTGGAGTGCCATGAGTCAGTCCCACCACTCCATAACTCCTCGTGAGAAGGGGAGTAAAAGAAGAGACACAGCAAAGGTCTTAAACATCTAAAAGCCAAGTGACAAGAGAGATTAGAGCAGAATCCACAGCCCTCACTGTCTTAAATGTATCAGAAGGGTTGAAAAAAGTAACTTAGCATCTCCATATCATCTTACACACTTTCCATGTACACAGTCACCTCATGGCTATGCTGTCCTTCTAGGACTGAGGCACAGAAAAGTTGATGACCCCAAAGAGCTGGCACATTAAGCAGGGAATTGCCCAGAGTCAATGTATGCAGCATGCAGCTGCCTACAGCTCATTAGTCAGGGTGGCTGAGAACAGGGGTGGGTGGTAAATCCCAAGCCCCAGAAGCCTTAATTCAAGCACCTCCCTGTAACCCTGTGCTTCTTAAAAACCCTTGCTCCAAAATGAGTCAGGGTAGCAGGGATGGAAAAGAGTAAAGTTTGGAGATGCACATCCCTTCTAACTTTTGACTGTGATTCTCATTTTTCTGTTCAGTGAAGGACTTTGAGGGTTATCACCTATTCCCTTGTACCAGTCCAGCAGCTATGGAGCAGCTGTTGTCCCCTGAACCTCCGGACTTTAAAATTCCTTGAAAAATGCCTTAAATATGGCAACACAGGCTGGTATATTTGCATGACACCCATCTTTTATTTTACAGTCTTGCCACTGTGCAGAAAATAATGTTATCCTTGGTGGCTCAGAAAGTGCATAAAGCAGCAATGGTTTTGTACAGAACTGTCCACAGATTGAAAACCAGCCTGTTGCTCAGAGGTAAACTCCCAAACTATTGGGGTGAAACTGCATCTGTACCTCTGTTTCAGAGTAAGTGTTTGCATTTCAGTGTATAACCTTGTAGGGGAGAAATAGGGCTTTTCATTTCTGCTAGCAGAGCAAATAATTCAGCTTTCAGCTTCCCACTTATTGGCTGAGGGTGTAAATCATTAGACTGTTGCTCTGGAAGAAGAACATCAGATCACACAGGTTTCCCTGAGGATCCTGATCCCATCTGTGAAAGAGCTGTGACTGAACACCTGTATCCTGGGTTTAGGTTTGAACAAGGCCTGAATCACCTCAATTTCATAAAACCTGGTGTTTTGCCAAAAGGTGTGGGGTCATGACGTGAGATGCTCATGTGGCAGCTGAGCAGGGATGTTCATGTTCACAGCTTTGAACTGAGCTTACAATTATTTCTAATGTGGGTGCTGGATCCAGAAAAAAAGTAGTATTTGATGATGTGCCCAAAACCATACTAGTTGATTAGGGGTAGATAGTTTTCCTGTGCCTTATCTGAGTGCTCTGACTCCAGAGACCTTTACTTATAAGCTATTTTCTAAGAGTGGGCTATTGCAATTACATTTCTTTGCAAACCTTTGTCCTGTAGATTATTGCAACTCGTAAGTTCAGTGAATGAGTCTTGGGTCCTGAGTTCATCTTATCAAACAGCCACACCTCGCTGCTATACTTTTCACAGAAAGCTCTTGGATAAGAAGTTCGTTTTCATCAGTGCGTACCTGCTTCCTGTTAAATATGTGTATTTATAGGGCTGGTATGTTAAAAGAATTTGTCTCTAATGTGCTTGTCAAGGGACCTAAAGCTTGGCATATTTAAGTAATCATATTCCTAATGTTGCCAAATGGAACTTTCTAATTCTGGAACAAAACTTCCTTACTTTTCCCAGCAGACACAGTTGTAATTTCCCTCTTTCTTAATTTTGCCAAGCAGGCTTACCCAAGGGTTTGATAAGCCAGAGCTTCAATGCACCATAATTGTATTCTGCAGAAATACGACTCCCTTTCACAGGTTTCTAAATATCTTAAGCTGTGTTGAAGATACAAAAGAAGAAGAAAGGATGGGAGAAATTATTTGGTTTTATCTAATTACTTGGTTTGTTTTTCAAAATGTGGCTTTCTGTTGAAAAAGTTCCCTGTTACTCAGAATTGCCTCACACAGGGACAGCAATTTTCTTTGAACATTTTATCAAAATTCATTTAAAGCTTCATGATAAACTGACTCATCCGTAACCACTTGGAGAACATTTTATTTTCAACTGGTTTGAGTCTGGATGAATTTCAGAGCTGGATTAGGTTATTAAATAAAGTCTTTGCTATGCTGATGTGATGAGCTGACTAGCTGAGCTTTACTACCCTTTTATTATCATGTGGGAAATAAAATCGCATGCCTAGATTCAGAGGGCATGACTCACAGCTCGCCTGTGCGAGCACAGAGCCGGCTCTGTTCTGGGGTGTTTGCCTAAAGACCTTCTGGCTGGTGGTTGCAGGCACTCAGTGTGATGGGCTACAGGGGCAGGTATTTCTGGCTGACTCAAAGCCTCACTAGAAGCTCTCAAGGCAGGGAAAGCTGAGAAGGGCTCAGTCCTTTCCTTGTTCCTGTGCTGTCTGTGTGACAGGTTGATGCAAAGGACAACACTGCCATCGCTGCTCCCCTCAGGCTGCCACCTCAGCAGGTGGGAGAGGTGAACGTGTTCGGTGAGATGCTGAGGGCACACACCTTGGATGTCTAAGCCTTTGGCTTTTTCTTTGTAACTAGGGAAGGATGCATCTATGCTAAGGTTTTTTTTCAATTAATTGACTGAGCTTTGCTTAAGACTAATATTTGCCAGGGCTAGTCTGGGTGTCTGTTTTCCTAACCCTGTCCAGCCTCTGCAAATATCCACTCTCTCCTTCATTGTCTTTCACCCAGTATATCCCACAACAGCCCCAGTAATCAATCATGGGGCCTAATTATCCTAATCTGCCTCCTTTTCTGACTTATTAAAGTCTAATTAGTTTATAACAACATAGAGGCTGGAGGTAATTTGGAAATTTGGAGGAGAAAAAGCCAGCAATAATTGAACTGCAATAATGAGGCTTCACCAGAACCCAAGTCCACAGCTGTGTTTACACTGCCAGTTTTTAGGAAACTTAGATTCAACTGCCCAGTGGGTGTAAGGAAAGGACAGTGGTGTTACTCTGGGGCAGGTTAAACAACTTTGTGTTAGAGGATGCTATAGGCTTTCCCTGGTGCTTCTGTGTGCTGCCAATATGCTGTGTGGTATAGCCACCTTTATTGGTCTGTTAAAGGTGTGTGACAATGTTAAGGTGCGGCCAGGGTGCTTAGGTCTTGGTTAAGCACCTCTTGTGCCTGCTGAGGTTGGTGGGTACAAAAAAGGGTGAAAGAAGCCTATTAGTTATGAATAAAGATGTGGTAAGAGAAAACTACTTGGTGTTGTTTGTCATTGTGCCAGAAGAAGGCATAGAGATGGAAAGATTCTCTTTGCCTGATTGGTAAACCAATGCATTTTGATTGCTCTTAATACTGCTTAATTGATTTGAAAAATACTTGAAGCTTGAGAGATGGTAGTGGCATATAAGGCAGGAGTCAGCGCACAGATTGAAACAGAGTGGTAGGGATAAACCTCTTCATGTTCTACCAGCAGTTTATCACCTGAATAATGGTGGGACTCCTCAGAAACTTGTCCTGCAGAGAGTGTTCTCTAGGATCAGAATGTCTTCTAGCTGTCAATGACAGTAGTATGGACTAGTTTAACATGGCTCTTGGATGGTAGAGCTTTCATTTAGCATTTCAGTATTAGCAGGGTGTCCCAGATAGTTCATATTGTGTATCTGGCTGCTTAAAGAGGTGTGGAAACTTTTATACCTCTATGTTATTTAGATTTCTCTTGGTGGACATAGTAGTTGGATGAAGATCCCTGTTTTCCTAGGAAGACATGAAGATTAAGTAAACCTTCTGCATGAAGATTGTGGTCTGGCTGCTGTTTGGGGCTCTCATAATTAATTTCAATATGTGGATTGCAGAATTAGCTGCACAGATAGTTTTGTTAAACTTTGCTTTCAGTGGGGCATTGACCTTGTTTTTGTAACAGCTCTCAGTTTTTGCAACCCCAATGCTATAAAATAAACAAAAATGAATAATGGAGAGACTCAAAGCGGTATGGGAAACATAAACAAAGCAAGCAGTAGCAATGTGTGTCTGAGTCATCCCCTCTGTTATCATCCAGATGCTGTTACAGATTTCAATTTCTCTTGCAGAATATCTCTGTTGCAGTAGACAAAGTTTAGGAGGTGGAGTTTTTTTCTCAGTGTCACTAACTTTATTTTCTTCAGAAACTGGTGCTGATATTCCAGGACTGCAGTAGCCAGGGTAGCTGAGGTAAGATCTCAAAAATACTGATGATGCCAAGCTCTTGCTTCCACAGCCCTCATTGATTTGGATGTCTCTGCTGTTCATAGCTGGCTCCTTTTGTGCCATGTGTACTTGGAAGTTGGGGAATTCTTCCAAAGAAAACTAGTGGTGCATAACCTTTCTGTTCATAGCACAAAGGTATATATAATTTACTGAAACCTTCTAGGAATGACAAGGCTCTGTCAAGATGGTGGGGCTGTTGTAAATACTTTCTGCATCAAGAGCACAGAAGGATTTATGTGAGATAGCTTCTGATTGTTGCTCTTTAAAATGGAACACAAATGTAGACAAAACCATACTGAATACCCCTTAAAAGAGTAATTCATCACTGTGCTGTGATAGAGGAAGTGCAGAGCACTACTTTATTTTTTTTTTCTTTCTTACTGTTATATAGTAAGTATTGAATTGCAAACTGTAAGCTGTTTCTGCTTTTATATTCCCACTCAACTCTTTTGATTGTTAAACTTACAAGCCAGACTCAGCCTGCTCTTTCACATGTGTTAGGCAAAACCACAAATAACAACTACGCCAAAACTTGCCTGGAACAAGTTCATTAACACAGCCTAATGAGACTTGACATACAACCAGAAAAACAGGAAAATATTTTAGCAGTTGGGAATCCTTGTTAGAAGAACTCTCCTTTCTTTGTCCTTTTTTTTTTTTTTTAAATTTTTCTTCCCCCCTTGGGGTTAACATCAGTAAAAGACATTATTTTTCAAAAGCACCAAATTAGATGGGGAGATCAAGGGCTAATGCTGAAGGCACTGGTGCATCTCAACTGGCTCAGGATCTGCCATGTTCTCCCGTCTGGGCAGCAAAAGGGGCTCTTCCAGAGAGTGATTCAGAGCATCTAATTTACCCTCCCCTGGAGAGCAGTTCAGAGGTGTCTGCCTCTTTGATGATAGAATTAAAAGTCTGAGGGCAATGAGTGGTTAATCTAAGGGGAATTCATACCACACACTGAGTTGCCAGAGGCGTTTTAATAATGGGACTTGAAACTCTTGGCTCGTGATAACCGGACTCTGTTCATTCTGTCAAGGTGAGCATCCCCAAACACTTGATTCTGTAGTGTAGACCTGCTCCCTATTGACTTAGAGCTGTCCTGGCAAGGGGAGTGGGATTTCTTCCAAGAGCCTCAGTTCAGAATATTTTTACCTATATAAAGCACATCTTTTCATGGGCAGACTTGCTGTTTGCACGGAGGACATAGTAATTTCAGCATCATGCAGCCTCAACTCTGGCCTTAGGAGTGTTACTGGGAATCTTGCCTACTATAAAAGGGCTGGATCCACTTCTGGCCACAGATTAGAGAATGGTTTAAGGTCAACACCTTTTTGGGCTTGTATAAATGTTCTCCTCTTCTGACTCATGCATCAAATGGCTGTTTTTACACCCAGCTATCTTCTCTCCTTCTGAACGTAATACTTTCCATATTCAGTGGTGTGACGGTAAGAACGGGCTTTTACTGAAATTTAGCTACTTATTTCTTTCCATGAGGCAGCCCGAGCCAAAGACCAAATAACGGGATCCCCAGAGCCTGCCCTTGGCCAGAGAAACTCGATATTAACAATTCATCCAGCAGAACTACACTGCTTTTTTACAAACAGCAGGGGGAGCTCAGATTCTGCCTGAATTCTGATGAAGCAGAGAAAGTACAGTTTGCTGAAATTCTTTTTATTTGAACCAGGGGAAAACCCCGACCACTTGCGGGTTTTTTCTTACAGAATTGCATTTTTTTCCCCAGTATGCCATAGGGAGACAATTAGAGCGTGTAGAACAGATAATACAGTAATTAACATGAACAGTTCTGTTACGGGAGCATTGTTGGAACGGTTCTTGTGACCTTCTAAATGTGTGTATTTAGTCTTTCTAGTTTTATCAAAGAAGGTCAAAAGCAATTTTAATACTTGTTTCGTGTAATCAGTCCCCAGCAGGTTCTGAACTTGAGAAAGGCTGAAATCACTCTTATTTAGCTGAAAAGGAATACCTGGGAATGATAGATCAAAACCATCCTTGAACCTGGCTATCCAGAGGTGCCTTTGGCTTGAAGGTATTTGGTAGAATAAGGCTACTTGGTTCTCTGAGTGCTGTGTATCAATTAATCCACTCTGGATCCCCACACTTCTGTAGGTCAATGAGCACTGCCAGGCTTTGTTCGGTGCCGGAGAAATCTGAATGCATGGATGGCAGTGACTGATGCAAGATCACACTGCCAGGACAGGATTGGGAGATTAGGATCTGGATTCTTGGTGTTTCCCTCAGAAAGGCTGGAGCAGTTGTTGTCTAGCTCTTTAATCCAGCATCCACAGTTAATTTGTTATTGCTTCCCCACAACCCCCTGAGATGATGCAGCCTGTCAGATCTCTGTACAGGCAGGTGGGGAGGCTTGGTGGGGGCTGGCAGAGGATGACAGGGGCATTGAGAGGTTTTGGATGGGTGCAGTTTTGGGGAAGGTAGGAAGCATGTTAATCCTCCTCCTTGGATCTTCTCCAGTGGGGTACCCTGTGGGAAAGTGATGATTTTGCTGTCCTTAGTGACACTGGATGTAACATAGGGGATGTTCCCCTTTATCCCTAGTGTGTGACCTCAGATTTGAAAATTTTCAAGTGAACTAAGCAGTTCCCAGGTCTGTAGGATTATGGCTATTCAGGGGTCTGTGGGCAAGGTGAGTTTGTCGCCAGGCTTGTAGCAGGGAAGCATATAATCCGCAGAGCCAAGAAAAGGAGAAAATAGTCCTAGATGTCAAGCCCCAGTCATAGTCTTCCCATTATTTGTAATATTTCCCTGTGAGATGTCTTTGTGATATTTCTTTGAGTGATTATATTATGATGAATGTCTTTGGTAACAGGCTGTGCAGGCTAACTACAGTATCCAATGCAAACAATGCTGACGCAGTTTCCAAGGGAAGAAAATGAACTCTTGACTAACCAGGAAATGCGATAAGAAAGCTAAAATCTTTACTTTTACTATTACTCTTCATCATCTACTTAACTAATACTCTGCTATTGTTTAGTAGGAACTGAAATTTCTTAAACAATCTAAATATAGATTAATTTTTTATTTTTTTTTAGAACTGGCCCAGCTTTTAACTTTTGAGAGCCAGCAGGGTGTTTCAAGGAGTCTTGCCTGCATTACAGAATTTGCAGTAAACCTGTGGGTGAACAAAGTAACAGTAGTAGGAGCGGGGAAAAGATAAGGCATGTGATGATGGATTCAGTATTTCTTGTAAAAATCAGGTTATGCTGTCAGGGAATTGGGATACATAATATATAGCTGGATAAAGGACTTCAGCCTTTCAAGTGGGTAGGAAATTAAAGCTGGAAGAAGCAAAAGTCAAAGATGCTGAACTGAGAAAGCCAAAGGTGGATGACAATGCCTGCATGATAAACTTTCAACCAGCTTTGGGAGGCCCCAGAAAGAAGAATGGCCAAACAGGGATGGACACCTGGCTCCTCAGAGCCAGGGACAGTGACAGCCAGGCAACCAGCTTGTGTGAAAAGCAGCTTGCATGGCATGTGAGTGTGAACCTTGCACCTCTCCCGCTCTCTGTAGGAAATCTGTCCTCACACGCATTTGCTGCACGCAGCCTCCCTATCAAAGGTAATGAACACCAGACTGCTGTCTCTGAATAGGTAATAGTGCTTCCCCACCACTTCAAAGTCTCTGTTTCACTATTTTTTTCACCATGTTGGTGATGTTGAAAGCAATGATTTTTCTTCTTTAAAAACCACAGCCACAGAGAAGTTAATGAAGGGTGCTGTCTTTGAAACTCCCAGGCAGCTGATCCTGCCTCTCCAATCCTTGCTGTGACTTTCACCTGGGAACCAAGCACTGGACTGGATCCTTGCTGCCGATTAAGACTCATAACCACAAGCACAGGTGGCTGAGAAAGCATAATGGAAGAGTCAGCACCTGATGTTTTGTTGGGACAAGAAGACGACACCAGACACCAGGCTCATTGTAGGTTTGTGTGCTTCATTGCCCAGTGGTGGATGGCACCAGAAGCTGGGCAGCCTCATTCTTGGGTTGTATCTTGCTCATGGGCCACCCCAACTAGGAACCCCAATTCTTGGGTTGCATCTGTCTCATTTGCATATCACTGCTGACAAATATCTGGGTCTTTTCTGTGCCAAAGCAGCGAGACAGCAAAGTCTCATTGTCTTAGAGGAGGTTCATGGAGACAGCTAAGGATGATGAGGGGAATGGCAATCAGCTAAGAAAAGAGCCATGCTAGCCTGTCTTTTTGGTTTTCATTTAATGGCAAGGGAGCTTTAGACCTGCTGAATCTTAATAGTATTAGTAAGTAATAATAAGTGTATTAAATAAGAGAAACTAAATTAAAAAAGAGAGGTAAGGAGAAGTGGTCATTGACCAGGGGTCACAAAAGGGAGCTTAGCTGAAGAAAGGCATCTTGTGCCTGGTGGGAAAGGACTGTGAAGGGCTCTTGGCTTGGGGAGGTGACATGCCCCAGCAGCACTTTAGAGAGCAGCCTGGTGCTGTCACCTGTGCCTGACTCCAGAGGTTGCTGCCATCCCTTGCACCTTGTGCTGGTTTCCCCAGGGTGCCAGCTGCCAAGCCGAAGTTGCTGGGAGGAGGAGCAGCCCTGGGGCCACAGGGAACTGGTTGCCTCCCTTGTCTGTGTGTGGTCTCCCCTACACAAGCCTGGCCCTAAAGGCTTTTGAGGAAAAGGGTAATCCCTGCTAGGACATGCTCCTTTATCAGTTGCTGTGGCTGTTGCCGGTTGCTTTATTGCGAGCAGATGCCGTTTGCTCAGCTTATTGACTGGAAATTGCACACAACTGCACCAGGGAAAAGCCAGCCTGAATTATCTTACCTGCAAAGGTTATTTAAATGAAAACTTCAAACTTCCCTTCATCCTCCCATAACACTATTTAATTTATAACTGAGACCCAGATTTAGAAAGCTTTTGAAACATGTTTATAGGTAGTAGTGAATTAAGATTTGGGCAAATCTAATCCTTCCTTAGCGTTGCTTTGCAAGTTACTTGCCTCACATGTGCCAGACAATATGGGATAATGGAGCAGCTGATGCTACTGAGCATGCTGCTGTAAAAGAAGTAATGTACTCTTTTTCATGAACTTAATCAAATGCATCAAGTCTATTAACCACACATCCCCTTACCCGCCAAGTCATACCACTATCATTGAAATAGCACTTTGAAAATATCTGACTGCAGAGAGTAGTTCACCATTAATTAAGGAAAAAGCTACAGTCACAGTGTGAACCTGACTCACTACATTTTTAATAAACTGGACTATTTTGATGTTGAGGTATTCAAGCAGAAGAGAATTCAATTTATCTAGAAGAATGTTGTTTCTCAAGGTGTGTTAGAAGACCTAGTGTTGTTTGCTTAAGTTGAAGATTTAATGAGAAAAGTTAACTCAAACTGAAGTTATCACATCAGCACTGTAACCACATCTGTGGTTTTCCTTCTTATTTTTTTTCACTTATTTTTAAGAAATGAGTGGAACATGATTTTGTGGAGGCAATGGAGATGATTTTCCATAACTAATTCAAGGGTCTCTAAGACAGGAGGCTTAGGCAATTAGCGGAGACCAATAAATTCCTCTAGAGGAGAGGTTAGGGATATGTGAGTTAGATCTTTTCTCTGGAAGCACCAGGACTCATCCATGGGAGGCTTAGGAAGAGAGCAGCTTCCTGCTGCTGGGGGTTTGGTGTTAGTCTGACAATCCTTGCCTTGTCTGTAAATAAGCTTTTAATTTCTTTTTTTTTTAACCTACAAATTTATTTCCTGGTTTTTAATGTATAGCATTCACACAAATTGAAGCAATAGGCTGGCAGTCTTTGGTTTTAATGGGTCTGCTTAAGGAGACTGTTGCAGTTTAGCTCAGCATGTTCTGCTTAGCAGAAGCAAGAGTTACATGAAGGCCAGGTAACTAATAAAAGTTGTTTCACTTAAATAGGACTTTCCTGGGCATTGCAGTAGTCATTTCTGTCAGGTAACATACACATTGAAGTACTCTCCTCATTCAAAGCTGTGTAATTGTGCCAAATCTACCCATCCAGTGGAAAAACTGGAAACAGAATTTTAAAAGATTGAACCATTTTCCCAAGAAAATGATAATCTACTCTCTTTTACAAAATCAGTTCTCAGCTCACATTTGTATTCCAGACAACAGGTTAATGCATCACAGAAATGTCAAAGGACACCATACTTCTAGTACTTACAAGAAGAGAATTACCAGTATTACTGCTAAATGGAAAACTTTTGTGTTTAAGCTGTGGTGTGCTTAGATGCATATAGAAATGGCCTTAAGGGACCTGACAAATAAAAAATAGGTGGAGAATATTAACAAAAAGGCTTATGTAAAGTTAGAGAAAGTATTAACTTTTTCTTCTTCCCTAAAGTAGACGCAGATATTTCAAAGGAATTTTGACCTGTAGCTGGTAAACAGATAAATCCTTTTCATCTTATTGTTTATGAGAGAGAGAAGAAGACTTGTTGGAGTAATCTGGCAAAATTACAGGGATTCAGTTTCTTGGCCAGTGTCCACTGTGGGACTCCCTTTCTTCTCACTGAGTACATCAGACTGATGTACTGAATGCAGTGAAACAGCCCCAGAAGGAGCCGTGATAATGCTCTGCTCGGAATAGCTCGTGGAAAATATGAAGATGGTTCATTGCTGAATATTTCACTAATGTGTCTGTGCAGACTAGTAAGCAAATATATTTAGTACATTAATCTGTTTCCTTAGAAATTGAATCTGCATTACAGAATATGCTGGATTGTGGCCTACTGCAAGCGTTTCAAAGAGTAGCACAGACCCTGACAAAAAATTGTTGGATACCGGAAAAAAAACTGCTGGGTTTAAACAGAAACCTTGGGCCGCAGGGGCTGGAAAAACCTCCATCTAGAGTCCAGACAAGGATCCATTGATGTCACCTGTCTGGAATGTCCTGCCAAGATACAAGAGACTGTGCTATGATATTATCAAATCCCTGCATAAAATCCATTGTTGTTTTCCCCCTCCCTGTGTATTCTGTAAATGTTGAATATCTCTCCCCCATGTAAATCCCTAAAAATATAATCCTCAAATAAGTGGTATTTCCCCATGATGTAAGTGCTCAACCCAAAAGGTGTAACTTGGGTTTTTCCCTTACCTCACCCTTGTAAAACCCCCTGTTTGTAATAGCTCACCTCCTTTATGAATATGTAGACCCCAGACCCTTAAAATGTCAGCTTGTATGTCCAATAAAGCATTCTAGTTTTTTGCCTCCACCTGGGATCATCTTAGCTTTATTGACCTGCTATAAAAAATAAATGTAATTATAACACATGTAGAGTTCTTAGTTTTCAAATGCCATGCATTTGGAGATATATCTAGACCAGCACAGAGGAGAGGATTTACAAAAGGTCACAATATGAAGCTACAAGAGTTTTCTAGGATGAGGAAAACTCATCCTTTACTCACATCACAGCAACTCTACTAGGATCACCTAGAATTTTATGGATGCAACAGTAGCAAAACACCCTGTGAATAACTATATGGACAGGCTTCAATGAAGAGAAAAACTGGATTTAGTGATTACAAACTTCCTTTCAAAGTAACTGTTCGGTAAATGCAAGGGAAGAATCATGATATTTGGAACTTTTTGCCCAGTGGACATAAAGTGCAGCATCAGAAAACTAGAGAAATTCAAACTGCTGTTTTGGAGAGGGAGAAGGAAATCAGCCTCTAAATGGCTCAGAATTGCAGTGGAAGAAATGAGTTCTGCGGTTCCTTTGGGGAATTTAGCTGCTGCAATTCTTCAGGTAGATGTTAAGGTTTGTGATGGGACAACAGACACCATAAAACACACTCCTTGGGGTAATGCCTGTTGGATCAAAGGCCTAATGATCCATCATCAGCACCATATCCCCTGTTGCTCCTTCTGCCTGTCCCTCTCTCAGCTCCATCCAGGTCAACACGTGAGAAGTGGAGCTGTGAAGGCAGAGCTATTACAGACTGCTTTTTTGAAGAGAAAGGAATCAGGGCTTTTGTGTATGGCATATTCTGAATCTTGGAACTGTTTCATTCTCTGCTCTCTTTTTAGTTAGTACAAGTATTTCAAGCACTGTTCCTCTAGTTGGTAATGTTTACTACTACACACTGAAGTTCTAGGCATTTAGAAAAGTGATCAGAAATATTTGCATCTCATTTCAGCCAGAGACAAAACCATAAATTACTGGGAACATTTCTAGGATGCCCTGAGATCACTGGATTTCCAGCTGATTTTCTGCAAGTGTAATTCTCGCATTATAACAGGAGGCTAGAGCAGGGTAACTTGTCACCTGGAGAATTCTGGTTTGCTGAACTGTGGGAGAAATGATTTTCTGTATTGTCGTCCTACAACAACCCAGGTAAAAGCTGCTGAGTCCTTGAGCTGTGTATGAAATGTGCACAGAAGAACTCCATGCACCTCTTCGCAGGTGGAAGGGGTATCATTCATAGAACAAAATGAGTAAGTGAGCCCTTCATCCCTCCAAACCAGATTATATTTTCTCACATTTCAGTGTGTAATGAGCCATGAAGCTTGAGGTCAAAGGTTCCCAGCACTGGATGGATGGTTATCTTTCAAAACCAATGTGCCCTGAGGCTGTGATTCCACTTATGGTAACCAAAACAGTCTAGGAAAAAAAAGATGATTAAAATAAATTCTGTATTTTTTTAAACAACTTCCAAGATGTTAGAGAGGTTTTAGGAAACCATTGTGAAGGAAGGCTGAAAACAGTAGCATTTAAGAAATGGGAGGTGGGGAGGCTGCGATTTTAACTTAAAACAAATTCAGCTTTAAGTAGTGTAGCAGTACATAGGAGCTCAACATCAATAGCAGAAGAACACACAAGTATTATATGAACAACTGGGGCACTTGTTACATTTTCTGCATCTTAAGTAGAGAAGGTAAGACAGAAGTCTATCTTTGTTTTTTGGCTTTGTGATCAGTACGTTCATCCCCCTAGAAGCTACTGCTCAGCTCAAGTCCTTGTGTTTTCAGCTTCTTTAGATCTGGTGACTGCAGTCGTTGCACCGCATATCACTGAAAATCCCTTGCCTTTAGATTTTTATTTTTAGGCTGACTGCATGAAGAAATGATCATGCTCTGAGTTAGTTTCCATTTAAGGAACTTCTCTGCAAGGAATGGATAGGTGTTATAGGAAGATTACATGGCAGATGGAGGAAGACATTAATTTCTATTTCCATGCAGTGGTAGATACAAGGAACACACCTCTAAAGCGGCTCACTTGGGAATTGGATTGGAACATAGCAATGAGGAGAGTGGACCAGTGGATCTTCATTCATTATCAAGAGGGGGGCAGCATCACTTGGACAGGAGAGTGCCTGAAGGGTAGGAGGGGCATCTGGCTGCTCCTTTGGTGAGATGAAGGTACAGTATGTCTGGGTATGTAAATGCACATACATGTGCTCACTTCTGAGAGAGCACCACCACCCAACAAGAATAGCAGAACTGAGCAACTACCTTTTTTCCATGCAAGGCCCAGGTAATTTGCAGTTGTCTGTGAATTCTTGACTTCAACTTTCCTAATCTGTGCTGCAAACAATGTTTTCCTAAGCCAAAAACCACAAGCTTGAACCAGTTCAGGGTTTCTGTCAGCAGCAGCCGCCTGTGCTATCAGCCCTGGGCAGGGAGCTGGCAAGAGGCCAGGGCTGCGGTGCTTTGAGCTCTGCTCCCAATTGCAACGTCTGGAGTGAGTTCGAAGTTGGGCAAAATGCCTTTGCATCTGTGAATAAAAGCTTCTTGCTTTTTTTCTACAGCCAATATATGTTTCTACATAAAAGATACTGCAAGTTTGGTGCTAACAGTTCTATCTGTTGCTATAATCAATTATTGCCTTTGCACAAAGATCCAGCTAAGTCTGTAAGGAACTATCCCCAAACCTTAGCATGATCTGTGATGGATATCTACATAAGATGGGGCAGCAGAAATCATCAGCAGTATGGAGAACTCCTTGTGAGCAAAAGTCGAGTGCTGTTTCTTTGAATGGTCCCAGCTGAACATCTTTCGTTCCCATTGATGCCCCCAAAACTGGAGACTCTTGGCATCTACAAGTATGTGTCCCAGAACAGACTCCAGGTGTTGGTGTGAAATACTTTTATATTTCTCAATAAGGGTGATACTATTACTTGGATCTGATCTTTTGAAACAGAGGAAGATACCAAACTGTCAGGCTGATCATCTAATTTCCATTCAGATATATTAGCAATGGCAGAGTAGTCAGGGAAATTAAATGATAAATCTCCTTTCTGCTCTATATTTCAAGTAACAAGATCTTTGAATGTTTTTTTTGCCTAAAATTCTAAATGATTTTCCTTTCAGGACGGTGTCTGAAAACCTAATGGAATGATCTTATGGTTCCATCTGACCTAGGTTTGTCTTTATCTCTGCTTATTCAAAAGGTGCTTTGTTTTGTACCAGCTATCTAATAAGCACTGAGATTTCATAAACTTATGCAATGCCTATGTATTATCTAGCATTTTGTAGGTTGAAGAGCTGTAAATTTCACCTCTCCCATAAATTCTTCTTCTGTGTCTTGCACAAGTGGTTACAGGTCTCAGAGTCTGTCATTCAAGTGGATTACTTCATTTAAAAAGATGCCATTACAGACAATGTTGTGACAAGAAAGAATTATCGACACTCTCTGATAAACTACTGCCAGGACCTTCCCACTGATTTTTCCAATCAGGGTGATGATTTGAATCTTTTCTTTTGCTCCATGACTGTTAAAAATCCAGGTATTTCTGTTCAAGAATGAATTTCCCTTTTTTAGCACTGGTTTTTGAAGGAAACTCTTAGCTTTTTACTTTGTCTTTATACAGTTGCATGCAAACTTGAAAACAGATAAGAAATAAAAATATCAAAACAACTGACAAAGAAATTGAGATCTTTTAAAGTCTGTTGACAGAAGAATCATTTTGAACTCTAAGTCTTCCAAACATTTGGATTTCTTTCCCTACAAGGCCCTTAAATTCTTGAATGAAAAATGAAGAAAAACACCAAGATTTTTTTATATTAATACATAGTCAAAACTTCCCTTAATGTAAATCCCAGAATAAATTCTGTGCTTTGACTCAATAACTCTGTGTTAATCTGGAGAATGTGATAATGATCTACAGGTTATAAAACTGTACGGAAAATAGCTCCCAGAAGAGCTCTGCTTACAGCCTGATATATATTGCTTTTTCTTGTTTTTATCTCTTCAGCTGATTTCTTCTTCCTTATAGATTTAATCTGTTGGTCCAGTGGCTTTTCTTCTATACTGAATTAAATTTTTGAGACTGCTGAGCACAGTGTGGATGGAGACTTTACATGGAATTCCAGCAAGCGGTACAGAGACTGAGAACTCCGCAGGTGATGAGATTTGAATCTGGCACTACCCGAGGAACTAAGCCTGTTTGCCTTGTGCTGGATTCCCACTGATGTCCAGAGGATGGTGCTACTTGTCTTGTTAAGAATTTTTTGTCTGAGTAAGAACTGCAGAAAATCTCTCTGCTATCGTGGCATTGTCTCCTCAGCATAGTCTGTTTGTCCAGACCAGCCAGGACCCTCATTCCCAAAAATGAGAAGTGAATTACAGCAAATATTGTCATCTGTCTGTTCTGATTGGTTACAAATGAGTTTCAGTGGTTTTGGTGGGAAATTTGCATTAGGAATAAAATTCAAACTGGGACATGCCATTGAAATGGAAATTTTAATTCAATACAATTTTCTCTTTGTTTCCCACAGGCCAAAATTTTTATGAGAATGTTTTCTATAATACACTGCGGCAAGGGACAGCACCATCCCAGAGTAGCCTGGTCCAGATGTATCTTCTCTTGACCACAATGTGGTCTTGAAAACTGTTACTTATAACGTAGGATGAGGTGATGTGAAATTAGCTAATAAGAAGTTGTAGAAGATTTAGGGAAAATGTTTTTTTAATGCAAATCCATTTCTTTCACAAAACCTACTTTTGATAAACAGTGAAGTTATAACAGCCTTGGCAAATTTTTAATATTCTTCTTCACATTGGATGTAAACTGTGGAGAGAGGAAGCAAGTAAGCCAGCTTTGTCATCCCCTGGAGTCTACTGGCAAGTGATGTCAAGGATAAAGCCAGAAAATGTAAGTTTCCTGCCCCTCCCTGACCTGAGCCATCAGCTGTTGCTAAACTTAACCAAAATCTATGACTAAAAACAGATTGGACACATGAGGCTCTTAAATTTCTGGTGGTTGCAGGGGAAAGCAGCTGTGGCCCAAATCAGTCTATTTGCTCCACCAGGCTTGGGAATGTGCTGCATTTGGAAATGGTGTAAAATGAAATGGATGGATATTTCAACATATGCACTGCCAGTGACAAACACCTCCTTGCCTGGAGTGCCTTTATCAGAGGGACTCTTTGGCCCATGGGATATATCTGAGCAGGATTCCCTGGGTGCTGAGCTGTGGTGAGGGAGCAGGAGCATGGGATACCAATGGCTCCCGCCTCTCTCAGGCCAGACTTGTAAGACTGGTGCTTCAGCAGGGTATCTTTGGACTCAGTAACAGTCCTTAGGATCCTCCAGTGTTAGTTATTCTTAGCTGGAAACCCAATGACTGCATTTTGTATTCCTTCTTGCACTCTCATATAATTTTCTTGGTAATCCTTAGGAACCACCAAGCTCTCCCTGAGCTGCAATGAGATCAGAGGTGAACGCAATCATTGGGTCCCTTAGCTTCTCCTTCATTCTTGCTCATTCCCTGCATACAGTTTTCTCTTTTCCTCCAATTTCAGGGACATATGTAAATAATTAACTTACAAATTATACAAGCTTATCACACTATATCCCAACAGATGGAGAAACACCATTAAGTTGATTTGTTCAGGCAGCCACATGCTAGACGCAGACCCAGAAAAAACAAGGAAATGAGGAGTTGCTGCTGTTAATGGTACGGAACTGTCTCATGGCTGCTATTGCTGCATGTGGCATTACAGCCCATTTACTGTAATCTTAACTCTGACCCACCCACACCTTTTCCCACACCTCTTCCCCTATCAAACAGCTGTTGTGAAAGTTTATTTCTACTGCAACAGAGTGATGGGGTTGCACCATGTATCCAAATTGTGTGTGACCCAGCTGGTTCATGTCACCCCAGCAATAGCACTGAGATGTGGGCAACGGTCCAGTCTTGCTCTCGGTAGCTGTTTTAGAAGCACTGCATCAAGCACAGCTGGAGATTGTGGCTGGTCTGCTTGACGCCTTGGCTTGGTGAACTCATATAAAAACTTCGTCCCATAATAATAGTGGTAGGTGTGAGACAAAGTTGTTCTAGTGCTGGGAAATGCTCTAGCACTCTGCTGTGCAGAGAAAGGGTTCTGTAAAATGCAGATGTCACTTAAATTAGGAAGAACTGTGTTTCATTTTTTCAAACCAGCTTGCAGAGAGTAGCTCCAGCTAGAGCAACAGAGATATTGAAACTGGGACTTTAGAGAAAGCAAACCCATTTGCTGTTGTATGTGACACAGAGGATGGTCAGATGAGAAGTGTGTGCTATAACAGGTACACTTCCTGTGCAGCACTAACATTTCATTTCATTTGCCAAGGGAAATTGGTGGATCACTCAGGTAATCTACTCAGTCACGTGTAAATTTGAAACCTATTCCTCTTGCTTGATGGTGAATAGAAGAATAATGCAACACTTGGAAACAGAGAAATTATTGCTTTTTAACAAAAGGATGCTATAGGGCTGGGCATCCAGTATTTTTCTATGGAAATTGTACCAGGATGTCACAGTAGTATTGTGCAGATACCAAGTGGCTTTTCACTTTGGTATCAGCTGCAAACTAGTCACAGCAGATCTCAGCTCAGGTGGATTTTCCATGCCTGTTACTGTGGGCTGCATAAGCTACCGTGACTGTTACTGCTGCTGAGCTGCTCCAGACCACTCCTCGGTACCCAAAACACAAGTAAGTGCCGAAGGGAATGGTGACCTTTGCCTTTACTGTGGCCCTTGAGCCAAACCTGAGGATCTTATAACTGATCAGCGCCACTGCTCTGCACTTACATCCAGTGCTGGGATGCATGTTTTGTGTGACGAGCTTTGTGTCTTTGTTTTGGGGGTAAAGCTGAATTTGTGAATACCTGTTTTACAGAGATTTGTGCTCCTACAATTTGGAACTTTCTTTTTTTTTTTTTTTTTTTTTTTTTTTTAGTATCTTTCACCAGAATTAGATTTTATCTTTTTCCTGCTGGAGGGGTCCATGTGGGTGCCTTCCCCTCAGAAGGCAGCGATGTCTTGGCAGGAGAAATTATGGGGCTCTGAAAGAGCTTTCTGTGAGTACACGTGGGCAGTGTGTGCAACCTGTGGCTGTTTTCTGACATGAAAAAACTGCTTTTCAAAGTCTTTACCTGGCTCTATATGACTGCTGCTAACACAAAATCAAGCCAGTGAGGGTGTTTCACTGCTTTGGAGATACCTTATGTGTTCATAAACTGTCTCTGGTTGGGATTTTGAATTTCTCCACAGTTTTAGCCTCTGGGTCCCACTGGATTTCTCCAGGATTCTTCCTAAGGGTTTTCACTCTGACCACCTGTGAGAAATACTTGTGCGCTATTTCCTTCTTTTCTTTCTCACTTCATTTTGAGGTCTATATAAATTGTAGGTAAGTATTGCCAGATCTAATCCCTTAACACTAATTCACCCAAAAATTTACTGTTTCCAGTTCCACAGCTTTTGTACTCATTTGACATAGATTTACTTACCTCTCCTCCAGACTCCTTTTCTGATAGGAAAGCTTTCCTCTTACGGTTTCTATTTTGCTGTTGAAACACTACTTTGACATTTGGGGCCATCTGGAGGGACATTGAACTGGTATTTGCCTCATTTTCAGCTGCTGCCATCTCCCAGCTGTCCTATTTTCACACCTCCATCCCAGCACACAACACTTCAGGTGCATCCCCAAAATCTTGAAAAATCCCTTTTTTTCCCTCCAACTCCACCTTTGGAAATGGAAGTCTGGGATTTCTGGCTTACTGTTTCTCTGAGTTCTCTGCAAGGGTGCAAATATGAGCCCGCTGAGCCCAGCCCTGTAGCTGGGAGGTGTCACAGCTGCCCCATGGAGCCTGCCCTGCCTATGGCATTGCCAGTAGCCCTGCCTGTGACCCTGCCTGCAGGGGTGAAAACTCCTCTGATGCACAGGTACACATTTCATGCCAAACCAAGTGTGTGCTTGGACTTGGCCTCTGTGAGGTGCAATAGTCTCGACTGAGCTGTACGGGGAAGGGCTATGTTATTTCATAGAATTGTGGAACCATATAACCATAGAACAGTTTGGGTTGGAAAGGACCTTCAAAGGTCATCTAGTCCACACTCCTATCATTTTTAAGGACACCTTCCACTAGACCAGGTTGCTCAAAGCCCCATCCAACCTGTCCTTGAATGTTTCCAGGAATGGGTCATCTACCACTTCTTTGGGCAATCTGTGCCAGTGTTTTACCATCCTCATTATAAATAACTTCTTTCCTAATTTAATCTAATCTAAATTAACCTTCCTTCAGTTTAAAATCATTACCCCTTGTCCTATTGCAACAGGATATTGCTACTTTCTGTAATTAGTACACTAAGTGTCAGGCTGAAATGCCAATGATATACCAGCTGTTGCTGGGCATTTCTGTTCAGAATTGTAGTGAGGTGATTCTCTGTGTCATGCCATGCTGGACCATGCTCAGCCTTCCTCCTTAGGGAGACCAACCTTTGTGTTTCTGTTGTGCAATGCCTGGGTTTTGCTGTTACTCGATAAGTTACTCTGTCATTACTCTGTGTAGCTGGGACAGTGGCTTTATTGAGATATATTCCAGGCAATATTTTCAATATAAATATTTGTGGGTAAAATTTTCAAATATCGTCTAGGAGCACAAATCCTGCTGAATGTCAGTCTGATTCATATTCCTACAAGAACATTAGGAAATGCAGCTCCACACGTTAATAATGACAAAAACCTGTATGTTACTGTGGTTCAAGAAGATGGCAGACTAACATGAGTTCCCTGTAGAAGAACCTTAACCTAAGCTGGAGCTGTATGTAGGGCTACATTTTCAGCTGAGAATAAAGTAGATTTTTGAATTCTAAATTTTGAAGTTGCAAAGTGACATTTAGAAAAGTAAGAAAGAAAAGATATACTATTATTCCTAGCTTTTATTCAGTATAAAACCCTACTGCTTTTGAGATCTTTTTCCAAAGCTTTCTTTTTAGTGCAAGATACTACTACTTTTTTAAGCCTTTAAGCTTTCTTTTCAAATGGTCTCATGATTGCCATTCTAACTAGAAAGAGAAATATTTGCATATTAAAAAAAGTATGAATGATGGTTGCTCACAATGTCTGCATCCACAGCAAAAGTCTGGAAAAGGAAGAAAGAAAGAAAGGAAAGTATTTTTCCTGACTCATTGTTTAAATGATAAAATGTCCATTAATAAGCTCATATTATAGAATTAATAATTCTAACCTTTTCAAAGGGTTTCCATCACTGCAGATCTTGCAGCTGGTGCAATTACAGTATGGCATAAACATTTTGCTAGGGAGTTTGATTTAATTACAGGAAGACTTTCTGTAAGGTCAGTGCTGTAGTACAGAACTTATGTTCTTCAGGCATTCACTTTAATTACAGTTTTGGTTTTGATGGTAGGCCTGACTGGTCTTCATGTGTTATGTGGAGTCCCTCCTGTGCTATACCAGTGTTGGAGAGATAACTCTCTGTTTAGAAATACTGAATCTGGGATCCAGTGCTGTCTCTGGGACAGCTCCATGCTTAGATTTTTAGTGTGATTTTGTTCCCTCAGTGGGTGAGACTTCCTGTATCTGGTCATGAAACGGGCTGGAGGTGGGAGTAGCATGTTGTAGAGGTGTCACACATGTGATAAGACTCAACTGGATGTCATATCCAGGTGCTGCCTCCCTCCTGCCAGTGCAGATGCCTGGTGGATTTGAGTCACCAGCTGCTTCATGTGAAGGGGGCACGACACTGGAGAGAAACCATGTCACTGTCCTCTTCATGCATGAGGTAAGAATCTGTCAGGAGTGACCTCTGGGAATCTTGATGCCTGGTGGGTGAGATTGTGTCAGAACTGTGCTTTGATTCCTCCCCTCTGTCCTGTAACTCCTTTGCAAAACCACCTACTCTCCTGCTAGTGTTGGTTTTGATAAGCCCCTTCTACATCCTAATGAAGACATTGAATCAGGCTGATTTCACAGCACTATCTGCAAACTTTTAGCTGTTTTCAGTTATCTTTCTCTTTGTAGGGGCTTCTCATGGCAGAACTTGTTATTTAGCCCAATCCAGAATAATTCTTTCCAGAAAGCACTTGAAGTGCACCAGAAATGCACAAAGTGGAATTGGTTTGTAAGGAACAAGTTGTGGTAGACAAACTCAATTTTCTATTTTTCTTTCTTTTTTTTTTCCTTCTTTTTTTTTTCCATATGTAATTAAAATTTTTGATGGTGTTTGGAGCAGAACAGACAGGATTGCTAATGTGTCAATATAGCATACATGTTCTAGAGAAAAATGAAGGAGAGTGGGAGGGCAAAAAAGGGATACAGAGGGTGTGAATGCTGCAAAGGGGAGGGAAAGGACGTGCTGTGGTGCATCTGCTTCATGTCATGTCTCCTCAACCCTGTGCACTGTGATTGGCAGTGCTAATGGGGGAATAAAAATGTCTTCCTTTGCATCTCATCTATTGTCCCCTTCCCCAGCAGAAAATCCCTGTGGAAGCCGTATTGTCCTCCCTTCATCATTTTGTGTACATTGAGGTGTAACAGTTACTTCTTGCCAGTTAAGTTCTGCAGCATTTTTCCTGCTTGTTCCTGAGAAACACGATATCTTGTTTTAACTATTTTAATCAATTGAACCTCTAGGACTTCCCTCAGTAGATTATTCCAGTCTTTCTCTAAAGAAAACAGCATTAGAATTTCTCCTTCAATAGTCATCAACATTTTTTCTTGACTAAGCCAGGGAACAGTGCTGTAGGATAGGGCCTGTAATGGCAGGCAAACTGAGGGGGGAAAAGTAAAGAGGTGAGAAATAAAAAGAGCATGAAGAAAGAGGAGGACTGACTGGACATCTGAGACCCTTCTGAAATTAAATGTTTAACCTGTTTTCTTGGTTCCTTTACTTTTCATAACAGCAGGAAGGAAGAATATGTTTTTCCATTGTAGAAATGGAATTAAAAGTCTAGTGATGTTCTTTTCTAGTGCTGAAAATTTCTGAAGTGTGAGGGTAAAAATGGGAAATGGATTAATATGGGCTGGCAGTTTTGAAGGTACCTAAAAACTTTGGTGCTGAGCTCTCCCTAAACTGTGAAAGAGTGGAGTGACAAGCTACATAAGCTCCTTTTCAAAATCCTCTCTTTAAAGAGCATATTAAAGCAGAGGTGAAAATCAGAAGGCAGAAAGAGTGGTACAGATATCCATGTAGTGATTAGTCCTAAGGTTGACAGAAGTAATAACTAATTATTTGTTCTGCATCTTTGTCTATGACCTGCATGTTTATGCCAGGGCCCCACTGTGCAAATACACGGGGAAAAGAAAGTCTCATGGAGCTTGCTTAAATGTTTTATTCATTGCATTAATTTTTGCCTGAAGAGTTATTTTCCCTAGGGGATGAAGGCCTTAATATATGGTTCAAAGGAGTGTGTGGAACCTAGCCAAGAAGCTGTCTCTGAAATTAATGACAGAGTTGGAGTAAACCCTTTGTACCATTTGGACATCAGCCACTGACACTCAGATAGGTTTGCCCCATGGTAAAGCCCTTTTGCTTCCTAATGATGGAATTGTCCTTTTGGGTTTACCCTAAAGGGTAAATGCTCTCCACAGTGCTATTCAGTACTGCATGTGTATGGCAGGCAGGAGAGAGCACCAAGCAGCTTCAAGAAATATGAAGTACTATGGCCTTTTATATAAAATGAAGCTGTGAGCCACGTTTGGGTGCTAGGTGCTGGTCCAGTCCTTAAAGACTGGACACCCCAGTGCATACTCTGAGATTTCAGAGCAGTGCTGGTGAGTAAATTGCAGCTCAGAACTCAGAGCTATTGCTGTTTCTATGCAGGGAGTGTAGAAATCTTCAGAAATGTTTAAAAGATTGACCAGAAAAATGGCTGTTTCAAAACAATATCAGGTGGATTTAAACTGCCAGTAATGCTGTTGCTTCACTCTGCTTTCACTGGTGTGCCCAGAACAGCTGTGTTTGATAGCTCCCCACAGGCAGGATGGCTTTGGAAGTCAAGTAGTATGGTTTTGTAGTGTCGCATTCCTGGCATCTCTCAAGGCTGTGGTTGTTTCAGATGGGATTGTGGGGAATACAAGAGCTTCTGAAGGTGCTTGGGAACTGTAGGGATAGACAGGAGGGGGGGGGATGATGACGCAGGAGTGTTCTTGGATGTATCTGCTAATTGTGTGTGTTACTGCTTTGGTGGATGTTTCTCATCTCAAAGCAAATTGTTAGCTAATGAAAAGTGTGTTTGGGGCAGTATTGACTTGCACATTTCTCAAGAGTGCCTTGTAGATGTCAAGATGAGAGCACAACAAAGAAGCTAAGGTGGGCAGGCAGTTGAAGGGCATGGTTCCATCGCCCTGAAGCTAGGGGTCCTTCATCTGTGTGCATTTCCCAGGATGTGAGACTGTGAGTCAGAGCACATAGGAGGGCCCACACCTGGCCATGACCCAAAGTATGAGACTTTTGTCACTGTACTTGCACTGAGGAATAGAAATTGAGCTAGAGCTAGAGCTGGAGCTGGGCAGTTGTGGGTGGCAGGAACCTCACTGTGGTCAAACATGAAGATTTCACTCCTCTTTCTCGATTTCACACTCCAGTAGAGAGTCAGTAAATTACATGAGGAGTTGGTGGGTTACAGGCTGTAATTTGGGCAAAGGAGCAAGAGCAAGGCTCCCTCCAGGCCCTACAAACACCTGAGAGAAAGCACAAGAATTGGAAAGAGGGATGAGCCTGGAGGCTGTTGCGAGCCTAACTTGTTAATAGACACTCAGCCAAGCTCTGGACTCTGTTGCAGTGAAGGCTGCAGATGCCTTCCTGGCTCCCGAGGGCTGACTTCCTACATGGTCCAAAATCTACCTACTTTCACAGATTGCTCTGAAATTTGATAGGACTTACAGTGGGCCAGTACAGGCATATTCTTACATTTTAGAGTCACTTAAGCAAGGAGAACCTGAGATATAGCCCTCTTCTCCCCATCCTTGTCCTTGTTCTCCATATACTTGTTCCCTGCCCCAAAAGACAAAGGGAACCAGCACCACCTCTTGGATTATTTCCTCTTTATGTGCCTGAGAAGAAGACCTTTGGCTTAAATGTCCAAGGCAATGACTTTGCATGTCCCAGAGGAAAATGCTAAAGGACTTCTATCCTGGCTGCTCTTACATGAGCTGAGAGGACTCCTGCAGACTCTGTCTATGCTACCATTACTGGTGTTGACTGAAAGCTAGCCTGGGCAGAAATCAAGGATGGGGAAACAGGAATTTTTTGTTTGCATTACATTTTATGGGCAACTCCAGAAAGCCTGAAAGGTGTTTTCAAGCAGAAAGAGGCTAAGGGCTTTTTACAAAGGATGAATATTTGGAAGAAAGCAGGACAGTGGATATGATTACAGTGAGGGAGCTCTGGTTAGTCACCAAGGCTCTTTTATGTAGGTGTAACCTACAGGAGCAGAGATGGGAAGAGGATGAATGACAAAAAAGACCGTGGAGGTATTTGAACCCACTTCCTGCCCTCTCCTTGGGATAAAGTGAGATATGGAACTTTCAGAAACTGCCTCTACCACCCTCCCTGCTTCTCTTATGAACAGGTATCCAGGAGTCTGGTCAGAATTGGGTGAGACAGGGTTCACCTCCATGTGGTACTTGAGGCAGAGAAGGGAGATGGTGGGTAAACCCTCCCCTTCTCTCTATCAGTGTGATAGAAAATACGGGTGATGCTGGAGCCTTCCTGTCCCTTTGTCCCAAAGAAGGGCTGTACTTCTGTGGGCACAGCTGGTGGCAGCAGGCTTGCCTGATACCTACAGGGCTTCTAGCCTGGCATGAGAGGTGGAGTTATGTAGCCGTAGACAGATCTTCTCTGCCTGGATTCTTCTTGTAGGGCATTCTTCAGTGGGCCCCTTCTCATTCCCCACTGCAACCAAACAGAGTGTTGGCTAAAGAAGCTGTTATTTGAGGGACAAAACCGTTCTTCTCTAAATGGTGAGGTCACCTAGTCCCATCCCACACCTTTTTATAAAGCCAGTGCCACAAAACCTCCAATTTGTTCATGAGAAAACAAAGCCCAAAGGGCCACACCTTGGAAATCTTAATATTCATCTTTTTATGTGGCATTTCCAAGTATTCTGATGCCCTTGAAATAGGCAGAATATGTTGCCACCTACTACGGAAATTATGGACTCCTGCTTTTTCTCCAAAGAACTTTCTCTGCAAGCTCTTTGTCTGGCTAAATACGAGGGCACAGGATGATCTTTCCTTTCTTATTGCTAGACCTCTTCTCCCTACCTCTCTTCTGTTAAAAAGTGACACAGATGTTGGGATCTCTTGAAAACGACTTCACTGTACATAGAGATAAGACAAGTGGACATGGTCAACTCAGATCTGCTTGGCTTTGACAGCTTGAACTAGGCTGATGTGCAATGACTTTAAAGGCTGGCAGACAAATCCATCAGAGGCTCCTGAACCATTGGAGTAGTCTTACAATTTCCTTTGCCACTAATATTTGCCTTCTTTTTGTCTGTGTGTTGTTTGTGCTCTAATTCTTGATGGTTTCACCCTTTGCATGGGTGCAGTTGGGAGCATCCATTGAATCTTATCAGTGGAAGTCTTTTCTAATCCAGTACATATTTCCCGTGGTATCCTGGTGAGTCAGACTTCTTTCAGGATAGAGCCCTGTTTCCAAAATTTCACTTATTACTCCATCCAATTGGACAGAGTCTCCCTTTGGATATCACATTTTGGTGTTTATGGTGGTGTATCACTTTGCAGCGAACACATGTGGGCTGATGCACAGTATTAATTATGTCAATGTCTGTAGTCAGGCAGACCAAGTGCCCCCTTCAGAACCAGACCAGTGGCAAAGCATAGAGCCCAGTGTTTAGCTTCTGTAGTGATTGGCTCCATTCTCTTTGCATTCCAGACAAACAGCATCCCTGCTGTTCTCTCACTCAAAGCAATATATCCCTTAGCATGCAGCATGCCAGAATTAACCCCTGGGCATCAAAGTGACAGGAAATAAAGAGTTATTTGTTAAACACAAATCTGTTCATGCAGAATCAAACATCCTGACATAGCAAAATAAGTTCCCATATTTGTCAGTGATTATGCAATCTTACTTTGAAGATACAACAAAGAACATAAAGAAGAATGCATTTTTGGGTACAAAAAATTGATCTGTCTTTGAAACAAATGATTTTGCAATCAGGACAGCAGGTAAAAGTAGAGGTAGATGTTCAGCAGATGAAAGTCAGTGTAATTCCCTTCAAAAGTTCTGGTTATGTCTGTACCCACTGTGAATCTAGCACAGAGCTTTTTCAACTTTAAGCACTGTCCCAATTTGAAGAAAGTGATTCTTTAAGACTAAGCCTGACTTTCTTGATTTTCTCTATGTTGGAAATAATGTGGTGATATATTTTGAAGTTGCCTCATATAAAGACTTTTTAGCTGCAAGCTGAAGGGAGATTATTTTCATGGTTTTTCCCTGTTAGAATGCTGGCACTGCATCAGTGAGCAGTAAGACCTGCAGAATTGCCCCTCCCTGACTTGCTATTACCTCAAGCTAAAAAGTCCTGTTGTGTTATGTTTTATACACTGCTCACTAAGACCTTGAAGTACAGTTGTTAAACACACTGTTAGAGAACTTTCTCTCTCCCCGTGTTTTTTATTTCCCTGTGCCTTGTTCTGCTCATGAGGTCTGCTTTTTTAAATCCAACTACTGTTCTGACCAGAAGAAATTTCCATTTTTCTGGGAAAGAACACATCTTTCTGAATCAGCCTTTTGGCAGGTAATTTCTCCTGCCCATTGCATTAGTCTGGTTGTCCTCTGAGTGTTCAGAGCTCCTTGAGGACTACATGGATATAATCATAAGTATGAAGAGGAGAAGTCCTGTCTTGGATAAGAAACAGCAAATTGCATGTTTCTATTTTCTACTGGAAAATGGAAAGAAAGGGACAGTTTAAGTGTCCCTGACCTTGCCTTGATGGACTAAGTGACCTCTTAAAATCCTTTTAATCTTTGCTTTTGCTCAATCTGTGACAAACTTATGTTGTGACACACATGCATTACATGTACATTTTATGTTTATGTCTTCCTGCAAGGCCTTTCTATTAAGGTCTATCTTTTTGTCTACTCTTTTTGGAGCACAGACTGTCTGTGGTGAAAAGGGAAGAAAGTATGTTCAAGCCTGTCCTCCATGTCAGTACTGTCCCCTCTCCTCTCCTCGCTCACTAATTCAACTTGAAATGTCTAGTGAGAAAAGTCTGAAGATGTTAGATTAGGGTGTCTCACACTTCAATGAGCTGCCTTGATTTCTCAGATCACTCTCAGAGGGAGTGAAAAGGCAGAGAGACTTGCATTCAGAGATGATGAACCTGATATGGAAGTATCATTTTGGTGTTTTGCAGGTCATACCACAGAAAAATCTAAAAAATAAGTTGATCAAATGGATAGGTTTTCTTCATTGTGAAAGAACTTCGAAGCAGGAGTTTTTGAGAGGTGTGTTGAGAGCCCCAGGGAAATGTTCAGTAAGTTAAATATTGACAGCTCTATTCATTACTTGACTTACACTGTGCAATGCTTAGTGATGCACTAAGTTAGGGCCTGCTGTGCTTGGTACTGTATAGAGCAAGGAAAATTTAAAACTGTCCTTGTAAAGACCTTGAAATCATAATATATAAGGAGCAAATGTGCCTCTAGGTTTTTGGGCAAAGAGCTTCGCTGCGAAGAATATAGGAGAAGCAAGAACAGCTTTAACTTGTTAAAAAGAGTTGATGAGATAGGCCAGTGGGTGAATGGTGAGATTTCATTTCAAAAGCCAGAAGGTACAGTGGGACACAGCTTTTGAAAGTTGTAAAAACTCAGCAGGATTCAATCTCTATTGCTAATTTGACACTTGTGGCAAGCAGATTTTGGCTCTAGAAATTAAGCATCTTCTCCCATTCCAGAGGTGGGGGACTATCTTGAGAGTGGAGACTGGACGGAAATGTGCAGATAACGCTGCACATAGTGGCCTATCCAACATTTATGAGCTTTTCACACTGGAGGAAGCAGTTGTTCACTGATGTTTCTTGGGATTTTCAGCTCTTGGGGTTGCTGCAGAGCTTAAAGCAGCTTGTGAAAGATAATTGCACAGTGTGAAGTGAAGGAAGAAGTTCTGAGCAGGTGGAGAGACCAAAGTACACATCTCCTGCACAATGGGAGGGAAAGGTATTTTACAACAAAAGAAGGGCGATGTGTAAGAAATCTTTGTAGTTAGCTTGTGAGAACTGGAATAGGAAGAAGCTATACGACCAGGGAGAGAAATCAGGCTGTGACAAGGCCTCTGAATGTGCCATAGCAAGAAAAGGCTATAAAGATGAAAAGACAATAGTCACTAACAATATTAGAGAGACCAGGGTGCTGAGAACTCACAGCATAGATCTCTTCACAGACATTTTGGCCTGAACAGGAGCAATGGGAATCTTTAGATAATAACAGGGAGAAAGAATCTGTGAATGTGGAAGAACCATTGCTCAGGGGGACGTGATCTGGAAAGGCAGATAATTTGACTTTCACAGCTGGTGGTGCTATGTCCATGGGGTGAGTATCTGGAGATTTTGGAACACAGGTGCCTTGAGTGAATTATAAAAGGGTGAAATCTGAAGTAGTTAGCAATACTGATACACAACCTCTCAGTCTCCTTACTGTAATTAAGGAGAGGTTAATGTGTTCACAGATCTGTTTGAGAAGTTGCTCTTCTTTCTTTCAGTGTAAACAATTTTGTTAATTTATTACTTCTGTTGGTTTTGCCTGGTCACTTACCTTTGCTTTGTTCCCCTAGGCTTCAGTACTGTTGAATGCATTATTTTCTGTCAGCAGCTGATTTTGCTGCTAAGCAGATCCCAAAATTGAAAGTCATAACCCTTTTGGGGAAAGGTCAGGAATGGTGAGTAAGATACAGTGTGTGCATTTAAAGGCTATGGTAGTATGTGACAAAATTTCCTAAGTTACATCAGAAGAAACAAAGATTGGAGGTTAGAAACTGGCATTTCTCCTACACCAGGAGACTGGCTAACAAGTCGCAGGTGGTCCCAGCAGGAGCATGAGAAGAGTATGATTATGGTGGGTTGTGGTGATGGATTGTATGCACTTGCACTTTTCACCTGCTTGCTTTTCCCAGCAGTTCTTAAAATATTTTACACAGCTTCCTATTTTTTTTGGGTAGAGTGCAAATTGGGAATTACCGGAGTGCAAAGTCCGTTTTGATTGCTTGGCTGGGCTTTACCTTCATGCTGTTCTTTTGCCTTTGGCTTTCTCTAATACTCCAGAGGGGTTGCTGGCCTTGCTGCAGCCACATATGGATATACAGAAGCATGAAATGGAGGAAAGAAATTTTATCTTGAATGCAAATGGATGCTCAAGGGCTTAATAGAGCAGTTTCAAAATACTTGAATCCCTGGAAAAGGCTCCTGTTTATATGGAATGAGAAGCAGCCTGTATCCTATAATCTTGCTCATAACACTGACCCAATTTTGTCTTAAAATGTCATGTTTGGTGTTTTTGGGTGTGGGAAGGAGGACATTACCACTGTTACTTCTATGAGTTTTGTGCTTCTGAAGAGATTGCATCTCCAGACTGCTGTGAAGGTGGAACTGTGTTAAATTGCAGAGGAGCCTTAGGCAGGGAGACACAATTGGACCACAGATCCCAGTTTGGAGGAAATGTTCCTTATCCAGATGTGGTGAACAGATGGGAGGAGGGAGAAGGCTATATACACAGCACCAACACTCTGCATTGGCTCTCAGTTGCCCATGCTCTGTACCCAAGCAGTGGATTTTCTGTGCCACAGAGGAAGAGTTTGCTTGGATCTGGCAGGACTACTCAGCTGAGGTGCACTGCTTCAGCATCCAGAAATGCAGTTTTTTTATCTAACTCCACTTCCAACACATCACCAAGATGAACAACATCACAGAGAAGATGTGTCTCTGCAGCTGCTCCCCAGCACTTGGCTTGGAAAGCCTCTTGGTTGCTGTGTGCTGCTGCTGCTAAAGGCAAGGAGTGATCTTTTGGGTTGGCTTGTATCATACCTCACACTACTGAGCTCTGGGATTGTGCTGTGGAGAGGCTTTAACCACTCAAATGCAACCAGCGGGACCAAGTGACGAAGCCCAGCAAAACTGAACCTTTGTGGGGACCTGGTTAAATTCCCTAAATTATTTTAAAATACCAAACAGATTTCCTACTCTGTAGGACTATTGAGCTCACCCCTTGACCATAAATTACAAAATTATTTTCTACACGTTTGAATTGCAACACCAGCTTGGTCAGGGTACCAATGCAGACCCAGCCTGAGCCCTGCAAAACTGACTAACATTTGAAGCATCCACAGTTTTCGCTGCTTGGGTTTCTGGCTGACCTGTGCTTCTGAAATTGAAGCCAGTGCGAGCTAAAAAAGAAAAACAACCAAACCTTCAGCAACTTTTAGAGTATCTCCACATTAATCTCTTTGTGCTCGATTTCTTCAGAAGTTAAATAAGTGTTGTGATACTTCATAGGGGCAATTTTCTGAGATCCTTACATGGATGATGCTAGAGAAACAGCCAGTTGTGTCATTTTTCTAGAAGAGGGAAAGAGGGAGGGACATTGCAGTGTAACTGTGCCTGGACAAGAGTAGGAAAGAATCATTCAATAAGTAGTGATTGAGCTGTCTGCAGGATACATACGTGTGAAAAATGCTTATTAGCGACACATTTCAAAAGACCTCTCATCTGAATTGCTTTGCAGTATAAAGAACTTGATAAGTTGTTAAAGAAATAAAGAATATTCTGCATAGGCTCCTCTAATTATGCCTAACTGTAAGTTTTAACTGAGCAAGGAGCTCCATCTGCTTCAACAATGTGATTTATGGTGCAGTAGCTTGGCATCCTCTGAGTGCCTCAGAACAGTGAGAAGCAGTAGCATATGTAAATACTTCCTAATTATGCACAGCAATGGGAATTCACAGATGTGTAACACCACCGTCTACCAAGGACCTGCTACCTATAAATCCTCCTTGAAACAGTCTTGTATTACAACAGATTCTGGTAGTTTTTGGAATGGATTTTTAAGATTCCATTGTCTAAACTGAGTTTCAGTCATGCGTGGGCTCGGACTTGCTTTTATAGGAGGATATATTGCAGACAATGGTATGAGGTACTGAACTGCACTGCAGAACAAGGCTGCTACCCTATTGCTGCAAAAGCAATGTTTGCTTTGTGGTGATGGGAATAGGAATTCACGCAGATGCTTAGTGCTGTGCTCAGACAAAGAAGCCACTTCAATGGGCCCATTGCTTCCTCCTGTAATAGGATGAAATATCAATGAGTTTTGCACTCAGTTGGCTGTCAGATATTCTGGAGATAATTAGAGGTGAGTTCAGAAGTTGGGTTAACATCAGTGGGTCTCAGCAGCCAGTCCATCCTGTAGTGAATAGGAAATGAAGGTGCTGGAATTCAGGAGGTAAACCCGTCTGAATTAGCCTTCTCATCAGCCTCAGCTTCAGAGACCATTATCATTTGAGCTGACTAAATCTCTCATTGGAGTAATTTTGCTGTAAAAGTGTAGCTGAATGCAGAGCATTTAAATTGTTAAAAATCTGAAAGGATTTGAAAAATCCTGGCTTACAAGAGTTCGTGAAAGGTCAATGATATTTTCTAGCAACAACATAACAGTGACTTTGTGTACAGACAAACTTGTTACTTCTTGGTTTTTAAAGAGATGACCCTCTTCATTAAATAAATAGGAGGCAAACTTCCTTCTCCTGCACTGCCCCTCCTACCCTCCCACACTTTACTTTTTTAAAAATAATAGGAGTTTGAGTTTAGGACTTCAATGATTTAAGAATATGGAAGAAAATCTTTAATAAACATTAAAAAACTAACCACCAATGGAAAATAAGTACAGTTAGTTCTCATTCTTAAGCCCTGAGGATGTGACCAAGACAAACTAAGAGAACCATAGGTATAACTACACAAGTATGAGTCCTGCCTCCTATCTTGGTCATTGGCTGGTAACAAATGTTTACTGCAAGTATACAAGTAAAACAACTTTATTCATAGGGATCCTATCTTTGGATCATTTGTGTTTGATGGATTCACTCTGAATTTATCTCATCTCTGGTTGAACTTGATTATAAACCACTGTATCCTGTGGTGATCGGTTGTATAATTTAATTATTGCGTTGTGTTAGTTTCTCAGGGATAGACAACTGCTTTACACTTATTCTAAGTTTATTGCCTGATAACTTCATTAGTTGATTCTAAATTTTGTATAGTAAGAAACAGTGAGAAATCACTCCTTGTTTCTTCTCCTCACACCTACTGTGATAGTATAGACATGTATTCTACTTTCTTTCCAGTTGTTTTTTTCTGAAATTGAGGAACTTGCGTCAAATTGATTTTTGCAGGGAGCTACGTACTGAGAGTAAATAAAATTCTGTAGCTGCTGAGTAGAAACCATCAGGCCATTCACTTCATTTAGACCCTCAAAATGGGGAGGAAGTTCAGTGATGTCAACTACTGTTACCCCATCTGGAAATCAGGTTATTTCAAAATGTGTTGTGTCTTTATAGCTTTTTAATTAGGGCAGCTTGTATTTTCAGGAATTAATTAGCCCATTTGTGTGCCAGTACAATGCCCTGACTCTCATCAAGGACAAATCATCCCTGGCCCAGCCTGGAACATGGACTAAGCCAGATTGTCACCAAAACTTCCACTAGCCATAAGAACTATTACAATATAAATAAGAAGGTCTGTGCAGTCCTAATATGTCATTTCCAGAGGTTATTAAATTGCTCCCATAGGCTTTAGGGCATGTATTATAGTGCCCACATTTTAGTATCTTAGAAGCTACTGTTAAATGTAAGTAAATCAAAGATAAATGTTGCATCTTAACATCAGTGAGCAAATCAATAACTCAAGCAGGAAAAGGCATATATTCTAGCTAGTGTTTAGTAGGGGCTTCTCAAATTTGTTATTTTCCTGAAATAAGAAGTGATCAGTTTGGTACTTTGTTGTTGGATAAAAATGACCTTTGATTTACAGTGTTGGCACAAGACCAGGCAGAAAACAACAGTAAGGTCTGAAGTCACTTCACTGAAGCAGGACAGGATAAAATGAGGCAACCCTTTCAGTACTACCTTGGGGTTTTTTTTCTTTTCAGTTGATAGCCTCAAGTATTTCTTCCTTCCTGGATTTCATGGGTGTTATTAAACACAGCAAATCAAACTCTCTATGGAGATCAGATTTCGTTAAAGCCTATTTGCCTGTGGCCATTTAACAGAAGACTTTTATTTGGCATTCTTCTTTTTTCCCTCTCTTATCTGCTAGAGGTGACATTCTAAAGGAGAAGTTTCTTGTTGAGGTTTGATAATCAAGTGCAAAGTGTTTGATTTAGGTTAATAAATAATCAAAGATTAACTCTATCTTAAAACATTCTGAGGAATTCAAGTGTAGTGGGAGGCACCTGAAGTTAGCCTATCTTAGGAGGGGCTCACTTTCCTCTTTTGGATCTTTTTATATAGAAGGCCCTGAATTGCCCTTTACTGCAGCTGAATTTCGACAAGTCATTTGAATCACCTTCTGGAGTAACCTGTGTCTCTGTATGGACTAGATAAGGATCCTAGGAAGACTAATCACCTTTCCCTAAATACCCAAACAACTCTTGTCCCTGGCTGACTCCAGGCATCCCTGGAGGGTTTTTTTCCATGAGCAGGCTGGTAATGAACACTTAAATTGGTCAGAGAACACACAGCCCTGGAGGATGATGTAGCCTTCTCAGGCTCCTGTGTGGTTCCTTCAGTTCAGTTTGATTGATGCCAATGTGAGAAAGTTTTGTGATATGTAGATGGAGACCAGTAGCCAGATGTCATGGAGAATTGAACCTGTTTGTGTGACTGAGCACATGTGGGTTTTGGATTAAACATCTGCCTCAAAGGTCCCTTTCATACTAATAAATCATGTGTGTGTCTGAGTTTTTTTGGTACTAATGGCCCATGGCCATGCTAATAGATGCCTTTGATCTCCAAAATAGAGTAACCACATCCAAACTATGCATTGGGAAAAGTCCTGGATTTGTGTCAGCTCTTGAGTTGTCTGGGAATTGTTTGGAAAACATTAACTGGTTCTGGCCAGAACCATCCTGAGGACACGCATAACAATTTAACACTTCTAAGATTGAGTTCTGTTTCCCAGGATTAGTCCCAGACACTGCTCTGATAATTTGTGGGGTCATACCCAGAAGCTCTGGTACAAGCTTGGATTATTGTCATCCACCCGGGAGTTCCTGTACTAGAGTTACATTTCCATACTCAGCCATTGGTTTGGATTAAAAGAGGGATGATAACTGAAAGGATTTTGATCTAAAAGCCTTAGTATCTTTTTTTTGTGCTTCTACATCACATTTTGACTATGGCAGATGCCCATTTACCCAGGGAATAAAGTATGAAGTGGTTGAACACTTCTTTGATAATTTAATAACCTAAATGATGAATGTGCAGGTTCAGGATACTTCAGGCACTGGTCATGGAATTTGATAAAACAGTGAAAATATGGTTAGGGATTTGGCAGTTCACTAAACCAAATGGTCAGTTATAAGTCTTGGGAATGCAGTTTTCCATGGAGGTATAGTTCAACCTTTCCTTTGTCATTCAGTTTTAGGGGTTATGATACAGCAGTAGAAAGAATGATAAAGTTGTGGGGTTCTTTTTTCCTAGTTTCCTTTCCTGTGTATTCCTGTTTCCATGAGCCATCACTGTGGTCCTCCACAGAGATGCTGGTATTTCATAATGTCTGTGGCAGAACTTTACCGCTTTCTCTCTCACTGTTGGGAATGGCACCTCCTTAACATGAAATGTAACCCCTCACATTTGATTACAGCAGTGATAGGAAGTGTGTGATCAAACACTTACATGACTCTATCACTTGGTTACATAAAAGAAAATGAGCGTAATTTTCACCTACATAGTTTTATCTTTTTATGAGTGAAACTGCTTATAAGCCAAATAAGCCAGAAGGCAAACTATAGCATATTCAGGTGAGACAGAAAAAGAAAAACAACCTCAATGTTTTCAGAGTTATGTGTTAAATTTGAATACATTTAAAACTTAGTGATACATATAATTAGTGCTGGTTTCCATGGTAACAGAGTCAAAGATACAGAAGTTGCAGCTTCATTTCTTATCACTGAAAAAATCTACTTAAATCAGAAATGGAGTGGATCCAGGTTGCAAATGTTCATATGCTGGAATTGGCATCACCCATCTTGTGTCCAATCTGTTAGTCAGTCACATGAACTAAAATGAGTCAAGATCTGTGGTTTCTAATTAATGCATTTAGTAACCAAGAATGTAACCACCACTGAAAAGGAAAGAAGATCCATTTTATGCCTCTAAAATAGCCCCCATGAGAGAGATCCTGAGATTTATGTTCAGTATATTTGGTTATATCTTCATCTTTGGCTATATCATTGTCAAAGATTTGAAATTACAAGGTACAGAAAGAGTCCTAGAGATAGGACCCTTCAGGCCTGTGGCTCACCTAGGGTCTTACTGAAGGATCCAGTTGTTAATTGTCTGTTCTTAATCCGCTGGGACATGCTTCACTTCAGGAGTAAATATTGTCTCATTGCCTGTCTGCATCCTAGCAAATATAACTGGATTGTAGATTAGAGCAAAAATGGGAATTCCTATCTTGTTGGAAAGGCTGCAGTTTCAAAACTTGCTGCAAAGTGCTGCAAAACTGCCAAATCTGAAATTTGGAGTGGAATGGAAATTTTATACATATTTAATGCCAAATTACTTGAGGGATTCTGTTTCAGCAAAACAAATACCTTTTAATTCTTACTTGAATCTTGCTAGTGGATGTATTTTACAAAGATCTCAAGAAGAAAATTGAGTTAAATATAAGTATTGACTTACATATAAGTATTTCAATTTAAGTTTACACCAAATTGTTTTACTTTCTCAAAGCAAATTTTTTATTGAAATCGGGATTTTCCCACAGAAACCTCAGAATTATAGGAAGTAGTATATTTCAATACAAGACTGTCCTCTGGGGAAATCTTTAACCTACTGTGTTAGGTTGTAACTCTAGCTCTTCTCTCCACCACATCTCATGCACCCTTACTGCTCTGCTTGTGGGGTAGGACAAGAGCATATTATTACCACCAAAAGCAAGGAGGAAAGCAATGAACTATCTCAGAAAGGTATAGTTTGTTCCATCCCCTGCTATTGCCTCCCAGCCAAGAATACAATTACCACCTTCATCCCTGTGGTTTTCAACTTGGCTTGAGGAAGAAATGCACCCAACCCCAAAAACTCATATCTGAACAGAAACTTTCCTGAGCTGCAGCTGTTCTGTAAGCTTTGACTGGTAAGCGTTATGCATAGAACCTTTAACCAGCTAGAGGACCTCTGAGTTCCCTGGTTGCTCTGCAGATCTTATAGATGGATCTGCTGTTGGCCAAAACATCCCTGTTTCTGCCAAATCACAAAGAATCAGAGGAGATGCACTCAGAGCTTGTTGAAGAGGAAATAGTTCAAACAAAACAGACTTTTTCAGTACAACTTAAAAAAAGTAGAAACATTTCTGTCCCATCACAATCTGCTTCAGTGTGGGACAGACACCTGTCACTCAGGATTTGGTTCTTCAGCTTATAATGGAAAGCAGATCCCTAGAGTTCTCAAATTAAAAAAAAAAAAAAGGAAAAAAAGAAGAGAGAGAACGGAATAAGCAGTGGCAACTGGCCACCAAGAAAAGGCAAGTTCCAGACTTATTACATGACCACAGGTTGTTTATTTATAATATCTGTTCATACTTAGTACTTTATTGTTCGCATGCAAAAGGGAACCTACAGTTTTCAGGGAATATGAAAAAATGCACAAAGACAAGTATTTTTCTTACTTTACATACTGGACAAAGGTTAAAGAAAAATAGCTTTGAACTTGCATAATTTCAGGGCTTTTTGCATAATTATTAAATAATTTAGTGCACAAATAACATTCATAATCATACTGGGCTGGTGTTGCAATTAAAAACAAACCCTGATTTTCAGAATATTTAATTTTGTGATGAATGGCCTGTTAGTCTAGTCCCTTATTTTTGTCCTGTTTTCTCTTCATGCAGTTATTTTAAAAAAATAAGCACCATATTGTACCATTTGAACTTATAACCATGGATTTGTAGAGGTAAATAAAATCATTGAAATTACACCAGGCTCAGTGTATCTTCCTTCACAAAACACTTCTGATAATCATACAGATAAATCTTTACAAATAAAAAGTATATTTGTATTCAGATGAATCCCTGATACTTAAAATGTTATTTTAGCTTGTACAGATTTTATTAACCTCTTTTAAGAATGCTACTCTCTTTGCAAGGGCCACCAATTCATTGGCTGCTAGAGGAATACTTTGGGGTCATGTCATTTCTGGGACTTGTAGATGTTTGAATTTCAGGAACTGACTGATTGATAGTGCAAATGTGTATTCTTTGGAGGAGTCAGCTTGAGTTTTTTTCACAAAGGATCAACAATTCAGTGTAAAGCACAACAAAAGATCAGCAAGTAAAGCATCTATTTTTACTCTTTATATTTCTGACTGAAATTGTAAACTAGTGAACGTTCACTGTGCAATCCAGTTCCTTCAAAGATAGACTCTTATAAAAAGTAGTCCTATGTTGTTTCTTTGAATTGCTTGATGTTTTGCAGAAATTATTACGTGCATTGATTTAGTGCCCATCACCATGAAAACTAAATTTCAGCTCAAGATGGAACAAGGGATTGGTAAGAGATGCTCCTAAATATGTTGCTTGTTGGTTGCTCATGAAACAGGAAAAGGAGTATAAATCCAGTAAGGGAGCATTTGGGCAGAAAATCTCCTTTTAGAAGCAGTGGGTTTGTGCCTCGTATTTCTCTGAGCCTGGACCTTTCTGTTGAGAAGGCCCTGCCATCAACATATATTTAGATAACAGTGTTTTAGACTGGCACTGTTTGGCTTCAGAAAATTACACCAATATTGAAAAGCATGGCCAGATAGGACTATTTATCATATCTGTATTACATTGCCTTGTGAAAAATACTTGTAAATATGCTGGGAATAACACTTAGGGAGATATTTTCAAATGGTCTAAACGTAGAATCTGAAAAATAATAGTGGATGCCTCAGAGGTCCATCGTGTAACCTTAAGCATTTCCTTGAAATATGATCGCTTTACTTCTTCTAGAATGAATTGTATTTCGGTTTTCTTTTCCCCCCAGTTATTGTACTCAAACCTTTTAAAATATATTCAGTCCTTTTTATTGAAATATAGATGTTTAGGTTATGTAGCAAAATATATAATAAAAATATTACATGCAATTCCAGTGCAGGAGATATTTTGAAACTAATTATTAATTTTAAAATAGTGAAATCAAAATTATTACCTATATTTTTCCTTCTCTTGCTATAAAACAATCTTTCTGTGTCTGCAAAATCATGTACTTTTTTTTTAACTTGTAAGTTTTAGTTCAAAGCAGAGCTTTTTTTTCACTGATGAGTTCTAAAAATTAGGTTTATAATAGAAACCCTGTCATTTGCTTAACTACAGAAACCACTATAATTAAACCAATGACAGCAGCAGATGAGATGAGTTTGGCATTTCAGCATCTATCTAGGGATTTTGCATCAATCATTTTATAGCAATGAACTAGAAGGCATTTTTTGCACCTGGATGTTAGTTTTCTACTTAAATATGTTTTTTATTTTTTAAAAAAACTTTTCCTGGTTCTTCATCATGGAAGCCTGAGTTATATATTTTGGATTCCTACAAGGATTCAGATATAATCCATTAAATGCAATAGTGATAAAGTGGAGGATGATGATCTGTGGAGACTGGCTGGCCCCACACTCTCTCAAACATCACAAGAGTCTTCCTTTGTGTTTCTGTCTTGGGACAGCTGCTTTGGGGACAGCTTCCTGCTCCAACTTCTTGGCCCAATTGTCTTTTACTCACAGTAGTGGAGAAATTTAAAAGATCCTTTAAGTTGTTCGTATATGAAGGTTCCTTAAAAGATAAATACATTGAAATATGGATGATTTTTTCTTTTTCTCAGTGGAAATACCTCAGAACCAGCAGAAATGAAAAATACAAGCGAAATGTTGAATTCTTTGATGAGGGAGAGGAAGACTTGTATCCCAGCTAGTCCCAGATACGAGAGCAGCTTTGCCTTTCCACAAAAATCCCGTGACATGAGCAGAAGTAGATCTCCAGCCTGAATGACAGCGTTGAAAAAATGTGTCTCCGGAGTGTCGCAGGGTCCACAGGCAAGAAGAGGCAGAACTGGGAAGGCCTTGGTCTCAGCTGTCAACAATCAGTGCTTAATAAAGGGCAAAGATGACTTTTTATTTCTGTTCTGAGTTCCACCTATGCAACATTATTGTTTTTATTGAAACTGGGTTTGTTAAATATGAGTTTGTGAAAAAGTTGTTATCAACTCCACTGGACTTTCCAGCATCTTTGAGAGCAAGAAAGAAGTGCTGTTCATACCAGAGAATGTCTGCTACCAGGACCAATATCTCGCATTTTCCTGGTAGCCCAGCTAACCCTTTTGATGGTGAATTTTGGTTCCTTAATGACCACAGACATGGAACTCAGCATCCTGCACTTTTTGCAGATGTGGAAAAAGTGATGTCGAAAAACTATGTGGAAAACATTCACGTAAAATTTGAAAAATGAAAAAAAATCCAATGCAGGGTCTAAAATGCTCTTGCATGCCTTGACAGTTTTAAAATCTCTAAGAATAACAACTAACAGGGTGATATTTTCAGAGGACTGCGTGGTCCCTTTTAAGATGTAATGGGGTTGGGTTGAAAAGAGAACTGAACCTTTCTAGCATTATCTTCCAAAGTTCTGGCAAGGTTGTCAGTGAAAATATGTTTTCAGACCATTCCCCAAAGCATATGCTCATGCAAGGCTGCATGGGAGCTCCCATAGGCAAACCCTCTTCTCAATTTTGCACAGGCTTGGAGAAAATGGGACTGATGCCAGTCTCTAGCATAAAGACAACTTGAACTGAATTCATATAGTCTGGGATTTACGCAAGCAAAGTAGAAAGAGAAACAGGCTCTCCCAGCATGAAATTTGGCTTTTGGTGAAGTAACCTGTAGATGTCAGAAATTTCAGACTCAATGTGAAGGATGGATTGTGTTTTTCTGATTTGTAATTTAAAGATTTGCAGTAACACAAAAGTGCTTTAAAAAAAAAATAAACTGACTCAAATCCTATGTGAAGGTCTGGAGTGATTAGTCCAGTGCCTGCAGTGGTGGGACCACAAGGAAATTGCCGATGTGGTCTGGCAATTAAGGCTCTTTTGACAGTGGGAACTCAGCTTTACATAAAGTGCTAAGGACCACAGGGAAAAAACAAACAAGTCATTGTTCTTAAACTCAACTAGTTTCTTGTAGCTTGAGGTTAGAAACAGGAGAGCAGAGAAGGGTCTGGAAATTTTCTCTGAACAGGCGGGCAACATAACCTTGAAGAAAAGCACCACTGCTAACAGGAGTGAAAGTGCGCTAATGGGAAGATATAGTCCCTAATTTGTTTTAGGAAGAAATGGGAAGCTAGTTTGGTTTTAAGGAACAAGGTGAGATGCATTGCCTTCTGAACTCACTCCCTTTTTCTGTGTAGATACTGAAGGCAGAGGAGATGCTCCCTACCTTGCTATAAATTGCTCAGAGCCTCCTTAAGGGGAAATAAAAAACTCTTGTAGGTGTGAACTCTACTCAGCAATTATGGATCCCAGTGCAGCCGGTGATATGGACTGGAGTTCTTAGAGGCCTGTTGACCTCACAGACATGTCTGTGTCTAGGTTTTGGTCTCCTTTCCAAACCTTGCTGAATTGTGGTTTAGATGTCTCTACAGTGAACCTGAAGGATTTCTGCTCTGGAGTTCTATTTATAGCAGTTTTACTGTTCACATTTTCTTTAGAGAGAAATAGGAACATTGTCAGGCAATTAGTTAGACCTGCACTGTTGTCCTTTCCTTTAGAGGCCAGACACATCAGGGTATGCATCTTATAAGACTTTTTTCTGAAGAAGGGGAGGATCAGAGATACAGCATTTTAAAACTGCTTTTCTCTATAAAGGGTGGAATCAGAAGTCACCGTGCAGCTCTGCTGCTAATCCCACACATGTGGGAGAGAGAATGAGAGGGAAGGAGCGTGGAAGCTCCATGGCAGCTTTACGCACAGATTTAACAATTTCTCTGTAAACTTCTGCTTAAGGAGACAGAAACAGAGCTTGGATGTTCTGACATGCAGAACCACATCCCTGTCTGTCCCCTAGCCATTGACTCACTTTAGGCTGCTTCTTGCCCCTATTGAATTGGTAGCTGAACTGCTGGAGAGAAGATTAACCTATTTAGTCCAGTTATTAACAATGTTCTTTAACTGCTATAAAAATTCTGTTTCTAAGAGTGCTACAATGGTTTTCATTAGCATTTAACAATCAAATGAGGTCATGGTATAGTCCAATAAGTCATCTGAATGAGCATATTCTGAATTCATAGAGTGATTTTCACTTGGAATGGGTTCGCAAGGTCAGATCTTTGGTCCATTCATTCTAACAGGTCACTTCTGGTCAGAAAATAAAGGGAAAAGACTTGGGAAGTGCAGGAGCTGTAGGACTTCAGGAGAAATTTCTTCTGGCTGGAATCATAAGTGACATTAGAAGCTTAAAAGCCATGTTGAGTAACTAAACTGAATGTTTTGGCTTTGTTGAAAGTCTCAAAACTCCTGCAGCTACATCTTTAACATCTCAAGACATCCACAATCCCATTGGGGGTATCCAAAGTCACCCAGCAATGCCCTCTCTGGACTTTCTGATCAACTGTCCGCTTTGTTTCTCTCCTTTAGGTCTTCTGTAACCTGATTCAGTAGTTGGATTAATCTTTACATCTAATTAGCATTAGAACAGGAACAAACAACCCAAGACCTTTACAGGGTGGACTGTTAAATGTTTTCCTGTACAGGCCCTTTGGGTTTTAAGAGACCCAGGTTTGATACTGTGCTCAGAAACTCCACGGTGGGTCTTGCTGCTCTTAAAGGAGAAATGCTACCAAGGCTCTCAGGACGAACCTCGCTTGTGAAGTTGTTTTACTTCTCGTAAAGAATTCATTACCCCTTGGGGCATGGTCTTGAATCATTCTGTCCCAGCCATTTAGTTTTCCTTCCTCTCTGGCTCAGAGAATAATTTTCTGGCAAAGTTGAACGGCTTCAGCAGAGTTTTAGAAATCCTTGACTGGGAATGCTTAATAGACTGGGGATAAGAGACCCCTTTGAGGCCAATGATTTGCTCCAGCTGGGGCATAGCAAAGACTTGTTTACAAGTGTCTCATAGCTCAGTAGCTCTAAGCTACTAGGGAAAATGGAGTTGGTTTTCTGTGCTATATTTCCGAAAGGTGGATCTACTTTGATGGTAACTAGGAAACTGGGCCTGTAGGAAAGTGAGGCAAGGCTGTTCTCTGGTGTATTGGTTTGAGTTAAATCTCTGAAAACATCATGACATCAGAACTTAGGTGATTTAATCCAGGTGTTCATAAGGGGCCTGAGGCATTTACTGAAGGACAAGTCTGAAGATCTGAGTGACTGCTCTCTGTCAGAGTGAAGGACAGATCTGTAACAGGGTATTTCAGGTTCCTGAGCTGCTCTGGGTGCTCTGTTTATAAGCCCAAGGAATAAGGGTGCTTTTCTAGCTGCTGCATCCCTCAAACCATGAATGCAAAAGTCCCTTGCTCCTTCAGATTATTCCTCTTGTGTTTTCTGATGTCAAAATGACAAAAATGAATATAGCAAATGAAATGGAAAGTCCTGAAGAAATCCTCATTGCCATAGACTGATGCTAAATTAGGATGTGATCATGCTCCCTCCTGAGTTCACTACTGTTTCTGTGCTGTTACTCCTGATTTATGACTGTATAAACACCATGTGCACCAGACCTGCTGCAGGTCTCTTGACTTCCGTGTCAAACATCTCAGCAGTGGAGTTTTTTAAAAATGTATATAGAAAGGTAGAAATCTCAGAACTACAGTTTAGGTGGCAGGTCAGTTTTGCCCTTGAATCTGCCGTTGGATAGAGCAACTTCTGTGTGTGTGTCAGTGTCGAAGGTGTTATTTACTGGGGAGAGAGAGACTTAAGCTGGAAACCCTCCCCAAATACCTGACATCAAGTTCTGCTCATGCAAGGCAATGTCGCTTTTTTAAAAACCTGAAGAATTATTTTTACATGATCTTTTGTAGAAGTAAGCCCTTGGGATATAAGCCCTCTGGGGCAAGAATTCCTTCCTGCTTTGGCTCCTAGTTCTTATTATCTGATGCCAGTGTAATAAAAGTAACTACTGAGATGGCATCCTTTGCGCTCTTTGCTTGACACTTGCAGTTTGTTGTCTTCTGGAAAAGATGGGGAGATCAGATAGATTCGTTGCTGTAAGTTCATTACCTTAATGTTTATCATGGTAGAAAGAGTGTAGCTCATCAAAAAGTCAAAACTGTTTCTTAAATTTCTTAAAGAAGTTCTGCAAGTGGCAATTGCTCCTGTGCAAATGTAATGTTTAGCCAAGTTTCAATGTTGTTAGTATCCATACAGTTGGTTTGCTTATGGCTACTCATCTTTTCCTTCATTCTGTTGCTGGATTTTTTTGTGCAAGCTCGCAGGGCCTTTTGCAGTTTTCATTATAGTTTTTTTATGCATACAAATCCAAGAATTTGAGGTTTTGTTAGGTCTTGCAATTGGTATAAAATAAATTAAATTGTCTAAGAAAGCCATGACCACTGGCTTCTTATCAAAGTATACCAAACATTTTGCACAACGTGACTGCAGTTTAATATACTAAGTTCTTAATACAAAATAACCTTGCTAGACAGCAATAAAGCTTTCATTTTATTGCTTCATTTTGATTTACTTCTGTACTCAGCAGGAAAAGCATCTATTTCCCTTCTAACTCAGCATAGCACCAAGAATTCTGGGGATATGGTTATGGAGTTCAGCATAAATACGAATCTGTGACTAAGAGGGCAAAGCTCTGACTATTAAAGAGCTGGCTGAGCCCTGCTCCTGACACTGAGAGCAGCCACACCGTTGCAGATACTACAGAATTAGGCTTCGACATTTCTTTTTAAAATCAGATCTTCATCTTGGAAAGCTACCACTGAAATGTGGGGATAGAGGTGAGAACTCAGAATTTCTGAAACCTTGTTGATTTTAGTCAGCTAGTTTAGATGTCTAGGAATAAAAAGGCAGCACTGAAAATTAAGTTTTATTTAGTTTGCCCACATACAGGACAAGTCTAAGGCTCCTGCTTTTCTGCATCCCTTTTCAAGTATAAGGGCTGCCTATGTGAATAGTGCATTTGGATTCTGCAATGAAAATCAGGACATGAGCACAAAAATATTTCTTCCTAATCAGACAAAAAACATGGACTGTGGTATTTCTGGAAGGTGCCTGCGAGTTTGAACACTTTATGGTTTCTTTCAGTCACTGCTATTTGCAGCTTCAGAGAACACCCGTAGGAAAAGGTAATTATTAAATTTTTCAGAATGGCACCATAATATACATGGATCATTTTCAGGCTAGCTTTCCACTGATCTGGGACACATAGTTTGAAATACAGGGTAATTGTGAGATACAGATAGATGGAGCAACTCATAATCTCATGCTCTTCACTTAGTTTAGAGAAGGATGTCTCTGTTGTGTGACCCTGAATGATTGATTTGATTTCAGTTCTCATTTTCAGTACAGAGTTAATATGTTCCCTTGGGAAATTTCTGTACAGCAGTGGGATCATACAGCCTTGGCATCACCAGGGTGCTTTGTCTGAACCTCATATGCTGTGTTCACAGACTTTAAACTTCTGTTAACATATATCAGCCAGAACAGAGGATTTGAATTTCCCCTTGTCACCTTCTTGCTCATGTGTTGTTTCATCACTTCTGCTAATCCTTTCTATTCTTTTATTTTTTTTTTTAAGTCTGAACCTGCCAGCCAGGACCATCATTCTAAATCTGGACAAGCAACACTTTGTCATGCCTGATTCAACAATTCTGCAAAGTATCAGATTGGCCTGTAACACTGAGTGCTGTGCTCAAACTTATGGAAAAAAAAAAGTGAGCTACAAGAAAGAGCCATTATCTGAGATAGATACAGCATCAATCTTTTTTTTTTCTTGATTTTATGTAGTTTGTCTTGTTTTATCCTGAAGGAAACTGGATCAGATTTTAACAAGAGCAACAACAACAGCTGCAGACCTTTACTGTTCTCACAAAAAAGGACACTGGTTACCATACTTAGTGTCATTTAAAAGCTTCCAGGAGTGGTTCTACTTTACAAGGTTTTTCAGCCAACAAAAAATGAGAATTATCCACAAATACTTTATGTTCCAAGTGTTTTTAAAAAACTCTTTAAGAAATATTGATGAAGCTTTCTAGTAATGGCTGTTGTTTTAAAGTGTCTGCACTCAAAATACTGGACCATGTTTAATTTTTTAGTTCTATGGAGTAACAGGGCCACATCAATATTTTTCATTTCCTGAGAATTTGTCTTCCACTTAAAATAGTACAATACAAGCTTAGAATACCACATAAGTATCTAACTGGAGGCTGTATCCTATTCTGTACTTGTGCTATATCAATGGGGTTATTCAACTCAGTGAAACAAGGTACGTTTGGCTCCTGGTAATGAAATGAACATCAACTATATATATGAAACTTGGCTCAATATATGAATTCTGGGCACGTCTCCAGGATGAAGGACCACCGCCTCCCTAAGATCCTGCTTTATGGTGAACTTGCCACCGGTTGCCACAAGAGAGGAGCCCCGAAGAAAAGATACAAGGACTCCCTGAAACAACATTTCAGCCTCGGGCATATTGATCAACATAACTGGTCTACTCTGGCCTCCAATCGGGAGGCCTGGAGACACACCATCTATAATGCTGCTGATGCCTTTGAGAACGCATGCAGGATCACCCTTGAGGAGAAAAGACAACTCAGAAAGAATCGTGCCCTGCAGAATATACCATCTAAGGAGTCTTTCTGCTGTGCCTTTTGCAATCGGACTTGCCTATCTCGTATTGGCCTTTTTAGCCACCAACGCGCTTGAAACAAACGTGGGTAGAGCCCTTCCCAAATCTTCGTTCGCGAAGCCTAGCCATGGAATTCATGTCAGTGAAACAAGGTACGTTTGGCCCCTGGTAAAGAAATGAACATCAACTATATATATGAAACTTGGCTCAATAGAATTATCTTACCGCTTTATTTCTTTTATTATTATTTCCTCATCATATTTAGTAGCTTGAAGCATTTGAAAAATAAATGGTAATACCTGCCATAAAGGGTAAATGGATAATGCTTTAATTATCTGATGTCATAAAGCCAAGTCTTCAATTACCAGTATGAACATCTTGGTTCATTTCTAACAACTGTGAACCTCATCCAATAATCATATATCCTGATTACTTGTCAAGTTTATCAGCATATTCTATGACCTGATGGGGCTTGTGGCTAATCTAACAGCAATTTTATCATAAATTAATATATTCCTATGCTAGAGAGTCCTTTCTGACTATCTTGCATTTCACAGGCCATGATTTGTCAAACACATCTGTTTCAAGCCCACCTTTTGTGGCAGTCACTAAGCCTCCACTCTCGCTCGGTGTTCTGCTGAGGAACACAGGACGAGTTACCTAAACCTTGTGGCTGTGATGTCGTAGCTCCATTGAGTGACTTTTTTTGCACTTGCTTGAGATTTAATCAAGAATTTAAGCACTCTGCTTAGTAACGCCTTTTTTCATATTCTTCTCCAGTTCTGTGAGTATTTCAATCTGCCCATTAACTGGTGCAAAGTAGACCATTGTCAGTGTTTCACAGAAGTGAATGGCTTCACATGCAGACAAAAAAACCCAAAGGGGATGGAATTTAGTAGAGAAACACTTTTTTGCTGATGGTTTCCTTTTTTTTTTCCCCCTCCCCCAATTTTGTGTAACACAAAATCCAATTCAGAACAAGTGCTAGGTGGAACCTAAGGAGAGGATGTTTAGCTCTCAACCTTGAACTTTTATTTATACTACTTCTGAAAGAATATAGCAGACTAGAAATGCATTTACTTGGAAATTTGAGGGCTCTGACTGGCATCTGCTCCAGCTGCTGCTGTGTCTGTTCACAGGTGAGTGGGTGTTTTACAATCACGCAGAAGAAAGTGCGAGTCAGGGCTGGTTCTAGCTGGGTTTACTCACACAGGCTAAGTTCCGTAGTGTGGGGTGTTGGCATGGCCTACCCTTGGCAAAATGGCCTGGAAAACAGGATGCACTGAGATGGCTCAGTCAAACCAGTCTGCTTGTGATGCCCAGTTTAAAGCAAACAACAGTTTCAACAGCTGTGGGTTTCTTGCCCCTTTTTCTTTTTCTCTCTCTCTTTTTTTTTTTTTTTGGTGGAAGTTAGAAGAGGAACTGCCATAAGGAAGAGGAAGGAACAGCCATTTTTTCTTTGGCTCTGTGATATATTTTACCATTTCTCATCTAACATTGGAGATCCTGATTAGACAGCACCTCATACCCAGTTTTAAAGGAATCCCCAGGAGGCCCATGGGAAGGGCTTCAAATGGCCACAATCAGCGTGAGGACAGACTTGTTTTACCCTTTGTATCTTTTGCTCACAGATCTGGGCCAGTATTCTCTGTGTGATCACTGCCAGCTCCATGCGAGCAAAGGCATCTAGTGGGGTCATCTCCCCTCCCTTGGAGGCCCAGCATCCTGTGAGCTATATTTATTCACAGAGAGTAATTTTCCTTCGGAAGATGGATCCAAGCAGGCTCCAAGACCCTGAAAACTGTGAGAGTTAAGCAAAAGCAATACCTAGCTGAATAGTCATAGACTGGCTGCTAGTAAATTGCCAGAGGAATTTGTACACATATTATTGCTGTATGTATTTTTGTAGTTCAGGCAAATATCAGCAGAATGAGGAGGTGCAAAGTGTGAAACAGAATCACTCAGACTCCAGAGAAAAGCCACCATTTAGCATTTGGGATGAAATTCCAGGGTAAATTTGTCACCAGCAGAATGGTATGGGGTAACACAAAGTATGTTGTCTTTGTCACTCAAGTGTCAGCGCATGCTGGAGAAATTATGCCAAGGAGCATCTTTTATGTGATGGAGCTTACTCCAAGGAAATCTGATCTAGTGCTCATAATCAGCCATCGTGAAAACTCCCAACTCTTTTCTTGCCGGGCCCTCAGTCAAAGAGCAGTTTCAGCTTGGATGCAGAGGTGAGCTCAGCTGGGGCAGCTGCATCTCCTGTGTGCTTTTTTGTTATCAGGCAGCTGAGCAGTGATAGAGGCAGGTGTCTCTCACTTCTTGCAAGGCATTCAACACTCCTTGCTTCTGGTGTTTATCCCTTTTTCTAGGTGGATGTCAGGACTTGCAGGGTGTCTCTGTCACTACACCTGGGCCAGGCTGTTAATTTTTTTTCCCAGGAGTTCTAAGGAGCTTGTTAATCTCTGTATTCCCCACTCCTGTTCCTCTCTGAGGAAAAATAGTTATTCCTCAATTCTTTGATTGAATCTCATCCTTCCCTCCCAACAAGAACACCTGGGATATTTGCAAAAGCTACCAAGAAAAAACAACTGAAATTTCTCCCTTGAAATGCAGCAAATTTCAGCAAGTGTCAAGCAGTTTACAAACTTGTTTCAAGACAACGGAAGCCCATTTTCCAAACTTCAAGCGTTTCCATGTAACCTTCATCAGACTCTGCAGAAGATGTGGGTCCATCCTGTATTACTCAAACAGTGTATTCCATGCAGTAATGCATGTGTTTACTTCCATTCCTTCCCTATCGGGAATAAAGATAAATTCTTTCAGTCAGTAAATGCATTATTTATATTTTTTGCTAAGTCCTGTTCTGCCTTGTTCTTTTTCTAGAAAATATTTTTTTTAATGCTGCTGTTTGTCTCCCATCATTGTGGGGAAACTGAAAATTGATTCCTTCTCTGTTATTCAATCTTTTGGTTGGTTCTCTAATCTGACAAATTCAGGTGTTGACTTGCTAGTGCTCAGTCCTTCTAACCATGTATTTAATTCCTCTTGGACTGACCAGGACTAGCCAGTAAGTGTAGGCAGACCGTGAGTTCTGGGGGAGCCCATTATTGCAATAAGAACAGGATTCTTTTGAGGCTGGGACTATGTTGTTCTCATATTTCTGGCTTTCATGTTCTTGCAGAATGACACTCCCAGGGCTACTAATTTCCCTGGAAGAAACTGTAATGTGAGAAGCCTTTTCTCTGATTTCGTTCACAAAATGATGCATGCTGCTTCTGGGAGAGAAAAAGACAACACAGGTACCACCTCCTCCTTTGGGAGTATTCATCCCCTCTGGTTTTCATACTTCTGGTTTGAGAGGAGTGGTTTTGTGCTGGCAGATAGTAAGTGCAGCTTTGCCTTCTCCTTTGCCTTTGTCATTTCTCATCTGCAGGTGGAGTGATGGATCCAGTGTGGCTTTTATGGGGCAGAGGAAGGACAGATCTGCAGAGCTTTCATAGTTAAATAGCACACCGTGAAAGATACTACTGTCCTGCAATTTGTCCCAGAGCCTGGAATAATTTTCTTCATGTTAGTAACACATTTGGGTTCAGACTTGGTTTTAGCAGCTGAGCTTGCAACATGGGATCTTTGGTTTGTTATCTGAGTTTTCACCTCTGAGATCTCACAAAAGATTCTTGACATGGTTGGATGCTACTGTTACACAGTAGACTACTGAGGGCTATAAAGGAAGCAGAAGAGCATTGTGCTGTTAGTCGGAGCTGTATATAATATAATTGTAAATATTTGAACACATGATCTCTAAAGTTACCTCTGTCTTGCTTCATTTGATTACAACTGAACTGTTCAATAAACGAGTTTTTTGAGCAACAGTTTATATTAAAAAACAACAATGTGTCTTCAGACCAAGTAAGGCTAGAACACAGCAAGAACAGCAGTGTTACAAGTAAGTTTTGATTTCTCCTGAAGCATTTGTTCCTCATGTATCAAATGAGGTGTTTTATCACGCTTATGAGACCTACTCATATGCAGAATCTTTCATTTTCTGCAGCAGAAAAGGTTTCAGATTTCTTCTCAGAACTTCTTGGATGGCTTTTGACAGTTTGAGGAATTTATGGGCTGGGGCTGAGAGCTTTGTAACTTCCTCCCCACCTCTGTGAGGAGATAAAATTCCTGACATTGCAGACCGAGAAAATGGAGCTTGCTGAGTTCTTTTCTTCTAGCCATCTGTCTCTCTCCATGGCTTGCATGCTTATCCCCAGAGGAGTGAAATATTTCCAGTTGTTCATGGATGTATTCTTACAATCTTTCTCTCCGTTAAAGGTAACCATAACCCTCAGATGTAGGTCCCTGGGGACAGGAGAAGCTGGGGAGTCCCATTGAAAAGGCAGAGGAAGAGATCATGGCTGAGCCTGGGACTCCATTCTCTCCTCTGTATCCACATGATGTGACTGATTTAAGAGATGCAGTTACTGCAGCTATAGGGGGGAGAATGGAGACCAAGGTCACTTAGGGCTTGGATGGAATCACACCAAGTTTTTTGAACCTGCCCATTGACGTGCTCACCACTGGTCTAGGTTGGTTGTATTTTGGCTGTTTGGTTGGTTGTTTTTTTTTCCCCCAGAATCCCACTGAGGTAAGTAGCATTTCAGTCATCTTGATATTTCTTACAACTAAATTCATCCACCAGCATGTCTTTCCCAGCACAGGCTATGCTCCTGCAGCTCTGGAGCCTCCAGCCTGTCTGTAACATCCTCTATTACGTGACTGTATTGCACTACATCTTTTTTTCTTTTATCCTGTCTGAAAGCATACTTCATACTAAATCTCTGCATGCAGAACATGATTTACTTGAGAGCACCAGTGCTTTAATCCTGATAATCAATTCTATTCCTTCAAATACAATGCCATGCCAATTTGTGATTTATAATGACTCTATCATCCTGTAAGTTAATTTCATCTTTTATGCTTTGAAGAAGGCTTAGAAGAAAAAAGTACGAAAGGTTTGTTTTCACTCTCTGGCTTTCATCTGTTTTTCTTATAATCTGAAGTGGGATCAGATGTCAGGAATGTTGGGAAGGCAGAAAATTTTATTGCTACAGTGATTTGGCTATGTGACTTTTCCTGTCTCCCAAATCTAATGTTTTAGAAAACTCAAGAAACAACTAGTGAAAGTGACTGCATTGATCTTCAGGATAGAAAAGTTCTGCTGTGTATTATTTTGCATGTTGGCTAAATATTTTGATGCTTTTTTTATGTAATTTTTTAAATCTTCCCATTGCAAACCATTGCTAATAAGGATTGTTAACAGAAACACTTCCCAGACTTCAATCTTCAGAAGGAAGGATGGTTCTGAAGTAGTACTGGTTTCTAATTCACGATTGGTGAGGCATCACCATTGGTAATATCCTACAAGTATTTGCACAATGGGATAGGTGCAAGTAAACTGACATATTTAGCTAAGAAACAGATTTGTTTTCTAGTTAATTGTAGTAGTGAGCAGATGTACATTGGAAAAGGAGGCAATGGGAAGGTGTGTCTGTAATGCTGGAAGTGTGGTTTGCTAATTGTGCAGCCACCTGTGGTTGTGCAGATGGTAATATCTGTGCCACAGCTGTAATGTTCACTGAAGCCCTGCTATCCCTGGCAGAAGTATCTGTAGCCTTTGGAGAGGGGAGTAATGGAACAGTTTGAGCTGGTCTCACTTCTGGATTCCAAATTGCCAGCCACTGTCCCCATAAGCTAACTCTAGTGTTTGACACCGTGCTTCAAGGCTTGCAACATTTTTGTAGGTGTAACAGGCAACAGCAAAGGAACAGCTGAAATATTCAAACCAGAACCCGCTGAACTCATGAACAGAACTGAGGCATGACAGTGTAGTCAGCACCTGCTGTGACATGGGATGTTTCGGGTCCTTTGTTTCCTCTCATATCTTATGTATTTAAGTGAATGTGGAGATTTATCAGATTTTATTTTGGAGGTAAGGAAAATCTGTATGTTTTAGTTTGCAGGTTCCCTATTTTATACTTTCAAAGCCTCTGTAGTTTGTGAATTCTGCCGAAAGGCAGTGACATCTCTAGTCATGTGATCACTGCAGTTGGCTGCTTCTGAACAGAGAGATATTTTGGATTACTTGATTTCATCTAGAAATGTGATTTTTGTTTCTCTTGAATTCAGTACTGGAGCTTTTATTTTCAAGGGTGATTTCAAAATTGGGTAATGAGGCCCTTAACTGAAGAACGCTTAAAATGTGTATCTCTTCCAAGTCCCATGCTTATCTCCTCAGCTTTGTTCTCTGCTCAAAGACTTCAATTGTGATTCCATGTTTGCTGTTTGTTTTGCAGGGAAACACAAGTGAACAGGGCTATGCCACACAATAAGTTCACCATTCTTGTAATGAAGGATTTTGGGGAAGGACTCATTGATACTGGAAATAGGAGTTACAGACGATTCTTGGAAGGAAAGAACATGCAGCAGGTCCTTCCTTCTTTTGTGCATGAGAAATATTTGGCTGGTGTAAAAGTGTAGTTAGAGTTTCTCCTCTTGGCTGCCTACATAAGAAGTACTTGTAGGGAGTGGCCACCACATGCATGTTGTTCTTGAGACCTTATAATATTAAAATGGCAGAAGAAGGGGCATCAAGATAGTTGGGAGTTGGAGCACATACCATATGAGGACATGCTGAGGGAGCTGGTCTTGTTCACCCTGAGAAAGTGAAGGCTTTGAGGGGACCTGAAAGAAGTCTCTTGGCACCTGTGGAGAGGTTATTGAGAAGATGAAGCCAGGCTCTTCATGGCAATGCGTGGTGAGATGAGAGTCAAGAGGTGTAGAATGAAACAGAAGAGATTCGTACTGCTTAGAAGAGAGAAAATTTTCCCCGTGGGGCCAATCAAGCAGTGAAACAGGTTGTCCAAAGATTGTGCCCATCTTCTTTGCTTGGAGGTTTTCAAGACCCAGCTGGATAAAACCACTGACAACAAGGTCTGATCTCAAAGCTAACCCTGGTTTGAGCTAATAGTTGGATTCCCTAAAGTCCTGTCCAATCTGAATTATCTTATTATAATGTGATTCTATGAATTTTTCCCTGGCACAATTTTTGCATGAAGTATGAAATTTGAGGCAGAACCATTTTTGGGTCTTAGCACAAGCATCAGGGAAATGGAAGTCTCAGAAGAAGTGCTATGGCTTCCTATTTTTCATCAACAGTTTACACAGCCTGGAGAACATAGGCTTTTGATGGGTCCTCAGCCACAGTACAAATTACATAGATATTACTATTCAGAATTCATGAGAATGTGGGACAGGAAGGGAGTGTAGGAGCCTCTGACCATTGACCTCTGTTATTGCAGACAGCCATGACATACCTTTTCTTTTTAGAAAAATGTCTTCTAATTATATAATCAATTAATGTTTTACTACTGTTGCTCCTGTAACAAGACTATTCCAGAATCTCTACTTTCCATTTGTTAGAAAACTTCTTATTTATTACTTAAGTTTATTCATGACCTGTTTATCCCCTTTTGTTCTGCTGCCATTTTTTTCACTGCGGTTTAAATAGCTCTTCTGGCACTTATTTTCTAGATATGCCTGTAGAAAGCAAAGCTATAAACTCAGCTTTCATTTCAGAAGTTAAACAAACCAAACTCTCCCAGACTTCTCTAATAAGAGAAGCTTCTTGTTCCCCTCATCATCCTGCACTGCTTCAGGCTGAATGACCCTAGACTGGATTACCTGTAGAGTACATATAACTCCAAATGATGTCTTTCTAAAATCTCACATAATACTGTTAATATTTGCCCATCTCCTTTGGAAACACTTCAGTTAATGAATCCTATGACTGGTTTTTTTTGTTGTTGTTGTTGTTTTTTTTTGTGGCCACTATGACTTCTTTGACAGCACCTGCTTTTACAACAGCCTATAAATCATTGTCGATGCTTCTTGCTGTACATTGTTTTTCCATCTTTTAAAGTAATTTTATATTTCAACTAGTTCTCGGGGTTGTTCAGTTGTCTTTCTGACAGTGACCTCTCTTTGTGTTGTCCACCACTCCTCTTTTCGTCGTTTATAACTGGTGGCATGGATTCATTCTTGAAGAACTCTGCTTTTGTGGGATGTCTTCCTTCAGCCCCATAGTGCTCATTTTCATTACCACTGTTTCTACTTATGCTAGGTCCTTACCTACAAGGGTGGGTTCCTGTGCTAATCTCTATCTTCACAAATTTAATTTGTAGTTCTTTACAGAAGTTGGGATGGGTGAAAGCTACTTCACTTTTTCTAAGAAATGCAACCTGTGGTGGTAGCATCCCTGTCCATGATGAGGGGACTGGAACTGGATGATTTTGAAGGTCCCTTCCAACCCAAAACATTCTATGAATCAATTATTGGAAATCTTAGGTTTCACTGACAACACATACCCTTCCTTATTTTTCTCTGAAACTCTGAGTCAAGGAGTTGCTGGAGCCAAGCCTGGCTGCTGCTGAATTGTGGACAGCACAGGAACAAAGAGCAGAAAGGCAAGAACAAAAAGTGTTGTGACCCATTAAAACCACGGGAAAGAATTCATCAGGTACCTTGTACTTACCTAATGTGGGATATGTCCAAGGTGCACTGTTAACACTCCTTGTCTTCCCCTTGTCATTAACAACCAGTCAAGGTCTCTCAATTTTACATCAGCTCATTTCACCGTCAACATGAAGGTGGCAGCCAATACATTGACTGATGGACATTGATTTGACATTGACTAATGGATAACTTCTAGCTCTTTCTGCTAGTCAAGCTTGTTAAATGGCATTCCTGCTTAATGACAAGAATAACAACTCACAGGCAAGAGATACATGTGCAGAAGAAATTTTGATTGCTAAGCTTTCCTCCTGAGGCTCCTTTTCATAGGGCACCAGATGTGTAATTTATGTGTAGCTAATATTATTTTAGATTGCAAGTAATCCCCCCATAACACTTGTTGTGAAGGGACAGAACTAGGCATCATTAAAGCACCATGGGTTGCAAGAAAATAATGATTCAGGGCTGGAGGTACTAGAATTTGTGTTGTATAAATTTTTCTATAGGATAACAAAAGAAATAAGGCTTCCAGCAAAAAAAAAGATTTCTCCCAAAGGCAATGGTGCCTATTCGGTGTGGTACATTCTGTTGTATCTTCACATCACTCTCTGTCAAGTAATCCTGAAGTTTGCTTTAGCGGTCAGAGCTGGTGGAGAAGCTGGTTGGCTGCACAAAGCAACAGTTCCAGGGGCTGAGTAAGAAAAGCTTCCATTGTACTTGAGATCTCACTGAATCCTTAGCTAATGTACAAATTGACATGATAATATTGAGCTTATCTGGCTCCTGTGGTTAAGATCCTGTTAGGCCCAAGATCAGTGGTTCCTGAGGAGTGTTGGTGAAGTGAAGCATTAGGGATTTCTTAAGCTGTACTGGCTTCCTTGATGTTTCATTTGCGTTTTGATTGAATATTACCCTCATCTACTACAAATGCCTGCAGGTAGGCTGAATTCTCCTTTTAATGGAAAATCCCACTGGAGTTAGCCATAAACTGTGCCAGTTTGATACTATGTGGATATGCTTAATGCTGCTTTCAAAAGGGCTGCAGTTGGTTTTTTTTTTCCCAGCAAAATCCAGCACCACTGAGACAAAAAATACACTTACCTTTGCTTTTGTTTTTGTCAAGAACAGAGAACATTGGGTATTTTGGCTTTCAGCGAAAAAAAAAGAGGGGTTTGATACAAACCTGGACACATAAATGAAAATATCAATACATTTTCATTTAAAAAACAGAAAAATTTCAACAAAAAGTGCAGTAGCAACTCTGAGCCCACTTTGGTCTTTAAAGTAACTATCAGTATGGATTTATGGAGGGCATGGAGAAGAAAGAGAAAGGTTTGGTGAAGGCTTGTCACTTTGGCTCTCTCCATGTACTGTGGATGTGCAGTCCGTGTGATGTAGCTGTGCCTATATGGCTCAGAGACTAATCCCACTGTGCCTGGAACATTTGATAGGTCCTGCCACAACATGGAAGCGGCAGGGATGCTGCACTGCCCGTCTTCTGGTACATGTTCAGGTGACAAGGCTGTACTGGGTAGTGGGGAGAGCAGTGGTCGTGGGGCTGCAACCCCTTGCAGATCCACAAGATCTTGCCAGTGAAGATGTGCTGGATTCAGGACTCAGCACTGGTGATTTCAGGAGAGCTGCAGTGACATGGCAACCATGACTGAATAGTCGTGTTTGCTGTACCTGCTGTTTCTAACAGGAATAGAACTGAAAACCATGATGCTTTAAAATTTTGCTATACTTTTTTTTCCGAGGAGCCACCTTTAACTAGAGTGTAATGAGCTCCCAGAAGTAGGCAAAAGTAGGAGTAAAACACTCATACAGCCCACTATGCCAATTGGTTTGAACAAGGTGACAATGAGGGCACTTTTTATCAAGGTTTTCATGAAAACACTTCAGATACCTTTCTTTCCAGATTCTCAGATGAGATAATAAAATTGTGCAATGGAAAAAATTTCTGAGATTGTAAAATCAATGCAGGCTTTGGTGTCCTGTTGTTTTCTAGCCACATAATGAGTTTTAGACTTGTTAATATCAAAATAAGGGTCTTGGTGGATTGTTAACAAAAGGATTCTGTGCTGAAATGGCAGAAATAAAATCCTCACTAGGAAGGAGTTTCTGTTTCATGTAGCTAAATTTTGTTTGTATCGAAATGGTAATGCTGCCATTACTGTTTTAATATTAACCTGGTGTAAACAAAAGACAAAACAGAAGAGTTCTATTTGCTCATTTACAAAGGAGGAAAGAAGCCAATTGTATTCTTAGAAAAGCATTTTCATAAAGGAGATATTAAATATGAAAATGGTGTATATGGTGTAGGAAGCTATTTGAAAACTAAAGTAGAAGATCTAGCCAACAAGAGTAATGACTCTCTAAATGTCACCCTATATAAATATTTGAATGTGTTTATGTGAACATGCATGTGTTTGTGGGTGTGTGACAAAGAGAGAGCACTTTCCAAAATAAAAGCTTTTGAAATTTGTGGAATCCCTATGAGTTGAATGTTCTTATATGTAAACAGCAAGTGTAAAACTCAGTCTGCAAGTGTAAAACTCAGTCCAAGAGAGAAAGCCAGAACATGCTCAACGCACAAGTCACACCCCATTTGTATACAGTCTGATGTCATATGCATGGTAAATATTCTTTTTAAGGCCCTGTTTGCAGAGATAAGTCATACCTTAGATCCCAGTCTTGCAGTCACAGAAGTTATACTTACATTTTCAAGCAGTATGGTGCAATACGAGCAGATCTGTAGAATGAAACACTGAATGCCAAAGACCTGCTATTCACCCTATATGTTCGTCAGGGTACAGAGGCTATTTTGGACTAGCTCCAGCCTACTTCCGTGGACTAAATGTCCACAGGAGGTTGGAGGGCATTAGGTGCTGTCGTAAAGTCCAACTTCCACTTCAGTTTCATCAGAACCTAGTTTATATGCTCTGTAACAACTCTATGTTGGAGAGAAAGCAGAGAAATGAGACTAATCTAGAGAATTAACACATGAACTAGCTTTTGATTCAAATTAAAATGTTCACACAACTCCCATTTTGATATATCTACTCTAGTTCGTGCAAACCTCGTGGAACTTCATGCCTAAGTCCTTGCAGGACTGAGTGTTCGCAAAAGCAGGAGCAATTTTTTATAATGTCAGGTTTCTACTGATAGTCACTTAGTTGTTTCTCAGCCAGTAAATATGATGACTCCATAATGCATTACTAAAAGTTACAGTAATAAAATGCTTCATTATTAGTTAAAAGCAAAAGGCCCATTTCACTCAGATAAAACATGAATGTAAATATCTAATTAAGCTCATGATGTTGTTTACAATAAGATAAAAATAAAAATCTGTAAATAAGTAATTTGTGTGCAGAGTAACAGAGCCTGATTTTGGAACAGATTTGTATCACACAGGTGAGTGACTTAGTAACTGACTCACACTAATATTTGTTTGCAATCTTTGCATCTGTCTTTACAGTTTTTTTAATCTCATCCCTTATGACCATTTTTTCTAGGACTGTTTTGTTGTGGATGCACAGCTAATTGCATTTGATCATAGAAATTAGCTGAGGGGCTTAAGAGTTACTGGGGTGAATCTGTGAAGATTCCACCTGTTTCTACTGAACTAACTACAGCAGGTTCCTAAATCCTCTATGGTATAGGAAAGCTGGCTACACACAGTATGCCTACTTCTCCTCCTGGTTTTGATTTTTGGTTAAACCATGGTATTCACCTTCATTCATCTACTTTCAACTTGTACTGATGTGACTTCGCCATCAAGCCTGTTGTTCTACTTGGCTTATACGGAGGGTGATGTCTGACATGGGTGGTAGTCTTACCACTGATTTTAATGCCAGCAGGAACAAAATATGAGTGTTGGCTAAAATGAAAGCTGAACAGGACTGAAGGATTTCTCTTTTTAGATTACAGTGAAACCATCTGGTTAAGTAATCTTTTTTATTCAGTAAAGAGAAATAACTGTCTCCAAGTAATATTTTGTATTCAAACACTGAAAATAGTTCACAGCTTTCAAAACTGATTATGACTCATGTAACTACAGAACAGTTGTAAAGGACCTCTGGAGGTCATGTGGCTCAACCTCTCCTGCTCAAGCAAGACCTCAAAGAGCTGGTTGCCCATGGCTATGCCTAGGTGGCTTTTGAATATCTCCAAGCAGGGACACTACTACCTCTGTGGGCAACATTAAAGTGCTTGGTCACCCTCACAGTATAAAACTGTTTGCTCATGTGCAGAGGGAAACTCCCTTTTTCCCTTAAAGGCTCTGGGGTTCTTCCCACAATCCTGCCTCACAGTCACTTCCTTACATGCAGCCATTTGCTTACATGCAAATGTTTGAGGTGACTCTGCTTAAGTCCTGTATGTTGTTTTTTTGTTCTCTCTTTTGTTCACATCACCCAAGATCCTTTACTTTTCAGCTCTGTCCATCACTCTCTCACAGCACTGTTGGAAACACCCTCTTTCCCCAGTCATTCCTGCACTGATTACAACCAGGGATTTTCAGGGCTGTGTCCACAGCCTGAAGCTCTGTTTGGATTGACACCTCCACCACAGCAAGAACAACTGCTCCCACACCTCTTGGGAAATGCGCCCTGTGGCATTTCACCACCATACCCAAGAACATTTATGTTGGTCTGATCTATGAGGAGGAACCTTTTTTTTTTCTGCCCTATTCCAAAGTACAAAACTGATTTCAATAAACCAAAGACTGTAGTAGATTTTTGATATAAAGCAATAAAAAAATTGTAGGTTTTAATACATCTTGGATGTGTTTTTGACGTAAAATGATTTGCATTCACTCACTTTACCTGGTATAATCTTTATACATGTGTGGGCAGAGTATATATTATTTTAAAAATTAATTTTCCCAGATGTGTGCAGACAAGGATTCCGAAAGAAAATATAAGCAAACCAAAATAAAATATGGGCAAAATGTCTTAAAATGTAGTTGTTTAACTCCATCTAGCCAATAATAAGCTGAAAACTCAAGCAAAGGTGGAGAGTGAACAGAGAAACCAATTTGTTTTTACAAGGAGTTGTTTCTTTATTTACCCAGCAGAGATAATAAAATTATTTTCCCTGTTGAGTTATCATACATGCACCTGGCTTTAGAAGATTTGTTCAGGAGCTGTGTACCATAAAATAGTATTCATGGGCAGATAGGGGTAGGACAAGGAGGAATGGTTTTAAACCAAGAGAGGAGAGATTTACATTGGATGTAAGGAAGAAATTCTTTACTAATAAGTTTTGTTGTAGTAAGACACTGAAAAAAGTTGCTCAGAGAACTGGTTGATACCCCATCCCTGGAAGTGTCCAAGGCTAGACTGGATCAGGATTTGAGCTACTTGTTAGCCATTGTCTAGTTGACATGGTGGTGTTAGGTCACAGGTTGGACTCGATGGTCTCAGAAGTCTTTTTCAACGTAATTGATTCTCTGTGATTCTGTATATAATCTGCTTTAGAAAATGTGTTTGAAAAGTGGGAAGAGAAAATTTGTTTGATGAAAAATGGAGCTGGAACAACAGACAAGGGACTGATGAGATTTCAAACACTTCTGGTAACATTTGGATTGTGGGTTAACTTGTTCAAGAAAGAAGATAAGTGATGAATCTTTGATCAAGTTATGAACATTCACCTGCAACTTGGTGAAGGAGAATGGAAGGGTTTTGGATTAGGTGGCAATTGTATAATTTGTAAACAGACTGTAGAGAGCCTAAAAAGCCTCCACTGCCTACCCATGGCTACAGATTCCTGCAGCTTTCCCAGGTCACTGCTGCTAGCATCCCTACACCAAAAGGAGGAGACAGAGGATGGGTTTTGAATCCATGTTTTTAACCCAGACCACCCTAGACAACAGACAGGATTTTTTTTTTTAAGTATTACTTGTTGATACCAAAAGATTTTTGGGGAGGTAATATACTAAATCAATAACAGATATGATAAATGTAACTGTTCATTTCTAGTCTCACTTTTCCTTGGATTGGGACCGACCTAATGTTTCCTGCTTCTGACATGGTATTTGTCATTTTTCTGGTTTTCCTAGCAAACAACTGTGGTTCTCTCATTTGCCTCCTGGAAAGCTGATTGATGCTCCTTGCTGTATTCTCCTAAGGTTTACAACCACCTGTAGGTAGGAAGTGGGATGCTTGATACAAAGAGCTTGTCATAGAATCACAGAATCATGGAGACTGGAAAAGACCTCAGAGGTCATTGAAGCCAACCATTAACCCAACATTATCATGTCCACCACTGATCCATGTTCCTAAGTACCACATCTACACATCATTTCAGTACTTTCAGGGATGGTGACTTCACCACATCCCTGGGCAGCCTGTTCCAATGCCTGTTCCTTTCCCTGAAGAAATTTTTCCTAATATCCAATCTAAACCTCTCCTGGAACAACTTGAGGCCACTTCCTCATGTCCTATTGCTTCTTATTTGGGAGAAGAGATTGACTCCCACCTTGCTACAATCTCCCTTCAGGTAGTTGTAGAGAGTGACAAGATTTCCCCTGAGCTTCCTTTTCTCTGGGCTAAACACTGCAACCTACCTCAGCCTTTGAATACCTACAAAACACAAAACACACTTTCACTAGAATACTTTCTTATTTTCCTCTTACCCATTAATTTAGGCCAGGGAATATTCTAAAATTCTAATAAGTAAATACACAATCTTTATGCTGGACTAAAGACAATTTATGATTTTTCTAATATTATTATGCGTCGCTGTATCAGAACTCTAGGTTCTGTTCAAATGTGCTTCTTCTGTACCTGCTACTCCATGAAGAGTTGTAATAATAATAATGGCCAGTCTTCGCGAATGAAGATTTTGGGAAAGGTCTTTTACCTTTCCAGCCTGCGCAATGGGTTTTTTAGGTGAGACGCAGCATGCTCTGAACTGAGCCCACCCTTTAATCCTAAGGTTCATCTGCCGGGGCCAAGCAAGCTTGGACAATGGCAGTGAGGTCCTCAGGACGTAGGTTTGTTTAGAGTGACCTTCTCATAGATGGATGGCCTCACAGGGCTAACGAGCTCCATCTGGCCGGGGGGACTGGGAATCGAACCTGGGTCGCAGCGGTGAGAGTCCTGCATGCTAACCACTAGGCCACCAGGGGTCCCCTGAAGAGTTGTAAACAAATGAAAAGATGCAAATTGTCTTGGATCTGGCTATTGTTATAGATTTTTTCATTGAGGTTGTCCATCTGTTTTGTGACCTCAGAAAGAAAAAACCCAACGTGGTGGAGGATACTTGCTTCTTGAAGAATAAGGTCTGGAGATACTTAGTACAGAGTTATAATCAATATTCCCTATACATTAGACAATTTACATTCAAAGCAGAGTCAGAAGCCCTGAATAAGTGCATTTCTGAAGTAATGCATGAAGTCTGCAGCATGGTGAAACACTGGAACAGGTTGCCCAGAGAGGTGGTAGGTGCCCCATCCTTGGAAACATGCAAGGTCAGGTTGGACTAGATCATCAACCTGATCTAGTTGAAGATGGACCTGCTCATTGCAGGGGATTTGGACTGGATGACCTCTAAAAGTCCCCTCCAGCCCAAAATATTCTATAATTCTGTGACAATTATCCTTGTGAACATACATATGCACACACACACATACTGCAAAAGTACCTCATTGCATTAAGAAATGAATTACTATTTCTAATTGCTTCTAGTAGGTAATTACTTCTAATTATTACATTGAGTAATAAATTGCTACTTCTAATTATCCTGTGGGTACAGTCAAAGTAGTTAGAAATGCAATTTGCATGGTTGTTTACATCACAAGCATGTTTAAGTAATTGTGCTCCCTTAATTATATGGAGTGGTCGATGTTAAATAACATACCACGTTTGGCAGCTTCATCTGCAGTGTCATTTGTTACCATTTATGGTGGTTGTGTTTCAGAGAACAGGGGAATAGATGCTGTGTGTCACTAGGGAGTAGCTATTTTTATGTGAAGCCTACAAGCGCAGCTGAGTATCTATGGCTTGACAGGCATTTCTGGGAACGTGCACTGTGCTGTTGAACTTACATTACAGCTCTAGCTTTTCAGTCTGAGCAAATCTGAACCACTTGGAGACACTGACCAAATCCCATTGTCCCTAATCAAAGTCTCATTCCCCATTCTCCAGGCTCTCTGACACCATATGTCAGCATGAGGATCTTCATTGCTCTGATGCTGGGATTGGGTACTCTTGCCTCTGCTGGATCTTTCCCTCAAGCTCACATGAGCATCCATAGTGACCTATATAATGTCTGTTCAGAAAGACATCCATTAGGAACTGATTGCAGCTAAGATTGCGGTCAGGAATTCCCAGCAAAAGCTGCATTAACTTTCCTGATAGTCTCTGTGGGTTTGGCGTGTTCATCAGCTCTCCAGAACCTTCCACATTTCAGTGTTACACATTGCAATTTTTGGAAGTCCTTGACTCTCCTGCCGAAGAGGTCATAAAGCAGAGGATACTGACTGTCATTTGGAGGAAGTAAATGTACACTTTCTTTACAAGGCTTTGAAAGCACAGCCAGGACTTGAGTACTTTTTCAGGCCTTTCTCTTATGCATAAGCTCACAGGAGTGTACTGGGATTTAGGAGTTGCAGAACTTTGCCATTTCTTGTGTTGTGCGTGTTTATTTTCTCCAATTCTCCATTTTCTATCTCAATTTATAATAATACTCAATGATATTAGAATTGATTGTTGTGGGAAATAACTGTATTCCAGTAGAGGTGGACAGCCTATCATCAAGCAAGAGACAAAGAGGCAGGGAAAAATAAACTATAGAGACTCAGAAAATATTGCTTGTCATTCACTTCTCCTTGGAGAGGGAGAGAATACAGGAAATTTTGGACAGAAAAGAATACATTGTTGTTAAACATCATTTTTCAAGTTTTATGAGAGACATCAATGGGATGTAAAGTTAAAGAGCTGGAAAGTTCACTCACCGCCTACACACATGATAGATTTGGAAGAGTGGGTTTTGATACCTGAGGAATATCCTTGGTGCTGGTAAAAGCAGTCCCCAGCTGACATAAGGACTTTGTTGTTCTGGGTGGATTCTGTTTGTGTATAATAATGTGAAATGATTTTTGGGGTAAAGCATTTTGTCTGCTTAGGTAAGGATGGAGCTTTAAAGAATAAAACAGCACTGGAAGTTGGGTTTCCTAGAAAAGGAGCCCACCACTGTATGTGACATGAAAGACACCATATGGAGAGGCCTGTGAAAGGACTGGCACTGTCAAACCCCATATTTAATAACTTTGGAGAGTGAAATTAAAACTTTCATCTTAGAGGGGACACTTTGACAGTATGAGTTTGTTAAGCAAAAAAACATCAAAACCAAGTTTAAAGATTTACTGTCCTTTTTTGCCTCTGAGAGGAGCTGGTTCTGGCTCACTTAGTGTTGCCAAGGATTCAGAACTTGATTGTCACTGAAAGTGGTTATTGTCTTAGAGTCAGACCCTCCAAATGCTGCCACAGAACCTACAGGATTGGGCTCTGTGCTTGATATGGAGCACCGCAACAGACCTGTAAAGGAGAAACTGAAATGATGTTAATAATCTGCCTTGCTGAATTACTGTTTTGTTCTACCTTTTATGCCCCATGGGACTCAAATTCTAATCAAGGTATTGGACTGTTTCTCAGGAAGCCAGGATGGAGAGTAAAGTAGGTGGTTATAAGATTGCGGCTACTGTACTCCCAAGCGGGGAATGGAAAGCTGTAATTCTGCTAATTATCATAACTAATTAGCTGCATTCAGAAGTGAAAAATCAGACGGACTAGATCACTGCCTCCAACTGTTAATAATGGGTTATTGAATTGCAGTACATGAGACCAGAGGGATTGCTATTACCACCAGTGATGAGCCTGGTATGTGTTCCCAACATCATAAAATAATTCAACCTTGGATTTTCAGAGTGCTTTCACGGGGTGAAAGTACATGCCAATCCTGGAGTGCAAAAAGATGAACTTCGATACCATGAACTCAGTTATGAAACTTGATCCCCAAAAAAGAGTACAAGCACTCATGTGTGTGGAGGGGATTCACTGGGACCCCCTTGAACATGACCTCTGTTGGCTTCAAGGGATTCAGACAAACCGTGAATGTGTCCCTGTCTTCTTGAGCCTCCGTCCTGTTGGAAATGAGTATGTGTTTCTGCAAGACAGCACTGGTCTGTGCTGTGAAATAACATTGGACAAACTGAGTGTGACCTTGGGGTAAAGCTGGGCATGAGTTAATTAGCCCAGCTGACGATCTTGGTTGGGTCACTACACTGCACTGCTGTTATCACATCTGGTGTATGAACTGTGTATAGCACTGTATGCACAGGTTTGGTCTCTAGACCAAATTCTTAGAGTCATTTGAAGTACCTCATGTTGTTGACCTGCATGAAATGGGTGGCTAAAAAGGGGAATTCAGCAGGTACAAAAGCCAGCAGGGCACAGGCCCACCTGGGTGCTCCCAGAAATCTGCAGCTGTAGACACGCAGGCTGTGTTTTGATAGAATGAAAGATCTACTTGTAATCAAGTGTCAGTCTGAGCTGAGACAATGCCACTTTGGCTTGGATAATTTTGTTATGGCTCCCCTTGACTTAAACAAAGATCTTATTAGCCCAGCTGTGACCATTACCACGGCCAATCCAACAGAAATTCCAGCTCAAGGGAAAAGTCTTTTAATGAGATTCACACAGTACAGCTGGAATTGATGATATAAGGGGTCTAGAAATAGGAACTCCTGACTGGTATACCCAGTATCTGTCTGGGTTATTGGCAGGACCCTTAGAATTATATTATGATTATATATGGGTTTTGAAAGGGTAGTAGAAAACTTATAAAGTATCACAGATTTCACAGTTCAGATGTAGCTTAGCAAACTACATATTCCATCCTGTTTAACTGTACTGGGTGTTATGACCTGATTATTGAGAGACGTCTCTGACTGAACTAAAGTGTAAATGAGACCATATGCTGAAGTCAATAGTACGGATTTTATTTAATGATAAAATGTGAGGTAGAGAGATAGAAAGAAATAGGAAAGAGAAGAGAGAGAGAGATTAAGCGGTGTCCCGTTGGTCCTTCTTTACCCTGGGTTTCTCAAAACTTTTCACTATTTATACATTTTAGCAAACAAAGGAGTTAATTCTGATTGGCTACACAGTCCTCATATTCTATTGGTTAAATGATTCCCTTGTGTCTGATGCTGATTAGTCCTATGCTCAGACTTTCTTTTCTTTTGAGTCCTGAGTCAATGGTTGTGATCTCCCCTAGACGGAATTACCTTTTACCCAGTTTGAGCTGATTTCAGCACAGCTGCTGATTTGGCTTTCCTTGTGGCCCATAAATACTGCATTCTTTATGTCCATTATCAGTGACACATTCTTCTCCCCCAGCTTTGTTTTGTTTGCATCTAGGTCTGAGATAACACTTGGACAATAGTACCACCTTTAGCTTATCTCAAGTTCCCATCAGGCTTAATTTATAGTCCAAGTTCCAGGTACCCAAGCAGGCATGTTGAGAGGGGGTTCAATGGTCACAGATGCCATCTGTCTCATAACTTGGGGTGATCTTTGTTGGACCAGTGATATGTATATGAGCAGTTGCTTCTTTACACAGTTTGCCACAGTGGGGACTTCTGTCTGAATGCATTAGCCAGATCTTGCCTCTGCCAGGCTGGGGGTTAGTGCCATCCTATAACTCCGTTCTGTGCTTATCTCATGACAAAGTCCTTCTATGGTAACAATGTTTGGGACTTGTGCTCTTTAAGTCCTTACGGGGCAAGAGCACTGTCACAGGGATGGACTTCAATGGGAGCACACGGAGACTGGCAACAGATTGCAGCACTCTGAAAACCTTTTTGACTGAGCATGGCCATAAGTCTGATTTCACATTAATCATTTGGCATCAGGTGGAACAGTATTTTATGCAATCGTTATTTTAAAAATCCAAATAACTGCCTTGTTCAGTGGTTTTGTAGTGCAATACCTGACTACTGCTGATCAGTTGATGATAAATTACTCATTAATCGAAACAATATGGCCATAAAAATCAATCCTGGGCACAGGTTAGATCTCTGGAATGTTAACAAAAAGGTGTAGTCATTGTAATGAAGTAAATGGAGTTTCATAAAATATTATGTGGACTGGAGATAATAATGAGGCACAATTAGATCCCTCACCAACTCTCTTAAAATTTCTCACTGAGTGGTATGATTGTACTCTCTGATGTTAAGATCTACCCTGATTTCTATTTCTGTCATGCTGGTCCTCACTCATAAATTGCTTAGAATTGAATTATAGTGGCGTGTAATTCCCAGACTCATGGAGCGCTGTGATATGTGCAATTATACCTTTACATAAGAGTTAGAAGTGCCAGCCAAGCCTTTAATGTTATTTTCTTAATCTTGAACAGCTCTTTCTGGAGACACAGGGCTGGAGAACCAAAATAGTGAGGTTCAAACACAGTCCAGCACTCTGTGCCAGGAGAGCCCATGGTTGTGACTCCAGAGTAATCAGATCTATGCTTCAGGAACCATTCAGGTTCCACATTGGTAATTAATGGGCATTCCACAGCTGCTAAACGGAGCACAGAAAGTCCTCAAATCATGAGCAGGAAGATGCTCCAGGGTTACACAGTGCTTGCACCTTGTAGATTCAGTGTGAGGCTTGAGTGTCTTCAGTCAAACAATGAATTTATTGATAGCCCAAGGCCTGATCTGGGATGCCAGGTTGCACTTGGAAAATGATTTAAAGGGAATTAGAGCAGGAAAAACAAGGATTTCGGTGTCCGTGCTTGCATCTGTGTGGCAATCACTGCTGCCACAGACCTGCCGCCACAACTGGAGCAGGGATCTCTTTTTCACTAGGCTGAACTGTGCTTGATCATTGCAATACCATGTTTAAACGGTACCTTTCAGCAGTAAGTTTCCAAAAAACTCAAGTATCATTGCTCTTATTTTGGACATGAACAAAGAGAAAACAAGAGAAAAGAGTCAAATCCAGCAACTATCATAAGCATGATCATAACCCATATTCAGTGTCATATATTTAAAATTATAGGGATCTATTAATTTGTTGAAGTTTGCAAAAATACCACATAGGGCGTGCTTGTCTGGACTCTCTTAGCCAAACAGGGACTCTGCATTTTTTGCCCTGGAAGCCCTTCTGCTAACCATTTCACAATAAAAAGAGACAAATAAAAAAATGAATTTGACACATCCAGCCTGACAATCAACATGTCCTAATCAGAGATGGATCTGGATGGGAAATCCTCCTTCCTGTGCACAAATTCATAGAAAACATTCTGGTCCACCACAATTTATTGTGCTCATATAGATCTTTGATGTGTTCTGGAGATGTGAATCCGTGCAGAGGGTGAAGCTGTAGTTGTAAAGAGGTGAATTGTGTGTACAATCCCCCCTGAGTTCAGAAGAGCAGTAAAGTTCACAGTCTTGCCAAAGCAGTCAGGACAGATACATTGGTATCTATATAAGTATAGTAGTGTCCAACTGAGCTCATACACGGAGGTCTTGTAGAATATGTTTATTCCCACATGCAGAGTGAAACACAAGCTAGGAGAAATAAAGGTTCTTTGTTCCTGCACTTCAGCCTTTGCAGTCTGAAGGAGTGTGTGTGGTGGTTCATCCTTGCAAAAAGCACATTGAAAGCTTTCAAAACTGGTCTGTGGAAGCTGATGAGGATGAGAAGGATTTCTAGGCTGAACACTTAAGATGTAGGAAAGTTTGCAAGGAGTGACTGTAGAGGGAAAATCCTCCTGCTCTGGATCCAGAGGCAGCATGGGAAGTCTCTGGTAGTACCTATGGTTCCTCCAGGAACACTTCTGACAGCCTCAAGTCTGTATCACCTTGAACCAAGAACTACAGCTGTGCTAGAACCCTGCATGTCCTAGGAAGAGAGAAACAAGGGGGATGCCTCTGACAGGGAGGGGGAATAGTAACAGCAAAGTGATAAAAGGTTTGAGGATACCACTGCTAAAACTTCGGAGAAAAATCTGCTGCCTGCATAGGAAAGCAAAATCAGCTGGAGCTTAGGAGAGAGTTGGCAAAGTGCTTTGGCTGGTGGTGTTTGTACTAGTCCTAGGTAACCATCTGCTGAGCTGTAAGGCCCAAATGGGCTTCTTTTTTTTGGTGTTTTATATTATTTGTTTTCCTGTTCTTTTTAAATTAACTTTACTGAAGGAAATAAAATCATCTTGTCACTTCAAAAGGAAAACATTTGAAAGATGATTTAGGCTGCACTCAGTGAACATCCTTCCAGGAGTCCTAGCTGCCTGGTTCAAGTGCAGCTGTACACAACCCCCTGGCCTCCTTCCCCTCTCTATGACTATCTGCCAAGTACGAATTAAAGTATCCACTAACCAGCAAGCTGGGTCTACTCTATTCCCTCAGCTCATGACATGTTTTCATAGAATCATAGAATGGTTTGGTTCCAACACCCCTGCCATGGACTGGTGTACCTTCCATTAGGCCAGGTTGCTCAAAGCCACATCCAACCTGGCCTTGAATACTTCCAGGGATGGGATATCCACATTTGGATCTTCTCTATGCAGACTAGCAAGCCTTTGTGTTGCTCTGACTTCATTCCTTCTGTATGGACTGTGATTTTTCTTTTCAACAGCATTTCAACTTTGCTATTTGGTATTGCACAAGAATTTACTCAATCCCTTTTACTCATTGTGAACCATCCTACTGTTTGCTTTTGTTTATGTGAACAAACCTCCATATCACAAGTGTGAAAATTCAGCAGTGACTTAATGACCCTGTTTTGAACCAAAAAACCTGCATCTGATAAAAGTAATAAGGCAGAGGAAAAAAAAGATTGGCCTGGGAAAAAAAACTGAAAATGGGTCAAATAACACAGATAGCCCAAGGGGACCCTGGACTCTTCTGAGCTGTGGAAACTACCAGGTTACCAAAGATGGAGAAGCATCAAGTGCTGCCTCATTTCAGTGAAAGAGCACAATCCCTTTCTGAGCAATTCTGCTCTAGATGCAACTAACAAGGCTGAAGTGCTTTTGTTGTATTTATTAGCTCAATATGATGTTATCAAGTATCTCTGTCATTCACCACCCTCTGCCTTGGAAATACAGCTGTATTTCAATTACTGTGGTATTTCACAAGCAAGTACTTGGGCGTTAATCACACGCCAGAAGCTAATACGGCAAAACAGAAATCAATTCTTTCCAATGTGAAAAGAAATAATGCAAGATTAAATAACCTAATTTGAAAGCATTCCCTGTTTGAGCTGTTAATAACAGTTCAAATGACTGAAACTTAAGTAATTATTAAAATGCAGTTAGTTTACACTGTTGACACAATGTGCTTGTTTTTGACACATCTCTTGACTTAGAGCATTTTCAATGCGCCACTCATACAGAGGCCTAATTTGAGATTAAGACATGGAGCTGATATTCTTGAAACCTGAGTTGGATTCCTGGTTGTACGATAAAATTCCTGCGTGACTTTGCTTGGTCTTATCACTTCTATGTGCCTCAGTTCCTTGTCAGTAGAATAGCTATGAGATAGAAAAGCATCTTTTGCCTGACTGCTTACTCTGTTTAAACTAAAAACCCTTTAGGTATGGGATTGTTTTTTAATATGTTTATACAGTGCTAGATAATGAGGACTTGATCTTGTTTGAACAACAAAGTGCACACTAGTACACCACTGTGTTGGTGTACCGATCCAGAGAGAATTCGTGTGCTGCTCCTTGCATGATAGATGAAAAATTTTAAAATGTTTTTTAACTGATAGCATGATGTGCAATATTCCCTAGAAAACATGCAATGAAAGAGTAGGAGGAGGCTTTTGGATGCCTAGTAGATAATTTCTTAATGATCTTTGTAAGGAAATAGCGTCCTGGAATAAAATTTAAAAAAAGCCCATTGTTTTCCCACTGCATTACACATGTACCAAGTCCCAGATTAAGGTACAGAAATAGGGTAAGGCAGCTGACAACATCTCCCCCCAAGACAGTGATCGATATATGTGCCTGTTTTTGACACAGATCTGTAGTTCCTCTGGCCCTGTTTTGGGCTTTACAAACAGGTGGTGCACATGCTGCTTACCCACAGGAACCACCTGGTAGTCATGGAAGTCTTGACTCAGGGAAGAGGGGCTTACAGTATGCACTTCAGTGCCAGGGATGTCAACTGGGCTTTGAGCACATGCCTAAAGTTATCAACAGGATTAAACTTTGTTCCTGAATACAGGCAGTTTCCATGCCCTGGATTTTAAAAACCGTTTAGCTTCCACTTTGATGAAAGTCACAGCAGTGTTCTTCTGGTCCAGTCTGATCCCCACACCTGCATTGCCAGCTCCAATCCTGGCAGCACTCAATATTAGTTAAGAAAACAGGGCTGGAATGCCGCTGTGAGCACAGACTGCATATCCCAGTTTGCTTATTAACTAACACCCTACCAGCATGAATTTGACTTGTACCAGCTAGTGGTTCCAGACAGTACCTGTGCACAGTTTGGGGAATAGCCCATGCCAGCAGGAATCTCAAAAGACAGTTGGGGCAAGGTGGTAATAGGTTTGGCTCCCTCTCTGCTGTACAGTCTTCTAGTTTTATCCTACCAGGACTTTACATCCTCAACACACTTCCATATGCCCAAACATCATCATACTGGTGTGTCCTCAGCTTCTTGACATGAAAACACTGCCCTACTGGCAGTGACAGCTCAGACTTCATGACACTTCACACACAGAGAAAAAAAGAGAAGAGCACAAGGGTTATGATCTCTTAAGGCTTTTTTTTTTTAGAAACGGTATCTACTCAAGCAACAAAAAGCAATCCTTCATGAAGTTTTTTTTAGTGGTATATACACAGCATGCAGACTGCATGACCACTTAATGTGCATATTTCCAAAAAAGTGGGTTTCCAGCCTTCCAGTTCTGCCCCAGTTTTGGTGCTGAAGCAGCATGAAGTAGCATGAAATCAGGTGATACTTTCATTGTAGAGGTGGTAAAGAAAATTATCTTTAAGAAAAATGGAAGTGGTTGCATAAGAAATCTCTTTTTTTTCTGCATTATTTTTGGCAAGGGCCAAATGTAAAAACATTTTGTTTGATTACAATTTCACTCTGTGAAAAGGGGCTCAATTTGAAAAAATAGAATTTAATTTATTTCTAGAAAATTACGGTCATGGTACGTTTTGAAACACAATGTTTTATTTGAAGTTTTCTATGAAATTTAAATAGGATTTTTGTTGTCTCTTCTCCTAAGCATTCCTCAGGTTGTTTTACTTTGTTATGAATATTTACTCAGCTCTGTGATTATGAAGCTACTTAAAGTTATCACCTGCCTGTTTTTTAATAGCTGAAGCAAAACCTAATAATTCTTACATCACTGAGAAACTCTAATGATTAAACAGTGATGAAGAATTAGTGATATAGTAGTAGCAGTAATTTGCAAGTAATTCAGTCTTTAACTTAGCCCTGAAAAAATATAATTATATTTAAGAAATAAGTACTGATTTTTTTCCCTCAAGGAACATAAGAAATATCTTTGGTGCTCAAAATACACAGCCAGCATCAGCAACTACAAAATGTCTTGAATTTGCAGAGCTACATTTTATTGCAATCCAGGCTGCTAAGATTTGAAGACAGGATACTAATAAAACCTGTATAATGGGGGAGAGGGGAAATACGTGGTCTTAAGTGTCCGCTGGAGAAGATCCACTAAGGCGCAATCAGGAGGGGAAATATGTACCTTAGAGAGATGCCCGTCCCTCTTCTTATTATTTCCATTATCTGGTTGAGGTCTGTCATTATCTACATCCCTGCAGTCTCCATGTCATGTCCTTGCATGCCATGTGGTAGGAGGACTCTGTGTCCTTAATTCAGGGCTGCCCAAAAGTGGCCCTGTGTCAGAATACTGGGTGTTGGGGGACACTGAGTCCTTCATATGTTTCACACGAAGGCCTGACCCACTGCAGTAATGGATGTGCATCTTCCATGGTCCTGCTTGAAATGCCCCTTGGGAGCAAGGTACCTACCCTTTCTCCCAAAGCAGGACACCAGTAAGTTTCAATTGAGCTGCAGCAATCAGGATCCAAGAATTAGGCAGAATGCATGAGGGAAGCAAAAGAACCTGCAATATGGAAGTGGAGTGAGTGGCAAATTTCCGTCTGCTTTGCTGCAAAGATGAATGAACAGTTTAGACACCAAGATTCAGTGTCATCTACATCCTAATAGTGGCGAGACTATGAGAGCTAATTAAATTTACCCTGTTGTTATTGAAATGCTGTGTAAAAATTTTATCTACCTGTGGCTACAACTTGCATACAGATGGCCTTGTTTTTAGTGCAGTGCAGAGTTTCTAATGAATAAAAATCTGTATGCTGCCATGATCTATAAATAAGAGGTACAGTCCAGCAGCAGAACTCTGAAATAGCTAATAATTCTGGGGAGCAAACAGTTGCTGAATACTGGCATTAAACTACATGCTTTTTAGGACATAAAATTTAGTGATAAGTCCAAGGCACAAAATTCATATTCCATCTCCAAGGTTCAAAAGGGTTTTTATTAGGATATGGGCTTTTAACCTGGCACAACATAAAAGAAAAAAAATCAGTTCAAAAAGATTGGTTTCAGCTCCGGTTCTGGGTAGTCCTTTGATTTGGAGACATAAAGTACAGTGCTGCATAAAGAACATCACCCTCATAATCATGCTTGTCTTCTTCCAGAGACCAAAATAGCATTCTAGCAGTGGATGAGCAGAAGGTGGAAGAGTGGGAATCCTGGACTGCAAGACAATCCTGGGATTCAAATGACCATGTGAACCTCTTTCTCCCGTGCCTTTTCTCATAATGTGCACTCTTCCACAAACACTAGAAGGAAATCTGCCACTTCTCAGTTTCAGCTCTATTTCAAAGCTATGCCTTGGGGTGATCCCTAAAACACACAAAAGGATACTGAATAAAAGGATACAAAATAAAACCCAGGTTCACATTGTGTTATGTAACTGGTGGTTGCACTTGGCCTTTGGTTCTATTTTTACCTCATACAATATCATCTCACCAATGTTTCAACTCAAGCAGAAGAAAAGAGTCCCATTTTTCTGCTGGACTCCTTTTAGATGGAAGTTAAACTGTCTAATTAGAGCTTACTTCAAAAACTAGGTTTCTTGAATTATTAATTGACCTGGTGGTATGGGGCAAGTGTAACAGAGCCTCAGGTATTCTCTAACTTTTGTTAGAGAAGTTCTAAAAAAACAGCAGAGAAATAACTGTTCTACCCTGAAAACATAAAGTTGGGTAATAGCAAAGGCTTTTCTAAATTCAGATATATGTAATATATCTAAAAGTTTAGGATACTCTAAACGAAGATATTGCAGTAGAATCAGGGGTGGCTGCACCGCTCCTTTAAATAGCACTTTAGAGAGAGAATATCTACATAGACTTGTTGAGAGTAGTGAGGTAGGACTCCCTCTGCCTACTGTTCACAGAATTTCTGCCTTCCTCAGCTTGTCACATGAAACCCTAACAATATTCACCCAGGGCTGGCCAAAGTAAAGTGTTAATTGTGAGGATCTTTTTTCCGTCATAATTTGCTTAAGGTTGCATGTGAGAACAGAGAGGAAATTGTGGAAAACTTTTCACTACCAATGCTATTTTTCGATGCTTACGGCCCTTTAAAATTAAATAACAGATATCTGCTCTCTATCGAACACTAGTGACCTGTTGTATATTCTTACTGTGTCATCAGGTCTGGCAGATAAAAACTTCTCTGAACTAGATACTTATTTTGCATTAATTGCAAAGTGTTAATCAGAATTCTGAAAGAGCAGAAGCCATTTATCTTTGCCTAGGTGAGCCAGAGCATGAGATGAAATGAATAAAACCATATTTTCACTTTGCTGTGGACCACTCCTATATGAATTATGATTATTTTCCTAAACTCAGTTTTTGTGCAACTGGTTGCTGCTATCCTTGTAGCAAAATTGTATCTTTATGGAAAAATCATCTAAAGATACTTTTAATGTTCCCTGATCAGGGAATCAGCATCACATAGATGGAAGTTATGAATATATGCAAAAAGAAATATCTGGAAAGGAACTTCCAATGAGTCACTCAGAATTTGCGAATCTCTGTCATGAGAGGAGCTGTGGAACATGGAAGACACAAGCTAAATCATATATTGGAGAACCATTTGTCTATTGAACAGTCCTATTGGCAAACAGGGAACTTGAGGCAAAGAGCTTCAGGAGGTGACATTTTAGATTACAGTTTTTTAAACACCTAGTTACTGTGATATGTTCCAGAAAAATAATGCTTGTATTTCCTTTTTGTGAGCTGGTCCAGGCACAGAAAGATGGACTAAATAACACAAATGGCTTGAGGATAGATGTGAGATCCCCCAGCCTTTGTCCCCAGGGAAGGGTCCTTCACAACCGGTGGAGGGAGAAGCCACCTACACAATCCAGAGGGGAAAGAAGAAACCAGGGAGGTGGCTGAGCTGAGGAGTGAGATATGTCTCTCTCAGTGACCTTGCAGAACTTGTCTCTGTTGTAGACCTTTAGACATGATCTCTCTTATGGAGTTTTTCTGCCCATGGGAAAAACCAAGCCCACTTATCTTAAACTGAACAGTAAAACATCTGAGAATTATTTATACCCTGATCTTTGCTCTGTCTGCTTTAAAGTAGAAAAGCTCCTAGGGTGTAAATTGGATCCAGATAAGCCACCTGTACTGAGATATCTACCTGTAGATGTCTAAAGTGCCAGCATATCCAATGGAGACTGACCCTGTGGTCAACAGAAGACAGAAAGAGATTTACCTTCAAGCTGCAGGGCAGAAGGTAATAGATGAACATAGAAACACAAATGAATCTTTTATCTCTAATTACTGTCTTAAATCCTGGTGAAACAGAGGTGGTTGTGGCCTATTGTAAGGTAACAGCTCTAGGTCAGCCTGGATGACAATTAGATGGTTGACCTGGAGGAGGAGAGGGGTAGAGTCAATAAAGTGCATTGGTCAAGAGAGTGAAACTATATGAATTATTGTAGTCAAAGTGATGACTCTTTGTTAATCACTGCTTTATTTTATGCTACTGCAGCACCTAATACTGCAGTAGTTTAAAAGTAATGGAGTGATTGTTCCAAAGCCTTATTTAAGAAACAACGAGAGAAGGATTCGTTTCATTTAACATAAGATACAAAAAAATTCTAATCATGGTGAATGGTGACTAGCAGCTTAGTGAGTGAGGGGAAATGTAAAAGAAGTACTTGCATACCACACATCAAGAAACAATCGTATCACTATAGCACACACTTTGAGGGTGGATTTTCCAGGAACACAAAGACTTTTTTTCTTCCATTAGATGATTATAAGAAGAGACAGGCTGCCTCAAGGATCTGTAATTTTTATAAGGTAACATTTTGTTGTAATGCTGCACAATGAATAAAACTGGATTTAGCATGATGAATATAAATGAAAAGACATAATTGCTTGATCCATGAGACTAAATGATCACATATGACAGTTCCCCACCTTTCACCCCTTCTCAGTTTCACTACAGTTCTTCTGTATTACAGAATTTGGTTTTCAGCAGTGGGAAAACTACGATTCATTTGACCTACAGTCTTCTGTGTCTCAGCCTTTTTTAGCTGTGAGGCTCATCAGTATCACAATTGGTGCCCCTTATACCTCTGAGCTGAACCAGGAGGGTTCTATTGTAAGTGACCAAGAGAGAATTTTATTAATCGAGATCAGATTTGGGTTCTTCCATTACACAAACATTACAGTGCTGTTGCAGCAGGCTTGGCACCCTCAGTCAGCCCACTGTGCCCTCGCAGGCACCACGGCAGTGCTGGGTTAACAGTTGGACTTGATGACCTGAGAGGCCTTTTCCAACCTAATGGTTCCATGGGAGCTGGAATACATACCGTGCTTTGTGCCTGATGACTGCTATGCAGATGATCTCACCACAGGCTTCTCAGTACTTCAAATGTTTTGAAGAAAGAAACTCCATGTCCATAGCAGAGAAAACTTGTGGCCAAGAGCTGTGTGATGTGGTCCTGGCTGGTTTCCTCTGCAAGGACTTAGTTCTAAATAATGTAGACATTAAAAGTCCACACCTCTTCACATCAGGATCACTCCCTGAGCCACTTTTATTTAGCAGGATAGGATTACTGGGCCATAATAATCTCAGGCAGAGAAAAAGGCAAGACCAGTACACAGGAAAAACAGTAACCCCATGTAGTAGTGTGGGAGGGGGTTGGCCAGGAGAAGTGAGCATATCCAAGTGGGCTGCAGTCAGCGACAGCTCTCAGTCCTCTTGGATGAGCATAGCACCACTCAAAGCAGTCTCAGCAGAGTGAGGGGAGAGCTAAGAGTTGCTGGTAAAGCAGCTGATAGCTCCTAGTGTGGACTTCAGGCTCAACCCAGTAGGCAGCGGATGCTAAAAATAAATGATCCATTGGCAATGAGCCCAAGGCCAAAGAGAAATGGGCTTGATGAGATCCATCAAAGCCCAATGGGTGGAAAAGAACAGCCTGGTGCATCAAAGGCTGCACAGTGTGTGAACACACGCCTGGCACACATCATGAGAGCCATCGCTTGTCAGCCCTGGTCCTGGCACAGTTAGTACTGCTCCTCTCTGGGAGAGAGAGATGCAGTATCAGACTCACTCAACTCTTAAAAAGCTTAAGCTTGTAGAAAGGAGAAGTGAAATGAGCTGCTGAGTTTTGATAGCAAGCAGACCAGTGGTTTAGCTTACTGAGTGAAATTTAGGCACAAGATCATTTGGTCACCTTCAGACTGTGGACTACAGCTGTCACTAGCTCTGGTCCCATTGTATTGCCCCTCTGGTGCAGCTCTGTGTGCTTACAAGTCTGGCACCTGTAGGGAAATCCTCAGCCATGACCACTGTCATTGCTGTGACCTTTGCTTTTCATGTACCTTTAAAATTCTACAACAGTCCTAACATTTAACTTCATGCTCCCCTGGTCTCTTAGTCTATTAATATAAAAATATCAACTATTTTGGCTACACATATGTGTTCTAATCTTTATGACTGAAAATCATAATAGCAATCAACAGGGAAAAGGAATATATTTCAGATACTTCTTAAAGTTTGTTTAATAGTTCTGTATCTTTAATTTCCCACTGATCTCCAGAGGATCTACCAGTGCATGTCAATAAAGCTGGATTTAGTTTGCCCTTAGGTAAAATGTAACCTTTCTCTCACTGCATTAGCAGCCATGTGTGCATGTTGGGAGCCAGTAATATCTTTGTAAGATCCTGTAACTCAGCAGAGCTTTTATATAGATTAGTTAGCAAAAAGGAATGAAAGCAGATTGTATTTGTCAAATGATTTATTGTCTATATGCAGTCTGGCCTGTCAGGCTCTGCTTACTTTGCTGCCAGGTCATTTTCTCACAACAGATGGTTATACTGAATGATATAATTAAATTATGATTAACACTAATATTGCTTTAGTTTTCTTGGTATCTTCATATGTTATGCTATAAAAATACACACATGATTTTCCTTTCCTTCCCTTAGGCATAATGTTTTACATTGAACAATACGAGAAATCATAAGGTGATTGTTACATGGAATAATGAGCTGTTGAATTTGGTACTGCTTCAGCCAGTAAACAATTTGACTTAGTAATGAACAGATAAATCCGAATAAATTTTGTAGTCCATTGTCCCAAGCATGCCCAAGTTTGAAATCAAAGTTCCACTGAGAAAGTTCCTTAAACCATAAGAATACTTGTATTCTGGTCTGGTTTCTTAGTTCTCTGACTGTTCCCCACCTCCAGTAATAAAGATGCCATTATCTCCTGCATAAATGGCTAACTTGCTTGTAATACTTTCTCTTGATGGCACAATGGTTATTTCCAAGTCCTGCTGGCTTTCTGCTGATGACTGCTCAGTATGATTTAACGTATTGAACATGACAACAGAAGAGCATATTGCATGATTTGATTTCTGTCTTTCTGTCAAGAGAACTGCAGGCTTATTCATGCCTTGCATATACACTGCAATTAGCAAAACAGCTGCCTTAGTGTAAAAGATAATTATTGGTTCACTTTCTTGTTAGTTTTTTTTTAGAATAGCACTTTCTATTCCATGTTTTTTCATTGATTAATTTCCACTCTAATATATAGACACGGGACTCTGTATTTCTGCCAGTGTGGTAAACACCGTCTCAGCTTTAATTAATAGAATTATTGGTTCCACTTTGCTTACTTGGAAACAGCGGGACAAATTGCACCTGAGCATTCCCTCCAACACTAATGACACTGCATGGCTGAAATGTGGTTAAGTGCTGCTGTTGAAAACCCAGCCACTGCTCTGATGAGTCTTCTGAAATGTTACTTTAAGCTCTTGGTTATACTTCTGTATATTCAAACTAACTCTACTTAAATCCATTTTGTTTATAGCCAGCCTGAACTCTAGGCATGTGGTGAACTGATATTTGACATCCAGTTCTCCTCTCTCCTTGATTTAAGACTCATTAGGGTAATTTAAGAGTAACTGTGTTAATCTATCTGGTGCTTCAATGGTTAAAGACCAGAGAATGAGTGAGAAAAAGCCATAGTTTGCTTTAATGCCTTTCATCCTTCTAAATGTACTAGAGAATTATCTTGTAAGGCAAAGTAAAAAAAGTGCAGCAAACCCCAGGCACCGGAAGCAACATCCCACTTACGTTGAAAGTGACAGCCACAGGCCAAATTGTGACATTATTATAGGTAGTAATGTCTATGAAGGCCCAGAGGTCCTTGTGAGGGATCAAGACCTTAAGATGCTGATCAAAGAGCAGACAAAAAAGTCCCTTCAGCCCAAGAATTTGCTGTCACACCTGTTCACTCTATATTGTGAATAGTTTGACTGTAGTACTGAAAGTGGATGTATTGCATTTGCAATACAGATACAGTGGAAAAGATAAAACCATAGCAAACCATCATGTTCAATGTGGGAAGTAGCAGAGAGAGCAGAGGTGCTCTCATCTCTGGCTGGGCTGCTTTATGAGCATCCTGGCTGAAGAGCACTCACAAGATGAACATACTAAAGCTTTGCAGATTTTAAAAGGAGCTCTTCTCTGAATAATGGGCAGCCTGAGAGGAAGGTGATGGTGCTGGAGCATAAATTGAATTAATGGGTAGTGAAGGCTGCTCTTTTTGGTACTGCAGAGACAGGAGCTGACAGCTCAAGAGCAGAAGAATTAAATTAGACAAGTTTAAATTAAATAACTGTTTAAAGCAACAGCAGCGGAGCTTCATCACTCACAGATGCTGGCAGATACACTGTCCCTCTCTCTCTCTCTTCCTCAGATTTTCTTAGCTGCTGTATGGTTCAGTATGGCCATGGCGAGCATACTACAAGAAATAGTTATTTAAGAATATGGTCCTGCTGCACCCACTTGATACCTGACCACAGGTATAACCTGCCTGGCTCCAAGAATGTTGGGTATGAGGGATCAAAAGGAAGCATTTCCCTGCTCTTTGAAACTTTTTCCAGCTCTAGATAGGATTTTTATGTTACCACAAAAGGTTCTTTACCAAATCAGTCACATCTCTACAGGAGTTCCTCCCCTTACTTCTCTGCTTATATTAACCTTGTCTAACAATCTGCCAAATAAACGACTGTAATGAAGAGTTCAGATATTTCTTTGTTTCCTATGGTTTCACAGCAGTGCTCTGGAGTGACTTGTTCTGAGGATCTTCTGGTGGTCTGTCAACCACAAGATTTCCTTAAAGCCCATTTTTCAGAGGTTTCTGCTCCTCAAGAGGAAAACCAAGAAATGTCAGAGCTTGCAACCTTTTGGAGACCTACATCCCAGTTACCCAGTTTTACCATCTGCCTACCATCCATTCTGCCCTTGTCACTATGGGACCTTGGCTTCTGCCAGATGGGTCAGCTCACCTTCACCACACACCACAGTGCAGGCGAGGAGACAAGACACTGTCTGACACAGAAGGATCTGCAGAACAAAGCTGTGCCCTGTTTGCCAAGTGCAAAACCTTTCAAAGAGCTTTCCCAGTGCACTGACACAGCTTCTGCTCTGTGCTTGTGAACATGCGCTGACTTACTCCCAGCCTGGCTCAGAGTGGCCTCTTCCAAACTTCAGGCATCCCTGTATGCTAAGTAACCCAAAGTATGCCTAGAATACATGTAGGCACACTTATAATAACTGCCATCAGCAGGAGGGTGGCTGTGGCAGCACAGTCTGTACAAGTCACCACTTGATAACACAAGGAAGGGGTCAGCCTGAGCTGAACTGAGCTGGATTAAAGCTAGTCAGGGTATGCCTGCTTATCCTGACCTCTTCTGTCTGATTTTCAAGCTAGACAGAGCCATCTGTAGCACCAAAATAAAGCAATGGGTGCTGTCAGGGCTGTCTGCAAGAGCTGATTCACTTCACGTTCTTCAGGGAGAACCAGTGTGATGGGCTGCAGTCTGAGTGCAAGTGAAATTAGTGTGTTTCAACACAGCCATAAATTTCACCCTACAAGAGACTCACTGCTGAGTGTGTGGGTGGTGGCAGCTGGTTGAGCTGGGCTTCACTTGATCTACCTCAAATAGAGGTTAATAGGCAGGATAGAAAGGATTAGTCACACATACAGCCTAATGTTAGAGCTCCTAATTTGTCATGGCTCTTCTTTCAGCCCTGGAACTAGATCCATGTAGCATGAAGAATTTCTGAGACAGTCTTGTACTCTAAAAAATTTCCCTACAGCACCGGTATAGTTTTCCCACCTAAAAACTCTTTCTGGTGTTTTGTGTGATTGTGGGCAGAGTGGACAGGATTATAAAATCATAGAATATGCTGAGCTGAAAGGGACCCATAGGGATCACCAAATCCAAGTCCTGGCCCTGTGCAAGACACCCCAAGAATCACATCATGTGCCTGAGAGTGTCGTCCAAACACAAGAGTTCATAAGACAGTGCCAGGCTGGTTAAAGAGGCACTTGGTGAACAATTTGTTTGTTATTCTTCTGCCTTTATGTTGCACATCAGACTTTAAAGGGTTAATATAATTTCTGCTGGAATGAAAATATTTGCAGCAAAACCCCCATGGTCCATCTAATCAGCCTCAATGAAAGTGCTTTCAGCAGTGACCCTCTTTCCAAACAATGAAATTACTCAGAGACCTTGTTATTTTCAAATGAACTCCTGCTTGTTTATTTTTATTTTTAATGCAAACAATCCAACTTTCTAGCGATAGTGTTGATAGCAGCATGAAATGCTTTCATAAATAAAAATGAAATTTGTGAAGTGCTTCCATAAATACACAAATACAAGTGCTAATTAATGTAAAAATGTTATTCCCCAAAAAGATTTGGAATAAAAGATGCTCCTCACAAAAAAAAAAAAGCTCATAAAAAAAACATTATTGCAGCTGTGCCCCATCACCTCTCTCTGGGCAAGATACTCATCAACAGGAGGAGAAATTTAATCTCTGGCCCAGCTCATGAAAATCATGGGCATGTGCACATATCGCTTTGGGATAGCATTATATTCATGTAAATTGCTGTGTAACAAAAAGTTTCCATGATAGGGGCACATCCTATCTGTCTGTGTGCATGTCCATCTCTAAGTGAACTAATCCTTTTCCAGTCAGTAGAGAGATTATATAAATTTAGGGAAAAATTCATCTTACATAGGCTGGAGATCTACTGTAGAATGAGAAGAGCCGAGCAGACAAGCCCTTGTTGACTACCATGTACCTAAACATAGGTAAAAGGCGCTTGTATTTTATCAGATGAATCTCATCTGTTATGTCAGTCACTCAGCTGCTGTCCTCCACTTGCCTTTTACACAAGATCTTCTTCAATAAACAGAAGGCAGCTGCACCTTCTTTTTTTAAAACAGCTAAAATTCCTCCAATTATCCCGTGTTTACTGTAAGGTATCACCGAGGAGGAACATGCAGCAGGACAATTATTGCAAGCAACCGATTTCAGCTACTTTTGAGCTGCAAGCAACTTGTTTGTGCATCATAAACCCAAATCTTGTGGGTCACACAGGGAATGTTTTTGCCCTTTGGATTCAGCTGAGGTTTGGGACATGGGTTTAATCATTGCTCTGAATCTGTCAGAACTGTGAGTATGAATTGCCTGCATATGAATAATTTTCTGGATGTGGCTTTCAATCCTGTTCAGTCAGTTGGGTGGATGGCACATGTAGCGTGGGGGGAAATTCATTTGAGAGGATATGACTGCGGGCAATGCAGGTGCACATCTGACCAAGCCAGGCTAGACTCCCCTTCCAAGCAAAAGAACAGCCAGCTGAGACTGCCAGTGCAGTCTAGATTATGATCACTCTCATCCCAGAGTAGATGTCTGCCTTTGGTCAGATAAATCTCACCCAGGCTCCACTGACTATATGGATGATATTCCTGTCGAGTGTAACGGGAGCCGCCTACCTCAGTCATTGACATCTGCATCTGAGGCACAGTCAGATGTGAGGAACTGCATCCTAGCATCTCAGTTAAGCAGTCAAAGCATAGTCAAGAATGGGAATTCGGGATGAATAACATGAACATCATTTACCACTTGCCTCCCACCACCATGAGGTTTTCCCACACATAGCTACTTCCTGTGCCCTCTGTGGTTTGTAGGGAAAGGTACTCCACCTGCTAGAAGAAATATTGGGCATAATCCAAGTTCCAAACAAGTCTGTTATTATTGGGTAGTTTTTAAAAATAATTCTCTTTTAAAGAAACACAATCTCTGATTACCAGGTCCTGGTAAACAGAGACAAAGTGAAGGTGCTGACACTGAAGTATAATTTCCAGAAAGCAACAGTCCCAAATTGATAGGGTTCTGAGAAACCACCCTGCAACATGATGAAGAGATCTCCCATCTTGACAGAAAAGCAACCTTAAGATTTTTAAGCAAGTGTCATAAAAAATGATGAAAATAGCAAAGGAGACTTTTGAAATGTTGATAGTTTTACTAGTATCTAGCTGCAGATGAGAAAAAGAGAATATTGGTGGCTTCAAGAATGAGGTTCTGTGTGTAACTAAACCAATTTCAGCAGAAAATAATCTTTTTCCATACCATACCATTAATGCATGGAAACATTCTTTCACTTTTTGTTTTTTATTTTTGTAAAAGGAACTGGAAAAGGCTTGCCTGACCTTTGAAAAGTCATTAATCCTCTACAATATTCTTACACTTAAAATGACATTTTGCCCTAAGGGCATGAATGTACCACAGGGACTCCTTTGAACTGTTTCAGGGACAGTTGGAGATGAAGAGTTATTTTCTCCAAGTGAAGTAGTTTAAAATACAGCTGACCAGGCAAAAGAGATCTCCTGTTTAAAAATATCCCTGAACTTGTACTTCAATGTGATCTGTTACTAAGTGGTGTTGTCAATAGATCAGAAAACCTCTTTTTAATTGAAAATGAGAATCCTGGGGTTTGATTAAAGTAACTGCACAGACCCAGCTAATGAGTGAACAGCTGCGAGATGCTTGTCCAATAAAAAGAGAAGTAGTTCCAAAAGTGATGTTCCCCAAGACTTGCTGCCCAGCTAAGTGCTTCTGCCAAGCAGAGTAGCTGTAGTGTCTAGCATGAAACTATATGCTGTGGGAAATAAGGAAGACCCTGAAAATCATTTACTGGTGGTGTACCATCCACAATTTTTAAAAGAGAGTCCTGATCTTGTTATTTTTTTTCCTCTTTCCTCACTGTTGAAAATCAGATTGCTAATCTAATTTTTTTTTGTAAGCTTTTGCAACTCATTGAAGACCGTTTGTCAAGCTCAAAGTCAGAAAGGACTTACTGGGGAACACTGGTAAATGTGTGAGAAATATATGGAACTATTAACCTGCTCTCAATGCAAGCAATGAGTCTTTACCCTTGACAGACCTCCCCATTGAACCTGCAATTCTTTCCAGTCCTCCAAGATAGGCCCAGCATCAAGGAATAGCTCCTGAGTTCATATACAAAGGGTCTGAACACGGACTATGAATGAGATATGGAGACAATCACAATGCCATATTTTCAGTGTTAAAGCTGCAGAAAAATTTTTCAAGAAGTTCAGTGTGTATGGTTGAAAAGGTTTCTGCTAGGGCACACCATCAAATTAGAAACATTTTGTATGAAGGAGCTGATATAGCTACACATTTCAGAGGAGAAAACTTTGCCTCAAAATTGGTGGTATTTCACTGTAATTATCTCATGCTGGTTCTAGTCTGAACACCTAACTAATAACCTAAACATGTAGTCATAATTTTTATTTAGCATAATGTAGTATTTGGACACAGCAAACCAAAACATTTTAACATAATCATTCCACTACTGAAATAAATATGGGATATCCTTTTTGTGATATAACCTGAACTGCTGCTGCCTTTCTGAACAGCACTTCTGAAACACTGGTGTTCTGATTGACAGAAATAAATTTTTATGCTCCTTCAAAATGTAAGACTAAGGAGGAAGAGTCACAAAAATGATGGTGAGCCTCTCTCAGTAGTGAAGTACACTGATTTGCTTCAGGTTGTTTTGGGAAGCTTCTTCCACAGCTGTAATCTCAATATGAATGGATAGTCATATGCAGTTGATTGATTCAAGGTCTTATACACAAAGACTTAAGATTCATGGCCTGTGTTGGTTATTTTGTTTTTGTCAGAGTTTTTAGGTAAAGTCTTTTTTAAAGCAGATTTAGATAAAATGGTAATAGTGAGAATTCTCTATGATCTGCGTATAGACTGGATCAATGTCTTATGAAGAGCATAAAAGTTTTTATACACAATAAATCATTGTTTCCTTGAACAACCGGTCTTTGTGCACTCAAGGTAGGCTGCCATTCTGAATTTGGTTTTGAAGGACCAAATCTAAGACATAGAAAGGGAAAGTCAGTCTGTAAGAGTGATCATAATAGGATTAGATACACCACAGAAGAGAGGTAGAAGGTCGAATATAACACATATGGCACTATATAAAAATGAGACAGTTAGAATAAAAACAGTAATTAAAACAAAGTCTACCAAGCAATAAGCCTCTGAGCAATCTGATATCTGCTCAAAAGCACTTGTAGAAGCACAGGTAAATTCTCTTCCACAAACTAAAAAGAAAACAAAGCAGTATCACAAAGTGCTGAACAGCTTCACAGGAAACAAATCAGTGCAAATGAGCTAATTGGTGACTTCAAGACTAGAGGTAGTCTGGGCTGCAGTGAGCACACACTGGTGGAGTCCAGGGATATTGGTCAGGCAAAGAGTAAAGTCAGGGCCCTGAATTTGGATAAGGAGTTGGCTAGATGGTTGCATCTAGAGAGAAGAGAGCAATGGCTCAATGTCCAGATGGAGATCAGTGATGAGTCCCTCAGGGGTCTGCATTAGGACCAGTACTGTTAATGGCTTCACCAATGGCATAGACAGTGAGATCAAGTGCACCCTCAGTGCGTTTGCAGATGATGCCCCATCCCTGGAAATATTAAAGGTTTGGCTGGATGGGGTTTTGAGTAACCTGATCTAGTTGAAGATGTCACTGCTCATTGCAGAGAAGGTCAAATAAATTACCTTTATACACCCCTTCCAACCCAAACCATTCTATGGTTCTATGATTCTGTGAAATACAAGGATACTCTTCCATAGAAAAGGCTGGCACTTAAAAATGGTAAATCTAACTGAATGAAAAGTCAGGGAAGGTGGAAAGTAACTAGGAAATCAAAAAAGCTAAAAAAAATTATCTGAAGAGCACCTTGCAAATTATGAATCATTCTGGGATAAAATTTTTATTTAAATACAAGAAAAAAAGGAAAAAAGTTAGAAAATTGGTGGGTTTGCTTGTGGTGTCAGAGGGGCACTGAGAAGTGGTAAGGCTAGGGCAGAGAACCTCAATAAATTCTTCACTGTGAAAGATGCTGTAGAAGTTCCCGTACTCAATATATTCTTCATAGCAGACCAGTTGGAGGAGCTTCACTTATTTTAGGTAAATATACATGAAGTATTAGACCAAAAAGCTATGTCATGCTTTCCAGCATGAGTCTTATATACAGAGGGGACTTCTATTACCAGTAAGCTGTAAGAGTTTGAAGGAAAGAAGAAGATTATGGAGTGCACAGACTACTGGGAAGGGGTGAGAAATGCTCTTGCAATGGGGAATCCTGCCTCACCAATCTGTTGTTGCTGTACAGTTGCAGCAAGTCTATAACTGGAGACCCAGTAAACATAACCTTTTTTTAAGGTTATGAAGTTGTTATGAGTTTGGCAGGAAGGTCCTTCTATGAATTTAAAGTTGGTTAAAAGTCCAGAAAAGCAGAATAGAGCTTAGTGGTTTTCAGGCTGGATAAGACTCAGTAGTGGGTCCTACTGTGGATAAGTGTTGAGACCAGCTTTATTCGATATCTCATTAATGACCCAAAAGGAATATGTGGTGAAATCTTGAAATATGAGGATGGCATTGACATCTTTTGGGTAAGCAAAAGCTGCATCAATTACAAGGAATTACACCATGCCTTCAAAAAACTGAGTGGTCAAAAACATGACAGATGACTGTTTTGGTATAGACAAACATAAGTCAATGTATCCAAAGAAAAAGAATGTAAACAAAGTTTGCATACTGCTGAACTCTAAAAAAATCACATAGACAGATTAAAAAGTAAATGCAGAACTACTACTCCCCAAATCCTACAACACTAGAACCAGAGAGCACTTGTTGAAACTAGGAGAAGATTGACTTAAAAAAGGTTTCAAAAAAGTACTTCTGTAACTCGCTGCTACAGGAGATTTTAGAGGCAAACTACACCAGAATATTAAAAGAATGCAAATTAATAGACTATAGATCCAAAACAAATGCTAAATGAAGAAGATGGAGATCGACCCCTAACACACCAGCAGAACCATTTTAAGTGCTGATGGAATCCATGGAGAGAGGCCAGGCTTTTGTCTTCTCCTCAAACAGTACCTCTTTCTGCAGTGGCACAGACAGATCTGGTATTGACCCAAACCTGTGTGATTGGCATTTCTTACATTCTTAGTTCTCATAGTCCAGTATTTTAAGGATTTACTAACCCCAAGAAGAACAGTTCAAAAGGTAGGCATGTGGATAAGGGGAAAGAGAAGCTAAGTGCTCCTTAGGCAGCAGGGGGGAAAAGCTGAATTCTGAAAATGTAAAATACCAATGAGTACATTAAAGATACTCATCTAATTACTCATTGTTTCTAAAATTTATACACCAAGGCCCTACTTGAAGGATAGAAAATCTGTTATGTGATGTCTCTTCATGTTCTCTCTCTGTCTTTTATCTCAATGTTAAGTCATGTAATTACTGACCACTTCAAAAGCTAAACTTTCTGAATAATTCATACAACACAGCAACATGAGAGAAGGTTAGGGGAGCCTGTGGGTATCTCTACATATCAAAAACAGGCATAGAATTCTGATAAATAAAGGGATGGCATTATGGCTCAAAAAACACCAGAGGAAGATTAAGTACACAGCTGGAAAAAGGAAGAAAATGCAAACAACTGGCATTGCCCGGAAATCACTATTCTCTCAAGGATTTGGCATGTTAGTTGGTAAAAAACTTAACAAGTACAACTCACATAATTTTTAATTGGTTGACATGGCTAAATCCTTGTCAGAATAACGAATTAAAGCCAAAAGCAATCTTTCTCTGTCAGTATGACTGCACACCCTTAACAGCAAAATGATCCCATTGCCACAGTTTTAGAAATACATCAAAAATTGTGCTCAAAGTAAAAGCTCCAGCTTTTTTTTCCCCCTTTCCCTTTCAAAATTTAAAGCAGTGCTAAATGTCAGGTGTATCAACTGCTACAGTTGATGTTTTTGCTGTCAAAATTCAGGGCGTGTAGCAGTGGCTGAATATTCTGGATAAGGGCTGGGAGATAGGAAACACATTTGATTCTTTACTTCTATATCAAATCATTCTGGTCTTGAAAGTCACACAGAGCCTCGACCTTACTTCTGCTGCAACCAATGGCTCAGCCTCAAAATGGTATAAAATACAGATCTTAACTATTTTGCATCTGTAATGCAGAAATTAAAAAGATACCACCACAAATGACTCAACAAAAAGAATCAGCAAATGCTTGGTTACAACTTTTATGTTTATTATTAAGAAAATAAAATATTGATGACATAATTAGGGAGTATGATACTTTCATTTCAATTTTATATTGCCACCATTAGTAAGTATTGAGCTGCTGTAAGGAAAAATTAGGAAAACTGAACTGTTCTAAAGCTGCAGTGCACAGGCAATACTGGATTGCTTTGCCTTTAATTTGTTGCCACATTCATGAACCTAACAGTCTGATGTTCCTACAAAGCAGACGAGTGAATTTCCTACCATATCTGAATGGGCAGAGGGAGATTTCCAGATTTATCTGCAAGATATGTGTGCTTATGACACCCAAAACTGAATACTGGAAGCACTGGATCTACATGAGCTTGTTTATGTTAAACCCTCTTCTTTAGCAAGGAAATCTCTAGCTGATTTTGTAGGACATGGACACAGAGCCTCTGCAAACTGGTTACTGTTTCTCGGTGATGAAGAGGGATGCCTACAGTTGAGAAAGGAAAAAAAGCTCATCTATTGTTGTCATGGAACTTACCATGTACAAAGCTGCATGGAAAATTCTCTTATCTGCTTCTTGCTCTGCAGTGACATTGCAGGCAAGCAAAGAGGACACCATTGGTGATATCTCTCCTTTTGAGGTCTTCCATGATGCTCAGAAGCCTTGTACTGGGTAAAAATACTGAGACTGACTTTTGGGGCTTTGTTTTATCCCATTTTCCTGATAAAACAGGGATGTAACTGTAGTTTTGGATCCTGGATTTTTCAACCTGAGAAACTCCTGATAGAAATGTTGACTGTGAAGCAGCAGCACAACAGATCCTAATTCAGATTCTGATTTCTTCTTTTACACCTCTTCAAAGGCATTGCTTAGGGCTTTTTCTGTGATAAGACAATTGTTTTTTTAAGTTAAAAAGTTCTGGATGAAAGTCAAGCTTCTAGGTCTCAGAGCCATTCCATTAGAAAGCTTATTACAGAGTTTAACAGTGATGTTAGCCTAAAACTACTTTCGTTCTTGTCACTAGAGAGCAAAGGATTAATCCCATGACAGACTTAGAGATGAAGAAAACGTTAACTATGCCAGTGTTCCTACGGGGTTGACAGATAAACTTTGGTCAGGTCTATCGTAAATGCCCTGAAGTGAGGGTTGTTCACAAGCTACCATAAGACATCTGCAAAGATAAATGGAAAAAACAAAGCACTGTTGTTGGGAGTTTTGTCTCATTTTCATGCTCTGATAAAACATGGACCTCCAGCTACAAATCTTTATTGATTTTAATTAGGTTTAACAGGTAACAGTCAGCTAAGCAATTGCATCTGTGCTGCATATCTGAGTAGTACATAATATTGCAGTTGGAGCTCAGATTTATCAGTGTCTATGTGCAAAATATTAGCCCGGGGCAATCAAGTCAGACTGAAATGTGAGACATACAAGGAAAACAAAAACTCCCTTCTGTCATGGCTTTAACCTGTCACTCATAGGAAAATGACAGACTTCCCTCAGCTTCAATTCGATACAGTGAATCAGGATCTTTCAGCCTTTTCAGAAACAAAATAAGCAATAAAGCAGCTGCTGCTGCAGGTCCTTTTGAGCAGAATTGAGATTTCCAGTGGTGGTTTGAAGATTCTTTCCCCCGGCTGATTCCCCTGGTTCTCTGTTTGATATTTCCTTTTTGTTCTCCTTTTTCTTCTCCTCTTACTCTGAATGTCTCAAACAGGCTTTGTTTTCCTTTCCTGCTGTTCTCTTTCCTATTTTGTCTGACCTGAAGTACAATTTTTCTTTCCAGAAGCAGAGTGGGGCAGGGTCACAGAACCTAGACAGTCCAAGTGGAGTTGACCCAGTGCAGGGGTTAGCAGTTGGTAGGAAGAAGCTAAATGATGTCTTTGTGTTTCTAAAATTCCCTTTGCCATAACCTTTGCCATAGCCTTGTCTTGACTGCACGAGCCTTTTGCTACTCTAATCTAACTTCAACTGTTCTTCAGGATGTTCTCTGTCTTCACCTATTCTCTTTCAGTTGGCCCCGTTTTGGGAGCTACAGGGACATCACATATTGAGTATCAAACTGGTTGCTGCAGTACCCAAGGATGTTCAGGCAGAGCTCAGGTGTGACTACCCTATACAGCCCAAATGGTCTCCCAGTCAGACTTTATAAATCTGTCAGCACAGCAGCTGCAAACGTTTCTTACCTTCTTTGGTATCTTCCTCCTCCCAAGAAAAGGGCAGCTCTTATACACAGGCTCATCACTACTGTGTCTGAACAGAGAAAGATATTGCCCTGAAAGACTTTGTTGGGGCAGAGTGGGATGGATGTTGGTAACACAACCCATAGACTCATGTGGGTGGGATTTCTTCTGTGAAAAGCCCTACGAACTGTCATTTAGGACTATTTGCTCCTTCTAGCATATAGGGAGCTGTTTTGTGGCTCTACAGATTATATTTAGCAGCAGCATCAGTTTTCCAGGATTTTGCCTGTCATTATTATTTCCTTCCCCCCTCCCAATCCTCTGATTGCTAGATTTCTTCACTGATGTTCAAATGTTTCTTTACCTGTAATAGAAAATTTTAATCAGTTAATTTGTACTCACATAAGGCTTCAAGTAGGCACTCAGTGCAATAAGCTTCTATGAAATGCTATCTGCTGGAAGGGTAGGGATTGCGCAGATGTTTTGGTCTAATCTGTCTTGGACCACCCATGTGCCAGAGAGACCCTTCCCAGAGGTTATTCTGGCTCTCTGTTCACATGTTTGGAACTAACTGCCTGTCCCCCTTCTCATATCCCTCTCCAGGCAATATATACACATTTCATAGACTCTGGTTTTGTTTAGATATGCTACATCCCTCCAGGAGCTCCCTTAGAATATTTAGGTTTGTTTGTGGATGAAACTGAAAGGCACTGTCTTCCCAAAGACTGGATTAAATTACACTAACCAGATTAGATTTACTCATACCAACTACTACTTTTGTAGAGCACTAGGGATGCTTCTCTCAAATTTGCAGGGCAGGTATATTCCTGATAATTACTCAAAAGCAAAATGCATGCATTATTACATGTGCTGACAAGTGTGTTCATGGCATGTAATATACAGCACCTTCTGATCAAGTCCCTGGTGGACTAGATACTGCACTGGCTAAGGCTCTGGAGTTAGGCTGGGCAGCCCCATCATTCAGGTTTTCATGCAGGGAAATAGAGTGTTGCTCAAGTCTCAAAAAATTATTGTCTATATTGACTGAAGTGTCACTATTATTGCTATTAGCTAGAATAATTGTGTTTTTCCATTTCATTCGAGTGGAAAAAAGCAGATCCTGGAATCAATTTTTAGAAACCAGTGTTTCCAAGTTTAGTATGCTCATAATTTAGGAAACTGTTCACCTAATCCAAAAAAACCCCACATCCCCTTTTTAACAGATGAGTTGCACCCCAAGATCGCTATTATAGGAGACTGGATAACTCAGGTAACATCTACAGAGCAGATGCCTAAACTTGGGTATACTGAACCTAATCCCTACTTTTATGTGAAGTTTTCTTCCACAGAACAGCAATGTTCTCCTAGGAAGAATTATTTTTGTGAAGGTAGCAAGACCAACATATTCAGCATCTTTTTTTCTGTCTCTGACTTCCAGTACTGACTCAGGGTATAACAGGTTTTTCTCCCGTGATCTCTAGGTTCAATATCACAAAGAAATGAGGCTGAAATATAGATTCAACCCTTATGCCTTGTTATCCCATCAATAGATACCCATGAGCAAACGAGAGGTGTACACTGCAGAGAAATCACAGAGTAACAAAACATTCAGGATGCTAAGGGGTAAGGACAACAAGAAGATTCTTTCTTGATGGAATTAAATTTGACAGACAAATAATTTCTATTACTTGGAGCAATTGACACCAGTATTATCAAGACTTCTTGGGGCCCACGTGCCCATATATGTATTTAAATGTCATACCATGAAATCAGTGACAATAATATCTCAGTGGATAACTTCCTATAAAGCAGAACTCCTCAACAGTAGTACTACAATATGCTTGCCCTTATGATCTGAAAGTTTAGTGAATTGGATCATCAAGTCCTGGCATATCTGACCTTTGGTTTATCTTCTTTAAATTAATATTGAAATTAAATACTAATATTAATTTTAAATACATTAATCTTTATTCTTCAGCCAGGCATTCTTAGGAACAGTCATACCAAGTGACTTTTTATATTTAATTTGGATCAAAATCTGGAATAAACTAGCTCTTTTCTTGCACTTAACTGACAGTAAGTTTGAATCACACTCTTTAGCCATCAGAGGCATTTGCCTACCTTCACTTTGTATTGTGCATGTTCATATTATTTCTTTAATGTATTCACACTTACTGCAATCCCTAGTTGATCTCTTTCCTCTCGTGTGCAAAAACGCTCAAGCCTTCATGACACTGACTGCTCCCACTCCCTTCATTTTCCACAGTGGAATTTCTTTGATAATGCTTCTTTTTCACGATACTACATGTTTACTTTCCCAGTGACTCATACTTTAGACTGCACATAAAATATCTTCCCACACTGCATATATGGCCTGTCAAAAGATATAATTCATGTCTTTATTTGAACAGGCACCATACCTTTTGATGGCCTTTAATTTTAAAGGTCTGTGTGAAGTTTTCTGACAACTGAAATATAAACAGAGGTTTAATGTTGTTTTCTTGGTTGGTTAAGCCTTGCTTCTGTATCCTGATAGATCTTTCTGCTGGTCTCAAGACAGCAGTCTGTCTCTGGGGAGGAAATAATAGACTAAATTTGAGTTCACTGCCATGTAAATTAACAGCATTGTTGTTGAACAACAAACTTACATCAGTTGTTAACTATCATGGTCTAAATTCCTTCGCAGATTTGGCTTATCTCTCTCTAAAACACTTCCCTGAAACCTTTGCTTAGATGGGATCCTTAGATGGAGAAAACAGTCATCATGGAAGAAAATATATCCTACCTTTGAATGACTACATAATGCAATATTTTTCAAATAGACATAAATCAAAAGATTTTGTGACAGCAAAGGTTTCTGCAATTCCTTACCAGGGGCTTGGAAGCTGAACTGTATTTATGTTTATAGTCCTTGGCCTAAGAATCAAACCCAAGTATTTTGCACTCTGGCAGAAAAGATCAAAATGTGCCAAGAAGAATCCAATTTTTTGCCTTATGTGATTGCAGCAGTGATAACATCTTCCGCATCTTGAGCCACCTGTGGGAGCTGTATGTGGTGGGTGATAGGACGCTTAGAGCCCACCTGCTTCCCAGACTTATTTTGTCTCTGTCTCCCCACTGGCTGACAGACCCATTGGCCATGCCGGCCTTACAAAGGACTGTGGCCTTTTCAAGTGCTTTACAGTCACCTCCCTGATACTGGCACTCCTGTGTGAGCTAATCAAAGTTTCAGGGGTTGTTTCTAGCTCCTGCTTAGTGGGACTGAATGCCTTCAACTGCAGGAAAAATAATGGGAGAAAATTTGTTTTAAGTTCTCATCTCTTTTCATCATTCGCTCACAAACCAAAACGGAGATTTGACGATTCTTTACATGAACAGCCATGGGGGGTCCTGAATTATATCAGCAGGCTAAAAAATGGTCTGAAAAATAATTGTATTTCAACAGATGGCTTGGTGTAATTATCAATATATGTAATGTGCAGTTTTTGTGCAAGGCCTGTTTATCTGGCTCGCCCTAGCTGTTTGTGTGTATCATGCATTTCTCAGGTGCCTGTAACTACTATGACTCAAAGGACAGAGAGCAATAAAAATGTCTATTTAAGAGCATAGCCACTCTAGACACTAATGGACCGATGAGAGCCTTTGGCAGGCACATCTATCCAGCACTGAGAGCACCGAAAGCGAGCATGGACGACAAGAATGGATTTACCTGCTGGCTACATTTTACAAGGCCGTTTATTCTTGCAAACACCTAAGACTTGTAACGTGGTTCCCAGCTGTGCAAAGTTAATTAATTATAATAGAACACAAATAAGAATCCGTTGCTCTTCACTCACAGTAATTTTCACTTTCTAAAACCTGTGTGCACCCAGTTTGTGTGGTTACTGCAAATGATGTTTATTATCTAACAGTGAGATTTAGATGAACAAACAGAACAAACAAACAAGAAATTTAATTGAAGGGGTGGTAGATGCTGATGTATCATGCAGAGTAGGAATTCCAGGACAGCCCACGCCCAGCCTGCTGGTACATATACTAAGGTGCCTCTGCACAGGCTGCTTTGCAGGCATGGACAAGGCAAGGGAGCCCAGCCAGGCAGAGATTGCTCCACGGTGTTGCAGGGAGCAATATCAAAAGCTTTTTAGACCTTAAATGCTTCAAGGAAAACTCCTCCTCTGAGTCCTAGGGCATTGGGTGAGTAGTTTTAGAGGTACCCTCTAGCACCTGGTGCTGGCACAATACAAGAGTTTACTGCAGGGGAAGGGAAAGTCCCTCTGTAGGGGCAGGGAGTCATCAGGAACATGAAGAGCTCACCTCTGCCAGCAACAAATGCTGACTTTTGGAAATTATCTATCTGTTTTTATCATAATGGCAGGAGGATCAGGAAACCAACAACTCACCATAGTACTAGAGAGAGGGAAAAAACCACAAGAAAAATCTCAACCCCCTCCAAACCTGCAGGAGGTGTTTGAGAAAGTGAAGTTTACTTGACACAGAAGACAACTTAAAGCTGAGAAAAGACAACTAAAAGCAAGATTTATGACTGTACCGAGAAAGGTCATACAGTTACAAGCCTCAGGCATTATGGTTCTGTGTAAAGAATATGGATCTGTCTGAGGAATATCATGAAAGTACAATAGAGCAAAGAAAAAGAAAATAAACAAGCACCAAATTGATCATCAAACATTACAGTCTAGATCTGTGCTCACTTTCACATGGCTGAGCAACTCACCGTCTCACAGCAGGCTTATTGCCATGTTTCCTCCATAAGGGAGCTGCAGAAAATCTGATTTCCAAAATGTATTTTTGCTCTGTTTTGTTTTAACAAACAGAAGAAGATTATATGTTTCACTGAGCCAGGATGCTGACTTTCTGATGAGGTCCCTACTGCTTCAGCTCTTCATTTCATGTTGTTATCTTATCCAGCAGTTTTTGTGAGTCCTGCTGTGAATCTACAAGACCTTCTCTTTGGGCTCTTCCCCATGTAATTTTTGATATTATAAGTTAACAAAAACTGAACTCTGACGGCTCTTTCCTCAGTCAATGGTGCATCTCCCTTGAACACACACATGCTGTTGCAAAAAGTATTAGTCCTCAAGGGTTGCATCAAGCTTTGGAACACAATTGAATTCTGAATGGAACAGTGATTAGGAGTTGATCCAGGAAGACAACAAGGTCACATGTGTTTAATAATCTATAGACAAAATTACAGTATAATAGTTATCAGTCAGACTTTAGAGAAAGTTTGATTTAAAACTCAGAACTGCTATTTTCTCTCTAAGCAGACCTTTACTGAGACTTTGTAAATATTCTTTGTAAATGTACATAGTAACTCCTGCTATAGGCTGATGCTTTCACTGGAGATTTCCACAGGCAACTTCACAGGAAGTGTCAGCAGGAGCTTACCTGTTCTTCACAGTCCTTCATGTTCTCAGATTAAACTTAGAAGTTGTTTTTGACAAGAACCTTTGGGAATGATTGCATTTGTCCTTAGGATTGATTTTCAGTTCCATAACATTAAAAATTGAAAAAAAAATTGTACTGTTAAAAGATGACAATGGAAAACCTTCTAGCCTATTACAAAGGGGGTGTCAAAGCTAGGAAGAAAGGGGAAGAGAAATTTTCTACAACACAGGAAAAGTCTCAGCTCATACTAAATAAAAATGTTAGGAAGATACTGTGAAGAAAGCAGCAGCTGCAGAAGAAGATGTGGTATAAAATTTAGACCCTAAACCTTAAATCACAAGGCTGGGAAACTCAGAATATGCTTTTTAAATAGCCTTCACTGCAGTTTTTGCATATAGACATGTTAAAATTGGAATATGTAGTACCTATTGCTATCTCTCTTTTTCCCTTTTTCTTCTCTTTTTCTGTTTTTTTTTTTTTTTTTTTTCACTTCAAATGTAATTCAGGTTTCCAAGACAAGGTCTATTAATTTAAAAATTAATGAAAAAATCATAGATTAATAGAACAGTTTGGGTTGGAAGGGACTACCTTGTTCCAACACCCATGTCACGGGCAGGGATACCTTCCACTATACCTGTTGTTCAAAGCCCCATTCAACCTGGCCTGGGACACTTCCAGGGATGGTGCATCCACAACTGAATAATTTAAGTTGGGAAAAACGTCTAAAGTCATCGAGTCCAACCTCTGACTGATCACCATCCTGTTAAGTAGACCAGAGCATGAAATGTCACATCCCTGGGCAGTCCATTCCAATGCTTAACCCTTTCATAACATACAATTTCCTATCTTACAATGAACCACCTCCATTGACCTTGACTTCTAGGACTAAATAATGCTTTGCAGTGGACAGAGGGATGGAGACCACTGTTCCCATGCCACAGAGTATTTTGTTTCTCTCTGGTGTACCTCCTATTCTCTCAGTTTTGTCATTGGAAGTGAATGTGGCCCACAGAAGGTTTGTCTCCACCTTCTTTTTTAATGAGACTCACACACAGATGCAGCAGGCTCATTTACAGCTTTATTAAAGAATCCTTACTTTCATGCTTTGCATTTAACTTCTGGTTGGGATGTGAACCTCATTTACTTACTTATTACACAGTTTTATGGAATGAATGGTTATTCCTATCAACATATCCACTTTGCCCCTGTATTTTTTAAATGTCAGAAAGGCTGTGCTATTAGTCCCATCCTTCATTCTTACCACTATATCTTATATCCTGTACATTTTCCCCCTTTCTTTTTATTTATCTGATAGAACAATATGAATGTATCTGTTCCTTTTAAAAAATAATATTGCTCGTACTTTGCAGATAAACTGTCCCTTTGCCTTTGTTTCAGATATCAAAGTCCTCTTCTGAATTAATGACAGGGATCAGGAAAATGTAGATGCCAGAGCATAGCAGTGAAAATGCAACTCATGTGTTGCAGTGGGCACATGGAAGTGCCCTGCTCACCGCTTTTCTTGGGTTCCTTTCCTTTGCTTTTTAACTGAGGCTAAATAATTCTATGCATCTTTAGGGGAAGTGGTGTCTTCTGATGCTAGTCAGCACATTAATCCTGATATTGGATTAACCAAGGATTATTGCTTTTCCTCTTATTTACTAAAAAAAATCCTTCCCTGCAAAAAGAAAATTTGTACCCTAAAACTAAGTTTTTGTGGCACATTCTCAGAGTGGTGACCACTGAATGGGAGCTGGCAGAGCTGATTCATTCCCAGTGGTCCTTTCACAGCCCATGAGATATGAACAGAACATGTTCTGGAGGTCTTTTACCATGCAAAACCAAACCTAGCTGGATCTTCCTACTGCACACATGTTCCCTTTCTTTGAAGCCAGGCTTGGAGCACTTCTTTGTGTTAATGCACCAAATAAATCAGTGTGATGACTGTTTTGTTTCTATGAGTGCTAGAAATGTGATCTTCCTGTGCTTGTTGCTATGCACAGCAGTAGCAGTTTTAGTGCCTGTTTAAACATTTCTGCTTTCCCCAAGGTGTACCAGTGAAAGGTGTCTGGCTCAAGGGGTCTGTGCATATAGGATCATTGCAGGATCCCTCTTCTCTGCTCTGTGAATATTCCCTTTATTTTCTGAGTCTTCAGTGTTGGTAGCTATCAAAGACTCAGCATAAAAAATATGACAAAAATTTTAAATATATTTATGGTATCATTAACAGTAAAAAAAAAATGGACAAAATCACTCTACTGTCTTGTTTTCTTGTCTTCCTTCTTCCATATTACACCACAGCTCTTCTGCCATTTTCAACTTATAGAAATTAAATTGAGACATTGACATCAAGGTAGGGTAGTGTAATCTGAAGGCTGGTTAAGTTTTAGGGTTTGCACTTGATCCTTGCTGCTAGCTTACTCATTTGCAAAATGCAACTGTCCTAATAAAGCCCTGTCTGTCCACACCATGCCAGATGATGATGGGACATTTTGAAGTGTCTGGAAGATTTCTTCTTATTCACAAACATTTTAGGTGCTAGTGCACTGTATGAAACCTCAACAATGCTTAGGAAGCTGACCTTTTCTTGTCTGGGACAACAGACTCTTACAGAGACCCAAATTACAGCTCAGATAAGCAAAATTGTGTAATTCTGCTTTGTAGTTCAAACCACTTGTTTATAGAAAAATACAGCCTCAATTATTCTGTAAAGCCCAATACTGAGGCAGACTGGGATGATATTTGTTTCTCAACAATGACGGAGAAGAGTGCTTTTCTCTGTTCCAACATCAATCCAACTTGGCCAGCACCTGGAGATTTGGCAGTTATCTCAAAAAAGCTTTTCATAAAACACAGCAATATGGACAGGAGGCATCTTGCTATGTGTTATTACTAGGCTGGATCATACTTTGTGAATTGTGAAGGAAAATAGAAACACAGCTGGCTAAGTATCGCCCTTTAAATGTCAGGACAGTGTGTGTGAATGTGTGTGTGTGTGTATATATTTATCAAGATTTAAATTTTAATTCTCTGTTGTTTTCTTCACACTGTGGATTTCAGATGAGGTTATTTATATTATGCCTGATATAATTAGTTGTCAGGAGTTATTCCAGGACAACTAGCTGGGCACATAACTGTTTTGGATTCTCTGAAATACTTTTCTGGAGTTTGCTGTTTGCCTATCTCATATGGAAAATCAGCTAAACATTTCATATGGGGAACTTCAACCTCTGAAATATCTGCTTTTGATTCACCTCTAAACATTTTGTGTTGATAAAAAACTCCTGCTTGCTTGAGAACTTGATCCAAACTTTTTGCCAGCTTCCCTAATAGCTTTGAAGTTATTATGGCTTCATAAATTTAGGTTAGGATCAGTGACCATTTACCTTAGAGCCTCCATAAACTTCTGTTTGTGAAAGCTTCTGTATTTCTATGCAGCAGAGACATTCCATGGTGGCCTTTGGAGACACAGTACTCTTAGAAAGACTGCTGAGGTTTCTTGCACAGTACGATTTCCAGATCTGCAGTATGGGTAAAGAACAAATGCTGCAATATCATGAGTTGAAGAAAATTCTTTTCCTTAAGGCAGAGTACTTGATTTCACTATTGGAAAAATATCTCCTTGGTTCTTAATCTGATATTTTACCAGCTTGAAACCTTTTATGTCAAATTTCTCACAGATCAACAGTAAATAGGCAGGTAGGTATTTTATGATGAAATTGTGTCATTGCTTCCATGTACCACAAAAGAAACGTTTGCTTCAGCTGTACAGGAAAATCACATAATCATTTAGATTGAAAGGAACATCCCAAGATCATTTACCTAACTTGCTAGCTCAGGCAGCATCAGTTAGAGCTAGGTTGCCCAGGACCATGTCCAGATGGGTTTTGAACATCAGGTTTCTCCAGATTACATACTGCTGTTTATGAAAGTTATCTTTTATAGCAGTGGAAGAAGTTTTCTGCATATAAATATGTGTGGACATTTAAACTTGTCAAGAGTTTCTGAATCCTTTGGGATGAAAAACAATATATAAATGTTAAATACCCTGTTATTATTTTTTTTTTTTACCAATGGTAAGTGCTCCAGGGTTTTTCTGTGTATTGTAAATGTGATGATTTTATGTGACCTGGCATTGCATCTTGCCACAGCACACAAAGATTTATTTCAGAAGAAATTAAATTAATACCCATCCTTTAGTTTTCCATTCACACAGTATCTCTTTTCTTTCCCATCCGTGTTTTTTTGTGGCATGTGGAACTAAAACTAATTTGTCTTCTGTGTTTTTCCTCAGTTTTATTCAGTTTCATGCTGAATAGACTGGCATTTTAGGATGGTAATAAATGAGTTGAAATGATAGATTGTAGTCTTTTTGGTTGAAAAGTGCAGTTTGGATTGGACAATTCCTAGAACTACCAGTAAAAGCCATCTTCTGATATGTCCTGTCTTCAATGATCTTCACACCTCTGCTTATTTTAAAAACACACTACAAAGCTGCATTTTCTTCAAGATCTTTCTCCTGCAAATTTTAAAGGAATCGGGTAAGGTAGAAAATTAGTTCTCTTCCAAGCATTTAGAAATGTTTGGGTTTCGCAGTAATATAAATACCAGAATAGAACTAGTTTTATATCTAGTGGACTGGTGACATTAAAAAAAATATAAAAGGGATTGAAGGAGAATTGTTACAGTGTAACAATTTCACAGTGTATCCATGGGGGTTGTGTTAGGCTTTTTATTTCTTTTTCAAGCACTATCGTTATTCTAGTTTGGAGATGAATTGTGAGGTTTGGGAAGATATTGGTTCACAAGACCTGTTCTCCATCAATATGGATATCAGAACTACTGACAGGAAAAAACAAATCAATATTAGAAAGAAATAAATGTGCAGAACATGTAAGCACCTCTTGCAAAATTCACAAAATGGATAATTTTCTGCCAGGTTCCTTTTTGCTAGCTTCCTGTAGTTTGTGTAACTTGTCAAAAAATTTCTGCAGAAATTTCCTGCAGAAAATCAGAAAAAACTTTTTTGCTGAATTCAAAATATTCCATGACTTTTTTTTACAAGATTTGATTTCATAAATAATTCCAAGGAATCATTCAGAAATTGCAAGACTGACCTTTTTAAGAAAGGAACATCATGTTTTTATTTTTAAAATGTGATTTTGATTGTGTTAGTATTACCATGCAGACATAAAAGTATTTTATTTGTTTAGATCTTGTTCAGAAAGCTCGAATTTCTAATAAAATGGGAAATATCATTTATATACAGGTCAGTACATCCTAAATGCTTTTTCTTTAAGGTTTGCTTCTGAGGAGGAGAAATATTTTTATCCACCAGACATGACATTTAATTTGACAATATTAAATGCACCAATCTTATTTAAAAATTAAATGTAAAAATATCACTTTTTAACACTCCATTTTTGATCATGCAGCAGTATTATCCATCTGTTGTGGAGCTCTTTAAAATATTTAAGCAGAAGTGTTCCCATCAGATGAAGGGCAGTAATGACAAATTATCTCAGCCTCAGTGTGAATATAGACTCATTTCAGGAGAATTTAGATTCCAAATTGCAATTTTCAGTAGCTGAACCCTGAGCAACTACATGGAATAAATTTCCTGAATCTGCACGTTTAAGACACAGAAGATGCCTTTATTTCCTCTTGTGAAGAACATCTCAGGAGCGTTACTCAACTGAGGTGTTACCATTTCCATAGTGAATTTTTGTGATACATCACAGTGGTATCATTATTATGGCCGGAGATTCTTCAGCAATGATTTACATACATATCTGACGGTTACAGTTCTGCTGAAAGAAAAAAAAGCATAAAAACGAGGCCTGAAATCTGGAAAATGTGAAATGGTCTGTGGGGTGGGTTGTAGTAAGTCCTGCATATGCTGTTCTTTAAGTGTTGTTACATATCAGAATTGCCTGTGATGTACTGTTATCAAATGCACTCCAGTGGAGTTGATTTACATGGACTGATGGAAAGAATAAATGGGCATATGTGATGAGCATAAGGTGATTGTTGATCTGCGTAAGGGCAGAATTTGCTCCTTGTAGATAAGGGGAAAAGGAAAATGCTGACTGCCATCCAGGAAGGGTCTTCCCGTGGAGGTGTGAGCCCTGGTATCATCAGAGTAACAGTCTAGCATAGGCAGCTCAAGAACTCTCTGAAGGACTCATTAGCAGTCTTCTTTTCTTGGAAATCTTCAAGCACAGGAGTTAGTGAGGATAAGGGTCAGGTGCCATGTTCCAAATTCTTTCCACAAATAGTGTGCAGGGCAATGCACTTTATGTCACACACATTATACAGAATAAGTATGTGTGCCCAGGCCTCCTTTATGGTCTGCAAAAGAACATGAAAGTCACGGTGGAGAATGCGTTATGAGATCCAAAGAGTACTTGCTGTTATTAATTCACTAAAATTGTACTTTTAAAGGGTGCTTTTCTTGTCATTCTCTTCACACACACTGACATAGACCATAAAACTTTGAACAGATGCATAATAATTTTAGGGATAGAACTGTTTGTGAATACTGGGGGGAATCTAAAGCAGAGAAAAAGGAGTGTCGTGCTCTAGTGCCAGATCAGTCTGTCACAGTCTAACCTGAGCTTGCATTCAAGAGAAATCCTGCAACACCAGATAACAGATGAACAACATCTGCCACTTTGCTATCATTACTACACAGAAAATCTTGCCAGTTTCTCTGTAGCTGCTCAAGGCCACAGCTTTCCTGGTTGCCAGCCAATGAACTAGTTAAGGCTTATTAATGTTTATACTGGTTGTTAATGTCCTTCTGATTTGCCGTCTGTGAAAATTAGTCCAAGACCTGTGAAGTCTGATCTCTTAGAGGGAAGGTTGCAGCAAAACCACAATCCACCTACTCATGGAGAAGGCTTGAAAAATGTGGTGATCTGGATTTGCTTTTGTAAGGTATTATGTGTATTAATAATCTGGGGTCCTGTGGGTGAAAAGTTTTCTGTCACTCTCCATCAGCTTCATAAAAGAATTCAAGAATGAGTAAAACAGAAGAACTGCATAGCCCTTTTCATCTTTATAAAAAAAACCCTACTCTCAAATTGAAACTCTATCTCTTTATCCTTATCCTAAACCATCTTTTTATTCTTCTTGTAAAATTTTGTAGTCCCTTGAATAGTGGAAAACAATTGTTTTGAAAACTGGTAAAGGAATTTTCTTCAAAATGAAAGGTACATCTATCTGGAATCACTGCTGAACAAACATATTCTTCTTCTAAGGGCTTGGCTGCAGAAACATTTCAATAGCATAAGCATTTTAAATACAGTTTTATTCTGAAATTCATACTACAGACTGTTAAGAAACTTCATTTTAATACTATGATGGAGAACAGCTGCATAAATTGTCTTAAAACCTAAATAGCTAACATCAATATTTATTAAAAATGTACTGTTGTTGCTGTTAGTGTAGCAGAAACTCAAGATAAATAGCTTAGTAACTTAGTATGGTAAGAAGTGTAAATCCCCACAGATTTCTTAATGATGAACCTAATGGCAAGGCTGGATACAAACACCAATGCAGGGGAGGAGGCTGGTGCACTGAAGTGCTACAAAATTATTTAAAACTGGAAAATCCAACCTTTTGCAATTTTTTTGGTCATGTTTCTCCACTCATCACCAGCGAGACAGTGCCTGTCCCTGAGTTGTCTCTGAGCAGCGATAACATATCCTATAATCTGTTCCAGGTTCTGATCGTGGCACCTGGGACTTTTCACAGGTGATCAAGAAGGCCCTGCTGTGCCTGCAACGTTTTGCTTACCTGGATAGGACTATTCAGTCTATGTGATGATACTCAAAAATGTTCCTTTCTGTTGGCCTTGGTGAGACGACAATTTGACTGTCTTGCTGTTGTATTAAGAGCTCAGCCTAGAGGAACACTAAGTTTTTGAACACTAACTTTTTTGAAGCTGAATGCTGCTTGAATTTTTTTTTGTCACATGAAATTACTCTCGGGATCTGCTTAGTATCTCCACTGTCATCTGCAATGAGATCAACTTTGTTCTGGCTATAAAAGCCCAAATTAGAAATCTCAGTGGCTCTGATTCTGTAAACTCTAATGGAGCAACATGCTAATTACATGAGTGAAAAGCAGAATGTAACAGTTAAACAACTTTTTTGGTTGTTTCACTTGCTTCCATGAATGTGATAGGGTTGAAAAACGGTACACCATAATCATTGATTCTTATTGTTTGTTTTCCTGACAGTTTCACAAGGTAGGTGGTCTTCGTTCATGGCACATTTATTAGTGAAGACTTGAAACCTTGTACAACTGGTTTATGATTGGCCGTTTGCCTTTTGTCTAAAAAATCGTCTTACCACTTTTTCTATGAAATCACATCTTATCATCAATGTGACACAAAATCTGAGCTGCTCCCTCCCATTTGGGGTGCTCTAATTCCTAAACTACAGGAGCACATGCAGTCAGAATGGATTTGTGGTATCACACAGAGTTTCTATCTCAGGTGAAGAAGGGCGAAGACAGTGAGGCAGGACGGCAAAACTACCGACTGGTGCAGCTGAGGTCTCAATCAAAGAAACAAAGTTGGTGAAGTCTCTTGGGGTTCTGACTGTTCTTTTTCTGGAACTCAGTTATCAAAGTTTTGGTGCAGGAAAATTTGCTACACTTCCCTCTCATGATTTCCGTAATATCCATTCATGACTGTATCAAATGACATACAGATCAGTGTGTGAATGTAATGATGTATTTGGAGCTCAGGATCATCACATTGGTGATAGTGGATAACTGAGGAGGGACATAAAATCTCCTATCTCCTTTTTTTTTTTTAAATGGAATCACTTTTCATAACTATGTTTATAGCCTTATAGGACCTCCCAGGAATGTCACAAAGATAGAGTGGGAGGGGATGAAAATGTTTTTTTACGCTTCTCTGTGCTCAAATTTATTTTTAATGTTGCAAGATTGCAAGTGTCTGGAGTTTTTCATTGTTAGCAGTGGACAGAAATGATCTGGGTAGCCTCTGGCATTGATAGACCTAGTTTCATTCCCAAATTGCTCACTACTTAAACAGATTGCAGAAAAGAAGCCCTGTTATTCTAATTTTATATATAGGTAGCTGAGGCACTGTGCAATCATATAACCTTTCAAAGTAGTTCTTTGGTAGAGATAGGAAAATTAAAAGTTCCAATCATAAGAATTTTATTAGTAGGTTAATTACACAGATGTGTAAATACACCCCAAAATCCCTTCAATGGTTCATTAGTTGACTTGGGACTTTCTAAATTTCGAGAATTTTTATTGCAAGAACTACTGAAATACAACTGTCTATTCAAGAAGAAAACCTGGTCCACAGGAACACTCGGATTTTGAATTTCAGCCCTGATTTCCAAATCCTACTTCCTTCTTCTCTTCTTCCAGATCTTCTCTTGCACTTTTTATATGTGTCACAGCAATTCCAGGGATGGGAGGAGGGGTAAATGTCGTAGAAGTTATTCATGCTAATATGCTTTCTGCCATATGTTTAAGAAAAATCTCCTATGCAATGTTCTCCATGGATCATTCTTCTTGAATATTTTGTAGTGGATTTTTAAAATACATATATGGTGCTAAAGTCAGTCTAATGCTGCCAGCAAGTCTGGGGAAATAGTTTTTTCCTACAGAAATACATTTACAATCTTGAAAGTTACACACTATCTAGTGACACATCTCAATACGTAGACCTTGGAAACCTTTATTGTACATGCAGGACTAGTGATCTGCAATGCAAAGAAAGGTGACAGAGGTTCTGTTTATGAGACTACTAAATCTTCTTCCTTGATTTTCCCTCTCCTACACATGATGTCAGAGTTTTGAAGCAGTTTGCAATGCTTCTAGACTGAACTGCTTTTCAAGCATAACATTGTCCAAGTGCTTCTCTAGTCATAGAATTTGTGGAGAATATAATACCTATGCTGGATCAGTTTGGAAGCTTTTCTAAAGTTGGCAGTCTTTGTAAAAATCTTTTATAAATACACCTCTAATCAGCCTCTTCCTAGCAAATGCAGAATAAATCCTGAGTATCTGTCAGTTTTACCTGTACCCCTGAATGATGCATGACATTAATATTTGTGTTTCTTGATACTCAATCAATTCCAACCCCTTTCACAGTGAGTGTTAAATATAAACCCCCTCATCCATAATCAATTCCAGTCAAAGGAAAAGTAGTAATAAAAAAAAAAAGTGTAAATAGGAAGATAGCTTGGGTTTAATCATCATCATTCCTTCAATAATTTTAAACATATTTTGTATATCTGAGAGTTTCCATGCAATGCTTAAATGTTGTTGCTATTATTATTTATCTTTTTAACTGTTTTCCAGTTTTACGTGTATTTAATCACATGTTCCCATTTGATGTCTTAATTACAGGGTTTCTGGGTGTATGGACAATGTATAGCGAGTTAATTTGTTTAGGTCCTCTTCAACTGCTGTAAGTTTGCCCTTTCCATTTTCCCATAATGTACTGAGCCTTGGCTGCTAACTGTTGTCTAAAGGAGACAGGAGGTATCAAGCTGAAGTTTGAAGGAGTGACCTACAATATCTTTTTTTCCTGATATCTAGTCTTTCTTCCTTTCCAAACCCCAGTCTCTAAGCTACCTCCTACTGCATATCATTTAACAACAGCCAATTTGTCCTAAAATCATTAGAAATCATCCTAACCTATGCCTCCTTTCCTCTTCTCTTTTCTTCCTCAAAGGGTCTATGTTCAAAGGAACAGTTGATACAAAACTCTCTCTGGACATTCCTCCTTGTTGCCATTGACCTGTATCCCACCTTCTTATCGCTCCATTTTGGAGTATATGAAGTTTATTAGAGAGGGATAATTTTTGAACACAGTCTAATGGCAAACTTAGAGGATGTAGTGAGTGCTGATGTTCATAAGAATAACTTATTTTGAGGTTATTATTTATAGGTATCCACAGATTTTTTTTTTTCTCAAAAAGAGAGGTTTTTGTTTTGCGTTAGGTTACAATTTCAGGAAGAGAAGAAGTAAAAAGACTTAAAAAGTAGAGTACCCAGGAAAGAAAAAGTATCACCCTTATTTCTTGGAGAGAGCTAGAGAGGAGAGCTGAGAATCTGAGGAATTTTGTACACATCAAGAATTAAAGTTATGGTTGGCAATGCTTTGAAGGGAAGGATTTGGTGTAGGGTACTCCAGAATGGTCAGTATTTAGAACTACACAGCATGACAAAATGAGTTCTGGGGGCAGCTGGAGCTAATTGCCTGTTTTCCTTTCATAGTCTCTCATGGTCCTTGATGCTTCAAAACTTGTAGTTTTGAGATTAGGAGAGAGAAGGGACAAATTTGTCATCATGTTTTGTGCAGCGTGAAAAATAAAACCTACTGAGGCTGGTTGTTGTGATGACATCATGCAAGGTTCTGTGGAAATTTTCCAAAGAGAGAGGATAGCAGCAGCTTTAAGAGAGAAAGATCTGGGTCTATTGCTGTATTGAAAGTAGATCCTCACAATAAAATGACTGATGGCATAGACTAATGGCCAAGCATTTCTATTCCTTTCAGGAACAAGCTTTTGGTTTAGTCTGGAGGTCATAAGATGGATGAAGGTTTGGTTAGAGTCAGGTTTGGGAAAAGAAAGTTTTGAAACTTTTCTGTGGTGGTGTTATGTGTGGCACAATCCAGAAAAATGAGTGTACTGGAAAGACCATTGGCACTGATATTCCGTTATATTATTCAATTACTCCAAGGTGACTGTTCAGCTTTTTAAATACCAGAGCTTAAGGGTTAATGAGGTTTGAAGTGAAAGGATTAGTTTTGGATTGGAGGATATGCCAATATGGAAATATCAGATTAATCATAGAATCACAGTATATGCTGGGTTGGAAGGGACCCACAAGAATCATTGAGTCAAGACTTAGCCCTGCACAAGAGTCACACCATGTGCCTGAGAGTATCATCCAAACACTTGAACTCAGGCTTGCTGCTGTGACCACTTCCCTGGGGAGCCTGTTCCAGTGCCCAACCACCCTCTGGGTGAAGAACCTTTTTATAATATCCAACCTAAACCTTCCCTGACACAACTTCAGGCCATTCCCTCAAGTAAACATAAACTCTCCAAAAGGTTAAGGCAGTAAAACACACCCATCCAAATATGCCCACATTTAAGGTTATTTGTAGAGATAATTTTTCTTTTAGCTGTTGCCATGCTAGAATGTATGCATCTGTGGAGAATTACAAAAATGTGTTGTGAATCTTCCCTCTAATGTCTATTTCTGTGTTCCTCTGGTAGAACAGGAATAAAAGTAACAGACAAACCCCTTTGACTCTCTGCTTTTCAATATGACCATGAAGGATAAAGCAGAAATAATGTCACAGAAGAGAAAAAGACTCTTTAATTTTCCATTGACTTATTGTGTATCTGTTTTAAATACTTGTCAATTGGGAAATCACTGAAATGACATACTTGAAAGGCGCTTGCCTGTGCATTATCCCTCTTTATCAAAATGGTTTTTTACTGTTATAAAGCAATATTTGCGTTTTAATCTTTCATACATTTAATACATCAAAGCTAACTTTTAACACCAGGTGTAGGTCAAAATTAGTCTTGGATTATCAAATGATTAATCACCAACTCAATCTGAGATTTTTCAGCATTCACATATAAAAAAATAAATGCATATAATGTGACCTTGACTTTAATAGACCATTGAAGTCTAGTAATATATGAGGATTATATGACTGTTTGAACAGGAGCTCTGGCTCTAATATCCGGCAAATAGCCATCATCAGTATTGTGGTATAATATGAATAAAGCTCTTCTGGATCTGTATTTGACATGGATACACTCAGAGTGTAAGAAAACTAGGGGGCTGTAAAAAACCTGATCAATATGAGCTTGTATTGTGCAAGCAGAGGACTTGTGAGCTTTCAGGTATGTGACAATATTTATATAAAATTTTAGCACAATATAGTCTGTAACTGCCACACATTGAATTACAGTCCTAATAGAGAGAAGCCTGAAATTATGACCATCTGAGATCTCTTCAGTTCTCAACTAAAGATTTCTGTCTATTTTAATGTGGCATAAATCTTTACTGCTGGCACCATGTTGTGATTTTGCTGGTGTTTTCTGTGAGGACTGAAGACACGGATAGATAAGCTTTTTCTCCCTGGGTTAGGATGAAGTGTATTGCTGGAAGCAATCTAAAAACTTGGACTGTTGTTGCCTGGCCTGATCTCTGAAGAATGCAACATTACACTTCACTGGACTGAGATCCCAAAGTAAGTTTAGATATTCTTCAGATATTTTTAAAAAAATGATAATGGGTTATGCCCAAATGCAGAAAAGTAAGAGATTTCTCTAGCTTTCAGAGTCTCTTATCTTCTTTTGTGCTTTCTATTGTTCCCAAAATATAACTTTTGAAGTAATCCAGTATTTGAGCACATAATTAGCATAGATTACCACCTGAGGTCTATCACACTAAAGTCTGTAGTACTGTTCCCTAAAAAAATCCTAGAAATCTCCACAGGACACACAGATAAGCCATGAGTTGCATCGGAAGCAGCTTTCTGTAGCAGCATCTGAAGGCCAGTGGTATCTAAATTTACACAGAGTCTCTGGACACCTCTGCATAAATACCTGAACCATGCACTTAATGTCTTGCATTTTCCTTTACTTATTCTATTTCTTTTCTAGCCAAAAACCATTATACAATGAAGCCTAAAAAGGGATTTTTGAGCTTTTCTTGCTGACCAGTTTTTCACCATTCCTCTATTTTTCATTTCATTGTTCCAGAATGTTACATCTTTATGGGTTTTCATGATCTTTCAGAGTTTCCAAGCTAGCAGGAGAAAGGCGTTACCCAATCATTTTCAAAATATCTTGTTTTCTGTAAGACCTGGATTTCAACTCTCTGTGAGGCTACCTTGTTCTGAAAATAAATAGGATAGCTCACAATGTTACTGTGATTCAGTATCTTTTCTGAGCTTGAATTATTCCTCAGGTCACACAACAATAGCTGCTGTGGAAATCAAACAGAATCGGGCTTTTTCAGAAGTTAGACAAGGTTCTTAAGTGTCCATGCCATGCAGCAACACATTCGTCTTGGCTCCAACCTGGTAGGCAAAATAACACAGTGCTTTGGAGCGTGTCAGTACAGCTGTGCTTCAGTGTATGCTAATGGCTTTTCCTCCTACTCTTCTCCTTCCCATTCCCTTGGCACAGAGCTGCATCTGTAGGAGGGTAAGGAGCAGAGGTGAAAAAACTTAAATGAGCCAGAGCTAATGTGCTTCTACTTCCCTTTAGATTTGCTGAAGGAAAGGAGTGCCACGGAAAAGAAATGCGAGCAGTGAAAATGTAATAGTGGAGGAGATGGGAGGGAATGATCTTAAGCAAGCAGGAATCGGGGAGCTTTAAAGGGGGTATACACCAGGTTGAAGAGGTATAAAGTAGCCTATAAAGAAAATGGAAAAGGACCAGTGAGTGGTGCATGACAGCCATGAACTCCAACACTGACTTCACTGGATATGTTGGTGTACCTGCCTTGAAATTCTCCTCTTAGCTACCACTTTGTCACTGGTCAAGTTTAATAAAAAAATACAGGGCAGTGTGTCGTTAAACCAAAGCACAGGCCTAGAACTAGGGGACAGCCTGTTAAGGCAAAATAGATGGCTGCACAGAGGTACCCAAGCCTCAAAAAACAGTAAGGCCATTAATAGCCATGAATTCCAATTAGGAAAACAATAATCATTTCTAAGCTGGCTATTCAGGTCAGGGCAAACTCCAGCAAACCAAGGCATGTTATTTCTGGTACCTAGTGACACAACCCGCACACAGTACTTCAGCCACATAGAGTCTAAGGTGCTCCCTATTTTGAGGTTGTAAAGCAGACCTATACACATGGAGTCAAGAGCACCTAAATGTCGACATGCAGGAGTCTACATGTGCTGCCAGTGCTTGAGCTCCATTATAGGCAGTGGAGAAGTAGAGTGGGATGCAACTTCTTAAACTCAGTTGCCTCTGTCATTTATGAGGTCACAGAGTATCCTACTACCGTAGATCTGTCAGTGCTGTACAGGACTGGCAGCTATGGCAGAAGATTTAAGGAAGAGCTGTACCTGTTGGGAGAACACCTGGAGGCCAAGTGGTATATCCTGATGGTACTAGATGCCTTGTTTAAGCAACTGAATCAAGCATTCCTTCCATTGACTAATGACACCAGTGGAGCTGACCTCTCAGCAGGTATCTGCTTCAGAGAGAGGTCTTTGGGTTCTCTTGAGTAGAATGCTTTGGGGCTCAAATCAGTTGACCACATATTGATTTCTGGTGCCATTTTTGAGGCCCTAATGATAGTTTCCTGGAAGATTAAGGCTATATTTCTGTCCAGACATCTTTCTGGCCAGAAATCTTTCTGTCTGATTATCTGTATGTGTAGCAATTGTCTAAGGAACAATGCTGAGGAAAGATACACATTATATAGAGTTAAATCAGCAGAGTCATGATTGTATCTGACTCTTTTGATGAAGGCCATGAATAACTTTTGGCAGAAGTTCAGCATGTAACCTGATGGAAAAGATAGCTCTCTTTTGTTTGATTATATTTATGTGAGTACAAATCTGTAGAGGAGTTTGATTCTGTCCTAAATCATGAAGTTCAAAGAGAAACCCCTTTAATGTGCTGTAAAATAGGAATATATTTTAATTCCCTCTTTCCAATCAGAGCAAAATTTGCAAGTATTCTGATTCAAAGCTTCCACATGTGATCTGCTTTAACAGTTGGGATGGTTTTGGTTGCCATAAATATTTAGAGATAAATCAACCACAGATGTTAGCCCTTAAGGGAAAAGGAACATTGGCACTAATTCTATTCATTTATCCAAAATAAGCTCAGTGGTGTAGATTCAACAATCCCACCCCTTACCCTTTGCTTTGAAATATCTCCAAGTTATTTTGCTTATCTTCCTCCTTTACTATGGGTTTTGGTGTATATTGACATGGATGTTACCACCTGTGAAAAGGATTTCTCTACTGGGATTCCTGTGGCGGCTTTTCCTCCCCCTTGTTAATTTAAGTTCATCTGGGTGGTCAGAAAGAGAAGAATTAAAGAAAAAAAAGGGATGTTGCATTTATTTGATGACATTTGAGCAAAGATTGTGTCCTCTCTGCAGATTCATGATCTTGTCCAGATTATCTACCCCTTTCTTTTCTCACCTATGAATAAGGGTTAGGATGTCTCTTCCCTCTTCTTTTCACAGCCATTAGAAAACCTAATGATTGGACACACTCACAAGATGTGGGAGATATGGATTTGAATGACTTCAGGATGAAGATTTGATTCCAAAAAAGAATCAGCCAAATAAGCACTTTGGGATACCATTCTAAAAACTGATGACCATCTCCTTTTTCCTCTAATCCTTTCTTTATTCTAGTTACATTTTTCAGTGCAAGTGGCACTTGAAACTATTGGATTTCATACTAAAATCAAGAGGGAAAGTAGGAAACCCTAGTGGATTTTGCAAGGGCTACTACAGATGGATGAGGGTGTGTTAACAGGTACTAAGACTTTCTGTGCTGTCGGGATGCTGTGCAAGAGAGACGACTAATTTTTTATGTCTTGGTGAAATACAAGTCCCAGGAAAAGTCTTGGTACTTCAGATTTTGATCGTTTTCCACAGCTAGATACCTAAACACCATCTAAGTTGAACTCTGTGTGGCCATGGTTTTCTGCTTTTTTACTTTTTGTTTCTAGCTGCCTAATTTGAGTGATTTTCAATTCTCTTTTGAACATTTTTCAAAACTCACAGAAGCTTTTGGCAATTTTAAACTTAAATTCTTTTCTCAACTCTTACAGATTTTCAAGCAGGTTGAATGCTTAATTTCAGAAAGTTTCATTAAACCTCAGTAGCTTAAAGGTCCTAAGTAATTCAGATACTTTAAAATATCTTAGTATATGTACCAGTACAAGCCATCTGTAATACTGACTTCTGGTGAGTCTCAGTGGCACAATATTAGGAAAAGGAAAAAAAGTCTCTTTCGACTATCTGTGCTAGAGGCTCAATAAATATAGGGTTCGTAAAATAAATCTGGGGTGTTAACCAAAGCTCTATACACATGCCCATCTGTTGTGATCTGTGATAGTAAATCTCCTGCTGCTAACAGTATACAGAGAAATGCAATTACTTGTCTTAGACTAGAAACATTAACAAACACTACTGGATGCAAAGAGAAAATAAAAGGAGAAGGCAGACACCCACAAATTATTAATCTCTGCAAATGACATTCTGTTTACCATTAAAAGTCTAGCAGTTGAAGCAGTAAAGTCACTCAATTTATCAGATTATGGAACAGCTTCATATTATAAAATCTATCAGTCTAATCTGATGTCTGTTTTCTGACATTACCCCCAAACTTACCAGGTCTTTGGAATTAGAATCAGAAAGACAAACATAATTTATATTCTGATCAAACTGGTCTATATGACAATCAGAGATAAGATGAAACTGGCGACCTATTAACTCTGGGCTGAGCTAGTACAGTGAAAATCATTAGTATTCAACAAGTCCATTTTATTTTATTGTTATTTTTGCAGAGGAGCATTGCCAGATGACAAAGCCATAACCTATAGAAAATTATTCAGAAGGTATAGTAAAAAATTGCTATTAAATTCTTCCGAAAAATCTGCAGATATAGATGAGTACCACACCTGAGACTGTCAGCCAAGATGCTGCAACACCTAAAGCTATAAGAGACTGGGCTGAGATGTGAAAGTTATTAAAGGTCCATGGTTTTAAGGTCTACAAGAACCAGCTACAAAATTCTATTAAGAAAGAGGTGGCTGCTTCATAAATCATCTTGTGATACCTGAAAAAGGAAAAAATACTGGAAGATACATAGTTGGCACAATCCTCTGATGGTTTTAAAAAACTAAATTCAATAGTGTCCTCATGCCAAAGGACAATCTTACAAGGTGGCTAGATTTCTAAAATTGGACATTCAATGTGCTTGAAAATCACTAAGAGTTGATAAAACAATTTAACTTATCAGCTCTGCTGCTTCACAAAGATTGTGTAGAAGATGAGAGATGCCTGTGTGGACCAAGCCAGAATCAAGGCCAGCAGTTCAATTGGTGTCATATGCAGTACGAATGAGATGGAACTTTTGCTGTGTATGAGAGAAGAAGAAGAAAAATATGAAAGAAAATTGATTTTTGTCATTTAAGACATTTCCCAAAGTTTAGGCAGTTTTGATCTGGAATATTTATTTATTTATTTATTTACAGAATTTGAGCAGTTTCGTGTTAATTTAAACACTAAGATTTTGTTGATTTGATTTTAACTTTCTGATATAATCACTTAGACCACTTGAGATCCAAGTCTTTTGTTTTATATATGTTTGAAATGACTGAGGCACAAGAAGTGTAAATAACAAAGAAATCCAAATCAACAATTTGAGAAAATAACCATATTTACATAACATTAAGAATTTGAAACAGTAGTATGTACTCCCTAGACTTAAAGCATAAGTAATTTTTTTCACTTATATGGAGGTATTTTTTTCCCCTTCAATTTATAGAAACTCTATTGACTTCAATAAATTGTTCTCGGTTTGCACCGAAGTAAGAGTGCAAAATTTGACCCAGGGTTTTAAACATTTCTTTTAAATCTAAATTTATAATAAAGCACAAAAATTTCTTAATGATGAATTGTTTTGTTGCTAGGCAGTCTGGCCCTGATGGGCTGTTAAAGTTTGATTTACTCTACTGATCTATGACCTCTTTTTCTGACAACTCATTCTTTATGATTATACATTTATATTATAGAGACACGTAGAGGCTTCTGAGGTGACCAGGGCTTTATTGTGCTGTTAGGCACCGTCCAAACATGCACGAAGAAAAATCTCCTTATTCTGAAGAGTACGTTATTCATGTAGCAGGCCCAGTTTTTTTAGGGAGCAGATTGAAATGGAGGACTAAGCTTTAGCTCCCCTGAATTGCTTTTCTGGTGTGCTGTGCACTCTGCTCTGTGTAGGAGGGATGTAGGCACTCAGTCATCATCCATCACATGACTATCTGCGCCACAGGGACACAGCAAGCTAGAGGGGACTCCAAATCAAAGGTTTTATCTGATCTTACAGAAAAAGACAGGAATGGACGGAAGGAGACTTGTCTCTCCCATGTCCTCCACAGAAATTACTGTGTGTACAGCAAAATTAGTTAAATTAGTTAAACCTGATGAAATTAGTTAACATAGGCCAAATAGCACAAAAGTTATTGTAAAGAGGGAACAAGGACAACCTGAAAACTTTTTAGCATGGCTGTTTAACTCACAAGTCTGTTACCATTGAGGTTCCCACCTCATGCTCCTCAACCTGACAGCTACTTACTGCAGAGGGGCTTGTAAATATGGATATCAGGCATGGGTGAAAAAAAACAAATTAAAAAAAGAGAACCAGCTGTGCAATATTTAATTTGAGAACAGAATAAGCACGCAAATATCAATTTCCCAAAATGGTACAAGACAAAAAGGTCATATTTCAGTCCTAAAAACCTTGGTGCCTTGTTAAAATTCCGTGAAGATATTTCACCTGAGGTATATGTGTTTACTTAGCCAAACGTTGTTGCCTCATATCCCAAGGAAGCCATGCTGCAAATGGCATATGAAAATTGATTGTTGAGTTTCTGCCTGACTCACAGGGCTCTGCAGGCAGAGCTGTGAATGAAAATGGTTGGTCACCACAGGGGCCACCCCAGTTCACTGCAACAGTGGTTTGAGTTGCAGACAAGGCAGAAGGAGGATCTTCATCCACCCCTCCTAAGCACAGATGCAATCAGTCCTTGAGGGGGCAAATCTGATAGTATTCAGTACAAAATTAGGTACAGCAAATCTCCCTCTCTTTAGTACTCTGCCTTTCTACACAACGTGTCTTGATTTTAAACCAGTTTTTGAGGTGTTAAATAACTCCAGTTGGGCAGAGCAGAGGCCATTGCATCCAGTTTTGTCAAGACTTTTCTCTGCTTTCTTGGCTCAGCTTTCATAGGAGACTTGCTGTTCACAACAGAGCATGACAATCCAAGCGTGAATCTCAGCTGTGAGTCCCAGCTTTGTCTTGCCTGATGGTACACTTGAGACATTAACAATCAAAAGTCTGCTTGCTCTTAATCTCATTTAAGATGATATAAATCAGGGATTATTCCACTGAGCTCAGTGTAAATTTGTGGTAAAGCTGATCTGAGTAATAAATATCTAGTTCCCAAACTTGAACAAAACAAGTTGGACTAGTAATTGAATATGCTACCATGAGTGCTCTGAGCTACATATGCTGGAAAAAACACACAATGAACCCCTTCTAAGAATGATGGTTTTTCCTCTTTTCCACTTTTTGCAGTGGTGTCTCCTATACCAGTTGGTTACTTCTTTCCACTGCTTCATTCCCATCTTTGTTCAGGCTGCAGTTTACCTTTCTTATGTGCAAATAATTGGTATTTTGGACTCAAGGTAGAACTACATAAATGCAAATTAATTGGCCATACTGGGCCAGATGCTCAGTTCATGTAACTCAGTTTGCACAGTGCTGATTTATTTCTGCAGAGGAGTCAACCAGGTGTTAAGTAGTCACATAAAGGCTTTTTATATCTTGTATTTATCCCTCCTTCACTTGACACTGTGCGCTCATCTTCCAGCCAGTATGACTGCTTCTCTCATTCCAGGTAGGTCTGTGTTTGCAAGCAAAAGGACGAAATTGAGGCTAAATTTTCTGCAAGATTTTATCTGCCAGCTGCGTCTGCCCATTTGCTGTGTCTATCCCTCCTGTTTGACAGCTGCTCTCAGCAACCAGCTCTTTGACAGCTGCAAGGTTCAAAATTAAAAGCTGCACGCGCTTTTGTGCAGTACCTCCATGTTTGTTTTTTCCCCCCTCTTTGTACCCAAGCAGGCACATGAGACACAAAGCCCCTGCAGTTGCATCCTCTCTGCAAGTTGTGCCCTGTGATTCCTGTTGAATGACTGTGATCATGCAGTCAGGATTCTTACTTCTGTATTTTTGTACTCTAGATAAGTTCAGCAATTCCCTTCTCACATGGAACATTTCCAGACAACACAGAAAGATGTGGCAAAGACTGAAGGAAAGGATGGTTTGACAAAAAAGACGTGAAAGGAGGTTTTGAGGTGAATATAAAGGTAATTAAGTTCAAAGCTACCATTACCTCCATGTAAACGTACTAAGACTGGGCGTTGCATCATCTTACATCTGAAGCCTCTTAATATATATAGACACACTAACATACATTCCTCTGCCTGTTTTCTGAGCCAGCCAGCTCTGTAAGCAGGAAGGAATTAGTATAGGACACATTACAGTGAAACACTAGACATTTTAATGGACCCACCGTGAGCCGATCTCACCAGTGTGGGCATGTGCAAATAAACCCTGGATGTTTCATTCCAGTAGCCTTGGCTTGTGTCTTTCTCCCTTATTACTAAGTATTCTAATTGCATATACTTTTAACTCTTCCTCTCAAATGAAATAAACATTTTCTCAATCTCCCTCAAGGACACAAAGGGCACTTCCACACCTTCCATGTGATCCCTGGGTACTCTTAAAGTTGACTCGTGTTTGCATTAATTCCCACACTTTTGATTATGAAAAACTCTTATGCTCCCTATGTGATTTTATGTTTCTTTACTATTATGAATATCCCTGATGATCCTCACTCTGAGATTCCTTATCAAAAGTCATAAGGATTTGTAGATTTAAATAGCCACATAAGAATATTCAGAATATGAGCCAAGGCTACATGCCACTGTTCCTCTGTGCCCTACACAGATAAGGGGGAGGGACACATTATATGCAGCTTTTGAAAACACATGGGACTCTTAGGTCAACCTCTCTGTGTATCCTTGTTCAGTGCATCACATAATCAATCACTAAAACTCTGTGGACTTTTCTATGAAGTTGTAAACACATACATCATTACCTATGATAATTGTGACTGTGTTGAACGTGAAGTTCTCCAGAGAGGACGCTTTGAAGGTCACTTGCAACAATGTATAAGGAGGTAAACAACACCTTCCAGCTACATCTTTGCAATAACCCATCAGTAGGGGTGTCAAAAGATATGGGAAATAAGACCTTGAAGATGCACCCCTGTGTGCTCTCGATGTTACTTGGATTTTTCATTTTTGGAGTCAAGCATAATTTAGCCCACTACCGAGGCTCTGTGCTCCTCTACCTGAAAGTGATGGGGAGACTCTTTTAGCATATTGGAGGAAGGAATACCATGCCTATTACTTATGATGACCAAGCATGAAAATGCTTCAATGCACCACTCCTCAGCAGAAAAGGGAGTTTGGAAACATGGGTTTCAGTATGGTCTGAAGGGGCATAGCAAATTTTTGTTGCAGTCAAACCATTCATCTTTTCCCATAAGCTGCCTGAATGTTGAATGACAGTTTTGTGGAAGGCGTATTTATAATACTTGCACTGCACAAACTTTGATATCAGTATCCCATTTGGATATCCTTGGCTTCTCTGTTAGTACAAAGAAAGATGATTAAAAAAAGTTTTTTGACCAAAGCTTCGCTGACACACAATGTTGAGACATTTCAGTCCTTATCTTTGCCAGTTATGGAATGATAAAAACAAAGATTAAACCATTTATCACACATAGGCTTGTAAAAAAAAAAATCCATTTTGATCATGCAACAGTACTTGAAGAACTGATGTGCCAGTACTGTTATTTTGACAAGATGAAGTAATACAGAATATCTGTTTCATACTTTCATCTTTTGAACTTCTCTGGAAAGTGAAGAACCAGAGACTACAAAGACATATGTAGTAAACAAGACTGTGTGAAGAACCTCAGAAAAGAGAATGAAAGTTAAGTGTTGAAAGCCCAGTGATATTTATTTTATTCTTTTCTTGCATGAATCATGCAAACCTCTGTTGTTTATTTATCCCCCATATATTAATTTATTGCTTGATGGTATTCTTGAAATTCAAAATTTCCTTGGATGCTGCTTTAATACTTGCTTTCTTAAATCCCCTTTTTTAACCTCAACATAGACAACTTGGCTGCTTGTCCACCACAGATGAAAGCTTTAATAATGGTGTTGATTGCTGATTAACAAACTATTATTAGTTATTATTTTTAAGCATGCAGGAAGAAGAAAAGAATGACTGTTTTGAAGCATCAGCCCTGGAAGTGACAAAACCATGATCCAGATGATTAGCTACCTGCTAACTCAAAGTGGTGTAAACTAGAGTAGATTTCTTGAAGCTACATCCAGTTTGGTTCTAAGAATCTCTAGGGATGAAGATTCCACAACCTCTCTGACCAACCTGCTCCAGTACTTGACCATCTCACAGTAAACAAACTTTCTCTTACTTTTAAGCTGAATTCCCTGTATCAGTATTAGAGTTTGTACCCACTGTCTGTTGTTCTATCAGTGGGCAGGACTAAAAAGAGTCTCCACATTCCATATTGCCTCTCATCAGTATTTATGCACATTGATGTGATCATCTGAGCCCTCTCTTCTCCAGGCTGAAGAGTCACAGCTCTCTCGCCTTCCTTATACGTCAGATGCTCCAGTCCCTTATTCATTTTGGCCCTTTGCTGAACTCCATTCTGTCCATGTCACTCTCACACTAAGAAGCCCAGCACTGGGCCTGGACACGGCCCTGTGCCTGATCATAGTAGTCCATTCAAATTCCTAGAGTCTATTCCTCTTTCTCTAGGATATTGCTTTCTGGTTGCCGCATGGAGGGCTATGTGCATATTTTTGCCAGTGGTCTTCAAGCCAGACTAGCCAGCAACTGGGAGAAGACCACCACGTGAAAGTCCTAGACTCTGAGTTGACCAATAAAGGGGCCTACGGTCTAGACCTGGACCAAAGATGAACTGAAAGCCCATGCTAATTTTCGAGAGAGCTGTGAATGTGGTGTGTTTGCTAACGCAGAGTGAGGATGTGTGCACGTGCATCGGTGGGTCTCTGTAGTTCCATGCTTGAATCTCATGTGCGGTCCTGACATAACCTGATGAAAACATAACAGGGTTGGCTGTGTAAGGGGAGGGAATTTTTTAGGCTGTGGTCTGGGAGCAAAGAACTTTTTAAAACAAATTTTGACTAGACTGCTCTTAGTTTGGAAAATATGTCCTCCTATGAAGAAAAGTACTAAAATTATGGTATGCTAAATATCAGTGTTCGTAAGCAGTGATTTTTTAAACTGACTTACAGGTGCATGTGTTGAGCAGGTTCTGAATAAATTTGGGAACTATAAGATGTTTTATGACCGCTCAACTTTTTTAAACAAGAAACTTAAGCACAAACTTTCATTTTTAGGTCCCAAAAGAACTGGTCAACAAACTCTATTTTTTTCCTCTCCCCTTCCCCTTTCATTTCTTCTGTTGAGCTCTGTAGATATTAATCTTTCAAGTTTTGTCAATAACTGGATTGACAGTATAATACCAACACAAAACAATAAGAATGAAATAATAAAAAAAAAGTTCTTGTCACATTATATATAACCAAAGCAAGAACAAAAACTGCTTTTTTTTTCTCTAGTCCTTGTAAGTTCTTATGTTATTAGGACAGCAAGAGGTGGATCATCAGAGCCAACTGATGACTAAGAATTAAATGTTTTGTCTAAGTTAGCTGTTAGGTTCCTTCAGCAGTCCAATGGGGAGAGAAAAACACATCCAAAAGGTGTGTTTTGGTTTCACCTATCTCACATGTCACCCCAAAAAGAGGTGGATTCCTTCTGGAGGTAACTGCCTGTCTCCATTAGTGGACACACTCCAGTGAATAACTTTTGGAAAACTAAAATTTGCCAAGATGGTTCCTCTGGTCAAACATTGCATACTTATTCATGAGCATGGGTCCACTTCTTCAAACCTCTGTTATCATCATTATTATCATCCTTGTAGCTGAAAGGATGAGTATCTGAACCTGTGCCGAATCCTGTAGGATTAGCTGAGCAAGGTTTCCCCTTGTACCTAGTTGATATTCTGCAGTCTCTCATAGAAATTCAGTTCTTGACAGGAAAGATGAGTATTCTGAATGAATATCTGAGGCAGTGACAGTTTTTCAATAAATGTAATTCTATGGTCTTTTCACTAATATATTCCACAAAGGCATTGTTTGGACAATCTTGGTACAGTCTTGGTTCATTCTTTAGGGCAATGGGCACCCAGCTGGAGCAGCACACTTCTTCTGTCACTGTATTTGAAAATCCCACAGTCAGTTATTTCTCCTGTCAGAAGATTAGTTCGTAACAGATGCTGACATTTGAAAAGAAAGCACCTAGTAAAAAAGAAGCTGCTGTTTTCCAGTAGTTATGTTCATAAGCCTAAAATGTGTAAGGTTTATTTAATAGGACTAATTTCAGCTACATATCCTGCTGGAAAAACAAATCCAGTTTCTAGTTACATCAGTGCATATCTTTGTTAAACATCGTAAAATGTGACAATTCGATCATTTGCTAAACATTTGAAGTGGAAAAATCCATAATGTTCTATTCACTGAAGAGTGTTGTAATTGAATTCTCTCTATCTTCGGATATGGTTTCACATGTACTTTTCTGAAATTACCCCAAAAGAAGAAGCAGATACAGTACTGTGAAGGGGAATCAGGTATCCCACCTGATTCTTCCAGCAAAGGTAGGAAAACTCTTTCTGGGACTTCATGAACTAAGCAACAATAAAGTCTTGCTGACACCAGGCAATCCAAGTCTTGAGAGGGGTTGTAATGTTATTCATAAATGATGGGAGAAATTCTGTCATCTCCCATCCAAATGCAGGATGTAAGAGGAGTCTGAAGGAGTAGGGAATAGCTGCAGCATGGGGGAGGTCCTCTCTATATTGTCAGTCTTTTTCTACCACCCAATTAACTGTATGAACCAAACGTATCTGATAGACTGGTTTCTCCTTAAACTCATTAACTGTGAGAGGGGTGAAACACTGGAACAGGCCAGAGAAGTTGTCGTTGCCCCATTCCTGGAAGTGTCAAGGCCAAATTGGATGGGGCTTTGAGTAACTTAGTCTAGTGAAAAGTGTCCCTTCCGATTACAGTCCAAAGAGGAACTAGATGATCTTCAAGATCCATCACAACCTAAATTATTCTGATTATTATGATTCTATGTCCAGGATTACATCTGCATTACAGAGACTGACAGATACAAGCAAGCTCTGCCTGTTCACTCAGCTCACCGAGAACAGCAAAACCATATTGGTACAATGTAAAACTCAGGTTAATGTATTCTGTTAACAGGAAAGGACACAGGATTTCGATTGGATATTAGGAAAAATTTCATCATCAAAAGGGTTGTCAAGTGTTGGAACAGATTGTCCAGGGAAGTGGTGTAGTGACCATCCCTGAAGTTATATAAAAGATGTGTAGATGTGGCAGTTAAGGACGTGGTTTAATAGTGGATTTGGCAGTGCTGAGTTAACCACTGGACTTGATAATCTTAAAGATCTTTTCCAACATAGATGATTCTATAATTCTTATATCTGAAGAGATATTAGCTGGGGCTTGGCCAATTTGGCATGACAGCTGGCTCATGTCCCCTGCTGTCCTGGGGACACGCTAGCTTGTAAGAAATCCTATGGACATATCCCATGCTACCTCTGTGTTGAGTGGGTGCAGCCACCAGTAATGCAGACATTCCTGAGGGATTTGGATTTAAAAGGGAGTAGGCAGTGCTTGGCAGGCTGGAAGCTTAAAGTATTGGTTAATTAAATTCCTTGTAGGTTTTCCTTTCATGATAATGTTAAATCCAGGGATAAGTTGTCCTGGCAACAGCTTTGGCTACTGTTCTTTCCACCCTTGATTTTATGCTTGTGATTAAAGGTACTTGAGTATGCAAATCACCATCTGAGGCTGGTGGATTTATTTATTTATTTTACTGAAAGTAGTGCCCATATGAATTGATCATACAGGGCACTTTCACTCATGCTTGTGTAATAAAACAATGTACTCACTCTTCAGAGCTCAGTCTTTAGCTAACAACATATATAAATCATTTTTTCAAAATGTAACAAAGATACATACTTAATATCTGCTTTCCAATTAAACTTTATGAGTGGGGGTTGACTGTGGTTATATTTTTTGGCTGTACTTTTTAATATTCTTCTAATGCCTCCCTGGGAATTCAAGAGGCAGCTTCAAACATAAACATGTTGAATGTTAAAATAGTGCAGTGTATTTTATGGTCAAAATCTTATTACACAGATTTGTGGGGTTATCACTTGTGGTGGCTGAAAGTAGATATTGAACCTGCTTCACTTGATTTCTCCAGTAAGCTTCAGTGTTTGCAGTTTCAGGTTAAACCAATGGAATCAGAGATAAGTGACCTGGTTTTTTTTTGTTTGAGGAGTGATGTCAATTATTAGTTGAAAACTATCAACCCTTGGTATTTCTGCAGATCCAATCATATAATCATTATTATCATCATCATCATCATCATCATCATCATCATCATCGTTGTTATTATTTATTTATTTATTTTTTATTACATGTTTACTAAAGAGTCCTCAGTCATAAGTGAGATGTGCACCATAGGTACCTTGCTTCTGCTTATAGGTTGGGTTCTTCATAAAAATGATAATTTTAGTCCCAGGTACCTCTTTGAGAGGGAGGCAACTGATTAAAATGGTTCCTCATTGTTGAATTCTGCATGTATTTTTACTGCATTACTCCATTTTGTTCTTTCCATGTTTAGGATCATGACAGATGACTCTTGTACATCTGTGAGTCAGTGTGGCCAAGACTTCAGAGACAGAGGTCATCCTCTGTACTGAAGGAGACCGTCCCTTCCTGCCAGCAGACTGGTAGAGCAGGGCAGTAGCAATAGCAAATGATTAATTTTTTGGGATGCTTGTGTTATTTAGAAAATACTGTAAGACAACATGTATATTTTCCTTTAAATGACAGACATATTCTTCTGTATACAATGACTTGAGATGGAGCAGTGACTGTGTCCACAATTGTTTTGTTTCTGATTTTTTTTTCCTGCCTGAAGTCAGCAAGGAGTGTCTCTATCCGGAATACAAGTCAGTGGCCATATTAGAAGAAAAGATTGGAAGGACAAATACAGATATCACAGGCTATAAAGACTAAGGAGCCTCTGAGTAAGGAAGTGGATAATGTATCTGTTCTGAAATTACAAAACTCAAATAAGTAAATTTGTGCCAGTCAATACAGGCTCAAGTGTCAGTATGTCAATCAAACATGCAACATGGCTCAAGGCAGATGACAAGGATTGTGAAGTAGAGATATCCAGGTATCCCAATGCTCAGCACTCTTGTGTAGCTGAGTGTGTTATGAAGGCACTCTCCTTTGGTCTGTCCAGCCAATGCAGGTGGAAAGGTGATGCTCCTAAGAATCTCCTAAGGATTGTTATTTAGTGAATATTTATGCCTGAATCATTCCTTGGCTGCAGAACAAGTCTAAGGAAATTTGCATCAAAACTCAGCCAATGAAGTTATGTCGTGTACAACTCTCCTGTATAGCTCCTGTATAGCTCCTTCAGTTCACCCAGGCGAAGAGGAAAAATAATAGGAGAACACAATTTGAAGTAGCTCTGCTATTTTTGTATCTCTAATATGAAAACAGCAGAAAGCACTGCTGAAGACACATCTGGCTGACTGAACTAGACAGCTATGAGATGACTTACCTGTGGCTGGCTGGTAGCCCAGACTGCCAGGCAATTGAGTGTGTCTAAATGGAGATCTCCAGCAGGCTAAAGAAGACAGATGTTCCTGTTAGCAAAAAGGGATGGCAAAATATTTTCGAGGAGCAAGTGAAAGGGTTGTGCACTTTCCATAATGATGATAGGAAATGGAAATCGAGAGTTGGATAGACTTCTGACTCTGGGAAACAGTGGATCTGCTGGTGAAAGGGTATTGATGTTGGTGTATGGAGATAAAATCAAGAGAGCTTAAAAAGCTTCTGAAGAAGGGAAACCAAAGAAAAGAAAGAGCATGCTGGAAATGAGCAGCTCACTTGGTAAGAAAGGTGGGTTTTTCTTATGTGGATCACTGATTCTCTTACTAAGGAGACGGGGAATTATAAACCTTCAGTCCTCAATAGCAGAAGAGCAGCCAGTTTTCTAGGAAGAAAGATGTTACCAGAGGAGGTTAAATTAATAATAAAATGGATTAAAATGAGAACTCAGCATAATATAAAACGGTCTTGAGAATAAAATAAATCAAAGCATCAAGAGACATGGAGAGATCTTTAATTAGCTTTATGTCAATAACTGGAAGATGTAGTGAAAAGTAGTAAGGATTTGAAATTATGTCTATGTAAGAATTTATTACTAATCTGAACATTTATAACTCCTGATAGGAAGGTTTGTGTGACTGAAAATGTAAAAAAAAATCACATTGGTGATTGGTGACTGGTGAAACAGTTGTTTTGGTGAGTGGACTGTGCAAAGGAGACACGAATTCTTCTGAAGTTCACTTATAAGTTTCCAGACCAATCACAACTTGAAAGCATCTGCAACAGACCACCAAGGCAAGGAAAAATGCAATATGACTGACCTCTCCTCTTACAGTGGGGAAAAGCTGCACTAACATGTTGGGTGGGAAACTGTGTGAGACATGTTTAAGTTCTCATGCTGAAAGAAACTCAAAGTTGTTTATTTTTAACATCAAATCTCAGGAAACTCTGAAACACCATTTTGAAAGATTAAGAGAAATAGATTAGAAACCTGAAAGATAGGATTGCTTGTTTTATTCTTGATTACATTTGCAAGCAAAATAACAAAACTGAGATCAACAGACTTGATATTTTATGTTTTAAAACTTTCTCCACAGAAATGAAAACAATTAAGAGGTAAATCAGCTGGGGAAAAGACTACCAACAAACTATTGAATTATAATTGAGAGAGGCTGCAAACTCTTTCACTGGCTGCTTCAAAAGCAACATTTTGAGAGTAGGAACAGGAGGCTGATGCCTTAAGTCCCCTAATGTTTTTTTTATTTTTTCTAATTTTTGTAAGCCTTATAAGTATTATAGGTAATAGAAGTAGATTTTAGAAGCAACCCCTTTCTCCCTCCTCCCCTAGCACCCCTTAGTTTATACATTCCTTAACCCTATCCCCGTATCCAGTAGATGTTTAGTCTCTTGTCAAGGCAAGCCTGTCTTGTTTGGGGAACGCTTGTATCTTGGCCTAAACCGCAGGACAGAGTCAAAGAACTGGGTGACTCTGCTCTCTGTACCCCGAAGATGATGAAGGATGATGAAGAGAGGGTCCCAAAAAGACCCCAGACCCAATTCTGGGAGGTGGGCCAGGGGGTGGACCAGAGCAAAAGTCAGAGGGTGGACACACTTGGAATTGGCCAGATATTGTTATAAATGTAACATCTCGAGCCCCACGTGGGGCGCGCGTCGTGTAACATCTCTTGCCTTGGCACAATTAAATCCTTTCCTCATCTCACCCCAACTAACAGCTCCTGAATTTTTTCTAAACACCAGCTGAGCAGGCATCAAGGCTTTGCCAGCTATGAAAAAAACCCAAGAGTTAGAAGCTTGAATCAGGGGCAAGGTGAGAGGGCTTTATAAAAGCAGTGTAAAGCAGTGGGACACTGGTAGGAGAAAAATTTAACACATAAGGGTGGAAACAGGTACCACGCGTTTCAGCGCCAATATGTGCAATCTATCATATTATTTCTGCAGGTTTTGCCACAATGGTAGAGCATTGAGTAACCAGCAATATGCACAATTTAACAAGAGTCACAATGAAGTTTCCACTGCAGAAGATTCTTGCTAATCTCTAAGGTTAAGATTTCAATTGCTTTCGAATACCAGTGCTTTAGATCAAACAGGTTTAATACAACAACGTGTTATGTTTCTTTCATGTAGTTGGTAAATTAAACATTGAAATGTTTTCTTTTGCTCTATAATTTATGAATTCAGTCTCAAAACTTTGCTCGGTAACTTCACAGGATAACTAAATTTCCCATGTAATGTTGCTAATAAAATACATACTACTCTTGAAAAAAATGTGATTAAATGAAACCTCCTGAAATGTTGTTGTTTGCCTCATGCATTGCTGCCTTAGGGAAACAGCTGTGATTTAATATGCCACAGAGCATTGAACATGACACCCTTAATTCTCCCTTTTGACAATGAGTGAAGCACATGCTGAGTAGCTGAAATACCAGCTTTTAGAAACTGCTTTTCTTCACTGTTACTTTACAGGGAAGAGGAACCAGGGAAGCAGTGGCCAGAGAAAGAATTGTAGAGGACATGCAGTAGAACAGGTCCAGATGGCAAGTGGTAATAAGAAGGGAAGTAAGAGGTGGCTGATGTGGGACACGAGGACAAGAAAGAAAACTAAAACCTTATTCACCTTGTGCATGTATGCAGAACTGTTCCTGCTCTTGTTTTCTTTTTTCAAGGAATCAAAATCTTTGGAGGGTCCAGCGCAGTATCACGGTCTGGTACCAAGTTCATAGTTGGTACTGACCATACAATGACCCGCAAATGCTAAGTAGAAGTAGTAGATGATTTTTTCAGAGTGGTTAGTTCTGTTTTCTGGGATGTGTGCATATATCCTGCATTTTTGGACTTTGCCATCTACTCAGCTCTGAGGTTGACTCAGAATACACTGGGTAAAATGTTTGTACTGTGAGGTCTTTGAAGAAGAAATTTGTTTCTGGAAACATAAAATGTCTCCAGAGTCTGTGATATCACAGGAAAATTGAGTTTTTGAAGGCATTCATGAGACAGCATGAACAGAGAAATTATCTCTCCCTGTAAACAGACTTTTATTTCAGCTATATCCTATGCACCCTGAATCCTGTGTGTCTCTCTCTCTTTTTCCTCACAACAGTTTTTCTTGGCAGGGTTCTTAGCTGAGGTTATTGACTGAGAAGTTTAGTGCAAAAGTCAGCATCTAATAACTTGCTAAGACTTAACTGGAAAACAAGCTGAGGGATTCTTCTTCTTGCCCAGGCTGTCAAATAGAGTGTCCTGGTTAGAACGGCTGGGACCAATTCATCACTGGATGGGTGTAACCCAAAACTGTGTATTCTATGGCCTTCCATGCCATTTCCCAAAAACTGTTGTCGGTAGAGGCCTGCGAAGTGGGAAGATGTTCCTGTCCTCATACCCTTTTATGGAATTCCCCGCTCTGATACCCTTTTATGGAATTCCCCTCTCTGAGGGAGGGACTGAGCATTCTCATGCTCTTTTATGGAATTCCCCGCTCTGAGAGAGGGACTGAGCACTCCCGCCTGAACTGAAGAATATATAAACTGGGAGTTTCGGAACCTTTCCACCACTCGTGGGATCCAGAGGAAGACTGCAGACCACCGCTCTCAACCAGACTGCAGCTCACCGCTCTCAACCAGACCGAGACCACCACCCTCGACTGGACTGCAATCACCACTTTTTGACCAGACTGCAGCAGCTCTCCCATCAGCAGGTTTTTTCCCCTCTCCCTTTAGTTTGGACTCGGGGGGGGGCAAGGAACACCACTTTTGTTCATACCCCAGGGTGCTGGGTTATACATTTGGGTTTTGCGGGTTAAAACCAACTGTCTGTCTGTATAATTGTACTTATTGTATTATTTTAATAAATTGTTATTCTGACTTATAATCTCTCTTTTGAGTTGAGTTCATTTCCCCTGCTGGTTAACTTTTAAACCAGCACACAGAGAAACAAACATCCTGCTGTTTTGAAACTCCATCTTCTCTGTTGCAGTTGCATTTGTATTGCTTAAAGAGATGGTTGCAAAGACAGAGAAAACTGTCTTTCCTGGGCTCTACAGGAAACTCTCTGTCAGGAAACTCTATGTGTTTGCAGCCTGGGCCAGCCTGGGTAACCAAAGCTACAAGGAGTCTTTTCCAGCTCCAAGGCAGCTGTGCTGTCTGCAGGACCAGGGAAGAAGACATTACAGGGCTTTTTAGACACTTTCATAATTCTATTCTGGAATGACAGCACATCTTACATGCTGTATCCATGGGGGTACATGTGCAATTAGGGATGTTGTGTCTCTGTAACATACCCCACTTTACCTCTTCATCTGATAGTTGAAATCAATCCTTCAGGGTTATTAGTTCAATTAATGACAACTGCCCAGCAAAGTGGCTACCAGTGAACTCTCAGTGTCTCAATAAAGATATCTCAAATAAAATTTTATACAGAAAATGTATTAGCTGGCATTTTGCTGCTTGTGCAACCCTCTTTGTCTTCCTTCCCCTTTAACCTTGAACACTTTTAGCCAGAGAAAAGAGAAATCATCTATGAGTGCCCATCCTTGTAGCTATACTCTATTGAAGATGGCCATGTTGCCCACTTGTCTGATGGTGCCTGAAGGTATGAGATATATTGTGCTAATAGAGGTGGTGTCTGATCCATGCATGTTCCCCAAGATAAGGTGATGGGACCACCTCCAGCCAAGGAAATTTGTCTGGCTTGTGGTTCTCTCCCTTCTTCTCCAAAGGCCCTTTGGATGTTACCTCTTGGCCATTCAGGGAATGAGGAGGGTAACTACCAGTAGCTCCCTGATCTGGGCTCCCAGGACCTCTCTACTCCCAGGAGCCTGGTATGCCTCTCTCAAGAGTCAAGAATGTTCCTGTGAAACATGGTATCTGGGAACAGACTAGAGGAATTATCCTCTGGTGAATAAAACGAGTTATTTCCCACAGACTGCAGATTGTTTGTCCATTAATCATCAGAAGAGAAGGTTCTGTAGAGAAATGTAAACTACCTAGGCTCATGAAGTTAAGGAAATGTCTTGCCAAATTAATTACGAGAGATGGTGTGACAATACCATCTTCTCCTCAATATAAAAATCAGAGAATGGCAGATGATATGGTGGTTTGTTGTCCACCTTTAACTCAGTATGATGTCCTCCACCATAGGGGAATGTGTTACAAATGTGTTGCAAAATTCGCAAACACTTTGTGTGCATGTCTTTATGATTTCACAGCTATGGTTTCAGGCATGCTATTCTGTTGCCATTTCTCTTTATATAGATGTTCCCAGCCTTCTTTTTTATTTTGCTAAACTTCTTGCACTTGGGCATTAAGCCTTTAAAGACCTCCTTCAAGAGGTTTCAGTTCTCATTCATTTATTAGTACTCTCAAATCCCAAATTTAATCTCCGAGATAGTTTGTTTCATTTACAAGCACTGTTATCCCTTTTGTTTTTCTCTTCAGCCATATCCTCAGACTTTTCACTCTTCTTTCCCTCTATGTAGTTCTGTTCCCCCATGGGCTCTTTCTCAGGAGCTTATTATTTCAACAAAATCACTGTTTGGATGAATTCTGTCCCATCTGGATAGGCTTTTTGTACCTCAAAATGACATTTGCACATCACAGAAGGAAAAGATTCCTTCTTTTTTCTTTATATTAGCTTTCCAGTCAGTGAAGTCCCTATTCTGTCCTCTCTCTCCTTTGCTCTGAATAAGTAGTAAGTAATACTGCAGAGGTTACTTTTACAAAAGTCACCCTCACCCTTTGTCCTACACCTTATATTAGTTCCTTCAATTTCTTGTCTGACTGCAGTCTGGATCTGGTGACCTTGGAGCCTTGAAGTGTGGTGATTTTTTTTCCATGTTCCTTTCTTATATTGTAACTTAGGAAATACTACTGCTGTATTTGGTTTACTGGACTATACTTTCTTTAACTCTGAAGGTCCTTTGCATGGTCCTGGCAAAGGGCAAAACATTTGGTAACTTGTGTTCGTTCAGTAAGGAATCTCATTTCACTACTTGCACTAATTAGGACAAAAAGACAATCAAAATGAAAGGCAACAACTAAGATAAGGATACACAACTAATAAAAGCAGATCTTTTAAATGTAAATGTAAAGGAAAGTTACTGCATAGCATGCACTGCTACAAAAATAGTGCTCTAGTTAAGTGATTAACCTATTTTAATATGGGGGTGGTAGTTGCATACATTAGGAAGATAGGGATTTTTAAATGGGAAATAAAAAAGAGGACGAGCTTTTCAAGTCAGCCTCACGGGCAGAGACATTGAATACCTTCTATGCCCAAGGTACACAGTTCCCACCAGGAGTCAGCAATGTCCATGTTGTCATCTATCCCGGCTGGAAGAAGGAAGTGGTTGTCACCCACTGAAAACCCCTTGTGACTTGCCAAGGTGACAGACTCTGCAATCCTTAGGGCCAGGAAGAAAATCCCTGAAGTGAAGGGTTCTGAGCACTGGGAAAAGACCCTTGTCAGGCCCCAGTCTTACTGGATGTCTGATCTGATGTTATCACTTTGATGTTCTTCCATGTAAAAAGTATTAGAAAAGAAATTTGGAAGAAGCCATAGGCTAGTACTCTCTTTCTGGCAGTCTGTTAGAGGGTGCTTGGTAAAATACGGTCACTTTATAAATCAATACACTCTCCTAACCTGGAGGGAGATCTGTACTTTATAGCTGAGTTTTCATGTGTGATTTCTCATGGTAATTTCATTATTCTTGCATAGACTTGTAAGTGAATGTTTTTAGCAATGGAATCTTTCTCATTCTGCAATATCACTTCATTAAAGATCTCTACTGCAGGCTTAGGTGGTAAATACCTTCATATTGTCAGTAGGTGCTCTTCTTCCGCTATCCAAAGGCTCTGTATTGTCTTTCCACTATGCTCAGACAGATGCCTAATGCCTAATTAATCCAGGAAGAGAGTTTGGAGTGAGTGCAGCAAAACCAGGGAAGGGTTGACAGTTATGGCCTCTATAACAGCCACAGAGGGAATGAGGCATATCTAACTGACTGATTGTTATACATAAAAAAATCTTCAGCCATCATAGATTATTTGTCTGCAATTCCACTCTCATTTTTCACCAGTAATTGTTAGTGTTATTTGACATTCCATCTTCCAATTTGCTGTGGTAATGGACTCAAGGCTGACAAACAAAGTGATGAAATACTGCTTATCTCAGTTTTATTTCTTCTTCGAATAAAACCCTGGTGGACAAAAATGTCTTGTACAGAAAACTGCTCTCAGTACTGATGTGCTTCATGATCATTCAGCATCTCGGATCTTCAGAGCTGATCCTATGGCCCAAGATTTTTTCTATATTCCAACAATATCAAATTTGCTGATTGCCATACTAATTGGTTGTATGCCTTGCTTATCGTGTTGAAACAGGGTTTCCTACTCTTCCAAGTCTAGGAGATTGTTGTGTGTTCACATCTGAAAACCTGTGCTTCTCAAAGGTTCTGCAGGTGTTTATCTTTGTTTATTCATGGAAGATTTTTGGTACTGGGACTCAAGTTAGGCTCTCCTGAAACTCCATGCCCTGCCAGTGTTAGTCTTGGGTTAAGCCAGGAGGTTCTCCATGTTACTGTATGAGGGTGGCACAGTTACTAAGTTCAGCTGCACAAACTAATGGTGCAGATGCTGACCTTTCTGCTGAGTTATTGAGAGGGGAGAAACTGAAATTCTGGCTGAACAAGAACAAGTAACAGAGTCCAAATGCGGCAAATTTCATAATATATTTTCTGGGAAGCTTTCTGAACTGTTATCAATCAGAAACTTTCTGCTGAAAAGAATTCCCTTGTAAAAGGAAAGTCTGACAAGGTAGAATGTGTATTCATTTAGTTGTCTTGTGAATAAACTACCTTAAATTATAGGCTTTTCCTCTACATCTGGAATGTACCTAGCTGACTTCTACCGTAATCCATCTAGAGTGGCTGAGCAATGAATAATGCTGCATGTATGGTCTGTATTGGCTTGTCTTGAGCTTCACTTTTGCACCAAGTGATTAGACTACAAGAAGCTGAATGCTTACAGACTTTCTATAAAATGAGACAATTTAGCAGGAAAAAAAAGACCCTTGCAGACATTTTGATTTTTGTTTCTGATTTGTTTCTGAATAAATTTTATTATGTGTTTGAATTTTTGTGAATTTCTCACCAGTGTTATATGCCCTGTTTTGTGACCCCTTTACTGTATGTGGATCAGTGGAGGTCTGTGGATTGTGACAACACAGCCCCAGCTTTGTGCCAAGAAGAGAAATTGTACAATGCTGTAATGGAAGGGATTCCCAGAGATGCAGGAAAGAAGTGACTTATTCTCCTTTGTCATTTTTTCATCTGTATCTCTCAGAAGCACGTTTAAATTTGTTTTTATGTAGATCAGAAAAATTCAAGAATTATGGACAGTTCTATGGAACTGGCATAACTTTAGAAAAGTTGAACAAGGTAACTGGAAAGAATTTGTAATGAAAAGACTGTTTATCCTTATTAGCTGGAGAGATTAACATTTTTCTGTAATATTGTGAATTCATGCCTGATGTGCCAAGGATAGAAGTGTAATAGAAACATCTTCAGAGGATGACCGCATGTTTTTCACTGCTTGTGTTTGATTGCAAATTTTTTGGTGTGTTGAAAGTTAAAAATTGCACAATGCTCAGGCAAAAATCCAACTATACCCAGTTCAGAATGGTTTCTGAAGAGTTTCTCATATTTTGAAGAACTAGCATAGAACTTGCTCCCAGTGCTAACAGCTGCTTTAACTCAATTTTAGTTGACACAATGTATATATTTGCACCAGACAGTCTCTGTACTGCCAAGGTTTAAGAGATTAAATGCCACGGTCCGAGGGGGAAAGGGAATTGGGACGCGGCACTGCAATGAGGGGCCGGACACAGGAGAAGGTTGATGGAGCAATGCCAGTTTATTGAGGGATAACAGGGACTTAAATAGGGTGAGTCTGAGGGGAGGATTCAGAACCAGGGAGGAGCTTGGGACTGACAACCCAGGGAGAATCAGGATTGGGGGAAAAGGGAGAGGTAGGTGTAACTCTGGGGTATCAAGGGGAAAGGGCCAATGGGAGCTCACTCTGCACTGCGGCAAACCTCAGCCAATCAGTGTCAGAGGAGCGGGAAAGCAGGGGAGAACAAGGGAGTAAACAACTTTAGGCGGGAAAGTCTGAGGGAGAAGAAGGGCTAGTATAGGGGTACATAGAAATTTAATAAAAAACCAGTAGCAAACAGGGGTACAATAGTAAAAACACATAACACAATATAACTGGGGAGATAACAGTCAATCCGTGGTATGAAGTCTATTCAGAGTCCATAGTCCATTTAATTTCCGTAGATTTCTCTCCATGCCTTGTACCTTTCCCAGTCAGACTCTTGTTTCTCCACAATTAAATCTGCCTATTTTTATCCAAACAGAAATACTCAGTGCAATTCTCTTCCCTTTTAATCACGTTATCATCTGGTGTCACCAACTGATATAAAATTTGCCTTAACATCAAAATGATTGACATTACATATTCTTAAAGTCTATTTTGTTTGTTTGTTGTTACTTATAACCACGTGTTGATTCTGACTACTTGTTAAGGTACCATTTCTCTCCATCTTCATTAAACTTTCCAGAATCTCTCAAGAAAACCTCCTGCAAGTGTACTTGGGTAGCTCTATTTGGGCACCGTCTATTGGCAAAAACTCTGATGAAACTGATGAGGATATTGACTATTTCAGGGCTGTAAATTCAGCCATTGCATTGCCAAAAGCGAGAAATGCTCAGAATTTTCAGACATTAATTGATAAAATATGTCTTTAGGATGGAAATTAAGTCTCTGCAGGCTCCCGGCCTCTTAGCAATTGAAAATCTTCACTGTAACTAACAGAAGATTGTCTATTTAAGGGTTGGTCTCAGTTTGACAGCTCAGGAAGGAAGCAGCTGAGATACACAGGGTCTGCCCCAGTGTTTGTAACTAAATTCCACAGCAGATCTTGCTCCAGGCTAAAACAAGAGCTGAAGGACTGTGAACAGGGAGGCAAGAGGCTTGGCTCACCCCTGGCAACACCTCCTGCACTGGACGTGCTCCTGGAACTGGAGCAGCTTTTCATCTAGTTGATGCTGGTTACCATTTATTATGGAAAACTTACCACTTCTTGTGGAACAACAGGAGTGAACTAAGAGGGTTGCATGGAGAGTGGGCAGAAGAGGGATGTGTTGGTGCAAGAACGGTGTCAATGTTCAAAACACCTGCAATAATAATAATAATAATAATAATAATTATAATAATAATATAGTGATTGCAAAACATTTCAGCCACAATAAATGCTCAAAAATACCTGGTCAACTAGCATGAGCAAATTCTTGGAAAAAGAGAATGAAATAAATTTTACTTAGTTATTAACACCCCTAGACAGGTGTCAGACACACGCACAGGCCTTTTGCTCTCCCTGAATATAGAGCATTATGGTTTGACAATCCAGTACTGGTGCCCTCTGCAGCCATATTCTCAGTCATAGCTGTTCGCACTCTGGCTCCAGAGGCACTGTGCCTGTTGGAAGCAAAACGCTGACAGAGACTGAGGAAAGAGGCATTATACCAGCTGCTTGGCCCCATGGTACAAAACATACCTTAAAGAATGATAAGAAAAAAGTTAATTCTCCACTAACTTTTGAAATCAAGAGCTGCAAGCTGAATTTTCCACTGCAAATCCATGTTTGCTTTTCAATTTTATCCACACATGGAACAAGTTTGGACCTGTTGCAATCACTTCTTTTTATATTAGTGGTGTAAGACCCCAAATCTTTAAAAGAAAGCATTAGTTTGGAAATAAAATTCTAGTCTGTTACTTCTAAACTTAGGAATTTCTACCACTTGGTATGTAGGTTTAATTAAAGAGCAACTAACCTACACAAACACTGCTTCACCTAAAATGGGAAGTTTAATTAATGGTTGTGAAGGAGTTGAAGGGGAAATCTAAGGGTACAGTTTACCTTGACTAATACCTGGTCTTTCTCAGTTATAGATCTAAACTCCTCCAGCTTGAATAAATTCTGATCAAGACTCTGAGTCTTGGGAAAGGATCATCTCTTAATACCCTTAGAAATTAGTGTATTTGTTCTTGGTTTTGGAAAAGCGTTCTTGGGTTTCTTAGGCTTTAACTGCAAGGTTATTTATTCCAGGTCTAGCTACTGGTAGTCAAAGCTTTTTTTTTTTCTCAATCCCTGCAAAATTTCAGGAGTTCAAAACTCAAGAGGTAGGTTTCCACAGCCCCTGAGATTCTTAAAATAAAGTGTTTCAATTTTCCATCTTGTTTCTGATGTCTTTAATTAAACTGCATTTATTGCAAGGCGCTGGGGTGCAGCTTGGCCAAGTTAATTGTACACTTCAGAAAGAGAAGAGACAAAAATTGGAATGATACAGAAAGATGAGAATTTTTTTCATTGTATCTCTTAGAGAAAAAAACAAAAAGAAACCATAAGGAATAGAAATCCAAGAGGACATAATTTTGATCAAAATTTTATCCTGCTTTATTTTGGTGGGGAAATGAGTCCTTGTTATCTATACTGAAAGCAAAAACTTGGAGGGAAGCTGGTTTTTCATTTAAATTTCATGAAAACACAAAGAATATAAAATGGCCAGAGATCTGTGGAATGAAGACTTATCAATCCCATTTCTGACTCAGTGTTTTTTCACTTGCAGGGATGGAATTTGCCTGATAAAGTTGGAGCCAGTCCAAAAAATAAAAAAAGAGGTTGTTTCTTGTACTCATATCTAAGACCTATAGTATTTTGGCTGCTCATTCCTGGTAAAAATCAGGGGACAGCTATCACATATCTTGCTATTACACATGCATAATTTACCTTAGGAGAGATAAGATTGGATGGAAGTTATTTTTATCTTTACATGGCAACAAACCCCCTTGCACCCACCCTGCCAATGCAATTTACAGAGAGTTAATAGGATTTTGATTCTTCAGGAAGGGAGGGGAATCAGCAAGGCAGAAATTCTTGAGAGATGAAGTGATCCTCACTTCTAATCAGAAGAACTTAGACTCTCCATACCTCAGCATGGCGCCAGCTAGAGAATTTGACGCTATCTGTGAAGAACATTAGAAGGGTATAAACATAAAATGTGCACCAAGGAATCTTAAAACTTTCCACTATGTGGTCTTGGGTGTAGCTTTTGGCATATAACAGAGATCTCTAACAGCTTCACCAACTGCCACTGCCTGATGATTGCTCTGGAATGGATGTTACAGCTAACACTGCCAGAGTACGAGTTATTGTGGTTGTGTCTGATCTTGACTCCAGCTGCAGGGGGAGGAAGGGAAGTAGGTCAGCAAAAGACAGCTCAAATTTATTTGACACACTCAAAAGGGTGACAGCATCCCTCTGAGAGCACCCTTTTTATTACCTGATATGCTTTTTCTGGATTCACAGAATAATTTAGGTTAGAAGAGACCTCTGCAGATCCTCTAGCTTCACTTCCCACTCCAAGTAGGACCAATTGGACCCAATCGCTCAGTGGAAATCTAACAGGTAATTTCCAATGCAGAGGATTGAAAGGACTGCTGAAAGTCTGAGTTGGTTGGTTTGTTTTTCAGTATTATTGCATCTCCTTGGGGTTATTTTACTGGATTATGAGGTGCTGTTATTGAGACAGATGGTCAGCATTTACTTACCTAGGGTATGGACAACTTCCCCTAAAAATTCTATATAGGTCTTTTAGGAAGGGTTCTGTTTTGACCCAGCTGACAAATGGCAATAGAGGTGTAAAGATAAGGGTAACAGCATAACCTTTGTTTTCTTAGCAAGAAAAGGAAGCACACACTGGTTTTCAAAATATCATATTTTCTCAGATTCCCTGGTTTTTATCAGGTCAAATGCAGAGCATGAACCCTAAATTCAGGGACCCTGAGTTTTGCTCTCCTAGGAGTTTGCACACATAGGAAAATGGAAAAATAAATACAAAGAGGACTGCAGTTCTCCATTTTAGAACTTTGCTTGCAGGTAGTCTTAAATTCCAGTTTTAGAGAAGGGTGAGAAAGGTGCTTCATATATTATTGAATCAGTTTACCCACTTTACACTTGAATTCAAAGAAATTACAAATACAGTGCTTAAAACCATCACTTCAACACCTATTTTAGCCATAGATGCTCACAGAATGTGTAAATGTCATCTGACAGCAGGTATAAAAGCCTGAGTACATGTGTGGTTGTAGGACAGAGTAGAAGCAACCTGGTCTAAGGGAAATGAGAGAGAGACAGCCCTGCAGGCTTTCAGTCCTTACACAAACAGGCACAGAGACTAGGCAGAGATTTTTAACACTTTCTTTGCCTCTGTTTTCAACACGGATAACAGACCAAGGGAGTTTCAGTGCCCTGAGCTGGAGGACCACGACTGTGAGAATGATCAACTCCCAGTAGACCTTAAAATTGTGTGGGATCTGCTCCTCCAGCTGGATTCCTACAAATCTATGGGGCCTGATGGGATTCATCCCAGAATCCTCAAAAAGCTGGTTGATGCCATCTAAAACCTTTCTCAATGATTTTGGAGAGATCTTGGGAAACTAGAGAGGTCCCAGCTGATTGGAAGGTGGTGAACATTGTCCCGGTTTTCAAGAAGGGCAAGAAAGGAGACCCCAGAAACTACAGGCCTGTCAGTCTCACATCAGTGCCTGATAAAGTTATGGGAAGATTATTCTGGGAAGTATTGAAAAGCACCTGAAAGGCAACACAGTCACTGGTCACAGCCAGCAGGGCTTCACAAGAGGAAAGTCCTGCTTTCTGGACAAGGGTCCAGCATACAGCTGGATGAACACATCATGTGGCTGGTGAGCAATTGGCTCACGGGTCGAGCGCAGAGGGTAATAGTGACTGGGGTGACACCAGACTGGTGACCTGCCATTAGTAGGGTTCCACAAGGCTCCATCTTTGGCCCTGTGCTCTTCAACATCTTCATAAATGATTTGAATGTAGGACTGGAAGGGATATTGAGCAAGTTTGCAGATGACACAAAACTGGGAGGAGCTGTTGACTCCCTCAAAGGCAGAGAAGCCCTGCAGAGAGACCTCAACAAATTAGAGGACTGGGCCATCACCAACCATGTGAAGTTCAACAAGGGGAAGTGTCAGATTCTGCCTCTGGGATGGGGCAACCTTGGATGTTCGTACAGACAGGAACGAGATACTGGAAAGCAGTGCTGTGGAGCAGGATCTGCGGATCCTGGTTGACAGCAAGTTGAATATGAGTCAGCAGTGCCCTGGCAGCCAGGAGGGCCAACCATGTCCTGGGGGGCATCAGGCAAAGCATCACCAGCCAGGTGAGGGGGATTGTCCCGCTCTGCTCTGCACTGGGGTGCATCTTGAATATTGTGGCAGTTTTGGGCACCACAATATAAAAAAGGTATTAAGTTCTTAGAGATTGTCCAAAGGAGGGCAATGAAGATGGTGAAGGGTTTTGTGGGGAAGCTGTGTGAGGAGTGGCTGAGGGCACTTGGTCTATTCAGCCTGGAGAAGAGGAAACTGAGAGGAGACCTCATTGCAGTTACAACTTCCTAGTGAGGGGAAGAGAAGGGGCAGGCACTGATCTCTTCTCTGTGGTGACCAGAGAGGAAAGGGCCTGAAGCTGTGTCAGGGGAGGTTTAGGTCAGATATTAGAAAAAATTTCTTCCCCCAGAGGGTGATTGGGCACTGGAAAAGGCTCCCCAGGTGGCCTGACAGAGTTCAAGAAACATTTGGATAAGACTCCTGGGCACATGGTGTGACTCTTGGGGATGGTCCTGTGCAGGGCTCAGGGTTGGACTCGATCCTTTATTCTATGATTCTGTGATTTGAATGGGTATTGAAATCCAGCACCCGAACCCTGCTATATCCAATCCAGGACATCCAAGATATGTTTCAGCTGTAAGTACTTTGAATCCAAGCAATTTGTGCAAACACTGGTGCCTGTTGACACCCAGCATTGACCTTTCCCCACCCTCTCTGTGCTTTATTATATAGCCACTATAGCATTAAAGATCAATCTTTGTTTAACACGTTGCTCACGAATTTTGTCTGTCTTCATGGTCAATATGCAATGCCCTCCTGGCCCTGACTGCTTGGGAGCATGAGCCACTGGAAGGCACATTTCTCTCCATGGCTGGCTGGATTCCCGTTTAGCACTCAGGTCTCCAGTAGCAGCAGCTGGGACCTGCCTGGAGGGGAGAGGCTGTTGGTGCATGTTCATGATACTGTGTCCCAGCTAAGAACCAGCATGTTGACCTCCAGACCTGAAGGGTCCGTACAAACAAATATTTTGTTTGAAGACACTCCAAAGCATGAGCTGATGCAATCCTGCATGTTTGTGGTTTGGGGTTTTTTTGTTGTTTTTTATTGTGCATAACTTTAAAGTCATGGACAGAATTACTACATACCAAAAGACGTTTGAGTTTTTTTTCCTTTCCTACAAATGCATCATTTAACTTCCTTAGGAGAATCTGGAATTATTTTCTCTGAAACATACTGACTTAAGCACACCTATTTTGTATGGAGAGAAAGTTAATTAAATTTCCCGAACAAGAGCCTTCTGCTTGCTTGCATGCCTTGATTCAGAAATTCAAAGTCAGTGAGCAACTGTAATAGAAACAGTAGTCTTTATAGGGAGTTACACATATATAGTAGCTCTCTAATTTGTTTGACAAGAAGGGTTATATTTTTCATTCTAGTGTCAGCCTTGCTTTCTGCATTATAGCTCCAATGCACAGGATGAATAATTTTATCCTGCAAATAATTGCATGATGATTTATCCTACAAAAAATCTGTTGTCTCCATAAGGTGGAGTTGAATCAAACAGAAGCTGAAGCCTCTTGTTATTCTTTACCATCAATACAGCACTAATTTGCCCTCCATTTGCCCTTGGTGCTGATTGCACAAGGTAGCCTGTGCCACCCTGTACATGAATATATTTGGGAAATGGCCAAGGCTGTGTCACTTGATGGGAAAGGAGGGAGAGCAGACACTGAGATGCCTGTAGGACATTCCTAGTGCTGTGCACAGGCCAGACCCCAGGATAGAGCAGGAAGGTAGATCGTCAAGTGTGTGGGAAAACTGAAATATTTGCACTTGGGAAAATGCTTCCAAAGCTGGGAGAACTTGGAAAGACAGAGGTATGTGTTTGCCATAGTCATGATGATGCTCTCTGGGCATTTCTCTCCAATTCAATTTTTCTTTGCATCTGTCTCTGTGCTGTCTTTCTACATAAACATCTACATATGTCAGAGACCTCTTAAAGGTTAAAGAAGTCTATGCTGTGTTTATTCTACCTGTCAGCACTACTTTAAATGTAAGATTTTCTGCCTCCAGTCCTGAATCATTCTCCCAACGAATAACCCAAGGAGCAAATGGACTCAACGTATCTGAGCGGGGGGCTTAACAAAGGTTTTTGACCAAAAAACCTTTGAAACAGTCAAACCAAGTATAACCAAGTGTTCCCCTATAGGCAGAAAACTACTGTAGCTTCATATAAACTGTAACTACTATTCACTTATTTCATTTTACTCCCTGTTTGCACCCTACAACCTGTTTAAGGTCTGATTTAATTTCTGGAAAACAAATATAAGAGAGGTTATTTCACAACATTAGAGCAGAAATACCCAAATGCAGTCTTATGAGGGTAAAAGCAACCCACAATTGGAGGCATTGTGTAGGAATATTAAAACTATATTTCTGTTAGATGTATTGGTCACCAATACATCTGTTCTTGAACAGGCAGCAATCACAAGTATTGAGGCCATGCTACTGAGAACGCAGCTGCGATGGGCAGGGCACGTCTCAAGGATGAAGGACCACCGCCTCCCTAAGATCCTGCTTTATGGTGAACTTGCCACTGGCTGCCACAAGAGAGGAGCCCCGAAGAAAAGATACAAGGACTCCCTGAAACAACATCTCAGCCTCGGGCATATTGATCACCATAACTGGTCTGCTCTGACCTCCAGTCGGGAGGCCTGGAGACACATCATCTATAACGCTGCTGATGTTTTTGAGAACGCACGCAGGATCACCCTTGAGGAGAAAAGACAACACAGAAAGAATCGTGCCTTGCAGAATATACCATCTAAGGAGTCTTTCTGCTGTGCCTTCTGCAACCGGACTTGCCTATCTCATATTGGTCTTTTTAGCCACCAACGCGCTTGAAAGAAACGTGGGTAGAGCCCTTCCCAAATCTTCGTTCGCGAAGCCTAGCCATGATGATGATGATGATTTCTGTTAGGAGCATTGTGAAGAATGTGCAGCACATGTGACAAGTGTGGCTCTTACTGTGATAACAATGCTGTCAAGCCGGACTCAATGCAGTGTCACTCTATCCTTAATCTCACAGAAGCCTGCAAGGCCATTTTTATTATGTTTGCCACACAACACTAATGAAATAAATTGCATAAATAACCCTTAATTTTCTGTGGGACTCTAGTCTTTATTAAAAACAAGGTCAATTACAGTGGTGAGTTTTTAATATGTTGCTGTTTACCTTCATTTACAATGTCAAGGTCTGGGATTCTACCGGTCAATTAAGCTGTGTTTTAAATCTGTGGTAGTCTCTTGATTGACTGATTAGAGCTTAGGAGTAGGTGTTTGTTTGTGTAGGTTTTTCTCTCTCTTACGAACTTCAGCAGGTCCAAATTCCATAGCCAGCAGCTCTCACACAAGAAATTGTTGTTGGTTCATTTGGAGCTGTGACCGTTGGATGTAGGGGGTGGAAAAGAGCAGGGACTCTCACTCCGGTGTGAATCTGTAGTATTTCTAATTATGCCATTCAGTTACTCCACTTTACTCTGAAGCAATCAAATGCAGAATGTGATCCATGAACATCAATAGAAATTGGTCTATAAATAGTTCACCTTAAGCTACTGCAAGTACATAAAGAACAGGACAGTTCCTTTCTCTGTTCCAAATGATGGAAATCCCAGTTGGTGAATTTTTACATGTTATGTACTCACTGGGTGGTGTGTGTAGGACACTCATGATACATGTTAAATAGACAACTTACATACTATTTCCCCTGCTTAGGGACCTACCTCTCTCCACTTGCTTTACAGAGAATTTGCTTCTTTAACTTTGGTCACAGTGATGTGACACTTCCAAAGGTCTGCAAGGAGAAGTGTGAATTATTCTCCTCATTATGTCTGAGGGTGTGACTGAGGGACATTTGCACTGCATTATACATACTGTCCTCCAACAAAGACACAGGACGGGAGTGAAGAACCAGTGTCCAACTTTATTTCCAGCTCAAAGCACTTGGGAGCCATTTCTCTACCCTCCTCACTTCTCGTCCAACATCACAAGATTGACCTTTCATACATCAGGTTGTTAATCATGGAATTGTTAGATTGGAAAAGACCTTTAGGATCATCAAGTCCAGCCATTAACTTAGCACTGCCACTAAACTATGAACCTAAGCAACACATCTATGCCTAGACACATTCACAGATCTTTTAAATACTTCTAGGGAAGGTGACTCAACCATGTCCCTGGGCAGTCTGTTTCAGGGCTTCACAACCATTTTGGCAAAGGCTTTTTCCTGCAGAAAACTGTATTTCTGCTGACATCTCTCCTTATTTCTCAAAGAACTGAAAATTCTATAATTTCATAATCATTTTGCCCAAGACAGTTTCCAACCATCGCACCACCGACTCGTCCTTTTCTGTTCACAAGCGGCAGGTCCAGAGGGGCACATCCTTTAGTTTCCTCCCTCTCTAGCTTTGTTAGGAAATTCTCTTTCACACACTCCAGGAACCTTCTGGACTGCTTGCTCTCTGTTGTGTTGTATTTTCAGCAGACATCTGACAAGCTTAAGTCCCCCACAAGAAAAACGGCCAGCGATTGTAACACTTCTTCCAACTTCTAATAAAATATTTCATCTGTCTCTTCATCGTGGTTAGGTGGCAGAATCCCCCTGTGATATCTGCTTTGTGATCATCCCCATCATCAAGCTCTAGACAGGCAAAACACTCCCTAACATACAGGGCTACACCATCGGCTCTCCTTCCTCACCTGTCCATTCTAAAGAGTTTATACACATCCACTGAAGCACTCCAGTTGTGTGAGTTATCCCAACAGTGCATTGGGATGAGTTCCTGTGTTGGCAGTTATGTCATGGTTTTCCTGCTACACAACTGCTTCCAGCTCTTCTTGTTTGTTGACCATGCTGCAGGCATTGGTGTAGATGCACTCCAGTTGGGCTTTTGAGCCCACCATCTTTTTTATGCCCTAATTTGTATGAGACTGTTCCCAGGTACTTTATTTTCTGACATCAATAATGTTAGAATGTCATCACACAGAAATGAGATGCTGATCTTGGTTGATATTTTGTGAGCCTTGTATTTTCTGCCTTTTCTACCTGACCCTAAGTTCTAGAAACTTTCTTTTCTTAACAAGAAGAAAATATTTCTCATTTAGTCACAGGATGCTGGGAGCTGGATTTTGAGTGAAAATACTGCATAATAGTACTCTGGTGACATAATGAGAAAACTCGCTGACTGAGTGTAGCATTCATCTCAGCCTTCCTCAAATCTGGGCATGAATCCTCAGCTGCTCTGAGCTTGAAACCACAGGCCTTGTGCTTTCTTCAGCTGTATGCAGGAGAAGGGCTGAGCCCAGCAGTTAGCCTCCCCCTCTACCTTGCAGTAGCAATTAGGGAAAGTATTGGCTGTGGCATGGTACCCACCTGGAGAGAAGGAGGTCACTGCTGTAGCCCTTCCACATTCACTTGCACAGCTGCCGAGGGCCAGTGACGGCGTGGTCCACTGGTCACAGGCATTACCAATGACAGAAGGCTGTAAGCTATGAAGAGAAAAGTTTTTAGTTACAAGCCTTTTTGTGAATTAACCCCAACAGGCAACTAAGCACCACATAGCTGCTCCCTCCCTCCCTGCCTTCAAATCCAAGTCCCAGTGGGAAGGAGGGGAGAGAAAAGGAAGATAAAACTTGTAGCTCAAGATTAAAAAAAATTAAAAAAAAAAAACCACAAACCCCACCAACTTAAAAAGCATGGGAGAAATGGAAGAAGCAAGCAAGCAAAACAAAACAAGCTATGCAGAGGCCATCACTCACCACCTCCCACGGGTAGCACGATGCACAGCTAATTCCTGAGCAAAAGAGCAAAAGATGTGTAACCTCCCTAAATCTCCTTCAGTCTCTCTTTTTTTTTTTTTCAGTTGCTGAGCATGACACATATATGCCACGGAATATCTCTTTGGCTAGTTTGGGTCATCTGCCTCATTATGTCCCTGCCCAGCCCTGTGCTGCCCCCACCAAGGATGGGGAGCAGAGTGAGAAACAGCAATGTTCAGCAATGGGTAAAACATTTGTCTGTTATTGGCATTGTTTTGGTCACAAATCTAAACCTGCTGCTATGAAGAAAATTAATCCCGTCTCCCACTTAGGCCCAGTACAATCCCCTGTCTTTGAAAAGAACAGCTTAATGCAGGACTGCTGTTAGGTAATGTTACCCATGCTTTCAATAGAATTTAGTACCTGTTTTTTATTCTTTTTCATTTGTAAAGCTCCTCTGAGCTGCAGGAAAGGATTTGAATAAAAGAAAAGGCAAAGTAACCCTCATCCTCTTGGGACAAAATGTTCCCGCTGGTTTCCTACTATTTTACTTCAAAGCAAGAGTATCAGGAACAGCTACAGCACTGAGTATGATGAACCACAGGTGTACCTAATGTTATTCAACATAAAATGTGTCAGGAAAAAGTAACCAAGGAATATCAGTCACTGTTGTGCTGGGAAAAGTGAGTCAGACAGGTGCTCCATGGAATACATCACTCTCTGGACAAGTTGCAGGGAGGCTTAGAAGTGCAGGTGTCACCCCTGGCTCTGCTTGCAGTCATGACTGATGTTGTTTGGTGGCATTGGGTCGTATTTCCTTGAAAATCCAGAGCCTTTGGCAGAGATGCTTGAGTTTGGAGGGACACCTGTGTTTCCCATTACTTCCCAAGGTGAGCACTGCATTTGCAGAGTCTTATCTTGACCTTGACTCAAGACAAGGCTGCCTGATTTGGGAGCACGTGGGCTCTGTGTTGGTCATTCTTCAGTTTTGTGTGGTCTTCTTCAGCAAGTCAGTTCCCAGGATCTTTGCTTTAACTGTTGTTGAAGGTTTTTAAACGACAGGAGTGGAGTGGAGGAGATGTGAATATTTCCCAGAAACAGTGTTTGGGATTTTATAAATGCATGCTGAGCATGTGTTTGTGTGTAGGATATATACTGCATGATGTGAATGATACTGTACAGTCAGTTGGTTGTAGTGACTAGGAGATTTGTCCCCTATGGCACTACAGTCCTCTGAACTGAGTCCTGGGATCCATTACGGAACTATGGTAGATTTGATGTGCTTTGGCATATGATAACCTCCTCTTTTGCAGCTGCTTGGCCCTCTCAAGAGCCATTGTTCACCATTGTTTTCAGACCTGAATAACCTTTTTGGTATTATAAGGCAGACAATAGACACTCTTCTTGGCACAAAGATGAGCACCTGCTTTAATCAGAGTTAGGGCCGAAACAGGGCCTTGCAAAGCCATCTGTAAGGGCATCCTGTGGGAGGGGGCAATTTTCATACCAGTCACATGAAAATATTTGGGTTTCCTTTTTACTATGGTTATATTGCGTTATGTGGGCTCTGTTATAAGCACTGACCACGGGGGCAACACTCACCGTGGACCTTACACAAACTAATGACCCATAATGAAGAAGCTGTAGACTTTTCTCTGCATAGCATTCTTTGAAACTCATTCTTTTTGGTAATAATTATTGCAGATAAAAATAGTAATTATACTACAGAGAAGTCTGTGTTTTAGAGTGTATCCTCAGAAGGAGCAAACCCCATCAAGGAGACTGAATTCCTCATACCTCTCAGGAGGCTGCACTAACTGCATTTACACATCTGTGCTCTCCCCCATTTTTCATACGCTACAAACCCACAGCTGGGGACACTCATCAAAACCAGTCTCTTCAAGGATCTGTTTCACATAACAAAGAGAGAGATGGTATTTACTGCTTTTCTTAAATGAAAAATGTTTTCTTTACATATACTATATATATATATATATATACAATAAGGGATTGCCGTTGCACTGTCTCTAAAGAGCATGGGCAACTTTTATGGTACTTAAAAGTGCTTCTGTTAGTGAACAGCTCCAGAATTAATAAACCCTTCAAGGGCTATCATGGCAAGATTTCTGTTACCACGTAGGTAGCACAGGAGATGCCAGAAGCAGATGTGAAAGTTGCAGAGAATAATCAATGTTTAGTACAGAAGGTAGAAAAAAGACACTGATGAAAATAAATGGCAGTAAGTTTTTCTTAACATACATTTGTCAAGAGCCTAATTTCTGTGGTATGGACCAAAATTTTTGCCGACATTTTCTGTAGTGAAGTTTCTTCTGATTTGCTCAAAGTCTCCATCTGCACTCTGAGTCATCCACTTTATTCCTGGACTGGGTACATGAGACAGACCTTCACATCCACAGGACCCTGGCATCCTCCTGCAAAATGCTCCATCTAGGAAAGGTTGAGGCAGACGGGTAATAAAGGTCTGGGGCTGCCTGCTTGCCACTGTATAAAAAAAGGCCTGAGAGAGAAAAATCAGCTTTGTATCTGGATCCTTCCCTCTGGCTTTTTTCTTTTCCTAACATTAAGTGTTTAAACTTTCTTCTGAATGCTTAAAACAGCAGTTATGTCTCATCTCTCTTTTTACTTTCCTGTCTGGATCTATAGGCAATACAGGTTGGCATAGCTCTATTGAAATCAGAGGAACTATCCCAGTTTCCACCAAATGATGCAGATCTGGTGTTTAAAACGCATATGCAGAATAAAAGAGTCCTGTACAGAAAGTAGCTGTGGGTAATGAGGCAAGGATTTCAGCTAGAGATTTCAGAAGTGTATTTATGAGCCTTAGAGCCACATTTCTCATAGCTAGGAAAATAATATCTGTTCTATCACTTGTTAATATAATTATCCTCTGTTTCAGGAGAATTAGCAAGTCACAGTGCATTTAGGAACTGGTGCATTGGTGTTTTACAAAGTTGAAAGAAGATAACGTATTTGACGCGTTTAGCGGTCCAAAATGTGTGTGGTGTTTGTCTTTGGAAAAGACTCTGTTACCTGTCCTTCTCTACAGACAATCATTGGCCCGTCAGTGTGAATAATTTGTTTTGCTCTGGAAAATTTCAGCCCCTGCTAGGATTGACTAAGAGGAATTGTTGTTTCAGCAATAATCTCTGTTGATGTGCTGTGCATTAAGCAATAAGCGGCTGCTGAAATTGATTAATCGTCGAAGTGGAGATGAGATTTTAAGGCAATTTCAAATTCTGTTCATTGCACTCATATTTTTTTATTAAATATTCCCTTGTTGTGCTGTTATGTACAAGATGAATAGAATTTGTTTTTATCACACTTCTCGGGGTCATACATTACTTCCTAAACATTTGGGATGTTTGAAAATCCCAGATATAAGCAGCTCTATTTCCAAGCCTTCACTGAGGAAGGAGAAAAGGATAACCTTGTCTTTTAAAACATATTTGTCTGTGGTTTCTTGTGTGACAGCAGATTTTTTTTTTCCACTTGCAATATATACAACAAGGAGAATTGCCAGAGCAGGTCAGACCCAAGGTTGATGAAGGCCAGTCTTCTGCAGCTGGCAGCAGACAGCACCAGCTGCTTCAAAAGAGGAGACAAGAAGTTTCACAGCTAGTGGCAATTTGAAAATTAACCTTTGAGAAATTTTCTCTCAGTTTCCATGGGTGGAAAATTCATTTACGCCTGGAGGTAGGAGGCTTTGCAGGTCTTCCTTTTCTTTCTTTTCTCTTTTTTTTTTTCTTTCTTTTCTTTTTCTTTAGGGTTTGCTACTATAATTCTGCCTATTCTTGATACTTATATACAATCTTGCATCTCTTTGATTCCTGCGAAGCTCTCAACCTTGATGATATCCTGTGCCAAAGAGAGGTGAATTGAAATTGGTGTGGAACACTGTGTCCTTGTATCAGTACAAAATATGTCACCTTCCAGTCTCAGCAAGTCTATTGTGTTTCTAACAGTTTGTGTTATCAGTGCCTGGTTAGTTGCAAGTTTTAGGCCCCAGTAGTTTGTTGTTTACTTGCTGTTATCCCTTTCCTCTTTTTACTTCTCAAGTCCTTGGAGTGCAAGTTCTTCAGAGCAGGCAGATCTTCATACAGCTTTTATACACCACTCAGTTCACTGCAGATGTCAGCTATTTGCAAAAGAAAAATATTTATCAAAATCTAGGAGAACTGAACATTAGTAACGTATTATGACTCTTATTTGACTAAATGTGAATAGAACAACAAAAAAACATGAACAAAATTAACACCTCTGCACATGAAATGTGTTAACTACATCACTTGCTGACAGTGTATGCCAATGTACAAGGGGTCTTATGATCCACCAAAGACTTGAGGTATCTGTAGGAGTTGTGAGGTTGAAGTATTTTGATGGCCATGTGTCCTTCATTACTTCAGGCCTCTGCTCCTCCTATTTGCCAGGGTTTCTTATCTGTAATGAGGATCGTAAAAATGATGGCATATTAGACTCTATGAGAGCATTTTATGCTGACAGAGTCCATCCACTGAGTCTCCTGGAGCTGTTCCTGTTTGCACTATGCAAGGTGGGAACGGGGCACACAGAAGTGCTATGTTGGCTGGGGAACACGAGCTGCTTCCCTGCTCTTCCTTATGGCTGATCTCTGAACCTTCCAAATTTAAAGACTCTAAGGCTTTAAAGAACCACTAAGTTTGACATCAATTTATGCTTTCACTCGAAGCCTTTCTGATGAATTTGACTTAGAGGCAATAGGCTTCACACTAAGACAAAATTGAATCTGTCTTTGTTGTCTCTTTGTAGGAGATAAGATAGGTTTGCAGCAGAGACTGCAGAGGAAAGCAAGGGTTTCCTTTACTTTTGTTTAACTCCCAAGTGGAGTTGGAAAGATTACTGAGAAAGATGAAAAATGCAAGCTCAGCATTAAGTGAAGCGTTTTACTGTTCTAATTTGCTATTTCTCTTCACGAAGAGGTGCATTTTGGTTGTTGCATGGTGCTCTCCTCAGGTGGCATTTTACAGGGAGTCTAGACTGGATGGAGCGAGCTATGGGTGATAAAGGCTAATCTCTAAACCTGATGGAAACTTCTGTTTATATAATGTAGTCATTATACACTCAGTGTTCAACTCTGTAGGCACCTGAAAGGATATCTTACCACCACAGTTTGGGAAGAAACTCGGATCCTAGAGTAGCTTGTTTTCATGCAGAGACTCCTCATAACAACTTTTTACCTCATAACAGCAACAGCAAAGCTTGTTACTGTGTTTAGTTTTGCTGCAGTCCTAATTCTCAGGTGAATGTGGCATGCACAGTAAATAAATATGATGTCTGACTGTGCGTGTAGGGGGAAGAGGTATGGGTATGTGTCTCACCATACTTGTGAATTTGTGTGTGAGATTATAGTTGCTGAAATCAGACTGGGTGACATACCTTACAGAAACATGGCATTTCTGGTTTCAAGAAGAGGTGAGTTTGTTTTGTGTTTGTGCCATACTTGCCTGCTTTCAGAGTGCTACTTTGTCAAACAATAGCCTTTTCAGTGCTGGTTTATCAAGTCTTCATGGATTTAATCAGTTTTTGTCAGAAGGTTTCATATTTCTTTTCAGCCCAGGCAAATAATTCAATTGCAAAAAAAAAAATCATTCCATTGCCATAGTTTATCTGCATGATATTTATCCTCAGCACACCGTAGTGGTATCTCAGGAGATCTCAAATGCAGAACTTGTACTAAGAAGAAAATATGAGAACTAATTGTTCTTGTTTTTTCTTAAGTTTTTTCTTATTATTCCCATTCTCTGATGAGAATGAGTAACCTTTCTCTGCACATGCCTGTGGGCTTTGTGCTTGCTGGTCTGGGTGGAGGTACCTGTGCTAGAAGCACTTTTTGTTCAGGCAGAGACTTGTGGAAATCTTGGGCACCAGTCAGCCTTTCCAGGACTTTAGTCAAAAAGGAATTACAGAAGACAGCACAAGGAAGCATAGGTGGGGCCAGCATTCACAAGGAATGGGAGAAGAGGGGAAATATTTTGCTGGATATCATTAAAATTTGTCACCTCTTGTATGACGACAAAATTCTGTCCTGCAAATCTGCCCTTGAATGATTCGAGCAATGGGTGCAATTTCAGGTGAATCAGGTGATGGGATTAACACCATTAACTTTCACACAAGAGATCTCCCTCATATTCCAGTAGATCTTTCTAGGCCTTGAGGAACCAAAAAGAAAGGCAAGTAGTGCTTTCAGGGAGTGAAAATGTGATAGAGGTATTGACTGGGAAAATTCCTACATCTCAGGTCTATTTAATTTCTCTTTTGCCAGTCTGTTTTATATTTTTAGGTCCTGCACAGTGCTTTGTCAGTCTCCTTGGCAGAGCTCCCTCATTTATGATTATCTGACTCTGCTTCATTTTTATGCCCATATCGTAGGTTTATTGGATTGGAAAGTTGACTATAAGCCATCCAGGGAGGCTGTCAGCAGTAGAATATCACATTACTGAAGTGAACAGAAATTCAGCTCCTGTACATTTTGATGTTATTTGCTGAACTAAACAGAAACATCCCAAGGTATTTCCCAGGAGGAGACAATTTTTCACTCAGATATGGTCATGCTATCAACTGGCATGACTGGTCATTTCTAAAAAATGCCCTCAGCATCCTGTAAACTCACATCAAACATGAGTTAAGAATGTGTGAAGCAGCTGGAATATGGCATGGCTCAATGTAGTTTATACCCTAGATCCAAATCTGTCTTTGCTCATGAAAGAGAACATCAGCATGATCATAAAGGGAACATTATTACAGGATTTGGGGACCTTGAATTAACCACAGGGTAAAAGTGTACCTGACAACAATTAACCCCAAACCGTATTCTAAAGTCTTACTCCATTTCAAATTCTCCAAGGGATCTATGCTCCAAAAGGTCATTGCAACAAAACTAAAAACATTTCTGTTCAGACTTGGCTTCTGACTACAAATCTGAGCCGAAGAAAAAGCTATACAGCTTAACTGAAGCAGCCTTCCCTCTTTCAAAATCATTGCTCAATTTGAATATTACTTATTGGTGCAAAATTTCCTAATTTCATGACTGAGGAAAAGCTGTCTTGCTTTTTAAAGAGAAGGAGTCACCTGCTAACCAGAAAGCAGCACAATATATTAAACTGACATTAATTTTGCAAACAATATTTTCTTCATATATTTAAAAAAAACAGCCACATTTTTATCATGAGATAAACTGGTACTGTACATGACATTAAATAAAACCTACTGGATGGAATAGGTAGAGAAGTGGGGAAACTAATAACAATTATAGTTCTTTGTTTGGTGCAAAATCAGTTTATTGTATTGACAGAAACACGAAGAAACAGGCTGCAGGATGGTGAAAAGGTAGTCAGGTAGATTGATATTAGAATACATAACTAAGAATAATGGGATAAGTTAAAGAGAGAGACCCTCATAACACGAACATCTTGCACTGCAAAACAGTCTCCCCTAGGAAAAGAAGGAACAGCTAGCTTATTAAATGAGTAATTTAAAATGATCAGAAAAAAAGTTGGAAAATATGCTATAGGGAACAATCCTGGAGGCAGACTACTAGAAATTACTCTTCATTGCCTGTGATTATCTGCATTCATATTTTTTTCCTTGTATTCAAAATGTGGGAGTGAGGTAAATGGAGGTTGTGCCTTTCAGTTGCTCAGCTACACAAGCTGAAAAAATGAGGTTTGATTTCTTAATGACATTACTTAAGTGAAAAGCACTGACCTTTCCTTTAAAAAGGAGAACAAGAGACACACATAAATTGAAAAGGCAAGGAATTGTCAGCATGTGAGTTTAAATTCAGGCAGGAAGATCAAACACTGGATTCAAGTGCTATGACAGAAAGACCCCTCAGACACCTCCAGCAGTAATGTATGTTTAATCAAGGGGGAACAACTTTTTTCTTGTACAAGTGCTTGGAATTTCTAATTAATTTACGCAATATTTACTAAAATCTTGGCTAAGGAGTTTGCTTTGTCATCCTTTTTATTCTCTCCCTGCTCTCAAGTATCCAAAGAGGCAACTGCTTTTTTGGATACCTTGGGTTTCTTTCTCCATTAAATATTACATATCTCTGATGATGAGGAGTCATTTGTGCATGCAAACAGAATAAATTACACTTCTATCCACCTGATAGAGTCTGTTATGCTACTAGAATGGTCTACACGGTGGGAATATACTTGATAACTGAGGCACTTCAGGTTTTTTGTGATTTAAATGCACAAGAATGTTTCTGCTCCTGAAATAAGTGGAATAGTTATTTACTTCAGTTAGGGCACCTTTAGACCTTAAGTCAGGAGAAAGAAACTTAATGCTTCTCCTTTTCCCTGTCCCTTTGTGAGAGACTTCAAATGGCTTTGCTGAAAATTTCCTGTTTCCACTGACTCCTATAGATTAAACCCAACAGAAAAAAATGGGAGTGAGATATGACCCAAGCAGAAATCCCCTTGTTTACATGTAGATCAAGACAGTTTTTCAGTCCACTCAACAGCTGTCTTACAATCTTTACTCTGTGGTTACTCAGTACACTTGTCACACAGTAACAGCAAAGTAATCCAAGAGTGCTGTAGGAGTTCTGGTCCAGAGGGTTAAATGGGCCCACAGGACCGTTGAGAACAGCTAGTTCTGCTTAGTAGTTACTGACTCCTCCTTTGCACTTAGCGGGAAAGAGTGCCAGGCTGTGTGTATGCAGATTTGGTGGCTCAATGACCAGTGACAGCAATAAAGTTGTTAATTTTGAATTCAGGACCAGATAAGCAGTGTGATAGACATAGTAATCAGGTGCTTTTTCTTTCCTGTAAGACACTGAAAGACAAAGGAGCTTTAGTGTGTGCATATATGTGTGTGTATGAATGTGCATATATACACATATACATACAATTCCTAGTCTATCTGCTGGCATACCAAAGGCTTATGAAATAGAAGGCAGATGTCACAGACAGATCAAAGATATTTAATTATCAAAGCTTTACTAGTGTCCATTGTCTTTGTATGAAGAAGATGATTGAGATTTAATGCTTTTAACTATTCTTTTCCCAAGCCTGTGTGAATGGTGGAGACTAATATTGTTCAAATTACTGAAGGGAGCTCCTAGTCAAGCACGGGTGTGATTACTCATGAGAGAAGTGGGTAGTCAAGTAGGGACTACTCTAGGGTCAAACAAGATGGTTTTGTGCCAGACACTGCTCTGCTGCATAACCCTCCTATCCATTAGCTTGGAAGGTCTTTGGAGCCAAAGTTAATCCCTCTGGTATATCAGAGACACTCCCATCTGGGAAGCTTGCTGGGGCCTCTCACCACTGCTGGGCTGTCAACAGCATTAAGAACCCTACAAATGGCATAAACTGAAATGTTGCTTAGACCCATCAGGAGATTAAATTCCTCTTATACTGCTAATCCTCTGGGGTTTTAGGGACGGCCAAGTGCCTTATCTTGCCACTTACAAAACTGTGCATGTGACTGAGAGGCACCAGATGTGTGAGAAATCTGGGCAATGTTGGCCTCCTGCACTCCCTCCTCCTCCTCCTCAGCTCTAAGATAACACTGTCCACAACCCTTCCCTCTGCCCCCAAAGCAAAACCCTAGGATCACTATCCCTACTCCTCCACACTACACCACTCCCAGCTCTGGTTCCACACCTAACCTACCAACCCTTGTTTTGCTGGGTGTACAAATATAGCCTGGCTAATTCTTACGCTGTATGCTCTGAAATGGCAGTGCAGCAAAAAAGGGAGCCCTAACATGCAGCTTGGATAGCAGGCAAGTTACTATTTATAAGTCTCTGCTTTACTGCTACGTATTTCTCTCTTCAGAATCAGTTTGGCAACGTCCAGATGGTCTTGCTAAAACGCACATAGCTCAGAAGGAATCCAAACACCCAGTTGTGGGCATAATGCTTGTAAGTTGCATGCAATTTATCTCTTCATAGGGTTTGATTTGATCATCACTGTTAGATCACAAAGGATCCTGAAGCATTTCAGATGTAAATGAGGCTTCCTAAACTTGTTATTCTTATGACGGAGAGTCTCCCTTGCATGTCACAAGTCCAATAAAAATTATCTTTCCTTCCATTTAAAATGTACATTATTTATCTTTTAAAGAAATATGGGAAAAATGCTCACATGCTGTCAGTAAAAGCTGTATATAGGAAGCCACACCATTGTCTTTAATTTTCATGTTTGTTTAAAGGTGAGCTTAACTGTTTTTTTATTTATGAACTTTATTTATAAGGACTGCAGACTCAAAGGAACATTATTTGATCAACTAATAGTCCAAATTTTATTCAGCATTTTATCTAGACATTTGTTGTACCTAATCATAATTGCGTTTTGACTCTTTCAGAACTAAGGGACTAATCTTGTTTTGATTTAAAATTATAAACTCATAACAATTGCAGTCTTGCATAGACCTATTGAATACCATTGTAATTCTGTGAGAGATACTTGGAAACGGGATAGCTGAGCTCTGGGGATAAAGTGCTATCATGCTGCAAGAGAAACTGAATATCCAGAGTACTCAGTCAGTCTTTTCAGTTTGAATGGGCAATAATCAGGCCAGAGAGTCTGTGAGACTCACCGTGGGGATTGGACTGCAGGACTGTTTTGAAAAGAAAGCCCAACTCTAGGGTTTAAAACAGGCCAGAGATCTGGTCTCTACACAGACTCTCTCTTGCTTCCTAATTTTCAGTGTGGGCATTTGTCTACTACTTTGCTCCAATCACTTTGATTAATCGTGCTCAGGGTGAGTATCTCATCACGGTGAACTAACAGCTTTTTAAGTCCTGACACTCTGATACATGGCCAGAGCCTAAAAGGGAGGGGAAACATCCCCTTAACAAACCACTCATCTTGTCCCAGTATGGGCAGCCACAACACAAACTGCAGCTAAACCACTCCTGCCTCCCATTCTCCCAGCACAGCTTTGGCAACTGGTACCCAGCAGGAGCTGTGCTGGGAGCTTGAGCAGGTTGCTGGGAGTGGGCATGTGGGGGTCAGGACTGCAGGAGGGCAGAGGGTGTGGTGGGGCTGCTGTCCGAATCCTCTTGCTTTCTCGTTCCTTGGCCCCAAAAACTTGTTTCTGTGAGGAGGATCACCCAAGCGATTGGGAAAGATTTAAGGCCTGGCGGGACTTATATGGGACCTGAAAGGACTATTTATCTATGGACTTTCATGTTATTCCCCAGTTTTATATCAATTTTAATGTACCCCCACAATTCATCATCATCATCATGGCTAGGCTTCGCAAACGAAGATTTGGGAAGGGCTCTACCCACATTTGTTGCAAGCGCGTTGGTGGCTAAAAAGGCGATTACGAGAAAGGCATGTCCGGTTGCAAAAGGCACAGCAGAAAGACTCCTTAGATGGTATATTCTGCAAGGCTCGATTCTTTCTGCGTTGTCTTTTCTCCTCAAGGGTGATCCTGCGTGCTTTCTCAAAGGCATCAGCAGCATTATAGATGATGTGTCTGCAGACCTCCCGATTGGAGGCCAGAGTAGACCAGTTATGGTGATCAATATGGCCAAGGCTGAGATGTTGTTTCAGGGCACATGCCTTCAGTAGGGTCACCCATGCCAGACAGGTCAAAACCGTAGGACCAGATATACTACATTCTTTGGCAGGATGAGCTTGTTAGCCTTCTGGCAGTCATCCTAGGAGAAGGACAACTCTAATCCCAAACCCAGGCAGATGGAGCTCGCTTAGCCCTGTAAGGCTATCCATCTAAGAGAAGGTCATTCTAATCAAACCTACGTCCTGAGGACCTCGCTGCCACCCCCACAATTACCCCTATGTTAAATCCCCTTAGTTTATATGGTTCAGGGCATGTTTGGACTTGCCCTCAGATTTTTCCCGCCAAAAGTTTTTTACTCCCTTGTTCTCCCCTGGTTTTCCCGCTCATCTCTCACTGATTGGCTGATGAGTACCGCAGTGCAGAGTGAGCTCCCATTGGTCCCTTCCCCTGGATACTCCTAAGTTCCACCCTTCTTTTCCTTGTTCCCCAATCCTGTTTCACCCCGAATTGTCAATGCCTTGCTCCACCCCAATTATGAGACCACCCCTTGCCCAAACCCTATATAAGTCTCTGTCTCCCCTAATAAAGTTGCCATTGCACCCTGACTTTCTGCTGTGTCAGAACCCTTTGTGCAGTATTGTGTCCCTATTCCCTTTCCCTTCGGGTCGTGGCATTTCTATCCACATTCAACACTGAGGAGGAGAATGGGGGAGTACTCTCTGGTTGCTTTAACTTATGTTGCATGCGTGCCCTATTACCTTAGTACATGTGCTGTTTTATAAAATTATCGTCATCTTTCCTTAAGCCCATTTGTAGTTTTTGACTCATTTCCATCAGTAACAGCTGGTAAGGAAGGGATTTCTTCCTATATTTCAATTAAATATTTTGATGGTTTCGTTTTTGATTAGAGGGTAATTTTTAAACTTAGTTAATTTGAGTTGTTAAAAAGAAGAAAATCAGTTTAGCTGTTTCCATGATAAAGAATTTGTATCAGGGGAGGTGTGAGCAGAGAGTGTCTATTTGCTAAAAAGCTGCATTGCATCAAACCCCAGGTGTATTACCTCAGTATGATGTTAGCATCCAGGAAGAGTTTGCAAACCTGTTTATTTTTGTATGAAGCTGTTATCTTTCATAGCACAACAGGGAAAACAGCAGCCTTGAAAAGACTTTTGTGCTGGATAGACATGAGAGGGTCCTCTGTCAGCCTCCCACTGAGCAGGCACAGAACAATGTCTGTGCCATCAAGTTTGAGGGATGGTGTTAGATATGTTTCTGAGATGAATGACTGTGACCGTTTCCTGCAATGGTGATGGATGAGGCTACGTGGCCCAGGCTTGCCCTGTGATGTCCTCTGCTATTGCAGGACAGCCACCACCCTGCAAGGCTGGCTGCTGCAGCAGTGAGGCAGAGCCTTTCTGGGCTGCTCAGGCATGTATGTAAAACAAGAATTAATTAACATGTGTTTTCCTCATTTTAACAAAATGAGAATATGAGACCTGTGGGCAAGCGTCTGAATTTCCTTTAGCAAGAGGGGTAATATGTAGGGTTTTGAATGATAAAAGCTTATGCCTCTTTGCTTTTCCCAAGGCTATGCCTGTGACCCTGATAGGGTTCTTCTCCCAGAACCACTGAGCAAACATTCTCATACTGTATTTTGCAATGAATGAGACAGGGATGAGCTGGGCCTGCAGGATGTGTGTGGGTTGTGGCTGTTTCACTCCCCACGGCAATGGGGAGAGTGGGAGACAGTCTTGCTGCACCACAGCTGACCCCTCATGCAGGACATGGCTGAAGGGGCCAGATAGATAAAGTAGGGCAACGTGTGACATTTGGAGTCCTGACGTGGGAGAGGAGGGTGAGGTGGGACCTGGAAGGATGGGCACTTCTGTCCCTCGCTGACCAAGGGTCTTGGCTGGTCTGAGGAGTTACTCGTGGTCTCTTTTACATGTGACATTGTCTGTCTGCTGTGAGTTGTCCTTCCTACCCAGGACAAGCAGCCCACAAACTCCAAAGGCTGCTCCACCATAGTCTAGTTCATCTAATCCCTGCTGATGGTTACAGATGAATCCCCAGCAGTTTCATCCTGTAGCATACTGTGTCCTCTGTTCCAGAGGGAGTCACAGGGTTCAGTATATTACTGATGAAGGTGCAATGATAAGAAATCTGGATTTGTTCCCTCTAGGGATGGTCTGTCCATTCAGACAGTGACACAACGTGTTTGTGCTGGTGAGGCCTTTAGTTGGAAAATCAACAAGCATAGCCACCATCATCAAGAGGGGAAGGTGATATATCCATCTTTTAGCAGTGCCTAAAGTTAGGGTGTGGGCTAATTTTCATCATTTTTATTTGATTTTTTTTTTGTCTTTTCTAAATTCTTTTTGAGCAATGAAATAGCTCATGATTCCCAGAAGAACAAATTCTTCTACCTTGAATATTTAACCTGAAATATTAAAATAATCTTCTGGTTTAGCCTCTCTAGACCTCAGGCAAAAATGGTTTTCATTTGGTGCCCAACTAATTAACTTGCTGAGAGATGTTAATAATTAAGCTATTAATTACTACACCTTTGCAACGGATCTTGAGGTAACTTTAATGCAGATAATTTAAAGATAAAAATAATTATTTCTGCATTTTTTTAATTATAACAAAATTATTTTTATATTTATATTCTTTCTCTGTTTCAGATTATAAATATGAGCCAAAACACGTGAAAGTTCCATAACTATTGGTCAGAAAGGAAAAGTGCCATGCTTCAGTATGGCTCACAGAGAAGGTTGGGAAAATGATTTCATTGCTTAGTAAGGTCTTTTTTGAGTTATACTGCTCCTTCAGTTGGGAACAAAGCACACACAACTTCATTCACAGTTTATCCTCTTCTCCCCAAGTAGCATTTAGCCATTAGTGGCCAGCAGTTTTGGGATGTGCAGAATTGGCAAAATAAAATACAAAAATTAATTCTGTTAAAAGTACAGAAATGGTGAAACCCGAACTTCAACATATGCGGTTTTGCTCTTCATCATCACTTTCTGCACTCAGAACTGCACACACTTTTAGTGGGCCAGCAGAACCTTGGAACAACCCCTTTTTGCAGATGGGGACATTGGAGCAGAGTCATTAAGTTACTTCCCTAAACCTCCCTGTGACCTGTCACACGTGGATGGCAGAGCTGGGCACCAAGGGAACACCACTTATGAGAGTTCATGTCTCGCCCCTTCAAGCAACTTCAAGCAAAATGCAGAAGTAAATGACTTTTCTCTGTTTTGGAGCTGAGGGACATTCTTTTCGATCCCACCACTCTGGAGTTACTGCACCAATGTGATTTATACAGTAATTAAATCTGCAGAATATAGTTAGGTGCTTTTTAAAATGATATTTAAAAGATGAGTCCTTGGGGCTCAACATTCCAAGGCACTGACTCCCACTGGTACCCGCACAGGTCAGTGGAGCACTTGGTGCTTTAGCCATACCATGGCCTTGAGCCAGAGTGCTCAGTGCCATGTGGGAGAAAGCCCAGAAAGGCCTCTCTCAATGCACAGCAATCTATTTCCTGCTAATTTGTACAACTTTGAAGCAGGAACACAGCAGGGGACGGTCTATCCCCTTGCTGAATAGCACCCTGAAAATTATTGTTGCAGGTAGGTACAGGGAGACTGACAAGTGAAATGCTATTTTCTTAGGCCAGTCAGTGCCAGCTCACTGATTACTTGCTGTATTTGATCTGATGTCTATCTGGATTGACTCATTCCCTGCAGCCCCAGGAAAATGTGCTCTCTATAAGCATTTTAGAGGCTCTGTTGCTCAGTGTTAAGAAACAGAAGGAAATTCCTTCCAAATGTGTTTCACCAAAATAGTGGGCTAAATATTCTGAAGACATCAAACCTGTTAGGAAAAGGTCCATTGCAAAACAGGACATACCTGTATGACCATGAGAGAAGAAGAATTTAAGTTTTCAAGCAAAGGCTTCAAAATGGCTAAACCATGTTGTAGTTAAAAAGTAACATTTTTCTATATATGACAGGGAGAAACAGATTTCATGCTGGCTCATTAGCACCCTGTCTTGCTCCCCACCTTTTTCCTGTAAAGAATTAAGTGGAAAATTTTCTTGCCTTTCAAACCAGAGGTGTGTGCTATGGTGACATTTTTGCTCGTATTGTGTTACTATATACTTACCCATGCAGGACCTGGCATCCTGTGACAGGAGCTGAGGTGGTGTGTGGATGGGCTCCCTGCTCAGGTGTCAGACAGGATATGACACATCGTAAAAAGGATCTGCATAAACTAGGGGAGCTGAGCTCCCAGATACCACTCACATGTGGTCTTGATGGATCAGAGTTGAACAAGGCAGCAGAGCAAACACCTGAAAGCCAGACTGGCCTAATGAATGCTCCATATTATTCAAAACAGAGGTGATTATATTTTAATGTTAAAAAATGTCCATTATTTAAACTTAACTAGGCAAATGGCTCTACTTTAGATTTGCAGTGGAGTGAGGCAAAGTAGAATTATAGCTTCCTTTTACCTTTCGTTGGACCGGAGCAGTACTGAGTGTTCAAATCTCTAAAAGCATATGTCGGCGAAGACTCCGTGTGAACATATTCTTGTCCAGGTACATGGGGAGCAGGAAGGAGCTGGTGGAGATACTTGGGCCAAACATACTTACTAAGCCCTTTTCTGTTTTCAGGTGTTGCTGATTGAGGTAAAAATTGGTACAGGCGTGGGACAACTCAGCAAGTTTTTAAATAGCCCAGGATGCTGCGACGGGGCAGGCCCTCTTCCAGCACCCCCAATATTTTCCTGTGCCATCGCAACTTCCTGTGCTTCCTATCTCCCATTCACTTCAGTTCCTTTAAGGCATTGCCTTTCCCAGTCTAGCACAGAGGACTAGGCAGTGGTTAGACGAAGAAGGCTGGATGGAAGATTTAGCAAGACAGGAGATTTAACAAGTTTCCCCTCTGCTGACCTCATTCCCAACTGGTTTCTTTCCTCTGGAGCCAAGGCTCCATGCAGGGCAGCTTCTCCTGCTGCTGGTCACCTTCTTGCAGATAATCTGACCTTTTCTTTATGGAGTACTGATAACACTTAAAAAAAATTATAGATTGGACAGCAAACAGCTTTTATTGAATGTTTAGAGGTATCCCACAAAAATGGGACCAGGGCATTTTTGGGGAGGGTGGGCAGCCAAGGGGCTGCTGCTGCTGAGGTATGGTGCCCACTCCTTCCCAGGACAGGTGGACATGGCTTCCCCAGTCACTGCAGAGCTGATGGGGGATCTCATCACATGTATTCCTCGATCCATGCAAACAGAGAGGATTTTGGCTAAACTCCCCAACAGCACAGGCTGACCAGAAATAATTTTAGTATTCTGCAGGTTAAATCAGAGTTCCTTTCTTCCTTCTTTATGTGTCATGTTCTGATCATTGCTCCTTTGTCTTGGCAGGCAATTGCTGTTCCTAATTTGTATAATAAAATCTGTTGTCTCCTTGGACCAGAAGTTTTTCTCTGAACTACATAGACACCAATTGTTATTGAAATGTGTGACATTCATTTTGTGTGTTTGTTCTCAGGAAACGAAATGAGCAGATTTTTCATTTTGTTCCTGTGGTTTTGCTAAGCCAGCAGGCCATATTTTATCAGTACCAGACTTGTAAGCATCCACTCTTTTGAAAAATTTGAACAAAATTCCTGCTTTCCTCAGTGTAAATACAGCGGGAAAGCAGCAGGAACTGTGACTATATTTTATAATGTCTCATTCTTTCTATGCAGTGAGTTGCATCAAAGCAGTCCTGAGAAGGGGGCAGTGTGATTACACACGTTTTTAAAGGTGGGGCAGCTGAGGCATGGCTTAGTGGTAAAGCTGGAATAGAGCTGAGATGCTGGGACTCCAAAAGTTCAGTTTGTCATGTCATACAGCCTCCCTCACAGTGCTTGCATTAACAGGGCCTGAGAACCTCTTAAACACTGCTGAGTTTATCCTTGTAACACACCCATGAAGTACTTTGTTTATGTAGGTGGGATATTGAAGCAAGTATGTTTGTATGTACTTTAGGAGCAGGGGAAAGAGCTGCATACACATCCCAACAGACAGAAAGAGGGAGAAACATATTGCAAACCCTGATCTACTGGGGAATAAGAAAACTTGATTAATTTTAAACATTCACCTTCTTACTCTGCTCAGTTGGGCCCAAAATGTTCCATTCTTAGTATGCCTGTTATTGACTTGAGGCCCTGGTCTTCAGTGAAATGTGTAGTTGCTCTCACTTGGGACTCCCAGGTAGAGCCTAACAGCGACCTCTGCCCAAGGCTGAACATGGGCTCAGAAGGTCTCAGCATACCAAGTTCTACAGAGCTGTGTCATTCTTCCCCAGTGCTGATGGGCCTCTTTGCTGGGGACATGGGTCCTGCCACGTCCTGAATCCTCCTCAGTAAAATTTTAGCCATGCAATCCTGGTGGCTCCCCAAAATAGCCCTCATTTTGTACTTTGGCCAATGGAGCACCTGTCTTGGGGAAGCACTGCTCCAGAGAGTGGAAAACACAATAAACCTGCAGTGGAGAGTAAGTGTGGGAAAACCTTTGCTGGTGTCAAGGGGCTGGCCCAAAACTTTGTGTGCCTTTATTATCTTCCTGGGGAAAAGAGGTCAGAAAACACCACTGAAATAGCAAAATACCTCAAGAACACTATGCAGAAGGTTCTCCTCCTTAAATTTGTTGCTAGAGTAAGGGAAGGCCACATGAAGCTATGGATTTATATTTGTAAGGATACAGTAACCTCAGGGCTTTAAGAAGTTGATAAGGGAATGTGGTTGCTGCATGCAGGGAGAGAGTGAGAGAACAAGTAGATCTGCAGTCTGGCTTCTGAACTTGTTTCACTTCTGCAAGCATCCTCTCCCCCATGCAGAACCTGATTATGAAAAGTTCATATGGCTGCAGCAAATTTTAGCCTATAAATATATTAATTCCTTTTTTGTGCCCTTTTGCATCATTGTGGTGCTTCAAATGTTGTCTCAACATGTTGTTCATTACTGAATCATTGAGAACATACAGGAAGAAGTATGTGGGCTGAGAAACATTTTGGTTTTGTAATGCTTGACTTGAGTCTGTGCAGTATTTAACTTCCAGTCTATGAAGCATATAGGTTATAATAATGTTTGACATGGGTGTCTAATCTGTTCATCTAGCTAGAATAGATACTATTTCCCTTCTGCATTTGTCTTCATCTGTTCAAAACTATGGGAAGATTTCTGTCAAAAATGAAGACAAGAAGGTTTCTTTCTTCAGAAAAGGCCAAAATAGAATATCAATTTATATATTCTAAGGTCAAAAGTACAAGAACAAATGCAGAGTTATCATAATTTTGACAGCTATGTTATCTTTCTAGTAAAAAAAAAGAATTCTCAGAGAATTTTCTCTATTCCTTTCACAGAATATATTAGAAATTAGGATAGTAATGGGTTTTTAAAAATATTGCAGTCTCTCTTTTTCATGTTAATATGTCAAACTGCTTTAAGCAAAAACAAAAAAGTAGAAACAATGAGAAATTAATGTATTAGAATTTGATTTTTAATTCTGAGTATTGCTGACATTTCTGAAATCTAGGTGTGCAAGTGTATAGGTTACAATCTATCTCCATATTTATGCTTGGGAATGTTAAAAAGAGAATGTAATAAGTGATGTTGGCAGCAAAAAAGAAAGTGGGAGATAAAAAATTGCCAAAAGGCTGGTCATCAGCTATCCTTCAAGATGTCTTTATAATGAAAATTATGCTACTCTATTTTGTGATTTACACTTTTCAAATTATCTTGGAATGAAAAAGTGCTGTCAAAATATGTAAAATAGAAATACATTTTTTCAAACAATTCTATTGTTTAGATTCTTACCCCAAAATACCAAATAATCAATGTTTGTCTAATCTTTAAAAGCTTCTCTTATTTATGTGGCTTCTGGTTATATTTTTCATATTTTTATGAAGCTCAATCAACAGAGAGGGAAGGTTCACAGGTTCACTGGCTGAACTGCCTCTCTGCAGGGACAGTTACCCAGAAAAGTTCCAGCTGAGCTCATACAAGGAATAAAGGAGAATTTGTCTTGGCTTTAATCTGGACTAAGCTCCTGGAATGTCAAATTGGAGCTGGCTGCAAAATGGAGACAAATTTTCATTTTAAAATTGGCAAGATAAAACTTGTCACCATTTCCCTCCTCCCTTGCCCTCAAATTTCAGCAGTGGTAATATGAACAGAGGTGTTGTTGAGCTGAGCAAATGTATTTAGAGACTTACTACAAATGTAGTCCTGGCTGTTTGCTTTTAAAGAGTGGAAAGACGGATTTATACACAAACTTCGAAAGACCCGAAAACTGCTCCTCTTTTTGTGGGTAAGAGCAGATGCCAACAATCAGCTCTAGTACTTAAGTTAATGCCAACGTTGGACAGCTGTAATTTATACAATTATTCCTTTATACTTCCTAATGCTGCAGAGATTATTACTTTCTTATGAAAAAGTGAATTTTTTTCCCCTCAATTTAAAAGTACAGCTCAATGCAAGCACAGAATAGGGTTGCAGAGGCTTTCAAGACATCAACCAGGGATAATGAAATGACCCACTTAAACAGGGGCATCTTTCCTGAAAGACAGGTAGGAAGTCTTAGCACTGACCTGACTGCACATGCTGAAGATGTTACCACTGCTTTCAGTGGGAAATGTTAGACCAAGTTTAAGAGCTTTTGTGAATCATGTTCTAGAAGTAGATGCTGTTTCTCACAGAGCCTGTTTCACAAAGCCTCTTCCCCTTAATCCCTTATCACCCAGATGAAAGAGATCTCAAGTTGTCCATTATTGTGATACTCTGCCAAAGCCACACTAAAGCTGCACAGACCTTAATGCCAGAGTAGGATGTGAAATGGGGATGGTCCAGATGCATTGTAAGGTTTAGCAAAAGGAATAGAAGAGTTAGAACACCTGAACTCTGTTTTCCAATTGATTGTGACCTCTAATATCATACAATTATAGAATCATAGACTGACCCAGGTTGAAAGGGACCTCTGAGACCACCAAGTCCAACCACTACTGTGGTTACTAGGCCATGGCACTAAGTGCCACATCCAGTCTCATCTTAACAACCTCCAGGGACGGAGAATCCACCACTTCCCTGGGCAGCCCATTCCAATATCTGATTAGCCTCTCTGTAAAGGTCTTTGATAGGACATTTTGGGGTTTTGGGCTCTGTTCTGGAAACTTTTCATGTGAACTCAGCAAAAGCAAAGTCCTCACTGGGCTAATTAGAATCTTCTGGGACACAGACTATAATTTCTAATTAGTGTCAGTGGAACTGTTACATGAAAGCTGAGGTCACAGGCTATTTCCAAGAGGTTTTTCATATCAAGGAAAATTATTTTTTCAGGGCCAAATAGAATGAATGCCAGTGCCTAGTAATCAAAGAAAGATTCTTGACTGATATGTCAAATATCCAAACACAGCAGATATAACTATGATGATTTGAAAGAAAACCCTCCTTTATAGGATTGTACTGGGAAATCAGTGACTCCCAAAATCAACTTAGCTCAGTTCACAAATGCGGCAGTACAGGATCAATTACCCACCGGAACTTATTTTCTTCATTTGGGGCTTTAAACATTAATCCATGAAAAACTCAAAGTGCGGTGTCAGAATTACACTCAGTTCTGACCTCTGAACAACAAATTATGAGTTCAGTGACACCTGTCCCGCTGTTTTTCCTTCTTCAGACAAACTCAGCTGGATTTGTCAGAGCATTAGTGAGCAAATCAGTGGTCAATGGACAAGAATTAACAGAAACAGGTTTTTTTCTGTCTCTTGGAGCTACAGTGGGGTCTTATGGGCTGAAAATAAAGAACAGCATCAAATTCTTGTTTTCATCTCTACAGATTATAGAAGCAGCCTTAACTGTATCTCTGGAGGTGTCAAAATAGAATGGTGTTATTTTTACATAATTGTTTGAAAGTAGCAGCAGAAATGTAGATAATTAGTATTTATTTTACTTTGCTATAAATGGCAGATAAGAAGGATGGCCTCAAGAACTTTGTTTGGAAAGGGAAAGCAAAAGTCTGAGGTTGGAGTTTCTTTTTTTGTGCAGTTTTAGGGTGCATCTGAACTGAGGTGTCTGGGATACGAGCTCCTTGGCTCAGGATTAAACAAGCTGGTTCAAATCCTAACTGCAATTTAGCTGAATCTGTATGATGTCACATGATTTAATTTACTTTGCTGACATTCCTTTGCATGCTGGCAGACTACAGGTTGCTGCTACCAATTTTTCCCAGTTTCTTGCTAGGTCATATAAAATAAGCTTGGTGTCTGCCCTGTGCTGTGTTTCTTGCCACCAAAGGCTCACATCCCCACTCTTCATCCGTGAGGTTTGGGAATCCACAGAAAGGCGACATTGCTGATCCTCATGTTCCAAAACTCCAGAAAAACACGGGAGGTGCCACAAACCATGTTTTTGAAAATGGGGGAAACTTTAAAATAAGAGAACCTATTATACTTTCTTCACCACATTTTTTCAAACCTCTGTGGTTTATTCACATCAGAGTATTCAGCTTTGCTCTGCAGCCATGAGGGTGGAACATTTTGCCTTCTTTTCTTTCCAGATGAGAGCTAAGATTTGTTCTTTATTCATTTGCACCCAAGAAGGTTCAGTTTTAGAGTGAAAATTTACCTTTTCTTGTCAGGATCTGGTTCTACCAGTTGTGGCCTATGGCAACAACTTATTTAGCACTTCTTATTTAATTTATTAAGTTTAAAATAGAGTTTTCCAAAGCCTTCAACTGAAGGTGTTTCATTTTTTTTTTATTCTGTTTCTCTTTTTGTCAATTTCTACATATGTAGTTTACTTCCTTTTTTTTTTTTTTTCAAGATGAACCAAATACCTTTTCTCCTTGGTCTTGCTGTGTTTTCTCTATTACAAAATTTCTTGCCAGTATCTCAGATTGGGAAGATGATATTATAACCCTGATCAATAACTGAAGTCGCTGTGTCTGTTTCCTTTAGCTTTCCTCATTCATCATCTGAAGAATGATGACATTTTTGGTGTTATTTCTTTGGTAGACACTCTTCTGAAAGCTTTGTTCAAAATTGCACATTTCTTTTAACTTTGAATAAAACTCTGGCACTACAGACGTTCTGGATGAATCACAGTGGAAATTAAAGTGGAATTTTGTTCACCTATGCCTGTTTTGAGCCTTCCAGACACTGTTAAATTTCTCAGACAAGAGGTTGTTGCTGTATTTGTTATGATATCAGCAAGGGTAGTTTTCTGGGATGAGGAAGTGATTCACAATCCAGAGCACCAAATCTCTGCCCCTTACATATTACTGTTTCCACATAAACCACAGTATATTTTTGAAAGTCCTTTTTTTTATACTGGCTCACGGTTTATGCTTCTTTATGCAATTACAGTGCAAAGGACAAAGATTGGGAGTTTCCTTTTTCCTTTGCTGACAAGCCTAGACCAAGGACACATTCAATGACACAATGAGATGATAAATTCAAAACTGCATAAAGAACATATCTCTTCGTGCGACTTGTAATTTATGCTGGAACTCACAGCTTCACCATGGCATAGAGGCCAGAAATAGGTGGATAGGTCACAATAGGGATCGAAACTATATAGAGATAATAAAATATAGTGATATAAAATTGTAAAAGCTAACATTTTGGAACATATTTAGCTTTGTTTTTCCCTCCTGCATTTGAGCCAATCAAACACTATTTGAGATTAGGGGACACCAGAGGTTGGAGGTATATTAAAAACCATCTGCCAAGTCTGGGATGCCTTTTGCCTTCTGAAACATGGGATACTGTCTCCTAACAGAAGCTGAATTGATAGACTGCAGCACATGGATTTCTTTTTCCCATTCTGATATGAAGAAAATAACCGCAGACATTTGTATGTTTGAAAAAATGCATACATATGGTCCTGGAAAATTTACTTTATTCGTTTATTTATGAACCTTAGAAGCCTGTCTTCGGAGCCCAAGCACTAAAGTGGAGGGAAGATGGACAACTTATCACAAAGTAGCAAAGGAAGTAAGTTCACTTAATGACACTGCTGGCTGTTTAATTATGCAACGAAATTATCTTCTCCACTTCACTGTTTTTAAAAATGAGCTTGCTACATTCAGATTTTAAGTGGCATATTCATAAATTTAGGTTTAATGCCACCGTACAGAGGCTTTCCCAGATAATTCAAAAGCTTATTTTCTTGAAGTCATAGAGACTGTCATTCTGACTAGACAAACTTTATGTTCTGTGTGTAATATCTGAGATGGATGATGTTGTGTGAGAGTGCTCTGAAACTTTGGGGAGGTCTGTGTGGGTATCTGATTGTGGCTTTTGATTCTTTCCCACTTTATACACTGGTACCTGAGGTTTAAGTGCAGCAGTGTCATCTAACACCTTCTTCCTGCTCTGTTGAAACTAATACAGCATAATTACCTCAACTTCAATAGTCACAGAAGTTCATACTGCCTGAACATGCTAAGGTAGAATTCAAGGCAATTCCTTGAAAAACTAAGCTGAGCAGTTTTCATTTGTTTGAGGTTTCATATCTGTCTAATTTAGTTATCTATTAATTCCACAAAGATCACAGCATGATGACTATTAAAAGTCTGAATTGCCCTACTCATCCTGATTAAAATTTCTCTGTCAGCCGCAGGAAGAAATTGTTGCTCACCACTTCAGAGTGGGCAGTATTGCATCAGTGAAGTGCCTCTCTTAGTTTTATTGGGACCCTTTGAGATGAAAACAAAGGGGACACTACTGGCCTTGGAAAGGCATGGGAAAGTACACATAGTATTTAGCATCTGGAGGAGGAAGAACTTATTCGAACATAAATATTTGTTTCAGCACCCTGTTGTAAATGTTCACCATAGTGCACAGGGATTTACTTGCTCAACTTCCATCAAATATATATTAATGGAAGTTGTGTAGATAAATCCCTAGGCTTCTCTAGGAACAGCTCTTCTGTATTTATTATTCCTCTTGAATTTCAATGCCCCTCAAAGATTAAGGAACCTCAGGTTTTATTTTACTTTTCTGGGAGTTTCAGTAAGTTGTGATAACATCCTGGGAACATGAAAAGTGTGAAAAAGACTGTGTTCTTTATTGTACTGATCACATCCCTTGCATGTTAAAGGAGAATATTTTCTGTTTCTCAGACTTCGGTATGTGCTGATGCAATATTTGCGTCAGCAGCTATCTGCAATTCCCTGGGAAAGGAAGAAACTGTGAGAAAGAATTCTTAGGTTGTTTGTTCTTAATGCTGAATTTTGCCAGTGTTGGTATGAATTCTCTTATGAAATACAAATGTATCAATACAAAAAGATGAAGTAGACTCGGTAATGTCATTAGCTCTAGGACTGTCAAAGGTTAGCGAGGTTAACTGTTGGCTTCTCCAGATAGTATCCCCCAAATTCCTCTTGAGCTCATCCCACAGTAATTGGTTCCTCCTTCTATGCATTTGATGCGTTTCCCCTAAATGCAAAAAAAACACCCAAACCCCTAGTGTTAAGGAAGCCTCCCTGTCTGACCATTCAGGAAGCCCTCTGGCACACTCCCACCACTGGAGCCTTTCACTGATGGGATTGAAACCCCTTCACAGTGGCAGCTCCAGTGACCCGACGGGTCCTTGCTTGACTCCCTACACAGCCACCCAAACAGTCAGACTAGGTTTCCTTGCTGGTTCGACCCTGGGTTTCCCACAGCATAATCTCACGTCTTGTTCCAGAAAGCAGTTTATTCACAGTGCAGTAACACAGAATCAGCTTGAGCTGCTGCCTGTCAGCAGTTCATGTCCTCTTGCCTTGGGCTCCCAGTGCCCAGAGATCTACCTGCAGCTCACTGAGCTTGTATTTCTCACCACTAGCAGTGTTATTTTGTTCCAATTGATGACCTTTGAATGTATAGAGTCAAATTAAAAGGTTGCTGGTGGGTTAGGAAAAGATCTTGCTCTACCTTAATATTGATCAAGGTTATGCTCTTCCTTTCTACCAGCTGCAGTGAAGAGACACGGTCTGTGGGCTTCTGACTGCTTTACTCCTTTATTGCTCTAGTACTATGCCAGCGATGAAAAAAATTATATGTGTTCTTCATGTTCTTTATTCTCTTCCATGCTCAAACTTTCAGCTCAATTTTCATGTCTGTAAAGAATTTCTCCCATTTATCTCTGCTTTCTGGAACTCTGTGTAAAAATATATGGTCTGAGCTGTGCATTAAGACAAGCCAGATAAAGCAAATGACCTCTCTAAACTGCTCATCTAGTACATGTAGACTGAAGATGGATGCTAAAGAGAAGCTCTGCTTTAGACTCGTTTTGGTGTCTCTTCAGTTTAACCTACCAGGGACAGATTTCACTTGTTAAACCAAAACTGGATGACATCACATGACACTTCCACACTAAAATTGCAGCTCAGTTTACCAGCATTCAAAAGCCCTCTCCCTCTGAGAGCAGGAAATAACGTGTCACAGGAACAATCTTTTGGAAGCAAAGCATTCTGTGTTTGTCAAAAGGTATGTCATACAGAGCACAATGAGCAAAAGCAGCGAAGACTTGTATGATGATGAATCTTTCTTCCAAACTGAAGTTTTCTCTCAGATAGTGGACTATCTCCTTAAAAGCATGTAATGCTCAGGATCAGACAACTGCCTTTAAATTGCCTAGTCCCTCTCTGACATCTGCTTGACTTGACTGAAAACCATGTAAGCTGAAGATTACATCTACACTGCTAAGTGCATATCGTCATGGGAGTAAATCCTGGTTTCCAAGGCAGGTGGTGTGAGCTGTTTCTGGCTGCCTTGCTGTGAGCTCCTTTAGGAGCAGGCTGGCTGCATTCACCCTACACAGTACTTGCCCCTGGATCTCTTCTACACCCCTTATGATGCCTCTGTGATTTTAAAATACAATTATTTTTGAGTGGGATTTGTTCATTTCAGTGTTCAAAAACAATGACAAATGCCTGCTAAAACATTCTCAAGCTTTGTCTAAAGACAAACCCCACTGTAAAGGGAAGCTTTTAAGGTGTTAGTTCTTTCTTCTCTTTTCACTGGTGCTAGATTTTCTTTCCCCACACACTATTTGGCTTTTCTCCAGAATTACCTATGTTTTCTAGGCTTTTATTTTATCTCCCTCTCTAAAGCAGAGGGAACCTTGGAAGAAGCAACATAGTAATTCAGGTGTAGGACAGGCTTGATTTTGTGGACACCTTTGCATGACATAGGACAAAAAAGGCTTTGTCAGCTTGAATCTGGATTCAGCTTAACTATGCTGGCATGGTGCTATGCCTGCCTAACACTCTGTTAGTGCCATAAGGCATTTCCACACCCAGGCTGTTTTGTAGAACCATGTGGAATGACTTACCCCTTAGGAATCCACTTGCTCAAGAATTTCTTTTCCATTTTGCCTTTTTCAGGTAAGACTGCCTGTTGAGAATGCAGTGTGTTCTCTTGAACCATTACCACTGGCAAAGATACACAAGAAAGGGAGATCTTAGTGTGAGCTCTCAGATTCCAAGTAGAGTTTGCATGGAGAGTTGTACAATATTTATAAAGTCAACGTGTTTGATCTGGAAAACACTGAGAAACAGAAAACACAGAACTCTGTCATACCATCTTTTTTTCAAAGTCACACTCCCTAGTGCAAAATATCCCAAAATATGCTTAAAATTCTTGTTATTAGTATTACAAAATGAGAAATGCAGGAAAATAGCAGGATCTGTTCAAATCACCAGAAAGCAAGAGCACACTGAATCTTCCTTTGTAAATAAAGAAGTAGTGTGGAATTTTTATTGGTTTCTTGCAAAGGTATTCTGGCAAAGAATTTTATTTTCTTAGCTGTGATGTAAATCAAGACTAACTCTCCTTTTATCACCAGTTGTGCCTAACTAAGTCTAAAAAAAGAGATGCCAGCCCTTTTGTACACTGTAGGGGATCTCAGAAAATGAATGGTCTTGGGAAAAATGTCAAGTGTGAAAATTTCCTTGTACAAGTCCCAAGCATTATAAAAAAATGCCACTTTCTTCTTGCCAGCTCCAGCAGTTCAGAAGCTTGCAGGAAATGGACAGCCCAAAGTGTATTAGATGGTCTCTACTATTTTAACAGAGGAAGATAAGAGAGCTTTCAGAAAGCCTTGAATCTACTGACCTTCTCTTCCAATTTGATCTAATTCATTAGCTTCATAAAAGCCTTTCACCACTTTCTCAATAATTATTTTTTCCACATAGCTGAGTTCTGAATTATTATTCAGCTCTCTGAAGAGAAGAGAGTGTTATAAACACTCTTTCTAATGTATGGAGCTGAAAATCACTTCTCCTGATGGCTGCAATAGATCTGTGGGGAATTTTCTGTGATTCCCTTTTGGATCCTTTTATAGGACCTTTCCATGGTTTTATCTCCCAAAGTGTTCAATGAGGTAAGATTATTACAGCACCAGAATAGGTGGCCACTGCTGTACCATAGCTGCAGGTGTCCTTTTTGTCTTCAAGAACTGGTGTGTCAAGTATTATGTACATGGGGTGTTTCCTTTCCCTGAAGGTAACTTAGTGATACCCTGGGGACCTCCGGCTTACCTTTATCCATAAAATGGGATCTATGATTGATATTTTCATACTCATGCACTTCTAAGCTTTCTTGAATGACCACTTGTACCGTAAGATCACATATTTCAATTGGAGGTTGTGGAGTTCCCCATCTTTCTAATTACAAATGTGCACTCCAGTCACTGGAAGTTAAACTATAGCTATCTTCTTGTTTGCTACAAAGCCACCATTTATTATGGCTATGGTATCTAAACTATTTGTTACTAGAATACCATTAAGGCCGCAAAGCTCCAGTGGAATCTGTTCACTTTAGCTTCATGAAAAATTAGATCTAAGCTCTATTACTTGCAGAAGGCTTTTACTGCCTGAGAGAAATAATCCAAGGCAGTAACAGAGCACACTGCCTGATAAGAAGGTGTGTGAAACAGATGCAAGAACTAGAGATGCCTTCCTTATCTCCATGCTGCTAGGCTGGGAAAGGGTGTTATGGAGTGGTTTGTTGCTGAAATAAGCAAGTTTTTAGGTGTAAATTGAAAACCTGACAAAAGAATCCTACATTTGCCTAAACTCCATGAGTCTGCTCTAGCTTCAGCCTGGTCTGCTGTCTAATGGCTATTCCTTATCCAGTTTTGGACACTATTAGATGGCAAAATCCTGGGATAGGTCTAAAACTCTGTCAAGGCTAAAAAAAAGCTCATTTTTTCAAACTCCTATTCCTACTTTTTCAAATTATGAATGTTTTCAACACTACTGTAAATCTGATTTATTCCAAAAGTGTGCAAAGTAATTCACAAATCCTACTGAAAATTACTGACTCCTTAAGTGTAGAGCACTATTGAGTCAAAATAGAGTAAAAACCCCAGGGTTTGGTCTATGGATCATCACCTTTCCTCCTGCCTTGAAAAAATAGCATTAGTTTCTTGGATATGCATCAGTGAAAAATACTTTTGTGACTATGCCTGATTTTTGATCCTACTGTGTTTGATCATTTGTATGTGCATGTTTCTGTGACTGCTTGCATGATTATAATTAATACGACACTGAATGTTAATGTTGTGGCTCGAGTGGGAAGATTGGTATAACCAACACTGATCCTAGTGATACAACTCCCGAACTGTGCTGGATTGAGAGGAGTGCATCAGGTGGCTCCTGGCTCACAAGACCAGTATAGACATATTTAAAGCTGTCAAGGCTTTTTCAGCCTTCATTGGAGGTGACTGAAGGGAACCACATGATGGTCACGTACTGCAATAGTAAGAAAAGGCAAGAAAAATCCCCACTCCAAGAATGGTGGCACCCAGTGATATGAAAGCAATAGTGAGAATGGGAGAGGGATTCCTGACAGTGGGTATGAATTGTTTGACAAATTGAATGTGTGGGAGGAAGACAGGAGAAAAACATCATAAAACGAGAGCAACAGATGTGAGTGTATCCCTGAGGAAAATCAACAGGTAGAGATTTTATAGAATATAACACACTGGAAAAGTAGGTTTGGAAATTCTGAGTGAGACAGTTGTGTGCTGTCACTTGTTTCTGTCTATTCAGAAGGCAGAGCTTGGTTGATCTTTTGCAAAGAAATAAGGTTACATCAAAAGCTATAAATGTGTCATACTAGACTTTAGTTACCTGTTTCATACTAGACTTCAGTTTAAAAAGAAATATTCCCACAAGTTCCTATTTACTTACTGACTTCTTTGGTCAAAGTGATAACAATATTTAACTCTTAAGAAAAAGTGCCAAAGCGACCTGGAGGAGAGACTGTTCTTTCTCTTGATACTGCCCAGAAGCTTCTTGTGTGTATGTGTGCTGGTAATTTACTGCAATGAGCACTACCACAATTGCTCAGTTGACAGCTTTTGATAAAGGAGGGTTGGGAGCTTGTGGGGATGTTTTAAAAGAATGGTTCCTACAGGTAACACTTTTCCATATTTCAAGCTTTTGTGGAATGTCTGAACTATTTGGCAATGAGCACAATGGATTTGCAATAAAGCTTAAGTCACTTCTTTTTACAAAGATATCACTTTTAAGTAATCACATGCCTGTTATTTAATTGTACAGTTGTTCTCTAAAAAGAAAATTACACTATTTGATTTACACCAGTGTCACTTAAACAATACTGGTTGGGTTTTATTCCCACTGCATAATAGATAGACTGAGTGGGGCAAAGCAAAGCAGAGATTTTTAGTTTTTCTAATTATGAACCTCCTCTAACAATGTAAGGAGGATCAAAAGGTCAACTTGAATGTGAATGTTACTGGGTAGGTAGAAAGGACTTGAAAAACAAGTGATAAAGAGGAAAAAATCATGATGATCTAATCAATATAGTTAATGGAGCATTCAGCACACCCTTCAGGAGGCAGCGGGAGCTCAATCCAGCTCACTAGATAGACATAGGTGTCCAAGTGCCAACTTAAGCGACATTTGTTAGCCCCTTAGGGCTTCCTGAAATAATAAAAAACATGTCAAAGAGCACTGGACACCTCTGTTAGGCAACTGAGCTGGGCCTCATCTGAACTGCTGCATGCTGTATTGTGAAGAGAACTTGAATTTTACTCTCCATCAGTACATATTTCTTACTATTTGAGATATGCTGTCTTGATCTGTCTTGTCTCCATCTAAGGCTCTCAAAGAGGACGTCTCCCATATGTCTCATACCACATCTACCATCCCCATGCAGGTACTTCAGGCAGCCTAAGTGTATACTATAGCTTTATACCTCTTTGCCTGACCAGCTGAATTGAGTGTCACTATAGATGTCCTAATTTCAGCTGTATCTCACCTCAAGTATCTCAGATCCTGATCACTCCATGGCAGACGAGGTGCTCAAAGCCATCACTGACAAATGCCTATTACTGATTCCTCCTTTCTGATGTAAGGTTTGCACAGGAATGCTGAGGGTGAAGGAAAAGATGGTCAGATCAGTGTTCCTTGTGACATTCCTGGAAGAAGGCAAAGCAGTGAGGAGAGCTAATGATGAAAATGGAATCACATTTAATTGTACATCTCCAAAAACTAAGCTATGATTTCTGATTTACTGGGGTGGCACTTAATACTGGCTGGGTTTTATTCCCAGCACATGGATTAAGTAGGGAAACATATTCTTTTGAATGCATTATGTATTGTTTTAGGTTTTTTAAAAATTCTTTTTGTCTTCAAGTAAATTCATGGTGTTATCATGATGAAATAACATATGTTAAGGCAGGGTCCACTCCTATGATGATCATTACTACTGAACATGTGAGGCATAACAATATGGGGCAAGGCCAGGTCTAGATCCTCACTCCACCATGTTGGAAGCTCTCACTGGTGGTTAAAGCTGTAAAGAAAAGGAAGAGAAAAAGTATGCAATAAGACTGCAGATCTTTTATCTCGGGGCCTTCCTCTTAATTGTGTGGCAAATTTTTTCTATATTGGTGATTTAAAACAGGTCTGTCAAAAAAAAACATGTTTTAAAAATGAAGACAGTAAATAATGGATGAATTACTGAAAGAGTAACAGTATGGAGGGACAGCGTGCCATTTATGTCCTGCAGCCATTTAAACAAAAGAAACTGAGTCCTAGACAAACTAGGGGCAGAGAATGTGACAGAAACCATTGCAATTAATACCACATCAATCTGATGGACAGGAAACATAAGACTAGGAAGAAAATGTGACATTTTGAACCACACTGAGAAATCTGGCTTAAACGAAGATGACTTTCTGGAGAGATATTACTGATGTGGAGACACCCCTCTTTGAAGCTGATTTTTCCATTTGGCGTATTTATAGTTCAATCAAATATTCTTATTGATCCAAGAATGAGGTATTTTCCTTAGGAAAGGGGTAATGAGTGTCTACATGTCTAGTAAACCCTCTAGAGATGTGAGCTGCTGGGATGCTGATTGAGGTTGACACTGTTGGAATGCTGACTGTGTTGCTCTGGCTGGCTGCCCACTGTGCCATGCCTTTAAAGATCAGGTGGTAGACCAATTAGTTATTTTAATTATGCTTATATTAATTTCAATTACCCTATCAGATGTCAGAGAAGCTAAGAGAGCTTCTTACTGTCATTCTAAAAATCAGTACATAAATGAATCGAAGAATGTCTCATGGAGTGTTTCAGTGTTTTGGAAAGGACACAAAACATCAATCTTCCTGATCCTAGTCAGAGTAGAAATGAGACTTTAGTGGAATAAGTTTTTAAAAGACCCTATTTTTCTTGTCTGCAATGTGATAGTTCTTTTTTGTTCATTTTTATTCCATTGTAAATAAAATAATTGGAATTGTGTATGTGATTTAAGAACTTACATATCATTTTCAAAAGCTGGCTTTGGCATGGTAGAGTGAATGTAACAATGACTTTTAGTGAAACTTTGGGTCCATATGATGCTGTTTTAGAGGAGGACATTCATCATCTTTGCAACTCTGGTATTTTCCTTCAAAGTCCCGACATGGTTGTCACGTTAAAAGAAACAGAAAAGAAGAACTTTCTGCCCAACTTGGGTTTTTTTTGTTTGTTTTTTTTTTTACTATCAGTGTCCCCCCCAGCAGATCAAAGCCTTTTGACGTCCAAAACAGTGTGTTAGTGTCTCCTTAGATGAGACTCTTTGCTTAACAGATCCACTGAAATGGACAGGACGTTTGATACCATTTGTACAGGGACAAAACAGCAATAGGGAAACCCCTCAATCAGTTTCTCCTATGAGTTATTTCGTTGTCGACAAAACTGTCAGCACCTAAAAATGGAGTCACTCCAACAGTTCACGAAAAAACACGTTTATTCATACAAATTTATGACAATTTATGGGGTTTGTATCGTCGGTGATAACATTTAACTGCAAAAATTAGACTGAAACCATGTAGCAACAACAAGACCAGGCATAAGCACACGCTCTAAGGCAAAGCAACTTACAAAGAATACTAATACCACAAAACCTACGCAAAAAACTCTAAAGCAAAGTCACTTACAAAGAATACTAATACCTCTCAACCTAAGCAAAAACTCTAAAGCAAAGTCACAAAGCACACACTCTAAAGCAACTTAAAACAACTTACAAACTTAAATCAAAAACTTAAGTACCCTAAAGCAAAAGCAACCTACAAATAGGTAAAAGCTTTAAAGTATTATGAAGCAAAAGGAAAATGAATATATATATATATATATGTATAAAATGATCGCTCACCCCAAGGCATCCTGAGAGAGTGGAGGGAGAAAAAATAGCCCTTTGGTTACCTCCACAGTGTTGAAGGAACTTCTCCCCAATTTTTGCTTGGGTCCAATCCCTTTTTTTATTTTATTTTTCTTTAGGCAGTTTGAGTGGCTATAGTCAACAAATTAATTTTGGGGTGATAGTTGACAGAGGCCCAAAGATCCCGGCATGATGGTTGTGAGAAAAGGCAGTGTGATCTCCATATCACTCCTTTCTTTATTTAATCCTTTTACCAGTTTCTGGGAATGTCTCCCGAGGTGTGGGGGTTTTTCCAGGAAACCATCAGGAGCCTTTTTCTACTTCTATGTGGCCTTATCTATCACCTTACACCTTATTTGGAAGATTCCCCTGCCTCCCCAGTGCTCTGAGTCCGTATTCAGTGCCTTTGGAGTCTGATGCAGTGAGGAAGTCCATGCATTTGGGCTGAAGTTCTCATCTTCTCAGTATATGACTCTGGTTCAAACAGTTTATGTGGCAACATGGATGCTACCAGAAAGTCAGCAGACAAAGTCTGCTTTTCTTTGTAAGAAGGGAGGTAGGTGTGAAACCAAGTTCATTTTGGTCCTGTAAAAAGACCTCCCAGAATCAAATTCTATCTTCTTTAAAGTATTGTTCCACTGGTTACTGACATACTTTATCCTTTGTTTTGCATATACTGTTTATCACTGGAAATCCCACAGTGAATGACATTGCTAATATCCCGTGGATGGAGAAAATCTCACCTACACCTGATGAATACCATGCCCCTGTAGATGAGGGATAGCTAGTTTTCATTCTGTCCGAACTCCTTGGATTCCCATGAGGTTAAGTCTGTAAAACCGTCTGTGATGTTTAGTTAATTAATGGTGATCAAAGCAATTGAGCTTGCTTTGAGATTCTTAGGTTATATTTTGTGATAAAATTTTGCAGTTTTCTCTGCCCCAACTCTGAAACATAAATTACAGCTTGAACCAAAAAGCAGTCTGTGACATTACAAAGGTACAAATTCCTCTCTTCCTCTGTGAAGAGAATAAAAATGGGCGGCAGTTATAATTTTTTTTGCATACAAAGTGTCTGTTTTTGCTGACACAGATTATTCTTCTCAGTGGGACTAGATAAATAAATTTTAAAAATATAATTTTCTTCCTAGGAAGATATTCAGTTGCAAAATACAGTAAATTAATTCACTTACATGGAGATATCTCATAAGTTGTTGTGAAAGCTAGACCCATAACTTGAAATGATGGGCAGAGCCACTAGAGGGTGTGTTGAAGACTGGTCTGTACCTGAACTTGACTCATAGGTTAAGAGGCGTTTTAACTTTCAAATTACTGTTTAAAGTACTAAGCAGAAGCTCTTTTGCTCAAGTGCTGATAAATCTCACTTATGACAATTTCATTTCAGAAGGTTTCTGTCTTGGAATTCAAAATAACAAGGGCCAAATCCTCTAAAAATCCAAGAAGCCACAGTGCAGAAGCATCTCCGTGATCAGAGCAGCTGGAAAACACCAACTTTCAGGGTCCCATATGGACCTTGAGGAAAGTTGAAGACAATGGCCCTGGGCCCAGGCTACAGCACACTTGTACTCGACATAGTCCAACCATGGGTAAATAAAGCTGCATTAAAATTCAGAATTGTTTTAATTTACACAGGTTTGTCAATAACCACTAGAGACAAAGAAAACCCAACGAGTGGAATCGTTGATGTCACACCCTTTTCATGGAAAGCATAAGTGATAGAAAAGCAAGAGGGTCATGTATTAGTTACACCTCCTGAAAGCCCCACAGCTCTGGACACTCTTCTGAGCCAGAGATACTGCTGTGTAATTTGTTCTACGTCTGTTGTTAAAGTGGGTTTACTTAAATTTTTAATTTATCCACATTTATCTCTTTTAAAGCCTGTGCTAAACCTTGCCTGCTTACAGAACTGCTCTGCCAGTAAGGTGGCTTTACTGAGTATGGATAGTGTTTCACTAAATGAAATTTGTGAGATTCTAATAAGGAGAGTTTCAGCAGCTTGAGAATATAAATGTTTCAGGATGATCGTGATAATAAGGTGTGACATAAGACACACTCTGATACACTGGGAGATAGTGAGGAAAATGTTTATGATTCCAGAAAGCGTTATTGAAGAGGGATCTAGTTCCCATATATCCTCTTCTTGTCTATGTGAGCAGAATTATGTCAGGATGGATTAAAGCCCAGACTGAACTCCTACCAGCATGAGTTGGCTATGGATACTTTTCCTCAGAGCAAGGGCAAATATATTCAGGAGATGGCATCTCACAGAGAGGCAGGCTGCCATTTGGACCAATATCCTGGGAAATGGGCCAAGGACCACAGCTTGGTCAGAAGAGAGCTGTGGGTTACCAGCAAACCAGACCTCTGACAGCACCACAGCCTTTGTATACCCTGGAGATCCTGGATGGCTACTTAACTCTGCAGATTTTCTGGAGCAAATAACCTTTTTGGGATTGTTGCCTAATCCACAGAGCTAAAGCAACATGGAAAAAAAAAAAGAGTAGGCAGAGAGGAGAAGTGATTTTCAGAGCCCTGCATGGGATACCTTTAGGGATATAATTTGGATGCCGGGTATAGGTTAGGTTTTGGCAGCTAAGATTTTCAAATAAACAAATTAAAACTACAGCAAAGTGGGCTGGGAGCCTTTTTCTTCCTTAAACCTTACAATTGCTTTATTTATTTAGCCTTCTCTCTCCTTTCCACCTAGCATTGTGTCAGGTTCAAGAGGACCTGAAAATAAGACACCGGAAAACACTAGTGGCAGATCCAATGTATGTGCAATTAGCCCTTGGCTACATTACCTCCAAATTGAAATATATAAACAACATGTAGATGTTACATGAATGTTCTGATCATAGATACCCTCAGGTGCAGTAGCGTAAAACAAAGTTGGAAACCACCATATGGTCACAGACACAGCACCATTTAAAAAAATCCCTGCATTTTGAAGTATATTACCATGCAGTAGGAAAAAAGGCTTAAAGCAACCTTTAGAATATCAACCTGAAGAGCAAATTATAAACATTTTACATGCCTTGAATAAAAAATGTTGTTCCTCTAAGCCATTTTTCCCACACTAATTTCACATTCATCTCATTGTGTAACATTAGTAAGAGAAATATTTCACCAAAATCACTTGAATTCTAAAAGTCTACTGATAAACTATTCAATTTGGCTAAAAAAGTAATTATTCTCATTACTTTTTTCTTTGAAATATACTATTTGCTTAGAATGGCTCTTACATTGTTAGCAGAAACACAAAGAAATAATGGGCCATTTAGTGGGCTAATGTATTTTTCATTTGTTTTTTATCAACTTCCTTTAAAAAAATAAAAATATCACTGCTGAGGGTGAAATCCTATAATAAGGTTAATGAGTAAAGAAATAACACAGAACTGCGTTTATCATACTTAGCAGGTCTAAATCACAAAACAGGAGAAACAGATGCTTTGGAATGCAGCCGAGGAGTTGATCGGTAGAAGCTGATTATCTATTAATGAGAGGTTTTTAGCGGTGTACCCTGGTGTAAAAATCACTAGACTCCATTCAGGCAGTCATCAGTTGCAAATGCCATGTATATGAATTACTTGATTGATGTACAAAATTCAAAACAGATTTCCCCTGGTGCCCTATGGGTTGTCACGCACTGATGCTCTCCTATCTGTTTATGTTAATGAAACAGGGTTTTCCAGTAAGTAAATATGTGTAGTATTTAATTAAACTCACTGCTGGGCTCTGTGTGAAAATGTAGCCACATTGTTTAGAAGTACTGTCAGATTGTAGTTCTTTGTTTTCACCTCAGTTTTCCTTCCCAGTTGTCTCAGTTCCCTGTCTAAAGAGGAGCTAGGTTTGTCCCATGCCAAGACGTTGTGAGCACCAGGAAGTTGTGCTGCAGAAAGACTGCCAACCCAGACCCTATTCCCAAAGATCTTGCACCTTTACTCTTAAGTGGAAGGTGCCTTTGACTTCAGTAATGGCAGGAACAAACCCTCAGGTTCCCATCACCAGCCCAACAATTAGCAGGATTGTAAAGAGGGACCTTCTGGAGACTGAACTGCACTGGCATTGAGCAAACCGCTCTGCTTTTGATCCCCTTTGAAGTCTACATGAGGGCTGGGCAAATGGTTTTTTATACAGTTTGTTGCCGTATTAGGAGGTAAAGACTTTATGAAGTATTTGAAGACTGAATGGTTAAAACAGTTTTATGAAAATATATATTATGGTTAGAGTAGAAGTAAAAGCTCCTGGCTCCTACTTCAAGGCCCTACATGTGGGCAGGACAATGCAGAAAGAAGCATAAAAAGAATAAAAATCAGGCTTAAGGTAGAAGCCTGTAAAAATATTTCCCTCAGCTCAAACAAAGATCTTATACCTTTTGTTAAAGAGGAATCAAATTTATTATTAATATTATTATTATTATTATTTTATCTCAATGCATTTTCTACCTTTTTTTTTTTTTTGTCACTGTCATGATTATTCTCCTGAAAAGAAATAGAGCAGCTGCTCATATGCTCTGCAGCACTCACAGTAAGTCCTGGTATGATTTGTGGCTCTATTTATTGAAGAGCCAGTTAATAGTTTACATTTATTAGTGGCTGCTTGCCCTTTACTGTGGCATGTGTTTGCAATTTAATGCTGCCATGTGTCAATAGTATTTGCATTTTTGGTATTTTATTAGGCATCAGCAGTGCTCATGCATTTTACTTAGGCCATCCTATAACTTTCCCTGACTGTACATAGGAAAGGGTCAGTGTAACAGTTCCCTTCTTCACATTTCCAAGAGTCCAAAAGCTGCAAAAGCCACACCCATTCAAGATCTCTCCTCATCTTCCTATCTGGTAAGATATCAAGGATCTTTTCTGGACTAATAGTGTTAGGAATACTTTGCTGAATATGATCTTTTCTCTTGTGGCATCATTAATCAACTGAGAAAGCAATTTAAAGGAATGCTGGACTCTGCTTTGGCTGTTTTGTCAGGTTTTTTTCCTGAGGTTCGATGCAGAGGGGGGCTCAGAATCCAATTAACTGAAGTTATTGTTATATTCATGAAGAGCTGCTCTTTCTACCATAGTCTCACTAACACACAAATATTTCAGAAATCCTACGTGCTCATGGCTTTTTTTTTTTTAAACAACAAAAAACATTTTCAGTCTCATTCCAGACCAATGATACACAGCACATGACCGAGGGAAGCAGAAATGCCACCTCCAGCCATGGCTGTGCCTACATTCTGTCAATATGTATGAGAATGATGGCTTTGTTCCTACAGACAGTAGACCTTTCCCCTAAATGAATAAACATGCTACCAACAGGTCCTTTTCTCCTGCTGCAAAAGTTCTGCTTTGGCAGAAACAGAGAAAGATATTTCCAAAGGATATATATTCCCTTTCTGAAAGTACAGTAAAAGCACCAAGTTCAATTCACTTGTTGAGTTACTGCTTTCCATCTGATTTGTGGGAACTTTGAAAGCTGCTTGGAGATGGATGAGCATAGCTGGTGAAAAACTGTGGAATATTACTTGCAAAGTAGTCTTCAAATTAAATTCCCCAAATTGCCTTTTGCTGTGTTTTTTTAATCACCTAGTGGTCTTGTTTACAAAACTTCATGCAAATGACATATCAAAACATGGTTATTTATGAAGAAAACAAATCATCTAGACCTACCCGTTCTTTCATATAAAATTGAATATTTTTTACATACTGAATGCATTCTCTGTTGCCAAGCCCTGAGCTGTCATGAGACTGGCTTAACACTGTGGTGATATTTTGTTTGAAAGATCATACAGACAGTGTTCTTTAATGTTCATTTAACTGGTTTCAGAGCTCTCTAGTATTCACATTTCTAAGCTTTACATGCACCTGTGTGCATTGCATGTGTATCAGAAAGACTCTCATAGCTCTCTGGCTCCTGAGAGTTAAAACTCTAGCAATGTCAAAAATAGTGGGTTCTTAATGAGGAAATCATTACATTTGGCAATTTCTGAAAACTCATGAGGTCTGTAGTAAAACCTCCACTGACTTTTTTATGCAGCCCAGATTTTGCCCCATGTGAAATCAAATATTTAATCAAATTCTGCATTACTGTAAAAAAATATGGCAAAATTAGGACAGCTGTGAGTATATCTATAAATTTTTTTTGCCACAGTCTGCATCTAAATCTGATACCTAGTTCTTCAAAAATCTTGTCCAACATCTAAGGTATGAAAGAGCTGAAATCATGCTTTTTTTCCCCCTAACTCAGTCAACATAGATTCACAGGCTAGATTGTCTTACACTAAGATTCTTGAATATAGGGCTTGAACAGAGAGATAATAGCCTCATTTTCTAGTTTAGGCTGTAAAAAAAAAAAGGATAACAGCAGGGGCACACTACATAGTCATGCAACCATTAAGGTGTTTAAAAGCTTTGATTTAAATTCAGGCTCCACATGTGATGTTTCTATGTTACTAACACCACAACCTTTCAGCTGAGTGCCCCAGCCAGTTAAGGTATTCTCAGGTGGCTATCTTACAGTCTCTAATCTCAAGAGTGTTTCCTATCTAACTAGTTTAATCATCACTGAATATGGCACAGGAATATGAACAACTGTGCGAATGATGATGTTTCTACTGGAAAAAAACCCCACACCCACGGTTATGTTGGGCAAGAGTGGCGGGATCAGTCCTTAGCAAACCCATCACCAGGAGAAACAGATTTTTTCCTTTTTTTTTTTAATGAACTTTTTGGCTAACATTACACAGAACTGAAATAAATTTACTTTTTCTTACGAGGAATAAAAGCTTTTGTTGCAGAAAAGAGCCAACTTGCTGCAAATGAATGAGTGATTTGTCCATTCCTCCAACAGGATCCTGCTCTTATGACAGTGAAAGATCTTCAGCACCATCTTCTTTATCATTGCTTGTAATGGGGATAGGGCAGTTTGAGGCAGATATTAAAAGTGCTGGGTCCTCCATGGGTGAAAGAAATACCACTGGGAAAAGACAGTAATTCAGAACAAACTCCTCAATTTCTTACAAGCTGCCTTAATACGGTAATGGAACATAATTTTCCATGAGTGCAAGAATACAATTATAAATAAATTGATTACATCTTGATGTGCTTATATATTATAGGATCCTCTTTTTTTAACAGGTCAAAGTATGTAAAAAGGTGAAATTAAAATAACAACCCCATAGATGTGCCCTTGTCTGACAGGGTGTTGCTAGTCAGGAGATGGGATCAATTTCCACTTTTGTTCAGTATGTATTTATTGGAATTCTATATATACATGCATAAAAGCATATATACACACTGAAACTCTATGTTTTTAGGTTGGGCCTTGAAGAATTATTTTATGTCTAGGCACTCTTTGGAGTAGCATGAGTCACACACGAACACAGAAGGAAAGGGCAACTTGTGTGCCTTTAATCTCTATGCTCATACTGGTAAGGAAAGGTAAAAGGATTATTTGGAAAAGTATTTGTTGAAAAAGAGAGAGCAAGAGGAGACTGGTATAGATTAGCAGAGAGATTCCTGTGCAGTGCTGTCTGTGCCTTGAAGAGTTTGTATCTTAAGTAACTGAATAATTAAACCCCATCTCTGGCATTTAAGATCAGGAAGACAGGGATTGACATTGTCCTATGTGTTTTGAGTATCTGCAGGACATGACTTTGGGTCTTTAGAGTGCCTGTCTAGCAGCTGCACCCCAAAATGATGAAGAGGAGGACTTCCATGCTCTGACTACTAGAAGCAGAGACATAAGCTGACCCAGCTCTGTTAAATGCTGTAGGCAACTTCGGAAGGCTCCTGGTGGCTTACAGAATCATGCTCGCAGGCAGGTGGAAAGACAGTACAAGATTAAACATCAAAGACTAAATCGCCTTATTTTTCCTTAACAGAAAGATAATTCAATTGCTTTGGATTCTTAAGTTTTAAAGGCAGTTGTGAAGCTTTAGAAAGAGAATCTGAGATGATGACCTGCTGAAATTCTTTATTTTGAATGAAAGAGTATTCTCTTAAATTCATAGTCCTCACTTTATCATTCTCCTAGGTTTTCCATAAAAAATGCGCCATAATGATCTTAATTTTTAGTCTTTATTTTTTTGAGAGGTTTTTCATCCCACAGAGAAGCCACGGGGTTGTTTTTTTAAGATCACCATGAGAGAAATTATCGCTCAGACTGGCTGCATTAGAGGGCAGTCCCAAGGCACCAAGGAAAAGAGAGATGCTTTAACTGTTGCTGGTGGCTAAGGTTCAGCCTGCATCCATCTTTACAGGGAACAGATCATTAGGTTTGTGAGTCAGGGCAAGATCTGTGAGCGTGGATGTGTGCACGACCGAGAGCGAGGGACCAGAACGTGCACAGAATAGTTAATATCCTCCATATAACAGGCAGCTGCCAAGCATCCTCTTGCGTATTGTAGAAACTATATTAAAAGACACATTTTCCACCTAAGTCTCTGGTGTACTGACCTGTTCCCACTGTGATGTTGCAGCTATTCCTGACCAATAGAGTAGAAGTGAGAAGAAAACTAGTTTTCTGACTCAAAATGGATAGAGATTGGCAACATTGGAGGAATGTTTGATAAACAACCTGCTTCTAATAATGTTTTTAAAACCAAAACTGTTTTGTTGGGAGATATTAGAACTATTTTAGATAAGTTCTCCATGCTCCAGATAATTTTAATCTTTTTTTTTCTGTATGATGTTCCAATTTGAAGAATGCAAATTGTTTCTTTCAAAAATTAATTTAATAGTAATAATTTAACAACATTAACAAAGAGAAGTCAAGGTGAAATCAAATTTTGAACTAAATCCAAAAAATTATTTTGGAACAAGTAGGATTTCTTTTTATCTTAAATTTTGGCCTGTGTAGTAATTTGGGGAGATTATGATGTACGAAAAGAATATACAATGCAGGAAAACTGCTTTTTTCCAAAATGTATGAATGAGTTTCTGTATATTTCTTGTGTAGTTTTTTATTTTGGGGCTTTCATTTCCCCCTAAACCATGCTGATTATGATGCAAATGGTACACAACTGGGATGCATTTCTCAGTGTCTCTGTCTCTGTATTTAATCTTAGTGACCCTTTTACCTTACTTGCTAGTATCTTTCTTCATATTTAGTATGATCACATCAACCAGGAAACTGTTTGACAGTGTCAAACTCTGTTTTAATATGGGCTCCTTCTCATCACAGGCAGACAGAATGCACACGGTGCAGCTCCAGATTTCCCCAAATATTGCTCAATTGCTTTCAATGATGCCAGACTCTTTGTAAGCCAAATGTTGGCTTGACAGTGATGTTATAACAGGAGAATAAAAGTTATGGATCCCTATGGATCCATCTTATGGGATCACAGAATCAAACTGCAAGGAAATGTCAAACTAAGGTATTTGTACAGAAATTCCCTTTCTGGGATGTTGGGCTGTAACCTTGATTCCTTTGATTCTCCACACACAACTGAGCTCTGTTAGGCCCAGGTTTCATGAACTGTCTCTGTCTTATTAGGAACCATCCTTTGGCCTACTTCTCTGCAAGGCTGAGAGACAGAGACAGGGTAAAATCCATTCCAATTAATGTTGAGTGTCTGGTGTAGATGTTTGTGTTAGAGCTAATCACTGGGTAACTTTCATAATCAATGCAGAGAAGTGGGTTCGTCAAGTGCATGGTCCATCTTATCCCAAGATAAATACATAAAATAGATTAATTTAACCTTACAGATGCCTCTTTCTCCCCATTGACTGTAGGGAGAGGTTAGATGGCAAGATGTTCTAAAAGTAGATCAAGTGGTTGTTGCTGAAGAAGTCTTCCAGCACTGCAGTGAAGACAGGGGTTTTTCCCTTATCTTGCTTTGGCTGTACTCCAGATGTAGATTCATGCCTCACATTTGATAGTGAACTGTACAGGGAGGTCTTCATGAAAATCTTCCAGCAGGAGAGGCTTTTCTGGCAGAGATTGTTGTACATTTCCCTGGCCAGAGTGGAGGCTTATGCTGTGCAGGTGGACTAGGTTATAAGCCTAATCTGAATATAGTATTATTAGGCTTTTGAATTTTAAGTCACTGATATTAATACCTTATTTTGTAAAACTTATTGTCAAAAAAGTTGTAGAAGTTTGAAGCCTAAGTTGGGCTTAAAAGGTTCTCTTAATAATATGTTTTTAAAAAACATAAAATGTGTGTGTGAACACATGTACACATAAATATATATTCTAAAGTAAAAGGGTTTTTAGCATAGCTAATTCTATAGCTGAACTAGAACACAATGCCTGAGGAAATCTACAGTCATGAGTTATATTCTCTGAAGATATTTTTCCACTGAAGGCTCATTTATTATAAGACCTAATATAAAAAAATGAATATTTGTTTTAAGTCAAGTCAGGACCAGAATTTATCTCCCAGGGAATATGTGTAATCTTTGTGATAACCAGAAAAGACTTTCTTCCCCTGGAGTGAACTCCACTGGATTTAGTGCTGCATTAGTACATTGAGCATCTGAACTGTGTTTATTGGTAATTTAGTTTCTCTTCAGCAGAGCACTAGGGTGTTTCTTTTCTTAAGCATGCATGTAGTCACAGAGATTGAGTTCAATGGAACTACTCAGGAAATCAAGATGATTATTTCTGTTTATTTTGCAGATATAATACTTCTGATTTTAGAGGAATAGGCTTTTCTGAAAATTGGATTTTAAGGCCACAATAATAATTTTTGTTTCTAGACATCAATCTCAAAGTATTACAGAAATATTAATACTACTAGAATCAATATTAGGAAAATTGTGTTGCCCATTAGAATTAATTTTATGAGAAAAAATTATGCCATTTACATTTGGATTAAGCTTGTAAATGTATAGAAGGCTTTTGTATACTCAAGATTCTGTATGCCTCAAATTACTTTCAATATGCTATTTTCTGTAAGTTAGAAAAAGCTTTCAGGTTTCAGTTTTTGCTCTAGTTCATGAATTCACCATAAGTGCTCTAATCCTCTAGGTTCTTTTTATGTATCTTGAACAAGAGGAATCTCACGCTACATGCTTAGCACCTGTCACTGGGAGAAAGGCTTTGGATGGAGGTCACCTGTAGTCCTCATCAGTCCTTTACTGAAGAAACCCAATGGGAAAGACAAACTTCTGCTTCCTCCCCCATTGCTTCTACTCAGGGCTTGGTACTGGGGCTGAGATTGTAAAATGTTTTTATTACTGAGGGGAAAGATCAGACAGACAGTAGCCTAAGCAAGGTGAGAGGTGATGCCAAACTGGGGGAGTAACCTACATCTGAAGTCATCCCTTCTCTGAATATGGGGTGGACCCAGGCAACCTTCAGGGCTTCCACTCCATCTGAATCATTCAATGATTCTTAGTTTTTGCAATGAACTGGAAAGTGTTGCACTTTAGGAAAAGTTCTGATGGTATTAATCTGTTTGACAGCAAAGCCCCTATGGGACTGAGTTTTATAATTTACTCACTCTCTATATCCTATAAAAACAAGGCAACAGCTTCATGCCCTTGAGTTGATTATTTCTTTTTGCTCCATGGACCCTGAAGTCTTCCTACCGTCTTCAATAGGACAAGTGTACCTACTCATTCACATTATCATTCTGTAGCTGGTGATTTCAGCCCCCCCTGGATTTAATTGCCATAGAAGAAGACAAGCTTTGACTCCAGGTTGATTGAGCAGTCCAATGTGGGAACACTCTTCATGAGCTTGACCTGATGGAGCCCTAATTATTGATAATGAGATAGTGATGAAAATTGTTCTTGATAACTTGGTATGCTGGGACCACTAAGCTAAAGTGTGTGATACCATCAATACCAGAACAGTGTACTTGGGAAGGGAGGTGGGAGGCACAAAACAGATCTACATATCTGACCATAAAAGAAGTGTGCCACACATCTAAATGCACTGTGACAGCTGATAGGTGGGGGCTGGGCTGCAACTTCAGGCTTAATACCTAAACCTGTCATTTGAAGGGGAAGGGGAAAGGGAGGGGGAGGAGAAAGGAGTGGGATTTGACTGCAAAACCTGTTTCACAAAAATGCAATAAAATTCTAAATCTCAGCTCTGCCGTAAAGTCACTGGGGCAAAGACTTTACCCAAAACAAGAACCTTCCAGTGACTTCTCATTTGCTGCCACGTTGCTTCAGAGCTAAAGGTTGATTAGCAGATACCTGAAAAACATATGTAAATAGGGTGGCATACAGACTCTAAGATTGTTGTGAAACAGCAGGGGACAGAGCTGTAGCTCTGAACGATCCTATCCTTTACTTGGGTGAAAGTTCTGGCACAAAGATCAATACAGTGAGACCACAAATAGTATGATATGGGAGAATTAATGTAAATTTTTCATCTTTAAAGTTATATTTTGGAGACTGGTGTTTAAAAATGGTCTTCTTAATAAGATGCCTGGATTCCATATGGAAACTGATATTAACATTTTATAGAAATGTTTTATAGAAATAAGATTTTATAAAATCATATAGTCATAGACTCATTTATTTTGGAAAAGACCTTTAAGATCATTGAGTTCAACACTCAATCCAGCACTCCAAGTCCATGACAAAACCATGTCCCTAAGTGCCATGTCTACATATCTTTTAAATACCTCCAGGGATGGTGATTCCATCACTTCCCTGGGTAGCCTGTTCCAACGCTTGACAACCCTTCCTGTGAAGAAACTTTTCCTAATATCTAACCTAAAGCTCCCCTGGCACAACTTGAGGCCATTTCCTCTTGTCCTTTTGCTTGTTAATTGGAAGAAGAAAGGGACCCCCACCTCATAACAACCTCCTTTCAGGTAGTTGTAAAGTCTCCTCTGAGCCTCCTTTTCTCCAGACTAAACACCCTCACCTTCCCCAGCAACTACTCCTAGGATTTGTGCTTCAGACCCTCCACCAGCCTTGTTGCCCTTCTCTGGACACTCTGGTTGTTGACCAGCACCCCCAGGTGCTTTTCCTCTGCGTTGCGCTTTCAGAAGCCATCTTGCAAGTTGAAGTCCTCCAGGAGAGCAAGGGCTAGCAATCATGAGCAATCACCATCCTAGTTGGGTGGTCTGTAACAGACTCCCACCGTGATATCTGCCTTGTTGGCCTTTCTCTGATTTTAACCTAGAAACACTCAACACTTTCATCAGCATCATTAAGCTCAGATAGCCAAAATGTTCCCTAACATACAGGGCTACACCACTGCATCTCTTTCCTTGCCTACCCCTTCTGAGGAGTTTATAAGTACCATTTACAGCAGCATTCCAGACATGTGAGTTATCCCACTATGTTTCTGTGATGGCAACTATGTCATAATTTTCCTGCTGCTCAGCAGCTTTCAGCTCCTCCTGCTTGTTGCCCACGCTGAAGGCATTGCTGTAGATGCACTTCAGTTGGCCTATTGATCTTGCCACTTTTTTGGCAGGAGAAATGCTAATTGCTACGTGACTGTTCTCAGGCACTTCTGTGTTTTCTAGAATCAATAATCCTTCTGTCTTTGCTCCCACATGGATCTCCATCCCCAGCTTCACTGAGACTGAAGGACCATGCTAGCACATGGTCCCTCAAACACTGACGTGCTGCCTCCAGGCTTTTCTCCAGCAAACTTGATTTTTATCCCTTTAACCCTTCAATTCTAGTTTAAAGCTCTTTTAGTGAGCCCTGCTAACCACAGCTGATATCCCATACCATATGGTGTCATGCTCAGCATATAAAGCTGGGTGGCAGGAGAAGGAAGAGGGGGTATTTGGAATGATGACATTTGTCTTTCCAAGTCGCCATTATGTGTGTTGAAGCCCTGCTTTCCTGGAGGTGCTGAATACTTGCCTGCCCATGGGAAGTGGTGAATGAATTCCTTGTTTTGCTTTGCTGGCATAATGGCTTTTGCCTTACTGATTAAGCTGCCTTTATCTCAAGCCACAAGTTTTCTCATTTTTACCCTTCCAATTCTCTTCCCCATGCCACTGTGGGAGAATTGAGTGAGTGGCTGTGTGGGACTGAGTTGATGGGTGGGGTTAAACCATGACAATGAACAGGGTAGAGGAGTGTATGAATGTGAACTATATTCTACCTACAGCATTCAATGTATTGATTCCAAAATATTTTTATATTGTGAGAGTCTGTATTATTTGAAGGATTTCAAAAAAGCTGGAAAAGATACCCATGAAGCAGTGGCCCAAAGACCTGCAAAAGACCCCACGTGTAATAAGGTTGGAGACTGGTTTGTTGAAAGGTCACTTGATCACAGTGTACATGTAAAAAAATATCACAAGTTAAATGTGTGTTTGGTACCTCAAGGGGAAGGGTAGCAGAATCTGATGCCTGAAACTTGAAGTGAGAAGGAAAAGCAGGAGGTATGGTGTGCTGGAACATACCATTGCAGTACTTGTGAGTTTTTGTTTTGAAACTATTCAAATTTTTTGCTATTCAGAAGTAGAATAAAGAACCTTCATTTGAAGATGAAACTGAAATAGTGTTGCATATTAAATTTCAGGTTGTACATTTGAGCAGAGGATGTGAAAGAGGTCATACTAGGGCTTGGAGAATCTTATGTGGATCTGAACCGGTCATTGGTAAGTGCAGGCTAGAGATGAGTGAAACATTTCCAATTATGATAGCAGAAAGGTCCTAAAATATCCTTTCATTAAAAGTAGCAGGGGTGTTCTGAGGAGGCTGCTTAGCTTATTAGGACAATTTTGTGATACAGTGACCCATAATAATGCTCACTGGGCTTACTTAAACATGGAGGTTCTTTTCACTTGTATGTTCTAATGAAGCAAACAGAAGAGGTCAGAGTGAATGGAGCTTTTCATCTCTACATTATGCAACTTGGTAGGATGGAGTGTTTGTGGTGCACACGCTGAGAAAGACAACTGGCTGTGCTACAGTCTTCCATTAATTTCTGTCAGCACAATACCTCTTTTTGTAGTGTTTCATTCTTGTCTGTTTTGAAGACCAGACCATGAGAGGAGAGGGTATTCAAAACGTTGTAGTCTGAGATCAACATTGCTAAAATGCAAAGTATCGCAATGGTTCAGAAATTTTTAAAAACTGAAATGTAGTAAAAATACACAGTCAGAAAGTATTATTGCAAACATCGTGGCAATCAAAAGACTTGGAGAAAGGTAAATAACTGTAAATCTCTATGTGCACCTGAATGATCCACATCTCTAATGTCAAATAGCAAGGCTGGCATGCAAGTAAACGTTTTCATGTGAACTCTATTTTTTTGTTTTGGTAGAGCTGAAATATCAACAGAAACTGCCCTCTTCCACTATTTTGACATTGCTATTTAAAGTCCATCTTGAAATCAAACTAGGAGATTATTATAGATAATATCAATTACCTATGCCATCATTTAAACAGTTGGTCCAAGTTGAAGCAAATGATTAATTTAATTAAATTCTTTCCTGAAGTTCTCTCAAAACAAAATCTGTTTGTTTTTGTCTGTGACACAGTTTAAAATCTGCATCTTCTGAAAGACTTTAATGCTCCTTCTGCTACCTGGATATCTAGTTTAACACCATTGGCTTCTCAAATGTCATGCTTAAAATAGGTTTTAACTTTCTAATACTGAGTGAATACTGTTGGAGGTAAACCATGAGTGTAGCAACAACAATAGGTTTGAGTTAGCCACGGAACACATTCCTATATTCAGCACCTCCACCCCCAAGAATATGGTGATCATTTGTACCAGCCTATGTCTCTCATATAAGACTGACAGAATTTATTTCCTATATTTCAAGTCCATAAATTGCTTGAAGAGTATTATATTACTATAATGATCCCTAGAACTAAAATTATTTCACTAGCATTCAGTCACAAAAGAAAAACCACTTCACTATGTGGTTTTGGAAGCACAAGGTCTTAAGACCTTGAGCAGGATACATTGTTTATTGGGCAGATTAGGTAAAAAGAGGTAATCATGAGGATATGACAATGAATACAGAATTCTTGGAAAAAAACTCTTAAGATTTATCTCAAACAGAAAATACTTAAAATTTGTATTCTACAGATTCAGAAAATCCACAGTTTGAATGGACTTCTTGTTCATCTTACAGAACCTCAGGTTTAACTCAATGAAGCTGATGACCTGGTAACCTTTGTGGTGTCCTGATAGTCTCCAGAATGCAAACCTTCAAACAGAGATGCTGAAAGTAAGTTCTCCTTCTTTTTCTCAGCACTGATTCTAAAGCCCAGGTATGTAATTCAAACATTTATTTTACAATCACAATGGTAACTGTCCTATACTTTCGCATGTTACAGGTAACAGACTTGTTTTGCTGTTCTATAGAGCTAAAAAAGTTTGAAAAAACCAACCTTTTGAAAGCCAGTCTTTTGAATATGTTTGAAAAAACCAACCTTTTGAAAGCCAGTCTTTTGAATATTCAAAAACAGAGAAAAAGACTGGTAAGTGTAGAGTCATAGTTTCCTCTGTTAGAAAATCCCTCAGGTTTTAATGTGTCACAACAACACTATGAGGAAGGTATGGAGGAGCTTTCATTTCATTTTGAAGTAGATACTTAAATCCACAAAGGTGTCACATTGGTGAGTTCCATTTGAAACTGGATATAGCAAAAGCCTGAATATATTTGAAAGCTTGGAGAGAGACACCTCACACCTAATTGATTTGTCTTTTACTTTTGCTAGTAGTAGCAGAAAATAGTAGAAAATTGTGCTTAGTATGGTCAGTTTTCAAAATGCTTACTTGACTAAAATTAATTAGATATCACAGCATCCTCAAAATAAGTTACTGTTCTCTGTTTATTAGCTAGTAAACTGAAAGGAGGGACTGAAATTACTTTGCAGAAGCCACACATCAAGTCAAGATTAGAACTTGTATTTCCACGTTCTCTATTTTGTGCTGTAACAGTCTGATTATACTGCCAGCAGTTTATCACCTTGCCAGTGCAGTAGTGCTCCCCTAGGCCTCCTTCTTCCTAATAGTGGTTAACTTTCAGACCATGTTAAATGCTCACTGGAAATGGGGATGAGGGGGATTGGTCAAAACTGTTACTCTCACTCTTTTTTACACAGTTTTTAAAGCTAACATTAATTTTTTTATTCTGTGAATGCCTAGAGCCATATTATACACCCAAATTAAGGTAGACCTGAATTTTTCTGAGTTGCTAAGTACCATAATGCTTAATTAAATCAGTGGAGGTATTTATTGTTGTGAGCATCCCCGAAAAGCAAGAAACTTTTATTTAGCTCTCTGAAGGCAGGCACTTAAGTCTAAAACTCATGACCTGACTTTTAAGTGATGAGACTCATTAGTAAGTGAGAAAATAGTTTCTTATATAGTATATTTCACAGTAATCCTGGGAGATTTTCTTTTCTTAAAGAAAAAAAGACAGATTTCCAATATGTAGTGTCATGTTCTGAAATCAGCGAACTAAGAATAAATGTGAAGTTTTTCTTAGATGAATTTAGTTTATCCCTAGACTTGGTAGGCAACACAAGATGCCTGTTTTCATGAGAACAAGGAATATATGTGAGATACATTGTTTTAGATGCAATGAGGCCATTTGTTAACAATTTCCCAGAAAGCTACTGTCATCTTTATCAGTTATGGGGACTGGCTTTTGCTGTATTAGGCTGACCCACTCCTAGTAGAGCAGTTCAATAAAAAAAAAATTCATCACATGAATGCAATGGAAGTTCAAATACACAATTGTAACCCCTATGTGTTAATGAAGAAAAAAGATAATACTAAATGAAAAAATAGGATTATTTGCTCTCTGTCCCATACCTTCTTAGGAAAGCTGAGACTAGCAGCCCAAAACTTTAATGCAGAAGAAGTGCTAGAATATTATAGCCAGGCCCTCAGCTCTGATGGGCTGACAAGGAAAGAATAAGCACTCTTGAAGTCATTAAAGAAAATCCTAATAAAATTCTCACACACCTTAGGTCTGTGGGATGACAGTATTAAATGTCATCCCTCTGCCTCCTGCCATCAGATGTCCAGTTAAACATCTGGATGATGGATTGCCTTTCACAAAACAATAGATCAAGGAAGCGCTTTTTACATGTCTTCCAGTTCCGTTTGAGAGGCAGTTATGAGCAAAGGAGATTTTTTACATGTTTATCTGTCCCAACCACACTATTGCTAAAATAAACCCTCAAACAGGAAAAAATTAGTATAGATATAGTCATGCCCATCAGGAAATTAATAATGAAAAAATCAAGGCCAGCACCCAGGAGCAATTACACAACAGTGCTGGTACAAGGACACCAAGGAAGAACAGCCATGGGACTCAGACCTTAAGAAAAAAGGAACAGGTAACACCTTTTCCATTAGTGCACCCTTGGCATGGGTGCAAGTGAGGGAGACCTCTCCACCACAGTCCAGCTTTTTCTGTTACCTTCTTGCAAGCAGCATTACAACTAGAGACACTGCTATAAGCAGAGCATATAAAGCAGCCATGTAATGACAGTGACTTAGTGGTCCTTTGCAGGATGAGTATAATTAACCGTGGGCACACAGCATCACATCCCCACTGCATGCAAAGTGTGGCATGTGTCAGCAGACTGTGGCTGCCCCAAGGATACTTCTGTTTCTCAAATCTTCTTCCTGCCCAGGATGATGGCTAGTAAGCTCTTTGCTCACTACAGAAATGACTCCATTACAGAAATTACTTATTTCTCAGCATTACTGAAATATTGGATAAAAAGAAAAATCTAATTAGCTAAAGATTTTTTCCTCTGCCCTATATTTTAAATAATCCTGCACAAAGGAATTTTACCAGTTTCCCCAACCCTTGTTAATATGGTCTGATTAGATATGAAAGCAGAAAATTCAGTGATTAGATATACCAGTACTTTAAATTAAATCACATCTGTATCTGCGCATCCCTTTTAGGCTTACTTACTGTCATGCCTAAATAAATGTAGCTGGACATTGCAGGCAAATGAACATCCAGATAATACGTCACATCCAAGGTCTCATTCTAAGGGGTCTGCTTATTCAATGAGGCATTAGAATTAGGTATCTGACTTGTCAAGGCCTATCAAAATGCATCAGGATAAATTTTGAGCTAACCTAAATCATCATAGTTCACCAAAACTGACTTCAACAAGTGGAGAATCTGTCCCACAGCTATTTCAGGCCTTGCAATAAGTTGCTTATGAAAAAGCTCATAGCCAAGAATTATTCATAGTATTGGGAAAATAACTTCAAACACAAAATAAATCGGACAGAATAGAAATCTCTCTACATTCACCCTGTGAACACAATGCAGAATTCATCATTTCTGAGGGAAACTTGCATTAGGCAGAAGTGCCTGCCAGAGAGCTATCTCTGACAGGTAGCAATATCATTGCCCCAGAACAATAGCTCCATGGTCAGGGCATTTTTCTAGGCACTGGGAAACCTGGATTCAATTTCAAATACAATGGGGACCACACTGACACAGTGTCACAGTCTCCCTGTGACACAGCCAGCTGGAGCAGGCAACAGTTGGACAGGTTCCCGTGTGATCCCTCAGTATCTAATGGGTTGGTTTTAGTGTGCTGTGTTAAAATGTTTAGGTGTGTTGTGTTTGACTTACAGCAAAAACGGGAACCTGTATTCTTTTACTGGGATGCTGGTGAATTTTGCAAAAAAAAAAAAAATCAGAATTGTCTCTTATTTTGTCAGGACATTTGGCAAGTCTGCTTGCAGCAGCTGGCTCATTGGCTTTGGCCTTGAATAGACTATCCAGAAGTGCCCAACTCCTACTAAAATCTAGGTCATCCATTCTTGCCATTGGCTTCTTCTCTCCAAACTGCCCTTCAAGGCCATTGTAGCATTATTTCCAGATTATGATTCAAAAAGTTTCCTTTTCTTAAAATTGCTATAAATACTTCAGAATAACTTCACCAGTGTAACAGGACTAAGACAATTTGAATAAGCAGGTTTCTCATTTGAAAACTAACTTCTCCTTCCTCTGACTATGACCTCAATGAAGTAAATCGATGACTTTTGACTTCCACCACCACAAATAATCCATTTTTAAGCCAACCACATTTATTATGTCTATTTAAACACTGAGCACACATTTATCTGAAGCCAATGGCACTTTCTCCTTATTGTGAATTCTAGTGTGTGGAGAAGAGGGAAAAAAAAGCGACTGATCTCAAGCTTAGAAAATCCAAACACTGAAAAAACAAGTTCTTCCATTGAGGTCCATCTGATCTTTCAAGAAATAAATTCTATATCTCTTCATTCTACTTTTGTGTCTATGTCTAGTGCTCATGTAGTTTATGCAGTGAACTCTCTATTTCTATACATGACTAGGCTTCTTCTTTATTCCTTTTTTTCTGACATCTTATTACAAAGTTCCTGTTAAAATTCTCTTAAAAATCAGAAACTCATCCCATTTGTGACCTTTTGTTATATTCAGTAACAAAGACACCTGCCATTTGACCTTGTCATCCAGACATTTGTCACTGTCAGCTCGGGATTCCAAAAAGGTTTTCATTTTCTTTGAAACACTGTCCTTCTCACTTTGGCAGCAAACCAATTCTTGAGAGGTCAGCGGGAGCTACTGACATCTTCACAGCCATCACAGACCAAAATTGTAAATGTTTTTTGCAAATCAAATACTAAATCAGGTACTGCAGCTGTCTCATGATGTTCTGCCTCCTAGGGAGAGAATCTACTAATCTTTCAAAAAGTAGAGAGCCAAATCAAGTGAATCAAGAGATCTATCAGCTCAATGAGACTTACTATATGGAATTTTCTGGCCTGCATTATGCAGGAAGCCAGACTAGGATGGTGTAATAGGTTTTTTTCACCTTAAAATGGATGTGTCTATCAGCCATTTCAGTGGAATCACTCAAAATGGCATCAGCTGAGGTTCTGACCTGTTTATTTCTTTTGTCCTTTTTTTCTGGGGAAGGAATGGTTTCTATGACTGTAACTCGATTTAATAACTTTAATTTTTCTTCCTTCTTGGACGAAAAAGGAAAGTTCCCCATACTCTGATATGCTACGTTTAATTATTCTCCAAAGATCAGAAAGTTTTGTGTAAGGGGAAAGGAACATATAAATGAAAAGGTCACAGGTTTATCCTGTATTGCCTCTCATGAAGAGCACAGTGTGCCTAAAAGCTTCTGGAAACTCTCATTGTATACTCAATGTTACACACATTTTGTCTCAGCATTTTTTTCCCCCCAGATTATCATACTATTCTGTTCTCAGTTACAAAACTGTGATCTTGAAATGGTTTATAATGGGATATTTAGATTTATTTTTAACATGCTTAAATATTTCAAATGCACTAAGAATTCTGAATCAAGTAGTGGGTAGATTAACACAGTTATTCACAAAATGTTTGTCTCTGGAGGTCTACAGAGTGAAGAATTTATTTTCAAACACACACACACAAGGACCTATTTTACATACAGTAAAAATAATGGAATAAAATTGAAGTCATCATTTAAAAATAAAACTTAAGATAAGAAAAAATGCTATGCTACAGTTGTCCCCTAAACAAATTGCACAAATTCTACAGTCAAATTAAATCTGAATGAAATGGAAGGTACAGAAATGCACAGTTAAGGCATTCAGAGAGTCTTAGTGTATGTCAGTGTAGTAACAAAAACATACACTAAAATCAAACTACTTGAATTTTGGTCCCAACTTGTATTAATTTGATTTAGCAGACCTAATTTCTGTGGTTTTAAATTTTCATTATGTCATTTGAGGGTAGAATTGAAGCTATTTTATTATCTTATCTGTAAAAAGTCTGATTCACTATATTTAATTTTTTTTTCAGAGTAAAATTATTCATCAAATCTAAAGAGCAGATGAGAAGTCGCTCAAAGGAGAAGACAATTGTATGGAGCAAAATGCAGACAATTGGAATGAATACACGATACTGTACACTGATCCACTTTTCTTTGTTTTCTCTTTCCATGATAACGAAATCAAACAGCCTTATGGACAATGGTCAGATATAACCGAAATATCTTTAGATATTTAGATTAGAAAGCTGGGGTTGTTCAGTCTGGAGAAGAGAAGGCCCAGGGAGCCCTTATTGCATTAATCCATCTTCCAGTGCCTAAAAAGGGTTTATAAGAGAGCTGGAGAGTGGCTTCCTTTAGGGGCATGTACAAATAGGACAAAGTAGTGGCTCCAAACTGAAAGAGAGTAGGTTTAGGTTAGATATTGGGAAGAAATTCTTTACTGTGAGGGTGGTGAGGTTCTGGAACAGTTTGCCCAGAGAAGTTGTGGATGACCCATCCCTGGAAGTGTTCAAGGCCAGGTTGGATGGGGTTGTGAGCAACCTGGTCCAGTGGAAGGTGTTCCTGTCCATGGCAGGGGGCGATTGTCATCATCACCAAGGAATTATGAAATTAATTCTTAGTATATAAGTATATATTTTATACCCTATGTATAAAATTACTATTCAATTTAATTTTTTATTGTTTAAGTATTGACTAGAGGGTTGTGATTTAGATAGTTTGCAATTTCTGAATCAAAGTAAATAACTTAATTAAATATTACATTACAGCCTCTGGGAAACATTACCTACATTTTAAGTAGAAAGGGAAAAAAGTTTGAATATATTAATGAGGAATTGCAAAGATTTATGCCTGCACTAAAAGAAACAGTAAACGTAGCCATGATCAGATAAATTTTTTTATCTAGGAGCATAAAGAATAGGACATATGCATCCATTATATCTAAACTTTTAATAAATCTTGGTATATTTCACCTTTACTCGTGCAAATGCCTTGTCATCTTCTTGCTGTATTGTAAACTTAAAGGTAGGTTTTTTATCTAGTTGTCACCTGTTGAACACCAATACAAACCATTTATTTGGACTACATTACAAAAACATACTGCAGTTTAGCTCACAGATAAGTTAGAATTATGTTAAACAAATCATTTGTGCTTCCCTGGTTGCTTTTGCATCAGTGATTCAACAGCAATTTGCTCTTTTACTAGCTAAACAGAATTTTTGTCACAGGTGCAATCTTTTCTCTGTTGTTTATGAGCTTATGCTCATAAATAATAAGTTCCTGCACTGTAATATATATAATATTTTACCAATTAGTGAGTTGATTCTTCTTTTTAAAGTAAGTTTTGGAATTAAGTTGCTAGCATTATCTACTATGAATAAATTCTCTGAGTATATAGACTGCTGTTCCGACTTCAGTGTTCTTATTAGAATGCATGGGGCTTCTTTCTTTCCAGGGGTAAAACAGAAGCTTAAACATTTGCATCATAAATCTCAACACTGTAGATGTAAACTTATTTTTTCCTTAAATTATATGAATGTGTATGATGTCACATCTTATTCTAATTATATTTTAGTTCTTTGACTGTGTTGAGTGTTTCAGCCTGGTGAGTTCAACTTAAACAACTACACAATACCTTAATTCTCTTGATGATCAACTGTGTTGGTAATTTAATTGCAACAATAGCAACTACCCCCAAAAAAGCAAGCTTAAACCATAATTCTTCTTTGTTTTCTCCATGTTTTTCTTTCATTTCTTCATTCAGTTTATAGTGTTTTCTTATGAAATATATACCCCCTGGCCTGAAAACCTATACTCCATGTCATCTGGTTTGAATATTGCAGGTGCTATGAAAATGTATTAGCATATGGGTAAATAAATAAAAAAAAACAACTCCAAAATCATTGATAGCACAGTCAAGCATATCTTGCATATTTTACCTCAGAGGCCCTTTTAAATTTTTAATAAGCTTACCGCTGTTCCTGGTCTTTAGGACTACAGTGCCGTTAGTAAAGAAAAATGCCATTTGGCATTAAAGGAATGTAAGGAATAAGCAAACAAAGAAAAAAAATGGAAAAGTTTTTATGAAAAAACTGTGAGCTTTCCAGAATAATACTGGAAAATAATTTGAAAAACCATTTTTCCTGCTCCTTAAAGAACCTAAATAAAAATGCACAGTGAATTCTGAATGCATATAAACAGGTGTTTTTTGTTTATAACTCTTCATTTGCATCTTATCTCCATGTTACAATAATAAAAAACTATTTATTTCTAGATAGGTAGCACTGAAAAAAAATTCTCTTGTTTTAGTTACAACTCAACTGGAAACATGTCATGAATAATGACCATGATATAGGGCTCCTCATGATGTGAATTAACACTTTTGCTATTAATAATATAATGATTATTTTATGGATACTTCTTTGCATCCCTGATGATCTGCTATAACATCAGTAAACACAAGTTTGCAGTTTCACACATGGTTAATACCAAAATATGGGTGCATAATCCTGCATATAAGTCAAGAAAAAAATCTTTTTAGGAACCCACAAAGGAGAACATTTATTCTTTCACCTGTATGTAGTGCTTAGGCATCCCTGTTGTGACCAAGTATCTGACCATGATGTGCAAGTGAGGAATAAAGACCTTTTATTTACACCGAAACACTTACAGTCAAAGGACAGCCCTCACAGCCTTCACCAACTTCCCTGTGGAAGGGAAAGGTTTACTCCTAAGACCCAAAAAGCTCAATATAAAATGTGAATATATCATCTTCCTCTGTTAATTCTAAGACATATGAACATGCTATCTAAACCCCAATATTTTATTATTTCTCGTTGTCATTTAAGTACAGGTATTTCAACACCTTTTATCTTGTTAAAGTAATTCTCTTCCTTCTGAATACTCTGATTTGTCTAATGCACTCTGCTGCCAGCAGCACTGAGGGACTTAATGTAAAGGATATTTAGATATGAGATATAACTGCAGTTAGGAACTTCAGCTCTGACACTGAAATAACCTTGGAAAGTCACCTTACCCATCAAGTTTTCTCACCCGAGGTCTATCTTTAGAAAGGAAAGGTTTGGGTTTCTTAGTGGTTGAGAGTGGTATGTAAAACTGGCAGGTAAAACTCTTAGCTCAGTGCAATCTTTGTCTTAGGTGTGATCAAAAATATCCATTATCATTCCATTTGTTACCGCTAAAACATGCAGAGAAAACTCTGTGTATGAATACAGACGCCAGTACTTTCACAGTGGTCTTAACATTATAGCAACAGCAGATTTATAGCAACCCATAAGACAGGCATACCTAGAACATTGAGGCATCTTGAATTTCAAGAGTGCCATCATCTGCACTTGACACTCATTCAAATTTAAATCATGTTTAATTTCTTACATTGTTTCCCTCTGGTCTAGATCCAAAAAACTTCATCTGAGAGTACACAGTATGTGGCACAGCAGTAGTGAACTTGGATCCATCTAATAGATTTGTGAAGCACTTTGGGTTTGCCAGCCCAAATGCCAACAATATTTCACTGGAAGCCTTGAACTTGGACATCATGCTTTTGTCATTTATTTGGGCTGTTGTGTGTGTTTGGTACTCACAACAGCCATTTCCTCACAGCTAGTATCTTGTGATCTGCAAATGTGACTTCACTAACCATCACTGACAGCATCTTTCTTTGTCTGCAAAGCCTCCTGTGTTCAGGCACCAGTTTTCTTTTGTTGTTGTTGAAATGTGCTTTGCTCCCACCTCCCTCACACTGACTATGTGGAGAGGCACATCTGCTTTTGTTTATAATGCCATTCATGTCAGCTGTGTTTTGCTGTTCACTTTCTTGCCTTGGCTACCTCCCAGCCTTTGTCTTCACAAAGGGGAGTGGAATGGAACCTGATATGCACTGAGCCAATTATTGGCCTGTCCTGGGGACTCAGCTGCCAGTTCAGCTGCAGTACATGGAGCACGGTATAACCCTGAGAAATGTCACCCATTCCTTCTCCGGGCTGAAGGAATTGCCAGTGCAATTAGAAAGTGTCTTAGAAGACACCAGAATATTCTGAAGTAATTTTCTTGACTGACTTTTCCCAGTTCCTGCCATGAAGAGTAAAAAGATAAATTCCTATAAAATTATTCAAGCCCCTCCAGGTGGCTGTCAGTGGGATCATCTCAGCACCTGTCTAAAGCAGAATGTATTAACTTTGCACAGGGGTAAGTTACAGGTCCACAGGAAACAGACATTAGTGCAACATCACTTGGGGTCATATTTACTGCTGAACTTGTTCACCACACAGTGGTCTTTCAATTTACTCAGTACAAAGGTAAAAGATATTCTACTCCACAATACCTTCACCGGTCCCTGCTGTTAAGCATCATAAGTTTGCAGAATCAAGCCTGGTTTGCACCTAAATATCTCTCTGCAGAAAAAATGGTGGCAATGACTCACCTTGGTGCCCACAGAGTGTATCACGGTCAAATGTGAATGTCACGGTCAAATGTGAATGTCACGGTCAAAGGTGAAAGCAGATGTTATTCAGACCAAGAAAGCAATGCCAGACCATCACACCAGCCTCATGACATCTCCCTGGCGTGTGACGGGGCTGGCCATGAGGGTCCCACCACCTGGGTACTGCACCCAAGGCCTGAAGCATCACAGACAAGTTGTGTCACTGTTAAAGTGTACTCATCGAAAACAAGCTTCTTCCAGGTAAATGGGGGAGAGACTTGATTGGTTTTCAGAAAAATCATGTTCCATGCACTGGTCTTAGCTGCAGGAAAGGAACAGTGGTACTGCACACCCTACTGACCCTCTAACAGAGAGGGCCAAATAATTTTCCAAACATGAGCTTGTGCAGTGCTGAAAGACCAAAGCATGCCTGGTTCTCAACTGATTTCGAACAGTGGAAGGAAAACTTCATCTGGTCACTTTTTATATTCCAAGTGTATTTTTAATGTATTTTAAATAGTTTACTAACTGCTTCATAGGGGTTAGCAGCCTTTTACATATGCGAACAAGTAAAATTATACCTGGATGATAAAATATGGAAAGCCCTAAGGTCTGATTACATCTGTAACCAGCTGGATCTGTAGCCGTGTAAAACCCCTGCATCCTCATTTCACACCAGAAGTTTATAGGAAGCAGGTATGCATGCATTTGACTATGTGGCTGTTATACCTGTCTTTGAAAAGTGAGAGTCCTTTTCCAGCCATGGCTCACATCATGGCCAGGTAGTTGTCTGGGTTATGTGGCTGCCTGCAAAACATGCATCATGTTAATCAGCTTAGCCAACAAAAAGAAAATGTGGAGCTCACACCAGGGAGCATGAGAACTTCACACAAACCCACATTATTTTAGATTTCAGGTAATCTGAATTTCATACTTATTGTAAAAAGAAAACAAAATCATCTTCTAATACTTACTCAACAGTCTTATAAATGTCTTCCTACCAGAACAGTTTGAACTTTTTGTGGCTACTGTTAGAGATGCTGATGTGTGTTTAATAACAAGTGTCCAGACATCAAAGATTTTAACAGCAATCAATCCCATGTCACGTTACTCTATTCATAGCACCTTCCCTTCCTTATGTCTTGTGCACCACACAAGGAGCTTCACTGGTATCCCCATGTCTCCAGCATACAGAAGTCAGCAGAATAGACATGGTAAGGTACAAACAGGAAACATATGCAGACATACTCCAGAGATGCAGTGGCTCACAGCTGTGTACCAATACTAAATAGCATTAGAAGGTTTCCCATAAAGTTCACAGAATCACAGAATATGCTGAGTAGGAAGGCACCCTCAGGGATCATCAAGTCCAACTCTTAGCTCTGCAGGACCATCCTCGAGTCACAAAAAGTTCAAGAAGTTCAGCAAATCTGCCCCTGATGCACATGATTCAATTCCAGACAGTAACTGTAATTATAATAATGAATGAGCCATAGATAAATGCATAACATCTCTCCAAGTGATTAGAAACTATCCTGGGCTAGGGATTTTTCATTAGAACCAAAAAGTGCAAGTGCAAGTACAAGTAATAAAGATGATTTTATCAGAAGGAATGCTACTTCCTGTTAGGTACTTGCAGCATGTCCACAACATTAATCCCAGCCTATTGACAGAGCCCAGTCTACATTAAAATCAGCAGCTTGGCAATTAGAAAAAAAATGCTGCGTTGGCTTGCAAAGAAAATGTGATTTGTGAAGCTCTCAAGGTCTCAGTCCAGGAGTTTTGTTCTAAATGTGCTGCCTCCAACACTTCGAATACTCAGATGAAAACAAAGTGCTCCTCTAATGTGACATGCCATTTTGCATAGTGTTCTGTTGGGTCCATTGCTCTGATTATTGTCTTTGTAGGAATAACACCAGTGCCTGCTTGAGATTTGGAAGATTAGCATTAACAGGATAGAAAAGAAGAGGGCAGCTGTTTCATGATGGTATTTAGATAGATGATCTGTCTGCTGCCTAATCCACATATCATCTACATATCCAGTCAGCACAAGGCAACCTGCTAAAAAAGTTTACATGAGAAAACACTCTAAATGTAGGTATTTTTGCTTACCATGCTGCCTCTCCCACAGACAGTGAAAGACTACTGTTTGTAATTTCACTAGCCATACTGACAGTTTTCTTCAGCCTCTTGCTATAGGAAAAGTTTGACTCTAAAATGACAGCATCTAGAGTGTTTAATAAATTCTGTAACAGTAAATTCTCAGTCTTGTGAGGCAGAGAAGAGGCCTTTCTGGTTAAGCATTCACACTTTGGGGTACTTATTTCTAATGACTCATAGGATCTTGTGAGATTCTCTTGTTGTGACTGGCATAGTCACAATAATTGTGATACCAAATTTTGATAGGTGTGAACGGCTCCCTAGGGAGCCCGGAGCTCAAGTACGATTTAATTGCAGTTGGGTCTGTAAATCTTAGGAACTCTCTGTGATCTCAGTCTGTTGTCTCTTGCTTATCACTATTGCTGGGTGTTATCATGTTCTCTGGACTAAAAGCACCTTGTGATTGAGTAACGCTCACATTTCGTTGCGGTTGTGCTTTTTTGTATTTTGCTTTTCTGTTTGTCTTAACAAAACCATGTCAATAGAAAGCTTGAAGTAATCATAGGGAAAAATGTAATCAGGTCTGAAGTCAAACAGCATAAACAAGGTTATTTAGGGCAAAGTAGAGGTCAGTAAAAGAATGGAACGTTAGGAGTTTTCACTCAAGTGGAAAACTCTTAATTATACAGTATATTTCCAGGAAATGAGACTATTATAATTTATCTGCATTCAGTACTTCGAGTCCTGTACCATACTGACATTACCATGCTTTATATCTTTTCAGAATATAGAATTTCGCCTGCTGAGAAAGCATGTAACCAGGATTGATTAAATTGTGGGGCTGCACACAGAAATCACTCTTTCCTTCTTAACTCCTTGCAGTGTTTTGAGAATTGCTGAGAATTGCTGCACTCCAAAAGCCTGCATACCTCTTTTAAAATCCCCAGTTCTTTTCCTTTTTACTGCTTAATCAAGGTGAAGGAATATACTAATGAATAAGAATTGTGAGCCTAATGAGCAAGAATTGTGTTTTCCTTTCTGTAATGATTCGCTTAGTTGCAGCATGTTATTGAGCTACAGTACAGCTTTGTACACAGGGCTCCTGGCAGGGAAAAACCCAGGTAAACAAGGTAAACAAAATTAGGCTTCATGCTGTGTGGAAACCAGCTTGTTTATGTTGGTATGCTTAGTAGGTATTTTCTTTAAAGTATACCTTTGGTTTAACAACATTTAAAATTCTGTGTGTAATGATAATCTCCTCTAGTTTCTTGTGCTTTTGTTAAATTTTAAGAAGTTGCTTGAATAATGCATAATATCATATGAAACACAGAGTAAAACTGTTAATCAATGAGTATGAAATTAGAGATGAAAACAAGATAAAAGCACCTTTTCAGTCATGTGTTCCATATCCCTGTCAGAAGGTGTTTTTTTTTCCAGTAATCATCAGTACTTTGTTACATTTTATTTTCAGTGTAGTAAGAACTTGGAATTTCATAATTTCTTTTGTGGGAATGAATAGGAATTTATTCTTTGTACAAATCCTTCATTTTGGCTTGCTTTTTGCATAGTATTTAAATTAGATCTTTTTTGAATATACCTCCACAGATGACATTTTGTATGGTTTAATTCTGTAGAAATGGGTCCACTCTTCCAGTGGCATTAAATTTCTTCAAATGTAATCTGAATCTGCTTTTATGGTTCAGAAATCTGTATGAGTTTTGCCTCTATACAGTGAGAAACTCTAAATAATTAAAACTTTTCAGAGAAGTCTTGTGGAATCACATCTGTTACTTCTTATAGAAATTCTCCTTCACAGATATTTCTTTTTTTTCCTTATTTCTTTTAGGGTGCTAACAACATTATAATCCTATTCCAAACACTGTTAATAAGGCAAATCTTCATTATAAGCTTGTCTAGTCACAGGAGGGCAACTGTGAGAAGAGACAGGATGTGACAGATGCTCTGTCCCATCTTCCAGTGAACACCATCTTCCTCCAGGTGTTTTTGTACTGCTCCATCACTGGCTGAATGCCATAATCTGAACCCATCATTGAATGGTTTGTGTTGGAAGAGATCTTAAAGATCATATAGTTCCCAACCCCCCTGCTGTGGACAGGGATACATTCCACTGGACAAAGTTGCTCTGATCTCAGAGTACCTCTGATTGCCTATTTCCCTTGGATTAGGGAGTACTCATATATAAATATATATACTTTTATGTATATTTATACACATAAAGGCAACACCATTTGTGAATATAGAAAATCAGAACAAGAAGCATGTGATGTATGGAGACAGTGAGGTAAAGCCTCGAAAGCATTCCCAAGAAAGGCCACCCAAACTAGAAAAAAACAGGCAACAGGCCTGTGAATTGAAAACTGCATTTTGTGGTGTTTTGTGCACAGAGAGCCTAGGGGCGAACTCCCCTTGGCACAGCTCTGGCAGAGTATACAGCTTCCCGTAAGGCAGTTATTTGGGCTGGGGTTCTATCAGTTTCCTTGCCTTAATGTTTATGGAACCTTACAGAAAGTTTCACAAGCTCTGGTTGAATGACCCAGGAGGGAGAAGGCAGAAGTGTGCTGTGACTTGTGCTTGTACAGGCCTGCTACAGTCAAGGGAGAACAGGTGTAGAAGGAAAACTGGAAGTGGTGTGTGAGAGGGAAAAAGGGGCTGTGGAAGCCTGACTAGCATTCAACACCACTCACACTCTGTGGCCATTCTCCGGGAAGTGCGGCCCTGAGCTCTGAAGAGTTCCTCCTTGGCCCCTGTCCACATACAGTACATCCTACTTCTATCAAAGCTTCCCATGGTCCTGCCTAGCTGCCCCAGGGAGCCCTACACTGACCAAAGTCTGTCCCCTTCCCCAGGCAAAACCCCAATCCCAGACATTCTGGTCTTGACCTTCAGCCTCCATCACAGAGGCATCGATGTGGGGTGAGTTTCTGTGGAGAGGTGAGCAGGTAGGATGGATTGAGTCTGAGACAAGCAGCTGCAGTTTCAGGCTTTGCTGCACATTTCTTATGTCTTCTGGGTGTCCTTCTGGTTCCAGTGATACCCTCTGGGTATCTGTTCAGAAAACCTATTCCCCCAGCACACAGACCACAGAAGTCAGTACTTCCATGAGGAAAAGCAGGTGTCTCATTCAGGCTTCTGTTACCTCTGGGCCCAGGCACGAACACTCCTTTGCGAAGCAAAAAGGCCAGTTTACTTGATGTAGACTGGCCCCTTGCACCTGGCAGCAGAACTGAGTAGGTCCTTGCTGCCACTGTTTTTTCCCCCTATTCTCTTATTTAAAGGCCATGTATCTTTCACCCAGCACTTGAGTGGACACTGGAGAGACCACCGGCCTTTGGTGGTGAAAGTTTCTGGAATTTTTGCCAGATTTCAGCATTCATTTCCATAACTCTACAGGTCTGTCTGAGTTCTTTAATTCTCTGTTGCTGTGGTAAGCAGCAGAGTCTGCAGGGGTTGCATAAGCTACAATGTAGTGCAAACATGTGATAAACATGAGAAAAGTACTGAAATAAAAATAATTTTCTGCTTCATTTTACAGACAATCCTCTCCTGCTCTTGTGGCTGTCTCATCCACACTCAACTAAATATTCTCTATGTTAAGAGATGTGTCATAACAATTTATTGAAAGTGTCTACCACATTGCAAATTTTAATCTTACCTGAGGTCATTGGATTCTACTGAAGTGATGATTATATATTATTTTTAGATCCTTATCTCAGGAGATGAAACAGCTCAATACACCAAATAAGAAATATACCTCATAACTATAGTAGGTGGGCTTTGGGTCTGTGTCAGATGAGGCCAGCAAAGCTGCCAAGTGTGATGTAATTCTACCATGGAAAAGGCACCTTGTAATTTAACTCTGCAGGTTAAAGTTATGTTCAGTCCTGTGATTGTCAAAGTATGGAAACTGAGGGAGGGAAGGTTTAAAGTTCCTTAAGAGACATGGAAGACAGATGAAATTGTCATCAGAAAGTCCAAGAATTTTTTGACTTTATTTCCATTTCCCCCAAATGGATGAGACAAAAATGTGCTTAATTCAGGGAGTTTAAGCAAAAGGGTAAAAGTAATTATTGAAACAAAACTGTCATCAGTTCCAGCAGAACAGATCATCTGCTCAAGATGGAAATAAAATGGAGATTAAGAGATGATGAGAAAATCTAAAGAACAAATTATCAAAGCAAGTGAGAAAATACAAAGTACTTTAAGTCTGTGAAGACATTAGGAAAGTGAGTGAATCATTACAAGTCAAGGCTGTTACAGAGGAGATCAGCAGAGGACATGCCAGAATGATAAGGGGAAATGTCTCTCTTCTCACCTCAAACATGAAGTGGTGAAGCTAAGTAGCATGATTAAACTCAGTCAAAGTGATTGAGCAAGACCACGCTAATCCACTGGCTTTGTAGGAAGCACAGGGCAGTCACTAAAGTGTTACCAATAACACCCATTACTAATAATAGCTTCTTGTGGGACTAAGTGTTCCAAGGGACAAGATCCTTCCTTATCCTCACAGCCTAGCTGCAGTGTAAGGATTACTGTCAAAAGAGTAATATTCTCTTTGAGTTAGGCAGAAAAGGGAACAATTTGGTAGTGGCTTATATTTGATGAAGAATGTTTTTATGAAAAGCTTTATTTCAGAAAGAATAGACTTAAACATCTTTCTATAGCTCAGATATTTCCGTATCCATTTTCTCCTGTAAGAACTTTTTCTCTCTAGAAGCTCTCGCTACAATCATGTCAAGCTATAGAAACTGCTTGGTATCAAACCTCAGATGGCATACATTCCTTCACTCAGCTATTCTCCTTTTTTACTTGACTATGAACCTGCAGCAATTTTCTCTGTTATTCTTGCCTCTTTCCCCTTCCACGAGCAGTCACCTAAACAACAACCCTCTTCTAACTCTCTGTCTCTACAAAGAAAGGATGCCTTTTTTTATTTACTGACTACGTAAAGAAAAGCAAATGCAGCACAATAGGGAAATGTAACAAAAGAAGTGACAGCTTTCTTGCAGTGCCACATTTCTATCATTATAAGATGCCTTTGGTAATCTGACTGTACTAATTTGGGCTCATATGAGTAAAAATTGCATTCCATTAATTGTCATGTTTTGGAGAGCTTTTTAAAAGATGTGGGTATGCACACTATGGTTACTGTGGAAAACAGAACTGTCCTTCAGCTGCTTTCTGCCAACCCCTTTTATCCGTGCTCTTCAGACAAGGACAAGGAGCAGGTCATGAGCTGGTTAAGTTCTTCTTCCATCCCGCCCCCTCCTGCCCTTCTGCCTCCCTGCTGCATGGGCAAGAGCATATTTGCATGAACAGGATGTGGAGGAGTTCCCTCTGTGGGACCTGTGCATGTCTAACCACAACGACAAATGTTTGCATGGCCCATTGCCCAGTCAGCTGCGATCTGCAAGTCTAAGAATTCCTGAGGCACCTGAAATATCAATGACAGAAAGATGTAGGACAGAGGAAATTACTTTAGTGTAAAACACAGAGAACTTTAAAATATTTGTATTAGTTTACTTGATGCTACAGCGTCTGTGTTTTTGCGTTTTTTGGTCTTTTTTTTTTTAATTATTGTTTTAATTGTGAATATCCACAGTTTAATTGGGAAGGTGAAAATATTGCTGAAGACAATATCTGTAATACCCATTGTGCAGTTATGGGCACATCAGTTTCTAAAAGTACTTTTGTATGTCTGCATTAGATTGCAAAGAAGGTACCTAGTAGAATTAGGCTAGCCCTTATGTGTTTATTAAGATAAGCTTGTTGCTAAAAATTACCTCCTGGTGAATAATAACACAGTGCAAGGAAATAAACTGAGAAGCTGTTCAAATTTTTAATCTCCAAGGTTACTATGGCATAAGACACCAGCTATTTTTGAAGAGTAACTGGAAACTTTTTTAACCTGCTGGAACACACTAAAAATGTTGACAGAAATAGTGGGTGAAGGTGAATGGATGAGTATAATAAAATTGTGAGCAAAAGATTCTGGCAAAGGTCTTCACAAGAGACTATTAAGAAACTCTGATGGTCAGAGGTTATATCCTGCTATGGATTAAAAGTGGTTAAAAGATACACAATGAGGTAAAAATAAATAACCAATTTTTCAGAAGAAAAAAAGGTTAATAGTGAGTTGCCCCAAAGCTGAGCATTAGGAACTACCAGTCTGTAATAAAATATATGTACAAATGACCCAGAGGAAGGATGAATTGCAGCACTAGTTGTGCAGCAATTACACAATTATTTTAGGTAATCAAATGAAGATGGGAGAAGCCTAAACATTTTCAAGACAAGAAATACTTAGAATAGAGAGGTTTAATAGATAAACTCTTAAACTGTGAGTTGGGAGGTACTGATCCCAGTGTATAGCAGGAGAAAAATGAGTGGAAGTATTTCAGTTGACATTGCTAGCATTTATGATTTTTCAAACTGTTTGCACAAATCTTCTTGTTCTGAGGAAATTTGCTTGGAAATATAATAATATGAATTAGTGTCAGGGTTTAATTTCTGGTGTACTTCAGGGACTTATGCAGCAAGCAAATAATTGTTGTTGATTGAAGTGACTACCTAACCTGTAGACACTCTGTCCCTTATTTGGATTTTTCTTTGTCTTTATTTCACAAGATGATGAAAAAGTCATCAGATTACTTTTTTACTTTTTTTTTTAATTAATAGTCTGTGTTGTATGTATAATGTTGGTTACAAATTTTTAATCTTTTATTTTGGTAAGAAAGTTCTCAGTCTTGATCTTGTTACTGTACAAATTTTATTTTTAAAAATTTGGAAAGTCTCAACTAAGGAAATAGCAAATGTAGTCTTTGATGAGCAATTTCCCACATTTTTTCTTTGTTTGAGTGTCAGGAGGCACCTAAAATCCTGCATTCATCTTTACTCACGTGCTTTTGAGAAATACTCATTTTTATAGCAAGCATTTCAGAGAAAGGGTTTAGCACAAATAACTGGAATAAGTCTGTACTGTTGCAGAACATAGACTTGAGCTTTAACCTTCACCTGGATCATTCTCCGATCTGATTCATTGTGTGGCTCTGTGAATGTATACACACACCGAAAAGGGAGGAGGGCTTTTTGCCTCTTCTAAAACCTGCCGTGATTTCTACTTAGTTGGAGCCTTAGATCAGAAGAACTTGACTGGATCAGAAAAATAACAGTTGAAAGTACTGCTACAGGTAAGAGTTGTCATGAGAACTAATCATATCTGACTAAATTTAGATGAGTAATTAGAAGACTGTCAGATTTGGAAACCACGCTGGAGATCAGAGATGAGGAAGCATGTGCTGAAGATGAGGCATGGAGGGAACCCACAACCTCAGCACAGCCAGAGAGGATGTTTAGAGGACACTGCAGTAGGGACCCAGCCCCAGACTGAATATGGGAGGTAATGGACAGGACCCTTTCCTGGGAACCCTTTTCTAGGATTGGGTGCAACTTCTTCAAATCAGGAAAGCACTGAAAGTCACAGAAAAGGAGGGAAAAACTTCAGGAAGGCCACAGTGTCAGAGGTGCTATATGTGAATATGCATTTGTATGTGCCCGTGAAATCTGTAGTGGACACTTTCATTTGCCTCATCCACAATATCTGTATTTTTCTAGATAAGGAGGAAGTTCTGAACATCTTGTATTGCATTCACCTTAAGATGAAGGCATGCAGTTCCTTAGTGCTTCGAATTCTTGGAATCTGGCCATGCCTCCAAAAGATGCATGAGGAAAATCATCCACACTTTATTTCTGAGTGTTGTTAACAGACGGTGTGCAGCCTGGCTTCCACACAGAAAGTCTTTCCTTGAGCTTATTTTGTGTGGGACAGGATAACCATTCCTCACTAATTTACTGTGCTAGTTCTTGTACTTTTCTCGTTTAGATCAGCAATTTATGACATTAGGTCTTCACAATGGATCATCTCTTACTACGCATTTTATTGCTTGCATCAAAATAGTCCAGTAAAGGTTTTGAAATGCCATGATAATTAAAATTACCAAAATGTGGAAAAGCACTCATTATTGCTACTGGTATGCTGTCAAAACCAGAAAGATAAATAAATAAAAAAAGGAGGACTTAAAATAACCATTTCATATAATCATGTCAATTAGTAGCATAAGATGTCCTTCATTTGATATCCATTTGATATTGATCCCTCGTTCTTCAAAATGGACTTAGAAAGCTTGGTGAAAAAATACCTGAGGCCCGAGACGAACAATGGAGTTCTCCAAAAAAAATAAATATGAAAAAATTAACACCTATGATGTATGACCCTCAGTCACTACAAAGAGTATAAATATGTTGTATTCTGCTTCTTCTGGGTGATCCCATGCACTTTAGTACATTTATGGGTAAATCATGGCAAAAGCATACCAGTCTAGGTAGGAAAGGGTTTTATTTGGAAGTGATAGAAGAATTTCAGACAATGGATGGTGTAAAGAAAGAAGCAAAGATGTGGAAAAAGTGTTCACTAAAATGAAGGTTATTCAGATGTTTGGGAAATTATCTGGGCTTAAGCATCACCCTTTCCCTGTGGACAGCTCTACCTATTGATTCTTCCAGACTCATCCTCACAGTGCAGTATCAGAGGAGACTAGAGAGCAATGAACATCCACTGAGCTGTAGCTATATGGTGTCTGAAATCACTTGGAGGAGAAAAAGAAATCAGTGTGTCATGAAGCCATTTCCTTGGCAGTTAATGACCTTTGCACTAAGGACAAAATGTTTTACTAAAGAAATATCTGGCAGACCAATACAATGCGAAAATTTTCAAACTCTGCTAAGGAGATGGGTACCCAGCCCCACAGAGGGAGGGAGCAGTGTCACGGTGTTTGAGGTATCAGTTGAGATGGCTGCCTTGGATTGTGAATGTGCTTCTGGGACCATCCAATCACCTTCTACTCTTTTGTCATTCCTCTTTCCTCTCTCCTCACCCCAAGTGCTTTTTTTATAATTCTTTTAGATATCTCAATACTATATGTACAGCTCAAAAATGCTCTATTCCCTTTTTCATGCCAGTGAAGAGCAGAACTGGAGATGGGGCAGACACTTGGCAAAATCACATTCTCTGTTAGTTTAAAGTGGCTTATTCTTTTTTCATACTGCTGTTGATCTTGTGCCAGCTATTGAATGCAGAGGATAAAATTCAGCTTTTACAACAGCCACTGGGAACTCGTCTTGAGGGAGAGTTCCCAGGAACACAAAAAGTAGAGAAAACCTCCCCTGCTCTTTTCTTTCGTAGTTGGATGTAGAACAGCTGGATGCTGTTGTTTCTTATCTCCTAGTGTGTAGAATATTGAAACAAAGGTTTCAGCACTCAAGATACTCAGATACTTCAGTCACTCAAAGAAAGACATAGGTACCCTGGAAAAAAGTTAAAGGGGGAATTTTTTCTAATATTTATGTAGAAACTGTGAAAATCCCTACAACAAGTTAAAAGCTTTGCAACATTTCTTAAGGATTTGGTAATTTGGGTAATAGCATCTGCAATTTCAGAGGCAAGTAAGATCTCATCTCTGGCATATGTTCAAAGAAAAATGATACTTCACTGTGATTTCAATAGATCTGAAGTGTCACTATGTTCAAAAGCTTATTTGGGAATAAAGCTTGGTATAGGTCAAAAGTAGCTTGGGCCTTTGCAGAGCAGAGGGCCTGCTAGCTGGGCTGTTCATGAACAGAAATTTTAAAAAATGTGAAAAACATACACTAGGAAAAAAATAGTTCTTTCTTTTGATTTTCAACTGCCCTAGTCTTCGTTTCTACAAGAAACAAATTCGATCCTTCTACAAGAATTTTTGTTCTTGTATTTTTCTTCTCCTTTGCACTTCAGCCTCAACACTTCAGTCTTTCTCCTATTCTCCTAAGACACAAAGATTCTGCTCCTGCCATCAGGTCTGTGCTAGATGTATTGTTTTTGCCCATTTGTCAAACCTAAATAGGTGAAGACACTTGTCTTATCCTCCTTTAAGTATGAAATCATCTCTGTAGGCGTAGCTGTCAAAACACAGTCTCACTACTAAAGAGGCTTCTCAGATAGATTCTTCTCTTAATGTAATTATTGCAAAAGAGCTACATAAGCATGAAAAAATTTGCTATCTCCTATGGTGATTGGGTGACCTACAGGAAAGGAGGGATGGCCCCTCTCTGAGTACAACTTGCCCAAACCTTATGGTCTCATTAAAGACACATCTTCTCCTCGTTAGTTGGTTCAACTTTCTTCTGGCCCTGCCTTACAAAGTTGTCAGGAGGCTTTTGGAGACTACTAGGTCTCAGGACTGAAATTAGGTGATAATATCTTCTCTCTCAGAAAAAGAGATGTTCTCATTTCTGTCTTTATTAGCTTGACTTGTTAAAGTAATAAAAATCTGTTTTGACTTATTAAGAAGAGAAAAGAAGCTTATAAAGAATCATGAGAGGTGAAAATTCAGATTTCTGTTTAGGTGAAACTGGAAACCAGGGAGAACTGAAGAATCTGAGAGTGTCAACACACTGAAGGAAATATTCTGGCATACAGAAGTCTGTGTAGCCAGTTCTTTTGGTATATTTATTTATTGTTGATATTCTTGTGCAAGAAAGCAATTTCATATCACTTTTGGCTAGTCATTTTTCTTCGGGAATGTATGAATTGGAATCACTTTGGCTCAACCATTTAAATGGGTGATTGTTACAGAATATTGCTAGGGGCCTGAACTGTAGTAGGACAGTGTGAACTTTATGATATGTTATGGTATTCAATAGTAATATAGGGGCTTTTCTATCCAGCCTAGTTGCTTTTAATGAAAATAATTAAAATATAGATGTAACAGTTGAAATTTTATCCTTCTTGGCAGATGTAAAAGCCTTGTAAAAGCACTGAGGCATTGGTAACTGATGAATTTAACATACTGTACTAGAATTAGTACACCAAGGGGTTTGTTTTTCATTTGTTTTGTGTGGGACAACTAGTTACTTAACCAATCCATTACTTCTTAGGTTGATTGAGCAGTTTGATATGACATTTTTTTGTATCAGTCTCCTTGAGCTGATAAACAGGGTTGTTTGCAATAAAGGAAGGATTCTTGTTTTATTGTAGTAACTAATTCTCTGTCTTTGAAGTTGACAGCAACTCCTTTGTGCTAGTAAATGAAGTAGACAGAAAACCCTAGAGCATCCTACAGCATTTCTACAACTGGCCACATTAAAAGTTCTGCTTCCAAAAGATGGGTTGTTATGTCATCCCATAGGAATCTTGTACAGAGGAGGCTTTGGTGTCTTTTCAGAAGATAACAAAAAAAGATACTGAGTGATGTAAACAAATCCAGTTTGGAGAATTACTTATAAGGGTAATGCCTGGAACACTCTCAACACTTCTAAGCCTTTCCAGCCCCACATAAATTTCTTTGTGCACATCTGTGCTTCTGACTTCCACTTAAGTTCTGTCTTCATTCACTTGCTCCAAAAAATATGTGGGCAGCTGGTAAGCAACCGGTATTCCTTGTGCTTTGTTTCCCTTCTCTTAGGATTTTCTTCACTGTGTTTAATCTCATCCAATATCCCTCCTTTTCACAGTAAACTTATAGATAAGTAACCAACCTGGTGATGAGTTTGTCATCATGTTCCTCATTTCAGTCTAACTCTCACTCATCACTCCTGGGTCTGTGAAGAATTTTCTCATCTCTGTTCATACAGCAACAGCTTGTAACAGCAGTTTCTCATTTCTAGTAGGAAGCTGTGGGTTCCCACCTGGAACAAAATTATTCACCAATTAAGATAAGAAGACATCCGTCCCTGCCCCATGGAATGCACATAAGTTAATGACAGGACTGACACTGCTGGTGATTAATGTTTGGGACTAAAGAAGGAGATGAAATAACAATAAATGGCATGGAGATTAGCACAGGGGTTTGTATCTGCCTATCTCTTGTCATCTGGAAATATCCCTGATTAGAGTTGTAGAAGAAATGAGAGTTGATTGAGTGTGTAGGGTGTAAGATTTGGGACTCATTGAGGTAGGGGAGATTTGTGTTTATGTAGAGTTTAGGAAATTCGGAAATGCTTGAGTGCTATCACTGAGGAAATTTTGTAACACATCACATCACAGGTCTGATTCAGCCTGTTTATTATTCATTTAGTCTGTGAAGGTTGAACTTTGGATAGACACCTTCTTCTTGCTAACACATACATCTGAGTGCGAAGAAAACAAATCCTGCTAAGCTCTTAGATTTGATGATACAATGGACTGTTACTCATGTAAGGTGATTGCATCTTGTGGATAAAATACACCTCTGTCCTAAAGGCCGGCATAGAGCCTGTGAACTGTTGAAGTCCCAGGAAAGCTCCCAGGGTAGGGAGTGACAGCTAAAGGAGAGCCTAGGCCTTCTGCTGACTTTCTGCATGGGATAAATGTCAACATTTTAGTTATGTTACCTCTCTGTTCAGATGAACATCTCCTCTTATTTATTTGTTTTGATGGTTTTTGTATGTTTGGTTGATTGGTTGTTTTTTAATACTGGAGTGTATTTTTTTCTTTTGGTATGCATAGCATTTTGTTTTTTTTCTAAACCAAGAAGTCCTAACCTTTCCCTTAGATCTTAGTGTTAGAAGTATCTCCCGATGTACATTTCTAAAGGACTTATTTTTCTGTTGCATCTTTTGCCAAGGTAGAAAGAACAACTCAGAATACAATCTGCCTAGGAAGGCTGAAAACAGGAATATACTGCAACATTCCTGTGAATCAGTGGCGGCTGATCAACAGGAGATACGTCGTACCCTGAGTGTGATCCAGTATGACAATTGCTGCATTCCTGTAGAGTTTTCAGACTTACAGGATTCTTTGCCTACCCCTGTAGGCTTCAGGGATATAATTTTAAGTAGAGTTGGACAAAAAAATAGATACAAATTAGTCAACCCTGTTAGTGGACCACCTTTGATTTCAGCTCATGTAAAGATTTATGGAACATCACAGAGAGCCACTGAGGTCAATATTAGGTAGTGTCTACAACATATTTTTCATGAACTGCTTGTTTTACCTGTCTGCAAATGTTGCCTGAATCACAGCACCTTGTTTATACTCTTTCATTCAATAACCATCAGCAGATTAACATAAATAAAAGGTGGGAAAATAATGAGTAAATGTGAAAAATATAAACATGAAAAATCTTAACTAATGCAAATTTCTGTGAATATTTTAGGGCTGTAGGCACTAAGGGATGCATTTATTAGCTATCTGAATTTGAATAAAGATTTGCAAGCAACTGATTTTCCTAGTGAATAGCTAGCTCAGCCATCTAACCTTTTAGGGAAAGAGGTGAGGCAGAACAAAGCATTTCCTGAAGCAAAGTTTTATGACAGCCTTAGCTGATTTTAGGAAGCTTTTGAGCAGTACATGTTGGCATCATGCAGCAAGAGGAAGCCAAATATATGTGCTTTGGAACATATGTCTCAGATCTGCAGAGAGTTTCTCTACCTTGTAAATCATACCCTGGCAGAAATCAAAATGAAGGCTAGAAATAAACAATTTCAGAAGGAAAGGAATAGTATTTCACAAGTTAAACCTGTGTATCACTTGTTTGATAACCAAATTTAAAACTATTTAATGAGTGGTGACTTAGGTTCTTACCTGTGATATGCCTTGAGAAAGTTGGAATCTTGTTGAAGTAATTTCTTTAATGGAAGAAAGATGGTGCTATTACAAAATGTGACAGTTAACAATATCTTTGGATGGGGGTGAGAGAAAGAGTATACAACAAAATTACTTGACTTTACATAAGAAATTGCTGGCTCACATTATGAATTAATAAATATAAACTTGCAGGGGGCTACCTCATTAAATCAAATAAAAACAGCAGGGAGAAAAAAAAGAAAAGCATTGAGAATCACTTTCCTTACTTTGGGCCCATGGGAAAAACACAACCATGTGAGGTGGAACATGTTCCGCATTCTAGTTTTTGCTTCCTTCATGTGTGTGTTAATAATTTAAATAATGTTGAATGCATAAAGCCAAAATTTCAGTATTAGACAAAGCTGGCAAATAATTTATCAACTGCAGAACAAATAGTTGCCTTTAATTGAATGGAATCTTTCTGCATTCTGCAACTGTAACTCTATCACTGGGACTGATAATAAAATTACCTGACTTCTTTAAGCCATTTCTCTAGAATAATGTAATATTCTAATATTTATTTTTTGTTTATTCTTAAACTTAATTTTTATATAATTAGCTGAAAGCTACCTAGCTAGCTCTTTTCTCCCTCCTTCTTAACTGTTGCATTGATCTGCGCATCCGTACGTGCGCACAGGAAAGGACACGTTTGTATTCCCACCTCAGGACACCTCTTACTTCCCTGGTATAAATTGTGATATTTTATTACATTGGATTGTAAGCTCCTGCCTGTGGATTTCACTATGTCACTAACACTGGCAAATGGAACTCAGTGAGAATGCTTGCCTTCAGTGAGACTGCTTACCAACTTATTAATATTAAGCATGTGCACAAATCATCACAAGATTTAGCAACAACAACCACAACAAAAAATAATCACAAGAAAGAAAGGGAGAGGAAAAATGGTTATAGATGTTTAAACATCAGTCATGCATCAGCATAAATGGTTTGCTGGAAGGAGGAGCTGATCATTGCCCATGGCTATAGCTGTTGAAATTTGCAAAAATTTGCAATTCTTTCCTAAGAGTAAAAATAGGATTTTTAAATTTTTATTACTTTATTTTTCTTTCTCTAATGGATTTCACTGGTTTAGCAGCAGGTTGCTCTGGGAAGGACAGGTGGAATTTTGCAGGAGATTGAAGACATCTCCACCACTGAGCACTGCAGCAGTCCAGGCAGTAGCAGTCCAAGCTTATGCTCATCCCTATTTAACTCTGAATGAGAGATTTATCCTTTTAGCATTTCCCTTCTGTATCCCCCTTTGTGGGCCATTTTGTACTTGATCTCTGTGTTGAGATTGTAAGAAGGACGCTCATTCCACTGATTTTTATCCTGCTACTGCTTCTTATATGTGGTAGGTGTAGTGAAAAATACCCGCAGATAGGAGCTTACATCCACCAGTATCTGAGTTGAGGCCACCAGATCTGTGACATGTCATTGATTTGCTAATTCATCACTCCCATGGAGTTAAAAGCTTCATTTTCCTCTAAGGCAAGAGTGAGTGGCAGTTCAGGTTGATTCTTTGCATGTGAAAAGCCGGAGATGTAAATGACAGAAAGGTTAATGACAGGATAGATGATTTTTTAAAGCTTTCAGCTATTAGCACACTTTCAAACTTTTTATCATGCTTCAGATAAATGATTCAGGGTTTTTTTTTAGCTGCAGTCACAAGACCAGGGCAGCTTTTGTGATGCTTGCTGACTGCCATGTAAAAGCTCCAAGCATTGCTGGGGACACGTATTCCTCTTGTGTTTGTTCTCTCTAGAATGATGTTTTCCAACTGAGCAGCAGAGGATATCAAAGGGAGCTTAGGCCCAATGTTATGTCAGGCTGACAGCCAGTAGTGTGATGCCAGCATTTCAGTGCCTGTGAGATGGATGGCAAATTGCTGACCCTTTGCTGAAATGGCACTGGCAATAAGGAGGATCAGAAGTGGTTACATGTGTCTTTTAACAAAGCAGCAGGGCCTAAGGTGGATGGAGCCCAAATGTACTGTTAGAGCCAGCTTACTCGTATTGCAATTTGCCATGAGGTTGGATGCCTTTCAGAGGAAGCTTCTTTCCAGACTAAGGGTGCAGAAACTGTGGTAGAGAAAAAGAACAAAACACAGAAACAATGTCATAGCAAGGCTGGTGTAATGGCAGAATCTCAACTGATTACTGGGTGGCGTTCAATGACTTTCTTCAAGGGATGCTCTAAAAGATATGTAGAGGTGTGCCTTCACTTCCCCATAAGCAAGTCCTGCTGTGGCAGTAAGGGATGCTTGAAGTTACAGTAATTACAGAAGTGATGTGTGAAATCCTGACTATAGCTGAAAGTTTCTGCAGTTGTATGGGTGCTGCTGCTGCTGCTGTGGAAGTGAGACACAATACAGAGATTGGCCAATAGTTGCAAGAGAAACACATGGGCACCTCCAAAATTCATAATGCAAGCCAGGCATCATAATACTTGTCCAAACGTTTCCTTCTGTTATCCTTTTTCTCAGACCATATTTGTTTTCTCTACGCATTTCACTCTACAGACTTTCCCAAAATTTATATTCCTCCAAATTATTCCTTCTTTCTAAATGACGCTGTCTTTCTGTCTTGGGGCAATGTTTACTTGTTACCTTACTGCAAGCAAAGTGAACTCTGTATTATGGTGATTAATTTGTAGTCTGGACATTGGAAACATAACTATAAAGATTAACACAGCAAAATAAGAGGGTCATCTATGGTAGACATCTGTGGTGTTACAAAACCAGAGCCCAGGTTTTTGCTCAAAAATAAATAATTTTGTTATTTACTCTTTGTCTTCTGTTAGTAGTTAGCTAGTGGTTAACGTACCAACACTTGTATGCCAAATACAGTATGGTTAAAATATATAATTCCTCTCCCTCCCTTAATATTGTTTTAATTTCAATAATAAAGTTCCAACTTCAGCATGCTGGTTGATTCATATTTTAAATTTCAATACAAATAAAAAAAACAAAAAATGACTGAGGGAATAATTCTAAACTAAACTACGTAATTCTATGTGGATCTTGGGCAAAGGGGTTATCCTATTTCCTTCAGAAATAATCACACTACCTGTGTAAATGACTGATAAGGGTTTGGATATTGTTTCTAGACAGTAGACTAAAGTAGCCTCTGGGGCCCAGAAAAGTTTCAAAGCTGTTGAATATTCATAGAGAACTTTATTGTTCTGATGAACAGATGCAGTGGTGTAGCTGTCTAAAAGCTGTGGAGTCCATGCTGCACAATGACGTTTATATTTTTGTGATAGTCTACACACACGATTCCCTGAGGCTGTGACATCTGAGTGGAGATTTTGCTGAGTTTTAGGAAGTTCCAACTGAATTTTTTTTTTTTACATCATACATTTCAAAACTTGCCAGAGACATGCAGTGTAAAATACATCTACCATGAAGATGGCCAGGAGTGCAAAGAGCCCTGAAAAAAACTGTATAAAGATTAGAGTGTAACAGTCATGCACAGGAGCACATCCAGACTTCACCAAGAACACGAGGTAATTAAGAGACAATGCATGTAAAATAAGCCTGTAAAATAAATCCCACACATCATAAACCAGAGTTCTCCACTAAAATGATGGTAATATATAGTGAAACACCCTTTTGGATTTGCCAACCTGCATGGAAAGTGAGAGACATTTTTTCATAGCAAAGCCAAGACCTGCTCTAAACAAACCTGTTTTATCCCACCTGAGACAGAGACTACTGATGTATCCTAATGGAGCTGTCATTTCTTCATACCAGAATAAATGAGGAGGCTTATAGAACAGCATATTTACAGCATTATGTTAGTAGTACTTTGCTAAATTCTCTGAATATTTGCAGAGAAAACCTTTGAGTACAGTAAGATGCAAATGAATATGAATAAATATTGAAAAGGTTGCTCTTCAAAACTCCTATTGTTAATTTGTCACTGTTCTAGATCAACCTGAATCACATGCAATTAGATGAAACTATCCTCTTTTTCACAGAAGGAGAAGATGTGCTCAGTCTTGGACTAAGACCTAAGTCCATCTTGCTAAGATGCCAGGAGTTTTCATGTGTATTCTACCACTCTGACTTTTTAACTGCTACAGGACTTTGGTTTCTGGGAAAACCTAGACTACTATCCCAAACAAAAAACAAACTTTAAAAAGTTAACTTTTTAAATAGACACATGATAAAACAGGCAGTAGAAGGGATATTCTTGTAGTGACCAGCAGACATCTAATCCAGATCAACAGTAACACTGAGATTTCTGAAATGTGGCTCAGCTGCAGATGTTATGCTGATTATGCTGATTAGTTTTCTACAGAAAGTTCTAAAGAACTGTATTTGAATAATTTTTCTTTTTTGTATGCAATGACAAATGAGCAAACACCACAATAATTTGTAAATATTGTAGTAAAACTTAAAGAAATACTAAGCAAATAATCATAAACTGAGACTAACATCCTAAGTATTTGGTTGCATAACATTAAATCATAGTCATAGAATCATTAAGGTGTGAGAAAACCTCTAAGATCATCAAGTTGAATTGTCAACTAGCACCACCACCATGTTTGCCACTAAACCATGTCCCTAAGTGTCATATCCACAATTTTTTTGAATACTTCAAGGGATGGGGACTCCACCACTTCCTTGGGCAGCTTGTTCTAATGCTTGACAACCCTTTCTATGAAGAAATTTTTCCTAATGCTTAGTCTAAACCTCCCCTGGCAGGAGGTTAACATTAGATATTAGTAAATGATACATGTTACAGGATCAATAGCCTAATTGAAGTGCATCTATACCAATGCCTGCAGGATGGACAATGAACAGGACAACTGGAATTGTGCAGCAGGAAAACTGTGATGTATCTGCCATCATGGAAACATGGTGGGGTGACTCACAGAACTGGAGTGCTTCACTGGATGGCTATAAACTCTTCAGAAGGGACAGGCAAGGAAGAGACATGGGGGGGTAGCCCTGCGTGTTAGGGAGTGTCACAATCACTGGCCCTTGTTTTTGTGGGGGGCTTCAACTTATCAGATGCTTCCTGGCAATACAAGATGGTGGAGAGGAAACAGTCCTGGAGGTTCTTGGCCTGTGTGGGAGAGAACTTCCCGAGACATCTGGTGAGGGAGTCAACTTGAGAAGGCATCAACTGGATCTGTTATTTGTGAACAGAGAAGGACTTGTGGGTGATGTGATGGCTGACAGCCATCTCGGGCAAAGTGGTCATGAAATGATTGAGCTTTCAATCCTTGAGAAGATTCTCAAGAAGATTCTCAATTCTCAAAGAACCTTGGTTTTCCAGAGGGCAGACTTTGGACTGTTAAGTACACTGGTTGACAGAGTCCCCCGGGAGACAGACTTGAAGGGCAAAGGAGCCTAGGAAAGCCAGATGTTCTTCAAGAAGGAAATCCTAAAGGCACAGGATAGGCTGTCCTCATGTGCCAAAAGATGAGATGGTGGGGAAGAAGACTGGCCTGACTGAACAGAGAGCTTTGGCTGGAACTCAGGAAAAAAAAGAGAGTCTATGACCTTTGGAAGAAGGGGCAGGGAACTCAGGAGAACTACAAGGATGTTGTGAGCTTATGAAGGGAGAAAAGTCGAAGGGCTTTGGCGACAGAGCTTAATCTGCCTACTGCTGTAAAAGATAAAAAATGTTTGTACAAACATATTAGTAACAAAAAGAGAGCTAAGAACCTCCATTCTTTATTGAATAGGTGGGGAAACATAGTGACAAAAGATGAGAAAAGCCTGAGGCCCATGGCATCCTACCTTATATCAGCAGTAGAGTGTCCAGCAGGACCAGGGCAATGATTGTCCCTCTGTACTCAGCATTGGTGAGGCCACATCTCAAATCCTGTGTTCAGTTTTGGGACCCTCATGACAAGAAAGACATTGAGGTGCTGGAGCATGTCCAGAGAAGGACAAGGAAGCTGGTGAGGATTGCGGATTACAAGTCTGATGAGGAGGAGCTGAGGGAGCTGGGGCTGTTCAGTCTGAAGAAAAGGAGGCTCAGGGGAGACTTTATCGCTCTCTATAATTCCCTGAAAGGAGGTTGTAGTGAGGGGGTCTCTCTCTTCTACCAAGTAACAAGCAACAGGACAAGAGGAAACGGCCTCAGGTTTTACTAGGGGAGGCTTAGATTAGATATTAGGAAAAATTTCTTCACAAAAAGGGTTTTCAAACACTGGAACAGGCTGCTCAGGGTAGTAGTAGAGTCACCATCCCTGGAGGTATTTAAGAGACATGTAGATATGGCACTGAGGGACACAATTTAGTAGTGAACTTGGCAGTGTTGGGTTAATGGTTGGATTCAGTGATCCAAAATGTCTTTTCCAACCTAAATGATTCTATGAGTGTATGATTCTCTGGCTAAATATAAAATGTCTGAGCAATGATTTTTTTTTTGATAATGTGCTTCAACAGTGAAAAAGCAACAGGAGACTAGAAAACACTAATTATATTTACGTCACAGAAGGGAAGAGTTTGGGAAAGATGATGAAAATTAAGTTCATTAAATCCAACAACAGTATTAGAACATTTTTGTGGTAATGTTCACAGAGACTTTCAAGTTCTATTTGGAGAATGAAAATGTAATAAGAATGAGTCAGCTTGGGTTTGGGAAGAAGAAATTATGACAAACAATTCTGATTTTATTTTTAAATGGAATAATGATTGGCTTACATAGAAAGAAGCCTGGTAGACATTTTATAGATGGATTTTAAGGAAAGCTCTCAACAAGGTTTCACATGATGGATTACTGCATAAAGCCTTCTAAATATGGATTAGGGGAGGAATGCTTAAGATGTCTAAGGAATTGCTTAGAAGATAAAAACGGAGGAATTAAAAGTGCATTTTTGTTCACCAAAGCTAGGATCTTTCATGGGAGTCTTTTTGGTGTCTTCAGCAGGACTTATATCAGGACTGTCATGTGAAGCAGAGGCACACAGGGCCCTTGACTGATGGCTGTGTGCCCTCATATTGATAATTTAGATGGTGCTGTAATACAGGAGAGAGACATTTCAAACAGCTGACATGGCTGTTTTAGTACTAAGTGGTGGAATATATTTCAAGGGGCTCTGAAGTAGTTCTGGACACACTGGTACTTCCCCATCTTTTAGCACAGGAGCTGGCAGGGCTTACAGGTAGAGCTTCAGATTGGAGGGGGGAACGGAACAAAACCAGGCTTGCCAATGATAAGGAATGGGATGGCACACCAAAACTGAGGAACTGAGTGCTAGTGAGTTCCCTCAGTCTGCTCCACAAGGTGTTGGCTACAATGAAAACACACCTGGAATGTTTCTATACCAATGCACGCAGCACGAGGAACAAACAAGAGAAACTCAAAGCTTTGTCCCAGTCCCAGAGATAGAACAGCATTGTCATAAGTGAAACCTGGTTGGATGAATCCCGTGACTGCAGTGCCATGTTGGAGGGTTACAGGCTCTTCAGGAGGGACAGGCAGGGCAGGTGAGGCAGGAGGGTGGCATTGTATGTAATGGAGGGGCTGGAATGTGTGGAGCTTACAGCTGGCAATGATACATTTGAGAGCCTCTGGGTAAGGATTAAGGACAAGGGAATATTGTGGATGTCATTGTGGGAATCTGCCACTCAGCCAGGACAATAATCTTGATGAATTATTCTTCAAGGAACTAAGGGACACCTCCAAATCAACTGCCCTTGTCCTTATGGGGGACTTCAACTTGCTAAAATCAACTGGGAGCATCAAATATCTGGTACAACCCTGGCCAGATAGATGACAACTTTAAGCAAGTCAACTCAGAAAGATGCCAACCTTGATCTGCTGCTTGTCAGCAGAGTGGATCTTATGAGTGAAGTGGAGACTGGTGGCTGCCTTGGCCACAGCAACCATGAGGTGTTTAAAATCTCCATTGACAGGAGGAAAAGTGCCAGCAAAATGTCCACCCTGGATATGAGGAGAGCAGACTACAGGATACTCAGAGAACTAGTAAGTAAAGTCCCTTGCAAATATATTTTTGAAGGTTTGGGGTCCATTTGTGCTAGTCACTTTTTAAACACCACGTCCTAAGAGCAAAGGAACAGGCAATTCCTAAATGTTGGAAGTCAAGCAGGCAAGGCAGAAGGATGACTTGGCTAAGGAGGGATTTTTTGGAGCTAAGGCAAAAAAGGAAACTGTATGCTCAGTGGAAGCAAGGTCAGGTGACACGGGAGAAGTACACAGATGCTGGTTGCTGCTATAGGGAGAAAATTCGTGTGGCCAAAGCTCAGCTGGAGTTGAAGCTTACCAGAAATGTGGGGGACAAGAAAAAGGGTATTTTAAAAAATGTTAATAGCAAAAGACAGTGCAGAAATAATATCAGATGAGGATGGTCACCTCAGAAACAGGGACATAGACAAGGCAGAGGTGTTTAATGCTTTCTTTGTCTCTGTCTTCAACACCAGTGATAGGCTAAGGGAGTCCCAGTGCCTTGAGCTGGAGGGCCATGGCTGTGAGAATGATCAGTTCCTGGTTGACCCTGAAGTTGTGAGGGATCTGCTGTTCCAGCTGAATCCCTATAAATCTATGGAGCCTGATGGGATTAATCCAAGAATACTCAAAGAGCTGACTGATGTCATCACAAGGCCTCTCTCAATGAGTTTTGAATGATCTTGGGAATCCAGAGAGGTCTCGGCTGACTGGAAGCTGGCGAATGTTATCCCAATTTTTAAGAAGGGCAAGAAGGATAACCCTGGAAACTACAGGCCTGTCAGTCTCACTTCAGTGCCTGGTAAAGATTATTCTGGGAGGTATTGAAAAACAACTGAAGGACAATGTAGTTATCGGTCACAGCTAGCACTTTTCTTCATGAGAGGAAAGTCCTGCTTGTCAAACATAATTTCCTTTTACAACAAGGTAACCCATCTAGCTGATCAAGGGAAGCCAGTAGATGTAATCTTTTTGGATTTCAGTAAAGCATTTGATACTGTCTCTCCCAGTATCAAAATGTCCAGAACACGGCTGGATAAACATATCATGTGATGTGCGACCACCAGCTGGGTCACAGAATAATAGTGAATGGGGTGACATCAGGCTGGTGACTCGTCACTATTGGGGTTCCACAGGGCTCCATCCTCAGTCTGGTTCTCTTCAACATCTTCATAAATAACTTGGATACAGGCCTCAAAGAAATACTAAGTAAGTTTGCTGATGACACTAAATTGGGAGGAGCTGTTGACTCCCTTGAGGGCAGAGAGACCCTGCAAAGGGTTGTCCATAAATCAGGGGACTGGGCAGTATGAAGTTTAACAAGGGCAAGTGCCATTTTCTGCACCCAGGGTGGGGCAGCCCTGGCTGTGTATACAGACTGGGGAATGAGATCCTGGAAAGCAGTGCCTCGGAAAGGGACCTGGGGGTCCTGGTCAATGGCAAGTTGAATATGAGTCAGCAGTGCCCTGGCAGCCAGGAGGGCCAACTGTGTCCGGGGGGGGCATCAAGCAAAGCATTGCAAGCCGGGTGAGGAGGGGGACTGTCCCACTCTGCTCTGCACTGGGGCAGCACCTTGAATATTGTGGCAGTTTTGGGCACCACAATATAAGAAAGATATTAAGCCATTAGAGAGTGTCCAAAGGAGGGCAATGAAGATGGTGAAGGGCCCTGAAGAAAAGCCATGCGAGGAGCAGGTGTGTCACTTGAAATGTTCAGCCTGAAGAAAAGGAGGCTGAGGGGAGACCTCATTTCAGTCTACAGCTTCTGCACAAGAGGAAGTGGAGGGGCAAGTACCTATCTCTCCTTTCTGGTGACCAGTGATAAGATCTGAGAAATGGCCTGAAGTTGTGTCAGGGAAGGTTTAGGTTGGATATTAGGAAAAGGTTCTCCACTCAGAGGCTGTGTGGGCACCACAAGAGGCTCCCCAGGGAAGTGGTCACAGCACCAAGTCTGTCTGATTTCAAGAAGCATTTGGACAATGCCCTCAGGCACAGGGTGTGACTATCAGGGAGGATCCTGTGCAGGGCTAAGAGTTGTACTCAATGATCTCTGTGAGTCTCTTCAAACTCAGCATATTTGATTCTTTGAAATGAACTAATATGAGAACCGGGAATCTAAATCTGTCATAAATGGGCAATTCCCACAGGGCTTGTAGGACTGTATTGGGGGAAATTTGTATTGCTCTCCATTTAAAATTTAGGACAGTAGGCTGTATATCTGCTTCTTCAATTAGATCTCTCTGGGAAAAGGTGTTCTTAGTTTGGCATGCAGAAGAAAGATGAATACTTTAAAACACTATATCTAAAGCTCATCAGAATAGATCATTACCTTCCAATACAACTAAGGGAATTAATTCATAGAGAACTGAAACAATTTGCCCCACAGGTCCACTGCAGAGCTGGGAACAGAATTAATGTCTTATAAAGACGGGTACAATGCCCCATTCACTCCTCTAATTAGAAAATTATATCAGTTTAAGAATGATGAATGATACAGGTTTGAACATGATAATAGAAGTATGCACATTTGGCATATAGCCCTATCTCCAAAATGAAACTGATCTTATGAGAACTGGTGTGACTTCAATTTGCAACAAAATATTAAAGGGATGACAATATTTTTGAACTACCTAAGAACTGATACAAATTCTGGAAGTTTTGAAGACATTTGAAAGAAATAAATCAAATTATCACTCTAATCTTTTCAATGGTTTTTACATAGACATAGGAAGAAACTCTCTTTTCCCTTCTGAACTTGTATTTTGAGAAGCTGCAAAATACAAGCAAAGTATGTGTGAGTGTCAAAATTCCTTTGATTTTCCTTATGTTGTTCTGAACACATTGGCATACCATGGAACTTATGCAGGACTTTTGAAAGGAGTTAATTTTCCCTTAAGGTGTCTCTTGGTTTGTCTTTTTGAGTTATTTCTTTAAAGGTATTGGGTAGTTTGGGGATGGTTTTGATCTGAAAACACATTTTGGTCTATTGAAATACTTCACATTTAGAACAAATGCTTTGAAAATCTGAAATCTACCATTTCCTAAAATATAAAACAAAGATTAGTGGGAGTAGAGATGAGTGGAGAATGGGCAGGTAAGTACCATAAGAGTTCAGGAAGACTTAGTGAGAAATTTTCCATTACCAAAAAGTACACTAAATTAGATCCAAAGTAGTGGGGAATAGGAAGAACTTGCAGAGAAAATAAGCTGGGAAATATTGACATAATACATAAAAAAGAAGTGTCACTTTGTTTTCCTCTCGTAACAACAGTGGCAACACTGCATGTAGAGTTCAGTTTGCTGTCGGTATTTTTTGGTGAACGGAGTTGGTTTGTTTGATTTGAAAAGCAAAGACTCGACCCCGTAAGTCGGGGGTCCAGATTTTACATCCCCATAGGAAGACCCAACTGTTTAATAGATAGATCCAAACTCTATAAATACCTTCTAACATAAATCTTGCTTTGACTTCTCAGGATGGATGATAATAGAAATATATCTTTTGGTTAGAGGAACAAGAAAATAATTCCAATGATATCCAAACTGCTCAGGAGTTCAGAAAAAAAGTATTTTAACTGTAAAATACTCTAACATTGGATACAGTGCCCAGAGAGATTTTGTAATCTTCACTTAGAGATTTTCAAAAATAATCTTGCCAAGACCCTAAGCAAGACCCTGATCCAGCTTTCAAGGTAGTTCTGATTAGAGGTCTCTTCTAATGTTAATCTTTATGTGATTCTGTGGCACCTGGATTTTTTTCTTTATTTTTTTTCTTTTTAAACATATCAACATCTTTGATTCACTTAAGATAAAAACATTAGCAGGGTAATGCTGACAGAAAAATTTCTCAGGCTTGTACATTTTAAAAATATTTTGAGGTATTTCTTGGTTTTTGTGGGACAGTAGCCATCTTTAAATTCTCTTTTAGTTTGCTGTTGAAGGGTTATAAATTGTAATATGATCAGCAAATAGGCAAACATACCTTTTTAAACTTTGAACTAATTGAATATTTCCTCTGCATGTGAAGACTTTCAGTGGAATGATTGTAATGTCTTTGCCTTGCAGTAGTGAGCTGAGCCATAGACAGTGCTACCCCCAGCAAAAAACTGGTGATGCTGTGAATGTGAGAGATGAATAATGAACTGGCAATGAAAACATAATAGCCCATGGCCCATGGCATGTCTCCCACAATATGTTCCTCTGCAATGAGTAAGGCTGTACATATTTCAACTTCTACTTTAAAATGTTCATTCCCTATTTTCCCATCTTTCTCCTTCTCAAAAGTCTTACCCAGTAACTTCAAAATCATTTTTGAATAAGTTAATCCATTTAAAGAAAATGAAGACTGAGCATCAAATAGCAAAAATGAAGTTTTTCAAGTCAAAAGGCTGTAAAATTATCTATACGTCTCCAATGTTTGAATCCCCACAGATATGAACTTTTACAGATTCTCTTGCCAAATTGCAGTTGTGATGGAAGTTTTAAATGATACTCAATTTTCACCAACCACCAATAAATATACTGCAATACTGTGTGTTGACCTTGCAAAGGCATCTGATAAAACAGATTGTAGTCAGCTACAGGGGTTTGCTTCCAAACTGTAGCAAACTAGATGGGGAAGAGGCAATGATGTAACATATAGTTCCCTCTCTAGATTTTGAACAGATTGAAAGGGAATATAGTCAACATTCAAATGTTTCTTTGTTGTCATGCATATTAAAAGCCCAGGGTAAAACTTTGCATTTTTATCCCTGACTGTGTACATAGATAGTACTATTCTCCATCCAAATGTGCAATATGAAAACTTGTCTGCATCAGTCATTTTGAAATAATTGCTTTAATTTGGGTCTGTGGCTGAAAGTGAACACAAAGTCAGTGTCATCTCCTAGCAGTAACTTTTCCCAACAATTTCTTTTTTGCAGCTTGACAAATAACAAATGCTTGGTGGGAGCTTTAAATTTAAAATTCATTGTCGACCAGCTGATAAGAGACATATCAAATATTGGATTTCACTATATAAATAGGCATATCCAGAAGTACAAAGAAGATTCCAATGACTTTCATTTGTTGTACTGCCTTGGTTATCAAATTTCCCACTAATCAAAACTTTCACTTCTGTCATGTCCCTGACAGCTTTACATATCATATTTATTTATCATGTACCTCTGTTTATCAAAGTTTTGTTTATAACATCCCTGCTGTGGAGGAATGATACTCTGCATACACAAATGCAGCTGGTATTTGAGATTTTGACTTGCAATCCTGTGCTTTTTAAGCCAAGATTTAAAGGATAAAAGAAAATTACCATTGTCTGTGAACATGAGAACCTCTGAGAGATTATGAGCAATGATGGAAGAGACTGTAATGCAATGTGCTTAGAAATCCCATTTGGTGAGTACTAGAGAGGTAAGAAGCTAAAAAAGGAATTTGTCTGCTAGAAGAGATGCTGAGTTTGGAACCAAAATTTGGGACTTGATTTTTCAAATAACTTGGTGTCATTTGTAGGATTAACTTCACCTTTGTTTCTTTCTTTTGCTTCTCTGAGGTCTCATGTCTTGTGCTTTCATTCATCTTAGGATGCTCTCCTAGTCCTTGCCCAGTCCCAAATGTGGCTCACAGGAGAGCATCCGCCATAGTCACCAACAAATGGGTTTTGATTCCTGTGGTTTTATGGGCAATGACCTAACAGGCCCTTCATAAAAGACAGATGTTTTGGCAATGGAAAGAAGACAATTAAAGGAAAAGCATTTAAAAGCAAAAATTGGTACACAGGTTTGTCTTGCCTTGATTTACTTCAGGAGGCCAGTTGAAGACCACATCATGTAAGATTTTAATCCTTGCTTTGTGTCTTCAAAATCTATGTGCCCTCCTGCAGCAGAACATGCTCTTTCAGTCTTCTCAGGTCTTTTGATTGTCCCTCTTCCTCTGCACTGTCTCACCGGGGTATGCAAACACAGCCAAGGACTGAGTTATTCTTAGGAAAAAACAGCCTGTCATCTGCTTAGGATCTCTGTTCATTCCCCACCACATCACTCTGGGCTCCATACAACAGAGCAAACCCCATAATTTTGGCCAAAACCAGCTTTAGATAGAGAAAGAGGATGGATACACACAGCCATGATGTCGGAAGGTGGCACTGAGGTGGTAGTGATGAACATGGTATGCAGTGTGGGATTCATATTGAAAGAGTAAAAATTTTTGTTATTAAACAGTTCAATCATCTTTTTAAATTCTGTGTTGGATTAAAAGTGGTCAACAACCTTTCCTTTCTGGAATGTCTCATTTTCTATACTGGCAGGTGCATTTTCAAATGACTCAAAGGTTCCTAAAGGTAGTGAAAATAAATGAGAAACAAATGCCTTGTTTCTTTTGCCCCTTTGAAAAAGTTAGTAAGTTCACTAATTTGAAAAAAAAAAAGTATAGAACTGATGATTTAAATAAAGTTGAAGTGTTTGCAACTGTCTTCCTTGCTCAAAAACTGGAAGTTCTAAACTTAAAAAGTGATAACCCAGAAAGCTGAAAATAAGAAGTGTCTGACAGGACTGACTGTTCTTTTTCGGAGTTGAAGGGTTACTCAGATTTCTCGTCTCTCTTAGGTAAAATCTCCATTTATAAACAAAAAGAGCCTGGTACTTCAACTGGCAGATGTCTCTAAAGTCTGCAAACAAGCCCTGCTTACACAGCTTGGCAAGCCTGGGTGTTGAAAGAGAGTTTGATTGTGAAGATGGCAAGAAGACCTTGTGGAGGAGTTCAGTCAGTTCCTACAAGAAAAGGAAGCTGAATGGCAGGGAGTGTGACATTGATAACATGGGGATTGAGTCACAGTGTGGGGAACCAGCAAGGACATCTGCACTAGTGGGGTGTTTAGTGCTGACATGCAGAGAAGTCTCATTTTTGAAAGAAAAACTAAGTTTCTCTTTAGTAATGCAGCATTCTCAGGAAGATGTTCAGGGATTTGTCCCATTTCAGACTTAACTCTTACACTGCCCACCAAGGGGTACCCAGTCTGAGGAAATAGCAGTAGCTTCTACTCATTAAACACATTTTTAGTAGAATTTCTGAAGTGATAAATTATTTACATGATTAAAACTGAAAGCGATAGCAGATGTCTCATTACTTTTATGCAGAGACAGATCTGAATCATTATTAAATTTTAGTGATTCTTGATCAGTTCTGACCACAAGCTCAAAAAGAGCATTCTGGTGAACAGGGATTTATGGCTTATTAGAGTAGATTCCTCAGGGAATTTATAGCAACTGGGAAATCTGCAGATCTTAACGTGGGCTGGTATTGAATCTGAAATCCTTATTTTAATGTATGATTTTGTAGAACTACAGTTCCTGAAAGACCCATTATATAATCTAGGACTCACACTTTTCTAGTGGAACATGATGTGGCTGTAGCCTAAAATATGGTATCATAATTTCAGCTGTGGAAATTGAATTTAAAAGTTTACTTCCTTTGTTTAAACTCTTTTGGTCTCTGGTTTCCATATGTTAATGGATATTACTCATCTTAGTAGATTACTCTATATTTTAAATTTTCCGGTTCCAGGTTTAAGCTGGTAGCTGTTTAATCCTAAATTACCCTAAACTCATGAATGTGCCTCTTCCAAATTTATTCTCAAAGGCAATTTTCCAGACATTTTCTTTCTCTGTTAAGATCAATCTCTAAAAATCCAAGTTTTTTTTCATTCTTAAAGGTGTCTAAAATTCATCATAATCTCCTAAGGCAAGAGAAATTTCCTTTCTTTGCCTAGACTTTCTCTTGTTCAGTGTAGCTGCTGATCAAACAAATTTGAAGGAGCCCGCATTTGCAACAAACTCTTCAGCTTTGTAGTTCTTTTCTTTTTTTTTCTGCTTTACTTCATCCTTTTCTGCTCATTGTAGGTGCTGTAAAATCACAGCAAACAAATTACAGCTTATAATGAACTTCTCTTGCATGATAATTATACTTTATGAATAGCAAAGCACTGATGGGTTGATCTGCTGCAGAGGAGAGGCTAGTGAAAATCAGAGAGTGAGAAGCTCTTGCTACTCCTTGATCTAACTTTTATGGCATGTGCATTCACTTAATGGGCCATTGAACTAAGAATCTGGATTTATTCTACATCAGGAACCACTTTATTTTACTCAGCTGCATGTAACTATTCTATAAAACACTACAGAAAAATTAGGAAGAAACAGGCAAGTGCAAAACAGGGAAAGAAACAGCACTCAAAAAGTAGTGATCAGTTGCCATTTTCTGGCACTGCAGTTTTCCTGTAAACAACTACATTGGTACCTTTCCAGAGACCAACACTCTTTAGTATTTTCATAATAGTTTGATTAACAAAAATAAAAACATGCTGTTAAATTTGCATAAGATCTGGAGCTGGTAAAGGAAATTAAGGACCAGATCAGAACTGAAATTAATCATGAAAAACTGGAGGAATGGTCACCAAAATAGGAGGCAATTCGACAGGTTCAAGTGAAAGATGTTGACCTTATGCAGGGAGAAGAAACTGAACAAATACAAATCACGCAGCAAGCTATTCCACAGCAATTCATCAAATAAGGCCCTTGAGGCAGAAAACATGTAACAATGTACATATCAATACAAGGTGAATGCATATAACCATGTCATGTTACTGTAAACAAGGTGAGCACCATGCTGAGATGTATAAGCAGAAGGGATAACAGTCTGCTGGAATTGAGAAGTGATCTTTTTGCACTTTCCCCATTGATAAGAATATCTGGAGTAGTGCCCTCATCTTTGGATGCTGTGCCTCAAAAAAGATATGGACCAATTTAAAAGAACATTGCCATGAGAACAGGCAGAGGTCTAGAAAAGATGAACGAGATAAAAGTACTAAATAAATGGAGAAGAATAACATGGAGAAAATAACAAACATAAGACGTGAGTCTTAGAAAATGCAGGAATATTGCAGAGGGAGAAACTTGTCCATTTTCCATGTCCAGGATGGATGGGCAAGAAGTGCTGGCTTAAACTGTAAAAATTGGGACAATATTCCCAACTGGAAAATTAGGCAGTCACTGGGAGAGGGGGAATGAGAATCTCCAATGTCGGACATCTTTGGGGACAGTGCAGGAGAAAATCTCAGAAGGATGGGGATGTACAGACAAGCTGCTGTGCTGTGGAGTACAAGATAGCCCAGACCTCCTTTTGAGTCCTTTCTTGCCACTCATGACTCTGTAAAAAGGGAGGAGTTAGAATAGATATGCTGTTGTGAGAAGGAAATGTGAAGTTGCTATGAAATCAAGCATATAATTTACTCAGGTTGCATGGTGCAGGATTTTATGCCACTTTCCTTGGAAAATCATATAAAATATAGCCACACAACTACTAGTACTTCTCAAGATCTTACCACTGGGATGACTGTGGTGTGGTTTATGGACTTGGAGAGAAAACTGTGAGGGAAGAAGTGACTGACTCTTGAGCTGACAGTGCCATCTCTGGAGCTGTGACAAACTGCTCTGAATGGTGACTCAACCTAAAAGGAAACATGGACAGACCTAAGGCTGCCAAGATGATGAGGAAATACTGACCACTTTGTAGATGTGGCATCTTTAATCTAGGAATGAATATTTTCCAAGTTCCTACCAAAATGTTCACTTCCTTGGATACTGTTTAAAGATTTCTCTTGCCTTGCCAACTGAACCTAAGTCACCTACACAGCCGGAGTATGGGGATTTGGTGCCTGGCTGTGACTGGTTTGTGCTCAATTTTTGCAGGAAGGGCTCTGAAGTGTTTGCCAGCAGCTCTCTTGTTTTCCCAAATGCTGAAGAATCTAGGTGACACGCTTGTTATGGTCATGCTGGAAAGTCTGAGAAGTCAGATGTGAAAGAAGATCAAAGTGGAACATGTATTATAGGATAGAAGTGCAAAAGCCTGGAGAAAGCTTGCACTTAAACTGAAGGTCTTGGGAACAGCAAAGGGATAATAGCAGTCAGGTAACATAGGGTACAAAGGCTCTCTCTCATCAAACAATCCTTTCTAGATGATCTTACCCAGAAGTGCCCAGTCTGTTTCTGGACTTGATTTGTAACTGCTGGGTGGGTTGAGCAATTCAGAGGCAGCCAAAAACATCTCAAACGTTGCTGTGCTGCATTCTCCAGCAATGCAGTGTTTTCCACTGCTACTGTAAGAGGCATTCTCAATCTCCCATTTGTAAAGCTCAGCTTTTAGGAGCTGGACTGGAAAGCAACCTCTGTGGCACTAAATTGATCTGACCGGCAATCGTGCTCTGTAAGTCTGAGCAGCATGGCTATGGATCACCTCCATATGCTCAAACTTACTCTCTTTATTTTCAAAACATGATGCCCATGTCCAAATTGCCTATTGGAAACAATCCTTGGCATCTGGTATCTCCTGAGCTGTGCCTGGGTGTCATCTGGGCAGTGCTACTTGGCACAAGCCAAAACCATGCAAGAGGCTCTGCTAACAGTTAGAACAGATGATTGTGCACTATTGCCAGTGTCTGTGTCTTGGCCCTGTTTTGTTTATTTGTATTGAAGTAGCCTAAGAGAAGCTCTGCTAGTAAAATGATTGCAACATACAATACAGTAGGTCCCGTATATATGGGAATGATTTTCAAGGGGCTAGGGATGCTGCATGCATAGGTCAACACATGTGGCTTCCAGAAACAGTTGCTCTGGGAATTAGACCATCAGATGTGGAATGACCAGACACTGAGTAAGCCCTTCACTGTTTCTTTTTGGTGAGAATAAATTTTGCAGGTAAGTTTCCAGCCAAATCATATCTCTGACCTTGTGTTGACCTTGACTAGATGCCTAGTGCCTACCAAAGCTCTATCACTACTCACTCTCAACTGGACAGGGGAAAGAAAAATACAACAGAAGACTTGTGGGCAGGAGGAGATCATTCACTGATTACCGTTACAGGCAAAATAGATTCAGAGAAATTAGTTTAATTTGTTACCAATAAAATCAGAGTAGAATAATGAAAAATAAACCCAAACCTCAAAACACCTTCTCCTCACCTCTCCCTTCTTCCTGGGCTCATCTTCTCTTCCAAATTCTCTACCTTCTCTCACTGAGTGGCACAGGGGGACTAGGAATGGGGCTGCAGTCAGTTCATCACACATTGTCTCTGTGACTCCTTCCTCCTCAGAGGGAGGACTCCTCCCACACTTTCTCTGTTCCAGCATGGGTCCCCCACAGGGTCACAAGTCCTTCCAGCAAACCTGCTCCAGCACAGGCTCCTCTCTCCATTGGGCCACAGGTCCTGTCAGAAGCCTGCTCCAGAGCAGGCTTCCCATGGGGTTACAGCCTTCTTCAGGTGTCCACCTGCTCCCGCGTGAGGTTCTTCATTGCTGCAGGTGGACCTCTGCTCCACAGGGGACCTCCATGGGCTGCAGGAGCACAGCTGCCTCACCATGGCCTGCACCCCAGGCAGCAGGAGAGTCTCTGCTCTGGCACATGGAGCACCTCCTCCCCCTTTTTCCTCACTCACCTGGGTGTCTGCATGGCTGTTTTTGTCATATAATCTCATGGCTCTCTCCAACTGCTGTTGTGCGGAATATTTCCCCCCCTTCTTAAATATATTATCACAGAGGTGCTACCACTGTCACTGATGGGCTTGGCCTTGGCCAGCGGCAGGTCCATCATGGACCTGCCATTGGCTCTGTCAGACATGGGGAAGCTTCTGGCAGCTTCTCAGAGAAGCCAGCCCTGTAACTCCCTGTGGTCAAAACCTTGCCATGCAAACCCAGTGCAGTGATGAAACACTTAACATGGCTCTATGAATTCCCATATCTACATAGGGCAGACACCCGGACTGCAAAACTGGGTCAAGTCTGGGACGACTCGTTCCAGTGGAAGTATGGATTTTGATCATTTTAAAGCCATTGTGACATGTCATTTCAGAAAGCTGTGTGCCGTTGTCTTCCCTGAACTACTTGTTGCCCTGGTTCCTAAAGAGACTAGCCAGCTTGCATATATAAATTTTTTCAAGGCTCTAAGCATGAAAGCAATGAGACTTTTAGGTTGAATAAAGATAGGTATGTACTTAAATGCATGTCTAATTAATAACACTTATTTTATTTGGAAACTGTGCTAATATATATATTTAATCTGTAATTATGAAAATTAAAAGCAGAAATATCAGAACCAGTATTCTAACACCAATTTATTCTGTGTCCTGGTTTTTAATTAATTTTTGAATTTCTCCTTTAGAGCATTCAAGTCCTAAGGTTGTTGAGGCCTTCTGTTTGTAAGTAGAGGGCTTGGTAAACTTGTGTGTCCACTTCATTAATATAAGTGATAATATTAAAAAAAATGCCATTAAAATAAAGGTTATACAACTAATTAATGAGAAAAAAGCTCCAGTCCTCTACTTCCAATCTGTAGTTGGCATATTGGCTTTTTCCACTGTTTCTTTGCCCATACTGAACTCTCTGGCTTAGTTAAGTACAGTAATAGAAACTACCAAAAGCAGCATGTGTGCTTTTTGGATTCTTATGCTTGTGCATTTCTCAAAAATATCAGGTGACTCTTTCAACTAGTCACAAATCTGTTTCCTTTTATCCTGCCAATGTATATGTAGCCAATTCAGTGAGTAGAAGTTTATTGCCTTCCAGGGAATTTGAGTTTCATCCTGAAAAACAGATAAATATAGTACAGTGGCTTTAAATAACATGAAGGAAGAGGTTGGTTTGTGGATTTGCATTTCTACTAGGTCTATTAGTATACTAGCACACTTCATCTTTTAAAATTGTAAAACATGGCATGTGGGAAGAAAAAAAGGACAAAGGTAGAAAATACTTGTCAAAATAGTACAAAAACCTGTTAATAATGATCATTAATATATTTTAAATAGAAATAACTAGATTTTTTTTCCCCCCAAGAAAGATGCCTAGTGCAAAATTCCACATAGGTAATTTTCCTGTAAATGTAGTAAATGTTGTGGTGTTTAAACCCAAACATAAAAACACAGATAAAGAAGAAACTCCCTAGTGTCAAAAAAGTCTTTTGGTCTGTCATAAGGCAAACCAAAAGAGATTTCATTTTTACTATTAAATTTGAAAAGATTTTCATGAAACTCAAGCTATCATGGTAAATCCATGGTCCCAGTTGGTCTGTCACTGTAGCACACACAATACCTTCTGTGATCCATGGTGACAGCAGGGTGTATTGTTTTTCTGTAGACATAAATAAAATCATAAAATACTACTGGAACAAGCAGGCCATGGTACAGAGCCATCCAGTGAGCAGCAGTAGGTCAGGGCTGAACAGACAATCCAGGTTCACCTGTTCAAGAAGACAACCCTGTTTCTGAAGCGTTAGTCTAATCTGACCATAATCAGGCCTAAAATGGCCTTGGTGTCACCTTCAGAGTCTGGATGGATATGTCATCAAATACATGCAGATCTAAAAAAATAACCCTGTTTATTTGAGTCACAGATGAGGCAAGATTTCATTCAACAACATGTTTTGCCATTTCCCTGAATGAACATAGCAGCACTTTGGATTTCATTTTCAGGATTGGGTAACCTAGCAGTTTTCATGAACACACAGATGTAGAGAAAAGTAGAGAGCTGAGGGGCCCTATAACTTGCAACATAATTCTGAGATGGTGGGAGTATTTTATGACACAGGCTGACAAGAGACACTAAATAGAAAACTACACGTCTGACACTCCATTTTCCTTGGAGATTTGCAACTTATACGTGGTCTATGATCATTCACTGCTGAGAAATTTCTTGGTGTTGCTGACATACCACTGAAGGTAGAGGCAAAATTCCATTCTTTGGTTTTACTGCTTTTCCCCAGTTAGAATCATAGTTACTTCCTTTTTAGAAAAAAAATTAAGCTCTTTTCATATCAATATTAAACTGATAAATAATGAAACAAATGTTACTACTATAGGATGTTAAAACTTGCACTACCTGCTAGGTAGGTGTAGTGGGTTTCTGTGGCTGGGTTTTGGTAGAGGGGGGGCTACACGGGTGGCTTCTGTTAGAAGCTGCTGGAAGCTTCCCCTGTCTCGTGGAGCCAATGCCAGCCGGCTCCAGGATGGGCTTCCTGTCACTGGCCAAGGCCAAGCCAATCAGGAGTAATAGTAATGCCTCTTTGGTAATGTATTTAAGGACAGAAGATTGTTGTGCAGAAGAAATTCCAGCCAGGGAAGAAGGAGTGAGAACATGTGAACAACAATGTAGATGCCAAGGTCAGCACAGAAGGAGGGGCAGGAGGTGCTCCAGGTGGTGGAGCTGTGGACCCTGCAGCCCGTGGTGCAGACCCTGGTGGGGCAGCTGTGCCCCTGCAGCCCATGGGGGACCATCAGGGTGCAGAGACCCCCCTGCAGCCCATGAAGGAGCCCATGCTGGAGCAAGTGGATGCATGAAGGAGGCTGTGACCATGTGGGAGGCCCAGGATGGAGCAGGGTCCTGCCGGAGACCTGTGGCCCATGGAGAGGGAAGCCCACACTGGAGCAGGTTTTCCCCGGGTAGGACTTGTGGCCCCTGTGGGGACCCCATGCCTGTACAGCTCATTCGTGAAGGACTGCACCCCATGGAGGAGTGACCCACGGGACAGCAGTTTGGGAAGAACTGCTGCCCGAGGGATGGACTCATGTTGGAGAGGTCCATTAAGGACTGTGTCCCATGGGAGGGACCCTACGGGAGCAAGGGAAGGACTTCTCTCCCTGAGCAGCAGCAGAAACAACAACCAACTGCAACCCCCATTCCCTGTCCCTCTGCACCACTGGGGGGGAGGAGGGAGAACATGGAAGGAAGGAGGGGTGTAGGGGAGGTGTTTTTAAGACTGTTTTATTTCTCACTCTTTGGCTCTCATCCTGTTGGTAATAAATATAAGTACTATCCCCACTTTTAGTCTTGTTTTGCCAGTAAAGGTAATCAGTTGACCTCTCCCAGTTCTTATCTCTACTCATGAATTCTTAGCTGTTTGTCTTCTCTCTCCTCTGTCAAGTTGCAGAGGGGAGTGAGAGAGCAGCTTTAGTGGGTACCTGGTATCTGGCCAGGGTCAACCCACTACAGTAGGTTTTTTTCTGGCAGTGTGGCAAGAGAGCATTGGTAGTTATCATCTGAGACTTGAGTTTAAGTACGAAGAGCGAAACTGGACATGGTCTTAGCAAACCAAGCCCCTACTTGCTGCCAAGAGTTTTGCAAATGGTGGAGAGAGGAAGTCTTCTGAGATATGCTTTGTAAAGTGGTAAGCAGTTTGGGAAACATTTGTGAAGATTTCCTCTCAGCAAGGAGGATCAACATAGGATTCTCCAACACACAAACACCCTGGTTTCAAAACTCGGGTGTGAGTAGTGAAGCTGATTGGAAACAGAGATTATTCAAACATGTTGCTTCAAGAAAATGGCTGGGTCCCTCAGGAAGGAGACTGACAGCTCTGGCTCTCTGAAGCTATTCAGCAGTGAAAGAGGTTCCAGGGATGGTAATTGTGGGGGACAAGATGGTCATCACGGATAGCCCATACCTTGTGTAGAAGCTGTGGTGAAAGACAGGGATGAGCCAGCCACCTTCCACAGAGGACAGAAGAATGTCATTAGGAGCCTTCCCCTTGGCGAGGCAGTGAACTACTGAGAACAAGACCCTACAGTGAGCTGGGAAAGGCCCAAGCTCAAACTTTTCTTTTTACGTTGTATCAGATTTCATTGCTTTGAATTTTCTTGGCATAAAAAGATATTTTTCCAGCTTTTTTTATACAATATTTATTAGTTTTTAGTTGGATGAAACCTGTTAGGGAGAGAAGAAGGTATGTTTGCATTCTAAAGCCTCTTGATCTCCTGTGGAATCTCAGTCTAAGGGGCAGGTTTAAGCCTCTTCATGTCAATTGCTGTGACTGACTTGGGCTCTTGTCACACAAATATATTGAACATGAGCTGCTATCATGAAAAATGAAAGGCAGTGTACAAAGAGACAAAGATCCCTGAAAACACATGCTGTACAGGGAAATGGGGAGGGTAGAAATGCTGCTGTGGAGGGATGAAAACACAAGTTCATATAACAAAGCAATAAGCCAAAAAACTCAGTCTCTGTGGTAGCTTTTTTTGAGGTTTTTTTGAGTTGGGGAAAAATTGGATCCATCCAGTCTAGTGAAAAGTGATGGATCAGACCAGAAGTGTTGAGCTTAAAGTGCACTGAAGTTAGATAATGGGGTTTCTTCCTATCAGTCAGCACTGGGAAAGATTTCCTAGGGAGGTTGTGAAGTCCCTGTCACCCAGAACAGGTTAGGAAAGCCTCTGTTAGGAATAAAACAGATATATTTGATCCCGATTAAGGACTGAGTAGAGCAGGGCATACTACTTGACCTCCTGCAGGTCTGATTTGTTGATTGCAGCACAGGAGGGTAAGAGCTTGGATGGAAAGATGGTGCTGTTTGGATGGATAAGAAAAGCTGAATCTCAGACATTTTCTGCAGTACAAAGTCTTGGTTTTGGTAGAGGTGTTAATGATGCAGAGACTGGAATACACCTGAGCTCCAGAAAGGATGAGATATTGGGAGTTTCTTGGTGCTGAAGGGTAGAGATGGGGGACCCAGACTGGAGATTTTCTAGTTCTGAATTGGAGACGTATTCAAAACATAGCAAACAGAATAGGAGAGGTGAGAGAATATGGCAAGACGGGACAATAGCTAGAGAGAGAAAAGGAGAAGTTCTGTGATTTTGAGATGGCTGAGAGATTAGTAAAAAGATGAAGAGAGGTAATCAGTGTGTTCACAAAGGGAAAATACTAAAAACTGGGGGAGTGGGCATGGGATAAGAAGAAAATATATAAGAATGTCTATACTGAAATGAAGATAACCAAATTATCAGTCCTTAATAGGAGAAGAAGGAAGGCAGGGTAAAGAAACGATGTATTCCCACAAATGCAGCTTCTGAAGGCTGTCTTCTCTTTTCAGTCTTCACTGGGACTCCTTGGAGTTTCTTACTGAAAAAAAGCACATCATGATCTGACCTGTGAAGAGTTCTGTTAATGTAATGGACTGCTCAGAAGGCAAAAACAAAATTTATTTATCAGAGGCAGAAAGTGTTGTTTTGTGTTTCAGAAGCGATACAGGCTTCCTAAAAACAGGCCTAAAGCAGCTGCTTTTGATGTCAGCTACAACTGTTGAGCCTGGTTTTTAAACTGATGTTCTGATATTGTTGGAGGAACTATCAGTCTATTTTTTGTAGAACTCCTCTTACAGGAGGTTGAAGAAATTACATGATAATACTTTTACTTGCATGAGGATACAGCTTGAAGATCTGACATGGACTGTTAAGGGCATGTTTGAATCAGGCATGTTCAAGCCCAGCATTTAAAAATTGCTATTATTCTGTTGGAAGTATCTTCAAAGATTTTTGTTTGTTTGTTTGTTTGTTTTTTTCCCTAGTGAGAAGAGGTTTTGATTTAAATATTCCACTTATAGTGTATGCAACCAAACTTTGCCACCAAATACACAGGGATTAGAGACAAACTTGTGAGACTTCTTTTGTACAAGGTAAATTGCTGGACACAAACAGGCACTTGCTACCTCCCCCAGCCCTATGGTCTGACCTGCATGGGTGGAACACTCTGTGCAAGCAGGGCTGACGTAAATGAGCTCTGTGTGAGCACAAGGTTGCCTGAAGGACAAGGTCCTAATGCTGAGAGAACCAAAGCAGGTTTTTAAAGTCCTTCTGGCACAATAAGCAGCTTTTGCAGAGCAGGGAGAGCTATGTGGGCTTTTGTTTTTGTTTTGTAAATGGGGATTGTGAACTCCATAATTCTCGAAGAAAATTGTTTGTTATTGTGTGGAACTGGTTTCAGCTATGCACATGCAAAATCCCCTTTCCGCCCATGCTTGGAGGAACCCCATGGCTTTTCTACCTCTACAAGCCTGACTGAGGGTTTCACAGAAGCAGGTTAGATTGAGCAGGATAATAGGCACCTTTCTCCGTCTTTAGCTTCCCCAGGTACTCTAAGAGGCACATATGTTTTGCTGAGTACTCTGTACTTCTTATATCTACTCTGTGCAATTCAATGGGAATTACGGTAAAAAATCCTCTCCTGGGGACCTCAGCCTTAACCTTTTGTTAGGTTCAATGTAGATTTGCAAAGCAGATTGTTTTACACTCTTCAGATAATCACAAGATACCCTGAAAATCGGAGGGAACCTCTTTCATGAAATGGTTAGTTCTGTTTGTACTTTGCTGTACAAGGAGCAAAAATGTTTATTAGAAAAGAGATGAACTTTGGAGTGGAATCAAGCAGAGAATCTTTAGACATCCCTGGCTAAAATTTGCCCAGTTCAGAACTCCTCTGAAAAGATATGTCAGTGTGTTGCCAATCCAGTGGTGCTATCCCAATATACAGCCCAGGGCACATCAACAGCACACTGTTTATGTTAAAGAAAGTGACCTTGAACATTGAATCCCAATTACTTCTCCTCTTGTCTCTGTTTTGGAAACTGTTTCAGCTAACCATCTCCAAGGCAAAAGTTCTCCCGGTCTGACTCTGCTCCCCCAGGGGCACGGTGTCGCCTTGGTGTGGTGCTTCAGTACCACCCTTCTGGTGGACTATTGTGGGCCCCACATCTATGTAATTTGAGACACTCGCAATATAAAAGAATACAATGCATAGCTCTCAATGTCAGAGGGGCACCACAGACTCAGAGCAGATAGAGGGCCAAATGCTCTGCAGTGAGGATCTGGCCCCTGTACTTGGGAGAGGCTTTGCTTGAAGCAGAGAGTATGCCGATAAGTCCTTTAGAAACAAGCCTTGGCTGGGGCTAGTAGCTTGGTCATAGCATTGTGCTGTCATATTCTGGTGCCTTTTACACTGGAATTGCCTCAGACCTGACCAGAAGAGAGGGCAAGCAGAGAAATTCAAATCCGTGAGTATCCTTATGCCCAAGTCATCATGGGCACAGTGTCTCTTAGAGTTTTGTTCTGATGCCTTAAAATCTAGGTTATATAGATTTTAGTATAACTCTTTTAGCACTTTTAGTAGCATTTTAGCTAAGTACCTTTGTATTAGATTCCTGAAATTTTGTTTAATATTTCTTGTGAAGAATTCCAATGGACAAATATTGTAGCAAGGTAAAGAACATTTTATCTGTATAAAATGTTCTTAGAACAAGAACATAATATGCACATTGTTTGATATAACCTTAGTCTAAACAGTCCAAGAGGGCCCAGAAGCCTTGAAAATGGTCCAAGCAGGACAGACAGAGTTGAAGATGGGACGAAGTATTGTTTTTTTGGGACCACCAACCCAATTCTGGGAGGCGTGCCTGTGGGAGGCCCTTGGGGATGGACAATTTTTGGGCTAGGTGTGTGCCCATGAGATAATAGTTAGATATTATAATTAGATGATACTATAAATTTGTAAAACCTGGTGGGGGGCATAAACCATTTTTGTGCACCTGAGACATCGTATTAAAGAGCTGCTTTTTTTAACCTTTCTATACTAACATTGTCTAGAGAATTAATTCTTGTATTTTAGGTAGCAGTTCCCTAACACTTCCTGTTATGAGACTGTGTTTTTAATTGTGAATAACTTTGCCAGATGGATATAAACAGAACTTTTTTGGCTGGCAATCAGAGGATTTTTGACTATTTCAGACAGGGTCATAAGTTAAATTGTTTCATGTTTATAGAAATAACTATTCATACAAAGAACTACAGTATAAATTATTATATTTATGCAGAGAACTGTTATATGATTACATGTAATAAGAGCCTTGATTTATGGGCTCAGGACAGCCCTTCTATGAGTTTGTATTTTCTAGTCCTTTGTTCTGTGTTAATGTAGTTCACCTTTATAGCTGTACAATTTCATCCATTCTTGGGTCTTGACTGCTTGAATTACTCCAGTGGTATTCTAGTTCCCAAGACAAAAGGTTTTCTTATTTACTTCCAGTGGTAGATCTGACTGGAAAATTCTGTTCTATTCTTTTCTGGTAATTTCTGTTTATATACAGGAGAGAGAACATTGGGTTTGCCTTTATGTTTTTCTACAGTTTTAAATTAAGACTGCAACTTGCATTCCATTGTGTGAACCTCAGCAAATACTGTGTGTTTCCTTTGCAGCTCGCATTTTGAAAGGATATTAACTTGTCGTGGGACTGCTGCTTGAGAAATAGACTTCCAGCAAAATCATGGTGTATGCTATTTAATGAACTTCAAGGAGCTCAGAATCATAGATCCAAACACTTCTGAATAAAAAGAAAAACATTAACAATTGCCTCAATCAATCCAGTGTCTTACATTTATGTAAACTAAAGCAAATAAAAGGCCAAACCTTTCCCCACCCTGTCTGGAAGAGTGCTGTAATGCAGCCCTATGGAGGCAACTCTTTTTGACTATTCACCCCTGTTTTGAACCTATGTTTATTTCAGCGTTAGGAAGATTAATTGGGGGAGATCAAAAATGTCTTTTAGGATCAGCTAAATGGTATTTCTGTTTGCTTGTCCTCTTGGCCTTTAGGCTTATCAGACTTGAGCAAGGAGGATCCTGTCACCAGGGGCTCTCTAACAGGGATGCACCAGTCCTGCTGTATGCTGCACCTTTATGCATTCCAAAGTTGATGCTGATACTGCCACTTCAAAGGCTCCATTTCGCTTCAGGGGATTCTATCTTTAAAGCTCTCAACATCAGTGGGAGGATTTTCACGTCATGTCACATCCCAGTTTTGAAGTTTCTTGTTAATAGGGGTCGCCTTTGAAGACTTCCCACTCCTGAGAGGTTCTTCTCCCAGTTCTTCTTGTTGCAGGGATGTCTCTCACAAGATCTTTTTAACATCCCTCCTGAGGATTTTCTATCTTTAGGAACATCCCTTAAGAGCTTCTTACTGTTTAGGTCTGGTCCTTCAGAAGAGTTTTTATTTTCTTTGACAAGTTCCTGCTTGCGGGACAGGCCATGCAGCCTTTACTCCGTGTAGAGTTCACTGTAATTAACTCACCTAGGATGAGCATGATGTGGACAAAACTTTTCTTTATGAGCAGATTTTATCCTTCTCCCATTACTCAAGTCTATTTAAAGAGAATATATTATATATCTATCACAAAAATGAAGACATACTACTTATGATAGCTATTATTTTAATTAGTGATGGAAAAATTCCATTTTTATGAAATCAGAGAGTAACTCATGCTCAAATCCTTTGCCTTTTTGGAGTAAAGTCACATTAGCTTTGTTTTCTTTAATTTTTTTCCCCTTGGTGTTGTACTTCCTTGCCTAGTCCTTTTATTATTACAGGTCTAAATGAAAACAAAAAGTGCAAGATAATTATTTGAAAATCTTTTTGCATGAGATTCTGAAATCCGAGAGGTCCCTATAGAAAACTAAACTATTGAGCACTTGCATGAAACAAGGCTTTGAGCTTTCTGAGTTTATCACGACTTAGTATGAGCGTTGTTGGATGAATAATTTCAGAATGTTGGTGTGTGATTTGAAATTTTACTGTAATTTTTGTAGAAAGTTTTGTGTGTGCAAGAAACAGGTAAACATGGATTTTAAAAAGTTTAAAAATATATGTAAATTATGTAAATTTATTTCAAGTTCAGGCATTCCCCTCATCCTAGTTTTCATTCAAATGAATTAGGAATGTACTTTTAAAATTCTTGACTGTCAAATGTCTTTCTTATTTTATGTATGTCTTATGACCTTGGAATATGTGTGAAAGGTGGAAGAGAAGCTCCTGTGGAAAGCTGCAAAGAGGAAAGATTTTACAGCAACATTAATGTTGCTGTAAAACATGAAAATGCTTTTGGAAAGCATTTAATGGAGAAACAAATAATTACATGAACATGGAAATAAAGGCAACCTGGTGTCCAGTGGGCTTGTATCCTGTGACTGATTCACATGTGAACTGAGAGAAAGGACAGCAGGTGTGGTCTGGAAACCTTGGGGACCTTGACTAAGACCTGGATCAATGCTGGACATTTCACTAGTGAAATGATCTAGGGAAAGAACTTACTGAAGCAGGGAAGAAAGGGACGTTGGCTGAGATGTGTTTTGAACTACTTGAGAGAAGACAGAGCAACGTAGCAGCTCTAGGAGCTGCAAAGCAAAGGAGTGTGGAGCTGCTTCAGAACAAAGGGCTCAGACGTAGCTAAATTCCAGAACCTTTGCACCTAAGGAATAATTTAGCCACTTGAACCAGAAAAGAAATAAAGACAACAGGCAAGAGTAAATACTTAAATCAATGAGGAAAGAAGGCTATGTAAATGAGACGATCTGTGGGTCAATTATCTTCACTTTCAGACAGAAAAGATTCTCCTTTGGAAGCCCACAGCTGAAAACTTGATGTGAAAGTTTGTTTTATTCTAAAATTTTGCATTATTGACATGTCTTAAGTGGATTATGTGTAATAACTGATATTATAAAATTAACAGTACGTTCTTTTGAATAGGCTTTCATTTTAAGATGTATTATACTTTTTACAGAGAACATTGTATGTGCTTGTTGAAGAGAGAACAAAGAAATATTATGTGCTACAACTAATACATCTACTGGCATGTCAAGAAGGTATTTATTTTTTTTTAAGATATTCAAAATTTTGTAAAGAGGTATTATAGTGCAAGGTTTCATGGCGTTTCAAGAAAAATAAGACGCTTTGAAGAAGAAAATAGAAGGAGATGTTTCATTGGTAGTACATTATAAGCTGGTTGTAATATCCTGGAAAAAATTGTTCTTGGAAAAGAATGATATTAAGAGAAAAACCCTTACTACTTTGTATAGGGATTGGATAAAAGTAACATAAGCATTTTGATTACTACATCATGATATATGTTGAAATAAATATATACTTAAAGGAAATATGTGTTTTCACAAAACTTAATTGTTTTTCTTTGTAAAAATTGTTTCTTCAAGCATTCCAGCATTGTCTAGTCCTGTCCAGTTCCAATACTAAAAAAGCCCTTAGGTTGTTTATAATAAGGTTGTTACTCTGACCAATGCATGTGCTGTCTCAGCCTCTGATAGCCAGGCTTACTTTGAAGAACGAGTTTCCATTATAATTGAGTTTGTTTGATATCTCTCACTTAAATTCTAAACCACAATTTTGTAGTTTTCCTTTCAATGATACTAATGTTTTCATCAGTAATGTCAACTTCTAACTAAAAATCAATAAGATTCTTTTCTTGTCTCACTCTTTCTGGAATCAAGACTCTTCCAGTCTCAAATTACTCACATTCATACTGTGTGCAATAAATTAAGTTTTCCTCTCATAATGAGAGATTATTGTGATAAATATCAAACATGACTTTGAATGAAATGCAGAGCCATGCAATCCATACTTAGTAAAGATACCATCTCAACATCAGAATAATTTTTGAAGCTAAGAAAGAAAAGATAACTTGGAGCAGAAACATCTAGTTGGGAAAAACCAAACCCTTGCCAAACAAGAAAATCCCCAAGAATGGCTCCTCTCAGTGTTGTCCCAAGCAGTAAAAACTGCTTGTTTAAGGACCTATTAATCAAAATGCTGCCCAATTTACATAACTGAGCAACAGAACATAAAATTTGACAGAGGAAAGTGAACATCAATTAGGCAGCTCTTGTAAGTGACAATCTCTGTTCTCCCTGGATTTTTTAATATGTACCCAGTAATTTCACACAGGATTTGGGATGTCTTGCAGGAGTTAGCTGGCACTTTTCTCTTTGTTTCTCAACTCTGTCATGCCCTTAATAATGCATGTTGGAGGGGACACGGTTCATCTTTGCCAGACCCTGCAGGTGAGCACTGAGAAGCTCTTCTCTCTTCGAAGTTGCAGATTTCAGCTGTCTGAAGCCTGATATGTGCCTGTGATGATTAAAGCCCATGCTGCCAGCAGCAAACTTGACAGGCCCAGGCCCTCAGAGACTGGCCCCATTCCCAGGCGTCCCAATGGATGTGTGTTTCCAGTGTACTGACTGCACCTGGCACTGGGATGGGAGCGCAGTGCTCTTTGCTCTCCTGCAGCCTACTTGGATTATATTTGCTGCATTTAATTTCAAACAACATGATAAAAAAATCCAAAAAAATTGCAATGGTTGCTGTACACGCCACAGCCACCTGGCACCTCAAGGTAACAGCAGAGGGATAACCTTGATCCATGCACTCCGCAAGGACTAAATCCCACCTGTGACAGTGACTGGGAACACTGGGACACTGGCAAAGGAAATATTTTGCACAGATATCAGCTCATATTTGCTATAATTAGGGCAATTAATCTTCAGAAACATTTTAAGTTGCATAGTAACATGTTTTCATTGTAGTTCCTTTGAAGACATTGCAATTAGTGTACTGAGTTACCTAATAAATTATTAGGATTAAATAATGGCTCAGGGTTATGATTTCTGGCTGAGGCAAACCTGGCTACCTTTTTTACAGTTTGTTGTTGTTCAGGAGGTTATATTGGCAATCACAAAGGTGAAATATTGTTCTCTTTTGTTGTAAAATGAAAGGTTTAGATTCTTTCAATTTTGGATTACAGACAATGTGGCAGAAAAAAACATTACCTTTTAGCAGAAAAAGTAACATGCAGCCAAATTGCTTTAGGTTAACACAAATCATTTGCTTCCACCACCACCAGAATAAGTATTAATGCAGGGACTGGATCTTGCATTTTTCATGCCAGATTTTGGCTCTTTTAGACTTATTTTTTTAAATTAACTTTAGCTTTGACTATAGTTTTCCCACCAACAGTAGGAAACTGCTCTAAAGACAGTAATTCTGTGTTACAAGTTGTTCAGCTAGAAAGGCAAAATCTTAATATTTATGCTAAAAAACTAATCATTGTAAAGCTTTGGTATTAGAGAAAAAACCCAAAAGTATTTCTCTTTTCTGGTAGCTGGATTATATTATTGTTTTATAAAAGTAATATTGTAAATATTATAAATAATTATAAAAAATAAATTATAACTATAATAAATTATAAATTTGCATTTCATATGTGGTTCCATGTCTAATACTTGGATTCTATCTTTGCTTTAAAATACACTGTCTAAAAATGTTGCTCTCTGTCACAAGCAGATAGCAATTTTTTGAATCACTAATAATTTAAAGCTTCAAATTGAATCTAGAAGCATCAGTAACAGAAGTTCTGTCCCCAGAATTACAGTATTACATCAAGGCCACAGTATATCCCTTGCTTGGGCAGATGTAGTGACATGAGACATATTTTATTAATCAACTGTTTACTTAAAGTGAACTCTTTCTTATCACCTTTTTGTTTGACCCATTGAAAGAAATCTAGAGACTGATAGGAATCACAAACTGCTGTGTAACATTGATGGAGAACTTAAAGGCTCCCTGAATCAAAATCCTGTGCAGGCATACGATAAACCTTCAGCATGAAGTTTCTGGATACAGTAGCTAGATCATTATGAACAACATAAATATTTTGCATAAATGTTAATTTACATTTTATTCCCCTTGCATCACCAGTGCAAGAGGTGCTTCCAAATGCTCTGGTAGTCAATGATGAAGCAGATATTAAATGGGGTATACAAAAATATTTTTTCTCGTTGAGTTGTCCCAAGCAACTGGTATAGGAAATTTGGATTAAAAATGAAAAAAGCAAGGAGCAGATGCAAACTTCCAGGAATGCAGATGTTTATACATATCTGGGAAAGGTTTGATTTCTGCTAAAATTCTCTTTTCTGCTTAGTCATTACCCACAACTGTCTTATTTGCTGTACGGGGTCAAGAAAATAAAATCAAAATCCTGAAGAAAATTATAGCCTTGCAGTAGTAAGAAAAAAAAAAGAAAAGGAAGTATGAAAAAAGGAGTCAGTTCACTGAGGTGACTCAAAACTGATTCCATGATTATGGTACTGTCAATTGCTTATCTTATTCGGACTGTAAATCAGGGAAAGATGTCTAAATAAACACCAGGACAAATTTGTGTCCCTCCTCTCCCCTTCATTTCCTCTCTTTCTGATGTGAAAATAAACCATGAGATCTAAGTATATTTCTGATACCTGTAATTAACATCAGAAGTTTCCTTAAGAGAGGAAAATACCCTCAAACTTATACGTTTGGATGCAGTCTCATGCAGCCCAGGAAAACAGCCTTGCAGCTAAATGTAATGGACATTCAGCGCCCTGCCAACTGAGGCAACTTGAGGGATCTGCCTTCAGGGTGGCTAACAACAAATCCTATGAAAAATCACATCGGCCTTGTATGTAATAAAGTTACTCAATTTTGAGCAGCACAAACACTGAGCACCCTGGGCAGGAAAGTGCCTGATAGGTATTAACTAACAAAGAGAGTGTTCATCATCTCTTATGAGTAGAGATTGGAGGACCTGGGCCATCTTTAGTCTAGAGAAGAGAAGACTGAGAGGGGATCTCATTAATGCATGTAAGTATCTCAGAGGCAGAGGCCAAGAGGATGGTGCCAGACTCTTTTCAGTGGTGCCCAGCAACAGGATAAAGAGCAATGACCATAAAGTAAAACACAAGAAGTTTAACCTCAATATGAGAAAGAACTTCTTTACACTGAGGGTGGCAGAGCACTGGAACAGGCTGCCCAGGGAGGTTGTGGATTCTCCCTCTCTGGAGGTATTTAAAACCCAGGTGAATGCATTGCTGTGTAACCTGCTCTAGGTGACTCTGCCTTGCAGGGGGCTTGGACTAGATGATCTCCAGAGGTCCCTTACAACCCCAACAATTCTGTGATTCTGTGATCATGTCTGCTCATTGCTAGATGAAATACCATAAACATGGACATGGTGAGGAGGTCTTGCTGTCTCTGAGGCCTGAGATGTTTCTTAATAGCCAGGGAACATCTCTTCCATACTTGATGTTTTCAGGTGGTGCAAACAATGTACCAAGTAAGGTAGTTTTTTAGGCTGAAGTATTTTTTGTTTAGTTTTGATATGTGGAGTGCATACAGCATTGCAGGCAGAGTCCCTGCAGATCTCTGCTGTTGCTACAGTGTGGAGCTTCAAGCTGTGCACTCGATCTCTGTAATTCTTCCTTCACACTCCGTTTCTGCTTAATAAATGAAGTAGTGTCGTTTCTACTTTGCACTGGATAAACCATGTGCCTCTCTCTGTAGCAGTTGTGGAAGAAGTAGGGAACTGGAGAGGGCACAGAGCATCAGCTGCAGAAACACCCATCAGTAAAGGGGAACACATCAGCCTTTCTGCTGGGATGCCAACAGAAATGTCCTGAGTCCTGGAGAACCATGCTTGGCGTGATGCTGCAGGAACCTGTCTGCCAGGTGCCATTCTGGTTCTGCTCAGATGGACACCCCTTCCAACACATGTAATTTCCTAGAAAGCTGGGAAAAGAAAGGGGCCAGAGGGAAATTTTTAAGGGAACCAGCTTTTGTCTCCATTGATGTATAAGAGAAATTATAAAAATGTTACATTAGCATCTATCAGAAAGGGGAGAATAAGATATATTTGAGAGGAGTGTAAGGGAGAGTTTACACATGTAAAACTCACTAGTTTGGAAGCCTGACAGGGATGGATATTGCCTTTTGACCAGTTGCTGATCTTCCCCGTCTCCCTTCCAAATGCCTTCAGAGTTTTGGCCTCTGAAAGGCCTTGGACACACACATTTTCACCACCCAAGTTTGAACCCTTCCAATACCATCCATGGTTTTCTACGTTTTCCTTTCCATCACTTCTTTGCCACATTTCAGCACCCAAAATCACCCCTTCTGCCCTTCTCTGTATCTTTGCTATCTGAAGATGCCGTGCAGGGCTGCATGCCATATTCAGGAAGTGTCACACTGTGAATGTATCCAAGAACCCAAGGAGAGAACACTTTCCCTGTGCCTTTCCTAATAATTCTAAATGCTTCATTTGCCTCTTTGCTGCAGGGCATTGAACTGACATTTAAAAAAAACCCAAACCTTTGTCCTCGATGACTTTAAGATCTCTTTCCTGAGTATATAAAACAGAGCAAATTTTAACAATAGAGAAAAGGACACAACAATAATTTGTTAAAAACACCACAACAGTGAGTCACCAGTAAAAGTATGCAAAACACTTGTTCCCACAGTATTTGCATTTGCATCTGAAGCTTTTTGCAATTTTGCTAAAGAGTACCTGAATACTTTTCGATCAAATGTTTTGGGTTTTTTTTTGTTTTGTTTTATTTTGATTTTTTTTGGTTTTTTTAGTGAATTATTCTTTCTCTTTTGGCTTTCCACTACCCTTGGTGGACAGCTTGTTCCCACTGGCAGATGAAACCACTGGGAGTAGTCTGTCTCATGCCTTTTGTCCAGTCTGGATGCGTTGTTCCTTCCCTGGGCAAGACCAAGAGGTGTCACCCAGCCTGCAGCTGAAATGTCTTCTCTCTGCGAGTAAATGAGGGTGGTAGAGGAAAGAGGAGAGAGTCATTGTAGCAGTTGACTCTGCTTTCTTCCTTCCTTCCTCCACATGTGTTTTAAAGGCAAAATCTGACACCAAACTGCCTTTCTCCTATCACTTCACTTCTCAGATTTCCAGCTCCTGCACCTCATCAGTGAGCAGCCGCTTTGTTCTCTGGCGATATGTGAGTGCTACTTCATCTGAGTTGCCTCTCCCAGTGTTGCCTGTACCTCGTGTCTTCAGACTTTTTGTCTGCATACAGCGACTGTGTCTCTTGCAGAGATATTACAGCACGGATTAGCTTCTCCCTTGGTACCTCCTCCCTTTTGCCCCAGACTGCCCTATCTTAGAGTAAATAAAAGTGGCTGATGAGTAACCTCCCCCAATTCATTGACTATGTCTTTGGGTCTAAGCGTGCATCACCCAGCATTCCCCAAGCTCTGGGCCCCAAGGACTCAGATTGAGGATCTGTTGTGTTGAAATCAGGGCATTTCAACACACCTGTGTGTTGAAATCAGGGCATGGGAAACAAGCGGTAAGGAAGAAAGGTCTGGTTCATACCCACGTCTTTCCACAATGTGAAGATGAGATGTGAGCACTGTGTATATCCAGGTTATAAAGCCTCTCCAAGTTCTTCTCAAATCCCTTTTTTATTTTCTACTAATAGTTAGTTATGGTTTGATTTCCTTATCTGTATCATCAAAGTTTAAAAGGATTGTAACCAAAGCAGCCCTGCATCAATATACCTGGAGCTGTCTATGAAAATGGAGCAGTGCCCACCTGTCCTCTCATTCCTCAGGTAGCAGAAGTGCTTTCCCCCATGAGCTTCAGCATCAATATACCGTTGTAAAAGGAACCTTATGAATAGTACACTGTCATGATTAATAATAGTGTTTCACCTCACTTTGCAAACATGCACTATGTCTGTCTCACAGTTCTTCACAGGTGGATGAAGGGAGAGAAACACATAAGCTTCTTTGTAATAAATACCTTGGTTTCTAATATACCTATGAGCATTAACAGCACTTGGCATTTTTGTGTGTAACATCTTGTTTTCACACCTGCTTTATCAAACAATGCTTTAACATAGATTGAAGGCAGTTAACACTAGAGGCACATGGTTCAAGCCTGCTGGCTGGACTCATAAATGTTTTCCTGTGATATGTGTAGGGAATCCCCATCCAAAAGGGGATGATCCTTGATCCTGTCTAAGCAATTCTAACAAGGTGAGGAATAGAAGCACATTCCTCCACAACAATGTGGTTACATAGGGGAGGTGACATACACTGCGTTGCATTTCTGAGAACAATCTGTTGTCAGAAATGCTGGGCTTTGATTTACTGGCATAAATATGGATTTTCTGTTCTGAAACAAAACAAAGTACTGTGTGAGGCACGTCACACACCAAAACCTGCTGTTTCTGCTGGCTTGGATGGTGCTACTTAGAGCTGAACCACTTGGCCTTCCTTTCCCCTTCTGTTACTGCTAACACTTAAGTGAAGATGCTGCCTGCTGGGTCTGAAGCTGATTTATGCTCTCACAGAAGAGGAAGTGTACTGCAGTGCACAGAGGAAAAACTCAAAAAAGCAGTCTGAATGTAAAGGTTGATTTTTGATTAACCATAACATCCTTTGTCCTGAGTGCTATTACAGACAAATGTGTCCATTTTCCTAGCACGACATGAGACAAAGGCATAGGACACAGCTCAAGAACTCAGCAGTTTGGCTTTATTTAGATGAATACCTCCCACTGAAATCAGTGGGAATAAGTTCTACAAATATCACTGAAGATCAGGACCATTGAGGCAAGGCACTCCTAAGAAATGATCCAGTGAATCTTTAAAACTGTTTTCTGTTAGAGTTAAGCTGTAACTAATGCTCCATTATGATTGCATACTGGAGTCCTTGGAGACTTCTCAAGTACCCACTTAAGGAAAGAGCTGCTTTATTCTAGTATGCAATGAATATTTGGGCAGTTCTTGCCTTTGTCCCTGGAATCTCAAGTGAGCCTTACTGTCTCCGTTCCCACCTGCAAAGTGGGAAAAAGTACCGTAGAGTAAGGCACTTGGGGGTGCTCAGACACTGTGATGATTATGACAATGAGGAAGGGAGAGTTTAAGCCTCTGGATAAATCGGAGCTAGATGCTACAGGAGGGCAAGCCTGACATTTGAGCTAGGTGTTTTTTGTGTAGCAACCCTTCCCATTTACCATGCCTTTGGGCTGAAACTTTAGTTCAGGGATTTCTGTTGCCTCCTATTGACATTCTTTCCAAGTTTAGGGCACTGTTTCTGAGGAAATAAATTAGATTTTGATGTAAAAATTTTAAGTCAAAGCCGATATTGACAGATTTCTTTATGCTAGGTACAAATTAACACCTCTTTCCAAAACACCTTGTATTTCCAGTTACTGCTGGGAACTCCTGTTCAATTTATTAATTTCTGAGATTCGAGCCAGGCTGGGGACAGAGGCAGAGGGAGGGAGCATATAGATTTTTTACTGAACTGCCTTATCTTTTAATCTGGGATGTCTGCTTACAGCATTAGCTATTCTGTGCAGAACTGGGAAAAATGTGCTCCCAGGTCTGATCATATTACAGGCATATTAAGAATGGTCAAGGTTCACACTGCAGAGCACAACTCACTCAGTTGACTCCCACCTCTTCCAGTGTACAACCTGACATGTGAGCATCATGCCTTAAGCAGGAAGACCATTGCAAGCTTTGTGGATGTACTGTAGGCCTGAATCCTGCCGCTCTCCCACTGCTCCACTGGAGATCAGTTTGACCATGTCTTCTAAACACCTCTGTCCTCAGTGCTCCTTGCCTGGTCTCATCTAGTGTCTGCCTGAGGTTTGCAAAACATGGGCTCAGGGAACCAAGCTGAAGGTTTCATGCTGTCTTTGCTTATGGACCCAGCTCTTTTCTGCAGCATGCTTCTGTATAAAAACAGGAATTCAAAACAAGTATTGTGAGCCATGTTCCAGCCTGCATGCCTGGACCTGCTGATACAGGCTGCTATTTGGCTAGCAGCTCTCATCAATCAGGCTTCAGGAGTGGACAGAAAGCATTTACAGCCAGCAGTCTGAGCCATGAAATCTAAAACTCAGCAAGAGCTGCTTATAAATAGCATGAAACAAAGTAGTGAAAATTAATCTTGTGTATCTGCGGGGGTTTTTAGGTTAGCTCTTTTTTCAAGATGGAAAACAAAGGTCTACTTCTGCAGCAGTCATAAGGGTTTTTCACTTCGACTTTTCAAAGTGATTTTTGGAAAAAAAAGATGAAAGGTTAAAAAAGAAAAAAGAAAGAAAAAAAATAAATCACTCCTTCTTTCTTTTCTTCTTGCTATGGCCTTGGTTTGATCATAGCAGCACAAGGAGTTGAGGTGGCATTTGGCACAACCAGGGTGATGAGGAATCTTATAGAATAGTAGAATGGCTTGGGTTGGAAGGGATCTTAAAGATCATCTACTTCCAACCCCCCTGCCATGGGCAGGGACACCTTCCACTAAATGGGATTACTCAGAGCCCCATCTAGCTTGGCCTTGAACACTTGCAGGGATGGAAAATTCACAGATTCTTTGAGCAATCTGTTCCACTATCTCACTACCCTCACAGTAAGGAATTTCTTCCTAATATCTAATCTAAACCTACCCTCCTTCAGCTTAAGGCCATCCCTCCTTGTCCTATCCTCTCCATGCCCTTGTTGAAAGTCCCTCTCTAGCTCTCTTGTAGCTCCTTTAGGTACTGGAAAGTGCTGTAAATTCTCCCAGAGCCTTGTGTTCTCTAGGCTGAACTGCTCCAGCAAGGGCAAGTGGGCAGTCAGTGGGTGTGTGGGCTGCATCCTAAATAAGATCAGTCACTGATGAAGCAAATTTTTCTTCTGCTAGCAACTGATGCAGTTTTGTGCTCCTGCGCATTCCTCCTCCCTCCTCAGAAAAGGTTGATATCCCCAGCTCTGTGTTGGATGCCAGTGAGCTCTTTGTGTAGCTGCCATCATGCCAGTGGAAACCTTGAGGGAGAGCAGGACAAGGATCTGACAACAGTGGGGAAAGAGGAGCATTTTAAACCCAGAAAACTGAGTAACTCCTTTGGTCATGACAATGCTGATGGACAGTTTGTTTCCCATGCAGCAGCACTAGTTCTTAGTGGTGGGAGGTGCCAGATGATGAAACTGGCCCTGCTTGCATGAGCAAGGAGTAACATCAAGACCTGTGATCCACTCACAGGGTGTTTTACAGACTTTTTGTAGCATATAAAAGTACAAAGTCAGGGCAATCAGCTATGTAGGAATCTGGCCAGGTAGTAGACAGACTGGTGAAAACACTGTTCAGGAAAAAGAGCTCAGCATGGCAGCACTTCTCCAGAGAGCCTTTAGGGATCACAGCAGGATGGATCTCTTAGGGAGTGTCAGCAAAAGGAAGATTATATCCCTCAAAAATAATTGGTATTTGTCTGATAGCTCTCAAGTAAATTTCAGCTTCAGCTTCATGCTATTATTAAACATGAAATAGGTACTAATGCAAAGGAGGGAGGAAACAGATGTACACACAGGTACTCTGCCAGCATTTTCTAACTTTTTGAAATCTTTTGGGCTAGATGTCTAATGCTGCAGTGTCTAGAAAAGAAAGGGAAGGAGGGTGCAGAGAAAATAGTGGCTAAAGTTTGTATGTTATTCTACAAAGAAATAGCACTCAAAGAGTAAAGGGGTACATTTGAAAGAAAATAAACTTCGCTAGCAGTTCCAACTCCCCTCCTGTCCTTAGAGGATTTTGATTAGGCTGCTGTCTGGCAATCCTGAAGGAAGGACCTTGGTTGTTCATCTCAGCCTTATGGATTTGTGCCAGGTTTCTGGTCACATTTATACTGACTTGTCCCTAGCAGGATAGAAAAAATTACCTATTTTTAGCAAACTCAAAGATCTAGCATATGGCCTGCAGTCTATCATCCTGAGCCCTGGATGCCACATTGCATAGAAGGAGCAGGGTTATTTGGGATCACTGCTTGGATGGGAAGACCTCCAAGGACAATCTCAGTGGTGTCCGTGTTTCAAGAGGTGATACTCTTTCTTCTGAGTCCATGAGTCATCTTGCTTAATGTCACTAAATTTTTTCATGTGAAGCAAAAGTCATGGACCTCACTACTTTTGGCCAAGTTTCACATTTTCCAGCATCTACAAAGATTTTTGAAAAGAGTGCCTCTGCCTTCTGAGGTAATGGTACATTATGGCAATCCCTCCTAAAAAGCAATCTATACAGAGTGTGCATTTCTTTTGAAAATCTGGTCACTTTGTATTTTGCTGTGAATTCTTTGACCAATCTGACTCTGAAGGATATGAGATGTTTTAGAAAAACAGTGATGTGGACCATAAAATATTCTGTCTTTACAAATGCTTTAGCAATACCTGTCCTTGTATCTTTGCCATTCTCTCCTACTTCTTGGATTTTTTGCCCAGAAAAGAAGGGCACTGAAAATCAATTGGTTATTACCAGTATAAAACTGGAGCATTATCATGCAGAAGCAAGGGAAAAGTGTACTTTAAACTAATTGCTCATCTGTGTGGATCTAACAGCACATCCATGATGTGGATGTTAGCTAATGCCTGTAGATGGCATTGCTGTGGCCTGTTCAAGAGCGAGGTAAAGGAAGATGCATGCATGGACTGAAGTGCTCAACTCTGATCTAGATGCCTTCTCCTTTGACCTGAATGATTTTGCCTCAGTAGACCCAAAGTCCAAGATTCACCAGCCCACAGTGGTTGGATGTGGCACAAGACCAGTAATTTCTAAATGTGTCCATCCATAGACTTTCTGGATGGCATCTGTTTGTCCAGAATAAAATGTCTACCATATAGACAGAGTTGTTAGTTTAGTTATATGAGCCCTCCTTCTTTGAATGCTGGGGAGATGCTGACTCATTTCAGGCCATCTTGTTCTAAAATTCACCTATTCCTAAAAGAGCCATTACATGAATTTTGCTCTGGGAGTGACTGATGGGGTTAATAGCGGGTCTATTAGCTCCCAGGATGGAGATATCGACTGGGAAAAGTTTCGGGTGTATCCTTGATGATAAGGAAGTCAGTACGCAGCCCTAATGGAGAAAACAAAGGCAGGCTGTAAAGTTGGTAGGCCTAGGGTGTGGGAACTGCAGTAAGGCCTTGAGCTTTGCCAAATGTATCGCCTATAGATCCTAGCCAATGAAAACGCTGTTGCTTGCTTACCTAAGATAAGGATACTGCTTGCTACTAGCAAGGGATATAAAAAAGCAGATGAGAAAATAAAGAGAGAACACATCTTTCCTGCACATAACTGACTCCTTGTATCTTTATCGGGCGTCACGACTCTACACTGACATAGACCACTGATTATAAAGATAGTCTGTCATGAGTAGTTTGGGTTAAAAAGCCTTCTATAGAGGTCTTTATGTTTTCAGTGAAAATGATAAGGCTAGATGAGGTAAATATAATTTTTTTTCCATATTAGTCTTGCAAACTCTGAGCTTGAAGGCATCTTGAGGTATTTACGAGCAAAATCTTCCCAAGCATTACCTAATTTTGAGACAATAATTGTGATAAATTGATATTCATAAATATTTGTTAAGAATTTATGCTTTCCTAAGAGGAAAGTGATGAATGAAGCAGAGTTTGTTTTTTCTCTTTCCTTTTTTTTTCTGCATGTTAGGGAAAGAAGCATCCCTATTTATTCCTGATAGGTGCCTTAACAAATTCTTTCAGCTGCATACTAGGATGTCCGCTAACAACTGGGTGGAGTGAAATCACCTTAATAAAAATATCGTAAAAGTTCACTTTTTTACAAGAGGTATAATGGCACTTCTTTCCTTTTTTTTATTTTTGTTTTTGTTTGTTTGTTTGTTTGTTTTGTTTTTGTTTGTATGTTTGGTTTTTTTCCTGTATGGAAACTCTGGTTTCCTAAAAATGCTGGGTTTTTTTTTATTATTTATTTGTTTGTTTTCATTAGAAGGGATTTTTTTCTTTCTTTGAAGGCTATGGAAAGTCTGGGATGTTTGCTTCTTCATTTCGTTCACAGACATGTGCAAAAACCTGTTCCATCTACAATTTTCCTGCTCACACAAACTTGCACAAATAGTGCTCTCTACCAGGTTTATTTGCACTCCTTCTGAAAGGTTTCTACCTCACCTGTGGCAGTACTCTCACAAATAAAACATTTAGCGCTACATGTCAAAATAACCCTAATCCAATTTTTGCTGTCCTTAACGTGCTAAGTTAGACTTTTATGGTGATTCAGGAGCTGTCACTAAAGCAGCTGTGTCATGCCTGCAACACAGATCAAGGGAAGGTCTGGCAGGGGAAAACTTAGAGCTCTGTTATCCTCACTTTTAAGCCAGAGCTCCAGGCTTATTCAGTGTCTGTGTTTACACTGACCTAAATCTGACACCCGTATATGCAGTATATACAATACACCCTGCAGGCACTAAAAAATACTGTACAAACAGCTTCAGTTGACCCCAGAAGCTGTCCAGTCCCGTCTGGGATGTTCTGCTGAGGCCTGTCTGTGCCTACATTGTGTTCAGAACATCCCTGAAAACCATGGACTGTGGGCAGTTGCCATCAGCAAACACCAACCCTGCCTCTCCTGTTCCTGACTTTATTCCCTTCTGCACCTGACTTCTTGTCCCTATTTCCCACCCTTTCCCAGAAGATACAAGACAAGCTCTGAGAAGGACCTCGCACAACAGGGATTACTGCAATCAAAATACTTTATGAAAAAAGAAAGAGTGACTTATCAGTTTGATCTGGGCAAGGATAATTCTTAAATTTGATCTGAAACAGGTAGACCAATAAATCAATAGGCCTACGTGTAAGACAATCTACATAGGTTTTCAGACATTAACACCCTTAGTGTTGCTGTCAGAGAGGCTTCACTCTCTGCCTCATATCAGGGATGTATAATGAGAATTTGTAATCAGAAAGATATAGCATGTCTTACATAAGGAGACACTCCTAAACACCTGAGTTAACCTCAAGTGAGATGTGCCAAAATACAGTCAGGGATCCAATCAAAGCCTCATGGTGATCATGTCAGCTCTGAGCTTTGTTGTTAAGGCCTCCCTGTAATCTGGAGCATTTTCAAACTGCTGCCTTGCAAACTCTATCCACATTCTTAGTTCCCCCACTGCCCTGGTGCTTCCTTTCAGCAGCAGCAAATGCCGTTTTCTTCTTTCTTTTGTCTGGCTCTTCAGCAAACTCTCATTATCCCTCCTTGCTTTACCACAAATCTTGAAAGGCAACTGGGTGGCAAGCAGTCATTGTAGATGCCCGTCATGGGGCCCGTCGGTTCTGCCGGCTATTCCTGCACCACTTTGATGTTGCTGAAGTCTAATTCCTTGTGCAGGGGACGGGGGGGGTGTCCACTCCCAGACCACATTGTGCATCCCAGAGAGAACAAGCTCTGATTGTGCTGCCGGTCAAAGCACAGTGGAGATGCTGCTGGGGCTGATAATGGGAGACAAAAAGGTGGCTGAGATCACAGGCTAAGGGAGGGAGGGAGAGAAAGACAGACAAACTGTATTGGAGTTCAGTGGTTGAGAAGAATAACCAGTCTCAACTGGAAGACGGTGGAACAGAAAAGGAGTTTCCATAGAGGAGGTGGAAAAGAAAAGGAATGGCATTTTATCAGTTCAGTAAAGGGCTGGGATTTTTCTTTGAGCGTTGGCAGACCTTCTGTTTTTTGAACTGGTTCATTGGCTTCTAGCCCAACATTTATGCTTCAAGGCAAGTTACTGCTTGCGGTGCTTTTGAGGCAGAGGGAGAACATTAGAAATACTGGCTTTTTAGAATTATCGGTATGGGTAAAAAATTAAGAATTTGTCTCTTTCTTTTTCTCTTTCTTCTTTCACCTTCTTCCTCCCTCTCTTTCTAAGGTAACCAGCTAAAAATCAAAAAACTTTTTTTCCTCTTTTAGAAAATGTTTCCAGCTGGGAAAAGGCCTTTGAACTGAGGCAAGGCCACCAGCTATTGTAAGGACAGAGTGGAATAAAGATTATGAAAGGGGTACTGGTGAGCTGAGGGACTTATATTAGAAACAAAATGAGATGAGAAATTGCTTGAAAACTAAGTTTTTAAAAATAAATTTAGTATACTTTTCCTAGATTTTTGTTGTAATTTTTTTCATGCTCTGTATCCATTACATAATATATTTTTGCGTAATTTTTTGCCATTAGCCAGGTGTGCTGTGAATAGCTAGGTTGACTTTCCGGTCCATTGAATTTATCCAACAATAAGGATATGGCAGCATAGACCATACTGCACAATTAGTAGAAATATGAGAGGTAAAACTAGGCTTCAGTTTTAACACTCTGCTCTTTGACGGTTACAGGGTTTGGGATTCCCTTCTTATTAGCATTCAATAGGACTGAGAATGAGGCAACTACTTACAGTCAAGCACATATAAAGAGGGTGAGAAAAAATTGAATGTAGGCCCTCTTCAACATAACAAACTTGTTTCACTAAAATGATAAAATAAATCAGAGTTTAAAAGGAAGATGATGAAGAGCTGGAGACAACAACACCTGATAAAAAGAAGTTTCTCATTTTCAGTTCTTTCCTTAGCTGCTTCCATGATGCTCTAGAAATCACCCCACAAGTCTGCATTCTTTCCTTGGGAACCTCAGTGCCTTAGTCTGCCTCCCTGCTCCTTAGGTCTGAATACATGCAGGGAAGATATTAATGTCAACAGGCATCTTTAGTAATGAAGTATGGAATAGAGGTTCGTAGGACGAATAATCAATTGTGTTCCAGTTCTTGCTTTACATTATATCCTATATCCCTTTGCCTCCCTTCACTGGCTTTTCTTTGTAATATGATGGTGCCCTTGTTCTTCAGAGTCACTTCAGCTCTATATTTGGAAATCACCTACCACGGCTAAAGGAATGGGGCAATACGAATAATAAATTCTGTAGATTTGAAATGATATGCTGAATAAATGCTGGTACATCTTCTCTCTTTCCATATACTTTCTTTACACTATGTGCTTCAGGCTGATCAAATATTATAACAGGAATGACTGGATGACATTCCATAAAAAGAAAAGAAATTAATATATGCAATATTATTCCTGTATCATATCCATTCACTTTTTAAACTACATTTGAATCACATTACGAATTTTGGCATTGAATTTTCTGGCATTTGCCAGATGACTAATCAGGTCAAAATGTCTTTATTGCAAAAAATTTGTGCTGGAATCATCTGTAATACCATGGCAGAATTGGCTTGTGACATAAATATATGCATCTACATTTTCATACAACCATTTCAGTTCTGCCATCTGGCACCTCCTCGAACAGAAAGTTAACTCTGCTAATTCCTTAAAATATTGACCTGTGGCCTGTTAAAGGTTAAACAGATTTGCAGTTGGACTTCTTGAGACCATACCTTCCTCTAAAATAAACAAAATTCATCTTCTTTAAAATAATTCCTTTGGGATCTCTGCCACTTCCTTGATGCCTTCCAGAGTGCTTTCTTTATGGTGGGGTTGTTACCAGATATTTTGGGTTTAACCAGTGATGTATTGGATGAGAAATGCAGGCCCATTTAAAAAAAACAAAACCAGCAAATGAATGTATGAAAGTATGTATTTGTAAAAAATTTCACCAGCTTTGATAAGGCCTCGTTGAAGTTTTACTTATATACTTTCCATGTAGGGCTTCAATTTGTGCCTGCACAGTGTCTGCTCTGACAGGTCAGCCCTTACAAGCCATGGAGAACCAAATTTCAGATTAGTATTCAGACACTTAATTCTGCGAAGGGCAGTGAATATTAACCATTAGCTACAGAAGAATTAGTGACCCTACGGAACTAATGTGAACTGGGGTTTCTAAGAGATATGCTGTTGCACAAGAGTGGAGCCACTGACAAACAAATTTTCTTATCACACTTTTCAGCAAAGCACAACCATTTAAATTCCTTGGTCTTGGCTTGTCAAGCAATTATATCACCAAGCAGGTCTCCTCATGCCTGGGATGTACCAAAACTTGGGAAAAAAATGTTATTTATAAAAGAGTGACGATATGATGTGATTGCATGGTTCTTAGAAGTGATATAATGCAGGTGGTTGCCCCTGACTTTCCCTCCAGCAATAACTACAAGCTAAGAAGGCTATGGGCCCCTTTGCTTCAAGAGTTGTTATTGGTAGGACAAATTCCAGCCTAATATCCTTGGATATTGTTAAAATTGTTATTTGACCCTAAAATAAAAAGGTAAATAAGTTGTGTGTTAATTCAACATGGATTCATGTTTTGTTGTAGTTCCAGGAGCTGTTCTTTCTATCCTTTTCACTAGTTGACAGAAAGTCTTTCTCAAATATAGTTATGTTCAAGCATGTGCTGGTTTGGGCTGTGCTACAGCTAATTTTCTCCATGGTAGCTGGTATGGGGTGATGTTTGGGATTTGTACTGGAAAGAATTTTGGATTCAGGGATGTTCTTGTTAGTGACGAGCAGAGCTTACACAGAGTCAAGGGCTTTTCTGCTCCTCATCTCCCCCTACCAGTGAGGAGGCTAGGGGTGCACAAGGAACTGGGAGGGGATACAGCCAGAACAGCTGACCCCAACTGACCCAGAGGACATCCCATACCATATGGTGTCCTGCTCAGCATAAAAAGCTGGGAAGAAGGATGATGGGGGTGGACATTAGGAGTGACGATGTTTTTCTTCCAAGTCACTGTTACACATGATGAAGCCCTGTTTTTCTGGGGATGGCTGAACACCTGCCTGCCCATGGGAAGTGGTGAAAGAATTCCTTGTTTGGCTTTGCTGGCATGTGTGGTTTTTGCTTTGTTAGTTAAACTGTCTTTTTCTCAACCCATGAGTTTTCTCATTCTTACCCTTCTGATTCTCCTCATTCCACTGAGGGAGTAAGTGAGTGGCTTTGTGGGGCTGAGTTGCCAGCTGAGGTTGAACCACAACAATGCATACAGGATGAAAAGGTCTCTTCTAATTTTAACCCTTTAACCATAACCATAAGAGATCCCACAATACCTGTTGAGAGCAGGAGACTGCCAGCTGCCATGTCCTAGGCAGGATCTAATCATATACAGCAAGACTAATTATATTTTGCTTAATCAAAACTATCCATAAACCTTCTGTTTATAAGTTTTTCTATATTTCTCCTAAAATCCGATTGTGTTGTGGCAACATCATTTCCACACTGCAATCAAAATGTACTTTAATGCTGTGTGAGTTATCACCCACATGTGCAGCTGTTAAGAAAGCACTTAGAAACCTTATGGGAGGAAAAGCACACAATGTCACACACACCAACATGATTCCTGAATGAAATTGTTTCAGAGTGAGGACAATAAGCAACTATTTGGCTGTTATAGGCTATGTCAGTAAGGTTAATATATTATCACTATATCTGAGCCTCATTGTGGCAGGCAACATTCAATCATGGTATAAACTCTGCTCTGATCCCTGTGTCTGTAGAAACTAAAAGAATTCTTAATTGTTAGAGGGACTTGACTTTTGGATTTGGCCTTTTCTTCAGCTCTTTGACAATAATAATGTTCTGTCATTTTTTGGCCCAGATCTTGTTCATATTCAAAGGTGATCCATTATAGTCTGTGTCTCTGCCTTTCCTGTAACAGCAAAAGGGAAGTTCTTCCATTCCCCTGGGTGAGAGAAGTTGTCATGCACCAGAATCCAGAGGAAAATCCTGTCCTGGCAAAACCTTGATCTCATGAAGAGGGATTACCCACACAACAGATCTGCTACTGTCAGCCAGACTATTCAAAAAGACTGTCTCCAAGGGTCAGTCTCAAAAAATATGTCTCCCCACCCACAAAGTGATTTCTGCTATTTGTAGTTTCTGGGAAGAAAATAAGATCAGTAAAAAAAGACTGATCAAATGAGGGAAGAAAATGGTCTGAATTACTGCATGACTTCCTTTTCAAGGAGAAAATACATTCATGGGGAAAAAATACCTCCAGCTTCTCTTTCTCAAGAGATTCCAGAATTCTGATGAGCAAAAGCAGAGGCAGCAATAACTAGTAATGAATCAAAAACTATTGATGCAGAAACTATAAATATGTGAAACTCTCACACAGGCCTTTCCCTTCTGATTCTCAAGAATTCATCCTGCTTTGAGCAGGAAATAGGACTTTTTACAGTGTCATAGCCCATTTTCATCTGGTCATGCCTCACATGTGAAACCAGAACTCTTACCCTTTTGTCCCTCTTTTCTCCCAAATGTTTTCCTCCAAATAGTGATCATGAGGCTTGTCAGTGACTCCCTTTCTTTATCTCCTGAAATTTGGTTAATACTTTCAATTTTTACTCCTTAAGCCAGTGAGCTACAAACTTCCCCCTTCAGGATCTTTGTAACTATCTGAGACCAGGAAAAACTGATTTTGGGTAAAAGTTTTTTTTCCTGACAGTATCCTTTTTGTTAACAACATCACCTTTGTTTAGTAATGCTATTAGCCTTTTGTTTAGCACTGCATTGTGATGCCTTTTGACCATGATTCAGAAGTTATTTGAGAACATGCCTACAGCTCAGTGACCTCATAGATTCCATATGACCAGACTCATCAGTAATGTTTATTCATATGAATAAATGAGTGCAGGTCTCTGTGACTATAATTAGGACTCTGTTGAAGGATTCAGCTAAAGGGGTGTTTCAGACTAATATAACTTAAGTAACATTGACTTAGACTTGGCTATGCCTTTTCATGTTATTTTTTTCTTTCTAGTAAAGGTTAAGCTAGATATTAAAGGCTGATTGCAGGCATAAAGAATTAAAATGTGGAAAATGAGCCAGCTGGAAAGATAAACTCTTAAACTTTCAATGAATTGTGATTCTTCATTATGTGAGGTGTAATGCTGACCCCAAACATGAAATACTATAGCCTAAACTGAGTCATTTAAAGAAGAAACATATGCTCAGTTATCATTCAGACATTCAGGCATCTCATTACATTGCAGCAATTTTTCTTTTGTCATAATTCAGCAGAAAATTCTATTTGCAATAGAAAATTAATTTTCCTAATTATGGTCTGCTACAGACATTATCATGATTTGTTGTCAACATAAATTATCAAGAGGTGTTACATTCTGCAAAATTATTTAACACGTAATCATACTTTATAGAAAATAGAGGATTGTCTCATATCCTTTACCCCTGTGTCCCTCTAAGGAATTTCATTTGGTTGATTTATAGTGGCAGAGGGAAGACACTCATTTTTGTTGTTTTACCTTCATATGCATCAATTCTTGCCTGTTAATGCCTTGAATGATATTTTAATGCTTTTTTTCATTTATTTATGCCTTTCCAGATCATGCCTGATCCCGACCACATTTAGCTCTCACCTATGTAAGGATGTAATGTACTGACAATTTTATCTGTATTTCTACAGATTTCTGTTTATCTATATTTCACTTGCTTTTCTGCTGGTAGATAATCTGTTAATAAAACACAATCCAAATATAATTAATGGTTAAAGTTGCCCTTTGAAAGGGAAAAACATTTGGTCTTAAGAAAAGCGACTATGCCAGCAATTCAGCAAAGTATTTGAATAGGAATTTAAGTATTGCATTAGATAGCCTAGGAATGTGATGGAGTCCTCTTTAGTGAAGGCTTTTAAGATTGATGGTTGAATAACCATGTGGGAATGATGACATTGAAGTAGCTGATTCAAGCTGAAGGCAGAGAGCTTAGCTACATGATCATTTTGTCCAGCTGACATTCTCTGCCATTCAGTTTTCTGTGTGAATAAACTCCAGTGCAGAAAAAACAACTACACAGTGTCTCAAAGAATTTAGACTAAGTCTGGCTCGGGAAAGCAAACTGAAAAATTTTGCTACCCTGTGAATGAGAATTTTCTGGGATGTGCCCAGTGCTGAATATGACATCAAAAGAAGTAAACACTTGAACCTATTAATCAAGGAAGTGAGATCAAAGAATATCTTAAGTTTATATTAACCAAAAAAAGGGAGAGAGAAAGTGTGTTTCAATCTTTTGAGCAGTGTGTTTATTTGTTCACTAAAGTCTGAAAAGCAGGAAGTCCTGAACAAATGAATGACATGAGGAAGAACGAGTGAAGGGTTCTTGCATAAAAGATTATTAATCATATGAATTCTAATTTAATAGCAGAATAATAAGAAGCTTTAATAAGAATTGATTCTTGTTTTTTATAGCTGTTATCCAGACATAAGAGTAAGATAACATCCTCAAGGAGCCATCTGGAAAATAGTATGCACCACAATGGAATATTCATGGATCATGATAACATGCAGTTCTTTTTGCTAATTTTTTATAGTGAAAGCAGTAAAGCTATTTAAGAACAAAAGTCACAGCTGATGAGTTTCAGTCCTTGATTCGGTTTCTTTTAATTAAAAGCTCAGTAGACAAAAGCTTACAATAAGTTTATCTTCTAGTCTAACGGAGCACAGCATTTCATTTGTTAGAAGTAACTCAGAAGATTGCAAAATAACAATAATTAAAAATTTAAAAGTTAAAAAATGAAGCAAGTTTTTTTAGAAATGTTTGGATTCATATCAATCCAAAATGGTGAAGTATTTTGTATGTTTTCCATAGATCTTGAGCCAAATCCCTAATCAGTGCTTAAACCTAGCATCAATTTTGTTTTCATGGTTTGCAGCTGATTTTGCACTGGCTACCCTGATTGTCAAAAGCTGTGTGACATAAATCAGTATGTCCTCTCCACCACTGAAGAATATCAACCCAAATGTACACAACCTTGACCGAGTGAAAATATGGGCCAGTGAGGAATTTCCAATCTCTCAGGCAGAGCTTTTTGTCTGTCATTTCTGTTCTTGGCCCTGTGCAGAAGGTGAGAGTTACATGGCAGTAAAGAGCCACCATCAAGGGCAAGGGCCCAAATCTGTTAGTGATGACACAGACTTCTAAGAGAAAAAGTAATCATAGCTCTACTGAAAATTAGTGATTTCAGGCAGAACTAGGCTAAAGATTGCAAGGAATCAGGGGCCTTTTTGGCTGAGTACTTGTCACTGTATAACATTTGCTGTCCTCATCTCGCATCATTTCCTTCCTCCTTATTCCAACCAGTAATAATAGTAGTGTAATAAAGTTAAAAGTAAACTATTAATATACAGGTCAATAGTAGTATAAAGATTTTTTTAAACATTAATTCTCTCTCTGTTTATCTTTGTTCCTCTTTCACATCCTGAGAATTCTTTATCAAGTGATAGCAGGCTTTAGAAAGGTCACAGGGCACACAGTGTGGCAATTTTCTTGTAAAATCAAATGTTCCACAAGCTTATTTCTAGACTCATGAGCACTTTTCGTAACATCTGGTGATTTGTGCTAAAATCAGTGTCTATATTCAAGGAAATACAGAAAAGTTACTTTCAGTTAGAGGTTTGGTTACTTTGCAAACTGATTATATAACTATAGGAGGTAAGACTAACAGTTTGATAATGTCCCAGCTACACCCACAATGCCTAGATTTGGGTAGATTCCCAAATGTTATTTAGGTAGATGACTATTTTGGATATTTTTTCACCAAAAAAATATCCACTTTCAGGGTGATCTAAACAGTTCACAGCTATTTTTTGTTGGAGGCTAGAATGAAGTGGGGAAGACATGAAGAAGTGGAGAGTGTAGGTGTATGTATTCACAGAAATAGCTTCCAGGAAATTGTGGTTGTCAATAAAAACAGCCTTTTTCCCCTCCAAACAAGGGAAAATTACACTTAATCATTACATTAACAAAGGAAATGAAGTAAGCCTTTGCTGAGCACCTCTTTTTTGCTTAATGGAATACATGGAGAAACTTAATTTTATTATTTTTGTAAAATTAACTGGTAAATTTTGAAGACAATTCTACCTTTTTTATGGACCAACAATGAAGACCCCACTGTAAATATTTGTGCCATGCGAAATGCCTGCAGCTGGCACTGAGGAACAGACCTCTGTTCAAGATCTTCCTCCTCTACACCTCCATCACCCACTGATAGTCTAATATCCCTCAATAGATCTTTTTCCCTGCTGCAGGTGGAGCCATCGGTACTCACCTTGTTAATTATTTTTCTACCTTTAAACATCAGAGGGAAGAAAAAATGCCCAAGTGAGCTGATGCTGGTGAAAATATCTCACCTGCTGCAGCCACAGTGGCTGGAATGTTTACTCAACCGTTCTGAGTCCCTCCATCATTTCATGTCTGACAGGCTTATGAAGCCCACTGGGTACAGCTCTCTCTGTGGCTTGAATGCCTCACTAGCTCTTCAGACAATGCTGCCTCCCTCCGAGTTTCAAAGCATGAAAATATTAATTACTGATTCACAATGTAAACAACCTGGTTTTATTTTATTTGTTGCAAATTTTCCACCAAACATTTTTATTTTTGTTGTCTTTTAATTTGTGTGCGTTTTTTTATTCTGGCATAGGAAATAGTGTGTAAGCTGGCAGAGTTAAAGATGACTCACAAGAACAAGAATTGTTTTCATTTTCATTTTTTCTCCCCAGCATAAATATTTTTACCCTTTTCAGAAATCTACTTATTGGGGACACCTCCCCAGTTGCTCAATCAGTACTGAATGTACATACAATACACCCCACATTATAGATAATAATGTTAGAAAAAGGTCTGTGACATTTCATCTACTTATTTTAGTGTCTGTGATGTAAAACTCACTGATGATAGTCAAGGTGTCTTTCAGAGATAAGGCAATACTGTTTGCTCATGTTTTGAAGGCAAATTTTACTGTTTTCCGTTTAAATATTTACAGTGGGTGCATTCATCAGGACAGCTGCTTTCTATAGAAAAGCACAGCTGGAAATATGTGCATGCATGTTGGGTGATTTATTTTACATTTTACAGACCATAATTTAGAAACTGAATGCTAAATTCAGTCTTAGTTTTCGGGGTATTGTAGGCTTGCAGGGCACATGTTGTCCTTGACCAGCATTAGGCAGCTAGTAAGCAGATCACCTAGTCAGAAATGTGGTTTTAGGATTCCAGACTAAAAAGAAGGAACTTTTTATCCCTCAAGTTTCCTCAAAAGAAGGTTAACTCAAGGTACCTGAACAACTTTGCTTCAAAGAATAAGGTTAAAACCCTGTTCCAGAACTATATCTTTCAAAGTTAACCAGTCAGACCAGACAGAAAGAGTGGACTAAGCCTTTACACTTTAATGTTAATTAGAAAAGTATTTCTGGGCTTTAAATGAACAGAGCCTCCCCACCAAGCCATGCACCCTCCTCCAGACCTTGGTTCATCCTGAAGAGAAGGACATCCTTCTGCTACTTTTACAGACCTCACCCTGCAACCACAATTAAATGTGCTGCCTTAAAAACTCTGTGGTTCTTCCAGCAAACTTTTGAGGTGCTACAGAAAGAGTGGGATGGCTCTTTAAGCAAATGGGCACATGGTGGGGGTTGACTCTGAACTTATCAGAGAAGCCATACAGTGAAAACAGAAGTGCAGGAGTGGAGGACTTGGTGGTGATTTCTCCAATCCATCCAGTTCAGCCAACAGACAAGGATGAGGCACAGATACATCCTAGATATAAATACATGGCCCCTTGGAAGGGTGTTGCCATCAGAACCTTTGTTTTCTTGACTGCAGGGTGGTGGTGTAAGGAGGAAGAATGCATAAGAAAATTGGGAATCAGTTCCCTTTGTTACAGACTTCTTAGTGAGAAAAGATATAATTGAGGCTGATATTGTTATAGGCCCAAAATGTGTCCTAGATGTTGATAATTAGAAAAAGGTTAAAGGAGGAAGAAAAATAATGAGTCAGTCTGCTGAACAGGTGCAGGAAGCATGGGGAATAAACAGGAGAATCTGGGGATCTTAATTGTAACGTGCTGAACTGAATTGGCAAACTAGAAAGCTGGAGGAGGCAAATGCAAATAACTGGAAGTATAACATCATCTGCAGATGGTTGGTGCCTTTTTCTGTAGTGGAATTGCCATTTCCAACATATTGCAAGCTTAAAATTTCCCCTCAACCAACTGGTATCCTTTCACCAAACCAGGTGCTCCAGAAGAGTTTTTGCACCAGGAAATACCTCTGAGGCATTTTTCTTTGAGAAACAGCAATGATTACACAGTATCCTACAGAGCAGGTTCCTAGAACTGCTACATGTAATGCAGAACCGCATTACCCTGAGGCCCACTCAAATAAGAAGATACTACTAGCAACCTGCTTTAGATATATTAATGATTTTCCTTCTTTCAGAAAGAATTTTGCACTATCCTTTGTTGGGTTTTAGACAAATTAAATAGATATCAGTGGTGATAGTTGAATCATCTTCATTAGATTTCAGTGTGAACAGGCTCCTGAAGTGAAGAAAAGCAACTGAGATCTCACAGAATGCTTCTTACCTGTTCATAAACTCAGACTGAACAGCTTTCAGAGGTTGCATTGATATATATTTAGAAAATAACCTTTTCAACCATTATTATGAGAGAATGGTATGCAAATTTCCAAACACTGATCTTGAAGCACTTAAATTCCAAAAGAGAGGCTAAGCAATTGAAGTTTGTACCGTGTTAAATGAGATACCGCTTCTGAAAATATACCTTTTGTGACACGTAGACTGTGGAGTACCGAACAGTTTCAGAAAAAGGCATTATATTATTTTCCCAGTGTGATACAGGTTTGTTTTAGCAAGTCTATCAGCTGTGAATCAGCTTATTTCTTTTAAAATGTGGGAGTGGTATATGAAAGGTAGGCACTGTTTGTGGACTGACTTCTTGAGCTAGTCTGGTAGTGCTGCAGTGCATGCAATATCACTCTGGAACTTAGAAATAAAAAAAGGCACTTATATAAACTTGACATAATGAGTGCTAGTCTGTAGCAATCTGGAGCAGATAGCAGAAGAATAATGCTAATGGAGAAGTGAGTGTTCTTTAAGACAGCTGATAAAAACACTCATTGAAGCATATATTCTTATCTGCATCACTCTCATCCTTGAAAAGGTATTTTGAGTTGATTCTTAGAGAATTTTCAGATGGTATCTTTGTAAAGAAAATGTTAGCTAATTTTTTCTTTCCGTATCTAAGCACTTTTGCAGCTGTGTTTCTTCCTTCACTCTTTATCGTTAGCACTGAGTTGACAAGTGAGACACCAATCATATGTGATTGAAATATCTAACTCTATGCCTTATTATTGTTTCCTATCAGTAAAGCCATATTTCGTCAGGGAAATCAGTCATTCCTCCATTTTAGCTCTTTATCAACAGCCAAAGCTGCCTTTTGATTTGCTTGTGTGACAGCTCTCACTGTAGCACAACATCCATCTGCAGCACATTTTTTAGTCTGGCAGATTAATACCTTAATAAGTGTCTAGATGAAATGAAGTCCAGAACTCATCTTGGGAATAGTTTTCTGAATGTTTCAGCTTCAAAGAACTCACTAGGTTGTCACACAATCTGATGTTCACATTAAGCAAATCTAATCACTTACCACTGACCTTGGTTGCAATAATACGTAATATCTCAGATACCAGTCTTTCAAAGGTTTTCCAAAATCTGCCTCTGTTTTGGGCCTGCAGAATGAGATATTCTTCAGTGACATGGTCTCCTAATATGCTGAACATGTGAGTCAGGATTGCACTAAAATGTTTACTCTTTTTAGAGTTTGGTCTAGATTAGGACTGGAGAGAAATCTAATTTTATATTAACATACCTTTTAGGTAGACCTGCCTCAATCTCTGGTTGTCATACAGCCAGAAAATAAAACTTCTGTAGAATGTTATTAGGTCTTCTCAAGGAGGCATACAGTAACTTAAGTACATGCTTATAGATCTTTACCTCATGACTCTTATTTTGTTTTGCTGAAGTCACTGTTAAATTTTTAGGTCACTCACAAGCATATTCTCTCAAATCTGGTGTTCATCTGTTTTTCATTTTCATGCACAACAGCCAGATAAAATATCAAATGGCTGTTTTCTATTACACAGGGCTTTCAATCCATGTGATTTTTCCCACATGTAAATCACTCATTGTCAGAGAAGGAACAAAACAACATGATGAAACAATTCATAATTTCAATTCATTATTGACCTAACCCAAATCCCATTCATGGCAATGAAAGATTTCCAGGGATTTGGGCTACATTAGGTATGAAACTAAGGGTTACGCAAAGTCTTTTACCGTCTTTCTACAAAAAATGCCAAAGACATGCTTGTGCTAACGTCTAAACCTCTGTGGTGAGGCACAGGCAAGAGGGCAGAGAGAGCATTTAATATACAAAGATTCCATTTGCCACTTTAAAGCCGTCAGGACAGTCCTACTCTGTCAATTCAATTATATGTATGAAACTTTTCACTCAGATCACTGAATACAATTGTACTACACAGTGGGACCTCCCTATATAAAAATGCTCAGAAACATTCAGTTCTGCACTGGAAAGACTCAAAGGAAAATAATACCTCTAACCCTGGGAGGGAATAGCAGAGCTACAGGTTGAACACAAGACTGTGGTAGGAGGAGATGCCAAAAGAAAAGATCAACTGTTTAGTGACATGTTAACATCTAAAATTAGACCTTATGAAAGGTTTCTGGAGCACACAAAGAAAATCGCTCTCTCAGACTGTCTCAGCTGTCTGGGGGAAAGCTAAACCAAGAAAAATTTTCCAAAATAGAAATCCAAGTTAATCAGAAAGCACATATTTATCATGGGGAGAGCATACCTGCAGCACTGACAATCTAATTGTGTAGCCCCACGTATTTCCACTCTTACCTGTGGAGAAGACTCCTTTGTGAGGGGTGAATTTGATCAAGAAGTGTAGATGGTTTGGTTTTTGGTTACTTACAGAGTCAGCACTGTTCCTAGATAGAGACCCCAACTGCCAGGTGTGTGTATCTCTTATGCCCACACCTCTCTGCATTACAGCTTCTAACAGTAAGGGCAGAAAAACCTTCCCCATGGAACCACGGGTCCCTCAGAGGTGTAACCCACTGAACTAATGTTACTCTTCTTCTCCTTCCCAGAGAATATAGTGAATCTTTTGGGATTGTAACTGAATGATTTGTTTGGAGTATAAAAACTTTTGCTTTTCAGTCCGGCTTATCCTTCATTGCCTCAGAACAACATGCATTGCCACAGGATGGACATCTGATCTGCTGGAGGCTTCCAGCACACAGGGTGACTCCTCTTTGATCAGAGGAAGTGTCCAGTGATCATAGAAACTGCTATTTGATTTTATGGTTTGTTTTGTGGTTTTTTTTCATTAAAGCGAGGAATATGTACTTAGCTTGGTTTGTAAAGCTTCAATAATCACCATGAGATTTAATTTCTGGGTGCATGGAAGCATAGCATGCAATGCCTTTTTCAAAAGTGGCATTCAGAACTGTCTCATTTATTTGGTTCCTTTGTAATCAATAACACAGAATGTCCAAACAGAAGATTTTTTTTCTTTTTTTTGAAAAATACTCAGGGTTACATAAAGCAAGTAATTTTATAATATTTATGATTTTCATTAGATTCAAAACTGGTCAGGACAGGCCTTCTTTAAATTGGAATTTCCCTTTTTGTCACAAGAGAATCAGCAGGGTAATGCTGAAGCCATGAATTCAAACACCTATAATAGCTAAATTTTTTATCTTCTTTGCTTGGCCTACTTGAAAGATAAAATGTATTATTTGACTCTGCAACAAAACTGTTGTTGATATTGGATATCTGCAGTGGATGATACCCCTCTGGCCCAGGAGAAGTGCATGACCTCAGCTGTAGAGTTCACACATCTCTCTGGTTAGCTTCAGCTGGAATGTGGTGTACTCAGTGGTCCGTGAATGTGCTGATGGATCTCCAATACTGCACTGTAGCCTGCCCTGATGTCATGGAAAGATCTACATCTGGTCATCATCGGGGCAGTTTCCAGCTCTCCCTTCTCTGACCGCTATATGGACTTGTCTGTGGAGTGGCCATGTTGTCCAGTCTGTCTCTACCAGTGGCCCTTTTCCCTTTCCTAGCAGAAGCCAAAAAGGAAGATGTCTGCAGACTTCCAGGTTTAACAAAGCAGCTGAGTTAGGTCATCAGCTTGTATCATGGAACTGTGGCAGTCCATATTTCATCTGACTATGGCCTTAACACTCAACAGAAATGGTTAAATTATTGAGTTCCGTTATATAATTGGCAAAGATTATGAATTTTCTCAAGGTCGGCCATAGCGGCTCAGTTAATGACCAGCTTAGCTGGTCAGAGCATGAAACTTCATCTGAAGAATTGCCTTAGTAGTATTTTGTAGTTTTCTTAAGAAAGGTTGGAGTGTTTAATTTGAAATAACTCCATTTCTTAAGCAAATACCCCTCCTAAACTACACCTAAGAAACTTCAGTCTCACAAAATTCTTTGAGGAAGTTTGAACTCCTGTACAGCTTGATCATACAAGGCAGATCCCCTTCCTGAGATCTCACATGTATATGTATATACAGTTCCACTGGTTTCAAATGGTCACCATACAGTTGCAAGGACATGAGTCATGGATATAACTGTACAATTGGAACTGAAGTTTATACACTGTATTTCACTGCTTTTAGAAGTTGTGCATAGTATTTCCACAAAATTCACTGCAGATTCATTCTGCCTGTAGAAGGAGTTTTAGTGAGAATTATATTCTAGGGAAATTCAGACTCTGTCAAAAAGGGTAAAAGATGTAGAATACAATGGATTCTCAGATCCATATTGTGTCTTAGTAAGAAATAGGTCTGATGCACCTGAGATTTTTTTCTTTCCTTTCCCTATTAGCTTCCCAGTACAGGTGTTCCAATCCACCTTCCTCTTCTCAACTGGTTTCTTGGGAGTAGGAATTCTGATGTCCCTTGTGGAATTGTATTACCCTCCAGACTAAATGCTAAGTGGAGGGTGGTGTTTGGCTGATCACAGAACTGCTGAGGTGAGAGGGATTTCTGGAGCTCTAGTTCAATCCTTCTGCTCAAAAGAGGGTCAAGGCCCACGTTGCCCAGGGCCATGAATAATGTTGTTTTTCAGGCAAATAAAGAACATTCTGCTGTGGAGAGTCCTTCACTGTGGATGTGAAAAGGCAGAGTGGGGTAAATTGCTTCAGACTTTCTTCAACCTTTTGTCATAAGCAATATCCATATCGCAGACAGGGTTTGGGATGACCACTTGGATCACATCCAGGAATTACTACACTATTACTACATACTACTACTGCTTACTACATTCCAGTGTTTCCTAGCATAAATATACCCATACACAAGCAAATATACATCTTAAGTATCTATGTGTGTACATATGTATGCACTAGTGTATGCATATGCATTTATGGTTGGGTGTCTGAGGCCCTACACATAAAGGGAAGGTGCTTCAACCTGACTCCATAGGCATGGTCTGCAAGAGCTGACTTTCCCTCTCTCTCCTTCCTTTATTGCTTGCAGAGCCTCACTCGAAAAGACCACTGAAACATCCACACAGTTTATTACCTGTCTCAATCTACAAAGCCAATGGGCTTCTGAGTACCAGAATTGGTATCTCTGCTCTCTGAGAATGAAATATGCAAAGTAATGGACAAAAAATGTGCTGTTTGATAAAGGACAAAAAAAATATTTTGTTAAAACTCTCATTTTCAAATTCCTGCCCATCCAAATATTTTTATAGTAGATATAGATACACCAACTGGATCAATAATGTAGCTGCAATAAGAAAATATAGAACTAAAAGTATAAATTGGCTTCCCACTTCTGAACTGGCCTTATTTGAATTTAATTTACATATGTTACATTAAAGTAAAAAATAAAATTGTATATTAGCACTGGATTACTTCTGACTCATAATTTTTCATAACTGTTGAAGGATTTAGCAGTAAAAATCCCCTTTGAGGAACTCAAGTGTTCCACAATAAGTGCTTATAGTTGGCTGACACCAATTCTACTTAATACCAGCAGGCAAAGAAAGTAATCTGCTTTATTTCATGCTATCTGGTCTCTATTGTGCCCTGCTTTTAGGGCACACATTGCTTTCACAGTGCCATTAACTGTGACTAGTGTGCCACTCACTGTGCAGAACTGTGTCTGCCAAAGGCACTGGGTGACATATCAGAAAGTTATGTGCAAGGATGACAAAGACTTTAAGGAGGAGATATAGCACAAAGCTTAACTCTTTAGGAGGGTGGCACAGTGAATGTTCTAGCCATCATTTTAGGTCCTAATTAAGGTGAACTTTAAGTTAGATTTAATTTAAGTGGTAGCTAATGGGATGGTTTAGTCCTTCTCATCTGTTCTCATAAACAGAAATTTAATGTCTTGGTGTTCAAGTGCTATTTGCTTTGAAGTTGTCTCATTTTCTTGCTCTGCTGATCCATTCTCCACCAGTGAAAGGAAACAGTTCTTGCGAGCTCTCGAAGAACCTTCAAACATTTTTCAGTGCAAAAAATATGAGATGCCTGTGGCCTGTGAGAAGTTCAGAGGGTAACAGAGAGGGAGAGAGTTACTATAGAACATTCTGACTGAAAGAAGAAAAACTGTTTCCCCAGTGTTTAATCATGCCTTTGTGGCACAACCCTTCTGTCTTTCATCCAGGGCAATTGAAAATGTGGTGGTGCTCTCAGCCAGCTATCTTATAGTGATGATGAGTTTTCAGCTCATCTTTTCTCACTGTGTGGCAGATGTGCCTATTGTTCTTTCCATTGCCTTCTTCCATTTCTTTACCAGTTTCTCTCCCTTTGTGTATCAGACTGAACTCCTAATTGTCTATTCGGACTTTTCATGTAGCCCTGAACTGCTTTTGACCTCCTAGCTTGCTATTCTCTTTTTTGTCATCCACAAATATCTTCTTTGTGCCATACCTGATTTTGTTTTCTACTATGCTTCTTCCTATGTGTCAAACCACTTCCCTACCCATCTTATATTTTTTAAAGTACTCCCTAAAACAAATACGTGTTAGGAAACCTTGTGAATAAAAATCCCAACATTGATTTTTTTTTTCATTGACAAATTACAAGGAAAAAATTATAGCTTTGGGTATTGTTTTTGCAATAAAAAAAAATCTCTGATACAGATATGATATTCTCTTCAGCAGCTTTCATCATCTCAATCATTCCAGCAGCAGTTAGAAGAGACATGTTTTGTTTCTTTATGACAATATCTGGAAGAAGTTTACTCTCCTTTCTTTCTATTATCTCCGTGGAGTTGTCTACTCTGTTGCACTGCTGTATCATCTCGGACTGATGATAGCTGAAAACCTGCACCATACTGCACCACATAATATAGTCATATCCTATAATAATCATCAAGTTAGAGTCAGACACAGCACCAAAAGGAAGAAAAAGGTTCACATGGCTCCCAACAGGGAAACCGGTGGGGGAGACCAGGCTTCTTACAGGAGAAATGAAGCCTGCATCTGTAACAGTGGCATCTGAACACAGGCTTCATGACAGTTAAACTCAGTGTTTTGATTTTTCTGCTTAAAATTACACAAACATACACACATACACAAGGACTTTGGTTTTGTGGTAGATTGACCTTAGCTGGCTGCCACATACCCTCCAAGCTGCTCTATCACTCTCCCTGCTCAAAAGGACAGGGTGTGGGGGGGAAGTATGATGGAAAACTCATGGATTGAGATAAGAACAGGGAGATCACTTACCACTTACTGTCACAGGCAAAACAGACTTGACTTGAGGAACATTAATGTTGATTATTGCCAGTTAATAATAGAGTAGGATAGTAAGAAAGAAAAACAAAGCTAGAAACGTCTTCACCCACATTCGTCTTCCTCCCAGGCTCAACTTTGTTTGTGACTCTTCCTCCTACCCCATGCAATGCAGGGGATGGGGATTGGGGCTTGCAGTCCTAGACAGCAGTTCATCTCTGCTACTCCTTCCTCCTCATGCTCCTCCCTTGATCCAGTGTGGCGTCTCTCTCAACCAAGGTACATTCCTTCACCAGCTGCTCCAGTGTGGGTTCTTCACATGGACTGCAGTTCTTCAAGAACTGCTCCAACGTGGGTCCCTTTCCACAGGGTGCAGTCCTTCAGGAACAGGCTGCTCCAGTGTGGGTTCCCCATGGGGTCACAGTTCCTGCCAGCCAACCTGCTCTAGCGTGGGCTCCTCTCCATGGGCCACCGCTCCTGCCAGGAGGCTGCTCCAGCATGGGTTGTCATGGACTGAAGCTTCCTTCAAGCACATCTACCTGCCTGTTGTGAGGTCCTCCAGGGGCTGCAAGGGGCCAGCCTGCCTCACCATGGTCTGCACCGCTGCATAGGATATCTCCTCGCCCTTGTTCTTCGCTGACCTTGGTGTGTGTAGCGCTGTTTCTGTCACGTTTTCTCACTCCTCTCTGTCACACAGCTTCTGTTTTACCCTTTCTTAAATATGTTATTACAGAGGTGCTACCAAGGGCTCTGAAGGGTTCAGCTTTGGTGGCCTGATTTGGAGCCAGCTGAGACCAGCTGTGTTTGACATGGAGGCAACTCCTGGTGCCTTCTCACAGAGGTCATACCTGCACCCCCTGCTGCTGCCAAAACCTTGCCATGTAAACCCAATACACTTTTCAAGTTAGAGGGAAAAGAGGAAATAAAGCACCTTAACCTAATTGTTCTTTTGGAATGTTGTCCCAATGGTGGGTACTGCATTTTGAAAAATCAGACCGAAACTACTATATCAGTGTTTATCTTAAAGTGACTACAATTATTTAAATTTATCTACATGCACTATTCTTTTGATTTCAGAATGTTCCCTGTCTTACCAGCATACTGTGGCCCAAAGTTATGCTCACATTAATCTGGTTATGTGTTCATTTATTAACCATGCATTTCAAACCAGCCCACACATTTTTGAAGTGAAAGCACAGAAATAATGTTATTATGCACATTTGCTTTTCTTGTAGATGTTTATTCTGTGTTCCTTTCCCTAAGAGCAAACATCTTCAGTGGGTGTAGAAGGAAGGTAAAATTTCTTCTTGAGCTCCCAATTAAGTCTTTCAGGAGATAAGTTTGCAAGTGTAAAAGGTGTTCTGGATCCTCCTTTCAGCCATGATAAGCTCTATAACCTGCTCCCTACTCATCATTACTGCTTCTGTCAGAGGCGCTTCCTGGGAGCCACCCAAGAACTTGACTTAATACCAATACTGCTGGTATGTTTGGTCTCATGTGTGGGTGCATTGGAAGAGATTTCTGGACAAAGTCATTGGTGCCATGGAATTTCTCCAGCCTGCAAAAATGGCATTATCTATCAACTGTAATTTTTTTCTTCTTTTTGTTCTACAGAGCTCTCACAATAGTACAGGCAAGCTGGAGGAATGCTAGTGAGAAACTGTGGGCAAAGTGTCAACACCTTTCAGAAGCTGGGCTTTACTGTAGCAATGGTTTAACTCCACAGACAGATCAGAAAGTTTTGTCGAAAGCTGGTATAAGCACAGAGCAGGTACATGAAATTCTGCAGCACTGATTTTTGCTCTCCTTGTTCATCCTAGAGAACACGGGGATTAAGACATATTGCAGTGGAAGCCCTTCCTGAGATCTACCTTTCTTGGCCTAGTCTGAAGGATTTTTTCTTGTTATGTCATTTTTCTTTGAAAAATAAAAGCACAGTTGTTTGAGTCAAAGGTGGAGTATGTTAAAAAAGTAGTTTTAAACTGCTGAATCTGGCTGCCATGCCAGTGTTGATGAGCTAGAGTATTCTGAGTATCATAAATGTGTGTCTTATGTTTTTTTCTGGTTAAGAAGAATTGATATTTGCTAGTGTGAGATGGGAGAAACAGCCTACTACTACAGATCCTCATGTAATTCCCATTAAGATAACAAGGCTTATACTGCACAGTTCAGTAAGAGTATGGGCAATGTCTTACAGGGGATATTATGTCACTCTTTAGCAGATGGTGTAGCAATTTCATTTGCTGGAGAGTGTTACAATACAGTACAAGTATTTAATCCTCCTTAAACTGTAGAGAGTTCATTACATATAAATCTGATACTCATTTCTTGTTTTCCACTCTATGACGGTAATAGTGCTGCATTACTATAATATTTGAGAGTTTTTTCCTGTGGCTTTTGTGAGAGGTATGTCCTTTGCATTACTGGAATTGAGTATAAAAGTTTCAGCAACAAAATAAGTAGAACCGGACTAAATAAAACAGTCTCACCAACATTATCTTTAGCAAAAAAAAAAAAAAAAAAAATTTCTAAGTGTAAAACCATTACTTGTGGGTTATAGGCATAAGATAAGATTAATTCATCATTCTAGGAATGAAATTATGACAATATAATTAAATTTATTTTCCCAAAGGATCAGGTTTGGAGGCTGTTCAAGTCAAGCAAGCTCTACTGAATTGATTCTATGTCATCATGGCTAGGCGTCGCGAACGAAGATTTGGGAAGGGCTCTACCCACTTTTCTTGCAAGCGCGTTGGTGGCTAAAAAGGCCAATACGAGATAGGCAAGTCCGGTTGCAAAAGACACAGCAGAAAGACTCCTTAGATGGTATATTCTGCAAGGCTCGATTCTTTCTGCGTTGTCTTTTCTCTTCAAGGGTGATCCTGCGTGCTTTCTCAAAAGCATCAGCAGCGTTATAAATGGTGTGTCTCCAGGCCTCCCGATTAGAGGCCAGAGTAGACCAGTTATGGTGATCAATATGCCCGAGGCTGAGTTGTTGCTTCAGGGAGTCCTTGTATCTTTTCTTCGGAGCTCCTCTCTTGCGGCAGCCAGTGGCAAGTTCACCATAGAGCAGGATCTTAGGGAGGCGGTGGTCCTTCATCCTGGAGACGTGCCCTGCCCATCGCAGTTGCGTTCTCAGTAACATGGCCTCAATACTCGTGATTGCTGCCTGTTTGAGAACAGATGTATTGGTCACATAGTCTGACCAGTGGATGTTAAGGATTGTACGGAGGCAGCATTGATGGAAGCGTTCTAGGAGATGCAGGTGGTGGCGGTAGATGACCCATGATTCGGAACCGTATAAAAGAGTAGACAGCACTATGGCTCTGTAAACACTGATCTTGGTACTTTTCTTCAAGTGTTTATTTCGCCAGACTCTTTTATGGAGTTTTCCAAAAGCACTATATGCCTTCGCTAACCTATTGTCTATCTCCCCGTCAATCTTACCATCTGAGGAGATGAGGCTGCCCAGGTAATTAAACTGTTGGACTGATTTGAGTTCTGATTGGCCGATGGTGATGTGGGGATGATGGAAGGCTTCCTGAGGTGCAGGCTGATGGAGAACTTCTGTCTTCTTTAAGCTGACTTCCAGCCCAAAGAGCTCAGCAGCATCTGCAAAGCAGGATGTTAAACGCTGCAGAGCTGCTTCTGTGTGGGCAACAAGGGCGGCGTCATCAGCATAAAGCAGCTCCTGGACAAGATGGTTTAGAGTCTTAGTGTGGGCCTTCAGTCGCCTTAGGTTGAATAGGCTTCCATCAGTACGATATCGAATGTAGATACCGTCCTGATCATCGAGGTCTGCCGTGGCCCTTTGGAGCATCATGAAAAAGACTGTGAATAGGGTAGGAGCGAGAATGCAGCCTTGTTTCACACCATTCTTTATTAGAAAGGGCTCAGAAAGTGTGTTGCCATATCTGACTTGGCCGTGCTGATCCTCATGAAGTGAGATGATAATTTTAAGGAACTGGGGGGGACAACCTAAACGTTCCAAAATCTGCCAAAGACCTTCTCTGCTCACAGTATCGAAAGCCTTGGTGAGGTCGACAAAGAGACCTGTTCTGTTCCCTACACTTTTCTTGCAGTTGTCTGAGAACAAATATCATGTCTGTGGTGCTCCTGTTGGCTCTGAAGCCACACTGACTTTCAGGTAGAATTCCTTCTGCTATAGCGGGTATTAGTCTGTTCAGGAGTATTCTTGCCAAGATTTTGCCAGCAATGGAGAGCAGAGTAATACCACGGTAATTTGAGCAGTCTAATTTAGTACCTTTCTTCTTATACAAGGTGATGATGACTGCATCACGAAGGTCTGAAGGTAGTTTGCCTAGTTCCCAACAGCGCACCACAAACTCATGAAATTTAGCATGGAGTGCAAGGCCCCCATGTTTCCAGACTTCAGGTGGGATTCCATCAACCCCAGCTGCCTTGCCGATTTTCACCTGCTGTATGACCTTGAGGGTTTCTCCTAAAGTGGGGGCAGTATCCAATTCGTATTTCACCGGTTGTTGTGTGATGGACTGAATTGCTGAGTCTTGGACTACACGGTTGGTACTGAAAAGAGTCTGAAAGTGTTCAGACCATCTATTCAGAATGGAAGTTTTATCTGTCAGAAGCGTTTGACCATCTGATTGATTCTATGTAAACCAGAACCAACTTAGCTGAGAATCTGTTCCTGTGTATGTCGAGAGTGAATGAGAATGTCCAGATGCCTCATTCATCCCAATTTATGTAAAAAATAATCTGTTTGAACTCATTCTCTGTGCTAGAAGAAGATTTTCTCTCAGTTCCTTCACCTTCTTCCATCTTTGTTAGCAGTGGCCCTTAGCTTCAAAAAAAAAAAAAAAAAAAAAAAAAAAAAAAAAAAAAAAAA